>NW_027103671.1:40890-662261 GCF_902728285.1 Clytia hemisphaerica | reverse complement strand
AATATAATCAGATAAAATAATATCTGGTCCCTTTAAACCTTTGAAATGTTTCATCTTTCAATAGGAAGATTACAACATTTGAGAATATTTTAGATAATAATTTCTCTGACAACCCGCAAACCAATTTTAAGATTTTTGTAAGGAAATCAAATTCACATAACACACCACCAGGTACCAACTGGGATGATGTCTTGTACTAACTGCTTGATCCCCCTGGACCAAAGCTGGTCACTTTTGTTTTAACTAGTTGTCTTTCCATTTTCAGGAGATAAAATAACAGTTGGTTGGTTGGAATGCAAGCTGTCAGATCATTTTATTTTGGAAATTCTTATTCTGACTTCCCTGTTAGAATTAATGAAGATTTTGTCATAACATGGTTGAAGTAAAAATGGATGTTAAATTAAACTCAACGTGGAATATCAAATGATAACATAGCTGAAGGTAGGCCTTTAGACATAGTTTTAGTCTAAAAACAAGAAATGTGGACGTTTTTTGTTTTGCTATGGAACTGAAAAGATGACATGATTAAATACACATTTTTTAATAAGCAACTCCAATTTTCTGGTCAGGCCTAGGGTTACTTAGCATTCTGGTCCATTTTCTGAAAAATTGCTTTGAATACCCATAATATTTACCATATTGTATGTGTATTGGGTCAAAGGGCTAATTTGCCATGGTTAGAATCTAAAAACAGCTGTCACTTTCGAGATAGTGGAAAATATGACAAATTTGAGGCCTCAAGCCTTAGCAGTAGCACTGATTGCTTATAAAAATGTGTAGAACAGAGAAATTACTTTTTAAACTCTGAGGTGGCAAGCTTACAGTGTGTCAAATTTTCATAAAACTTTCATGTTTATAGGATACATTGAATGTGTGTCGACATTGAGCCATTGAAGTTTTGGGGATTTCATTGAAAATAGATTCATTTTATCCATTGAACAAGGAACAAAATACAACACGGTAAGTATTTTTTGTAATATAATCCAGTAATACAAGACTATTGATGATACTATTCCATTGTACATCAAAAGAAGCTAAAATTTGTTACAGTACACAAAGCTTGACCTAAGTTCAAAAGATTTTTGAAAATAGGTTTTTTGTAACCTTTTTTGGAACTCTTTAGAAATAGAAACAATCTGAATAATTTGTCTTACTAAGGGTCTTTCTACTATAGTCTACTGAAAGCTGTAAATAACTTATCAACAATTTTACAAACCTCTTTTAGTTATACACCATTTTGTATGCCTGGATTTCAATACTGATTCAATTTCTATTTGTTTTATTAGGGTCATGACGTAAGGACAGTTACTGGCTTTTTGAAATGCACTTGAAAACGATGCTGCAAAACAAAAATGTATGTTGCTGCCATGCAATCAAGATATTTATATGCTTCATGTGGTAGTTCGTTTCAACTTCGAAAATAATAACTTGGTAATATTTTCATTGCAATAATTGGTTGCTGAATGATAGAAGGTATTCTTGTACTCTTTAATGCTTAATTGTAAGAGTCAATCTGTACCATCTTCAAGGGATTAACAATACTGTACCATCACGTGTTGTATATCACAATAACCTCAGTCTAATAAGTGAACAACTAAACTGAGGACTGGAGTGAGATTGTGGGTCATATTTTTGGAAAATATCACTGTAATATAATTTTATAAGACCCCCTCCCATTTTATGAATTTTTTCTGAAAAGGGCTTAAAAACCTTCATTTTCGACTACTCTAGGTCCCAAGTATATTATAAATTATGATAAAATATTGCAAAATCTAATAAAAGTGGGGGTCTGAATAACAAGGTGGAGTTTAAAAATTTTCGGTCTTGTTCAGATTTATGCTTCTTTTACTGTGTAGATTTTTCGTTGGATAATGTGTTTATTAAGGTTTGAAAGTATTCTTCAAAAGCATTCAAAAATATCCCAGAATATGTTAAATTGAGAAAATGGAGAGACTTTTGGTTTACCCCTGAAATTAATTTTTTCAAAATGTTGAAGTCCACAATTTTTTTTTTTAAATTACAAAGTAGGTGGGACGTTTTTTCAGACTAGAGGGCATTTTTGTAAAATCATCTTAATATCAGTTTTTAATAATGACTTGTACTATATGGTTTTTCTACCCTCCCCTATAATTGAGCACAAAAGAGTTTATTTGGCATAGCTTTCATTATTCATAGTGTCATCTTTTTAGAGTGATTTGCATAATTTTTTAATTTATTATACAGTATTTTTATATTTTTCATATTTTTTACTTCATTAGTTTTTATATTTATAATACCGGCTAATACCTCAGGCGCTTTAATCTTCCCTAAAACCCCACCGCCCATAATTTTGTTCCACCATCCGCCCATTCAAGAACTTTTTGACTTTTTTCTAGGAGTTTTGACTTACCACTCGGATTCGAGAGTCTTGTTTTAATTATCAAAAATATATTAGAAATAGTTTTGAAACACCCGGTATATAAGTTGAACCTTTTTGACGACGATGTGAGGAATCAATTCCAGTTTCCCAAACATTGAAAGTTTGCTCTCTCTCTCTCTCTCTCAAACTCGCAAAGGGATCACACAATTTTTTATACTTATGTATAAGGGTATTTTAAATAGTGCAATTTACACATTATATTTTTTTTTTTGTGATTTAGGAGATTAAATTATTTAAAACTTTGTTAACTGAGGCTCAGCATATGCTTTATAGGCAATGTTTAATTTTTCCAAGAGATCAGTCTGGATATGCTTGTTAGCAGTATGCTTATAAAAATGTCTATAATTTAGTAGAATTGATCTCCATTGTAGAAAGCATTCCCAAAGTATTTAACGAGGATTTCGCACTTACGGGAATAGAAATTTCAATGTATCCTTTAATGTCCTTTGAAGCCCTATGGCCAATCTATTCCTTGATAGGGACTAAGATTCTAAAAACTTATAATTTAGATTAGTTATTATATTATTGAAAATGAAATTAAATTATAGAAATTACACGCATTTTTTATAAGAACCAGTAAATTCTGGCTCAGGCTGGGCTGTTCTTAATTTTGCAATTTTCCAGGCTTAAATGTTCTTGTGATGTTCTTAGCCGCTTAGTTTCTTTACTTAGAAATCTGTTAAAATCTGTTAGAATTAGTGTTTAATAATTTCTGAAAGCTGAGGCTCAGATTGTTCTTAATTGTTTTTAGGTTTTGGCCAAATTTCAGCCTCGTGTTCTAATAAAATTGTTCTTATACAAAACGTTAATTTGTCATTCAGAATTATTTTATTTAGACTACTTAATTTTTTAGCAAAAAGTCATCACTACCGTACTATTTTGTTTCATATTTTCTTTCTGTTTTCTATGCTTTGTAAATATATGAATTGTTCGTTTTAATGTCACAGAAAAAATTTATCCGCACATAAACACAAATATTAAAAGATCTCTCGTTTACTTTTGAAGACTTGTTAATGAAAGATTTCGAAAAAAGCAAAAATCATCTTCCAAAGTATTTAGAAAGTTTCGGAATATGAAATTTCAACATATTAGGAAGTTAGGAATTTAATTTTCAAGCCTGTTTGAAAGTTTGAGAATGTGGTCTTTCAACTTTTTTGGAAAGTTGGGAAGACGATCTGGTCGAAAGATGTTGGAAGGTAAGGTGCACAACTTCCCAATCCTTGTTGAAAGACCAACTTTAAAACCTGTCGAAAGATGTCAGAATATGAAATTTCAACATATTAGGAAGTTGGGAATTTCATTTTTCCAGCCTGTTTGAAAGTTTGAGAATGTGGTCTTTCAACTTTTTTGGAAAGATGGGAAGATGATCTGGTCGAAAGATGTTGAAAGGTAAGGTGCACATCTTTCCAATTTTTGTTGAAAGACCAACTTTCAACTCTGTCGAAAGGTGTGGAAATGTGACCTTCCTACATCTTTCCGACGATTTGAAAGACATTATTTCGCCCACTGCAGTGAGGTGGGGTTAAGAAAATGTTAAGTTTCATTGGGGTGAGAGACTCTAGAAGAAAAATATTCTAAAAGGTGATCCTGTTAATAGGATTCTGTATGTAAATTTACTGAAGTACGTCTAAATCAAATTCAAATTGAGGTGGCTATGTGGATTTTTCATTGTTTTCATTGGGGTCAATTCCAGCGTAAGATTACACATTGGGTTGAAAAAATGTGTAATTTTTGCAAGAACCCAATAGGTCATATGCACGGGCGTATGTGTAATAGAGGTTGCTTTTGGATATATAAATCAGTAAAAAAATTTCAACAATGTCATCAGTACAAGATGACCCAGTTCCTGAGTACTTAGTCTTGCGTTTGTCAAAGCCCAAAGTTTACTTATCTCTTGCTTTTGTTCTACTTGGATGTCATTGAAAAATTGTTCAGGAAGTTTGGCTTCACAAAATATTCTTTTTGATATTACTTTAAAGTTATAAATCGGACAACTTCATCGCTAAAGCGGACAAACGCGGAAGAGGTCTAGACTCGTTTTAAAGATTGCGTAATAACTTTATGTTATTGACACTATGAAATTTAAGTTTTCAAGATACGAAAGTTTTGAGTAGAGGACATTAAACCGCTTTTCTTGAATTTAAACATACTAAGCTGAAAATAAAATGACAGACCTACACGTGAATTGAATAAGAGATTTAGACGCTCACTTTGCTCAGAAGGTGAAAGAAGTTTCGAAAGTGAAAGCATTGAAGATTTAACTGGGAAAAAATACTTTAAGGTTTCTTCCGCAATTATTTCAAATAAATTTGAGTCTCATATACTCGGACATCTTAAACTCAAACCTCTACTTTAACTTGAACAAATCTGTACTCCCCGTGCGGGTTAGAGTAACGGAGACTTATATAACACACAAATTCCCTATTACTTTAGCAGATTTATATAAAAGAAGTCACGAATAAAATACGAGTAAAGCTCTGATTGGCTGAGACATGTAACGATTACCTCAAAAAATATGCTTATGTGTGCAATATTCAGCCAATCAGAGCTTTACTCGACGTTTTTTCATGACCTTTTTACATGAATCTGTTAATAGGAAATACGTGTATTTATTAGGTTGGAATTTGTCCGCGTTTGGTAAAGGTGATAGCGAAAAAATCAAAAATTAGGATCTTTGTCAATTTTCGTTTTGTCGTAAGAAACTCACTTTAAATACAACTCTCAAAATATTAATAAAACTTCGTTCTTTTAAAAAATACATTTCTCAAGGTCCAACATTTCGAAAAAGAGAAACAATATCAACATACTTACAAAATAGAAAAAAATATTTCACAAAACATAACAAATGAAAATGGTCCTGAGAAAAAAGTTAAAGAATTTTCTGAAAGAAAGTTTCCTAGCATTTTAAGTGAATTCAGAAATAATAGTTAGAAAAGTAATTTTGAGTGGACGAGTACTAAATTCTTCCTAAGAGATTTAAAAAAAACACCCTAAATTAAGAAAACAACCTAAATCTTAGTGAAAAACGCTAAAAAGATAATTAACAATATGAGAAATAACTAAGACTAGCCTAAAAAATCATGCCAGAAAATTACTTAATAATTGAAGTTAAGAAGCAGGGGAAAGGGCATCTTTCACTTTATAGTTCCTATTATAATTATTGTCCCAGTACTCATGAGCACCCGTTTTATAGCAAATCGCAAATTCCATTTCTTTGTAACTTCTCGGTAAAGCAAGCGTGAAAGAGAAACGGTCGGTCTCACCGTCGTTAGAATTCGGAACGTAGCACGCTTCAACCTCATCACTCGTTTTCCAACGATCAACCGTGTATCGAACAGCAACGTATTTATGAAATTCGATATTTTTGACAAGAATGATACCAGTCAAGGTCCGATTACGAGTAGCACATCTTTCTAAAGCCACACATTTATATTTAAAGCGTTCTTCGAAATCATCATTCGAACAAGGCTCCTTGAAACATAATAGCAACTCGTTAGGTTTCCGGATTACTTTCTTACCTTTGACCGGATTCATAAGTTGATTTCCGGATAAACGGTCCGTCTTGAAATGAGTTTGATGAAAGGCGTTGAATTGCCACTGATCAAGTTTCTCACTACTCGGTACAAAATTATGAACTTTGCATAAAGATAAATTGTTGTCGTCAGCAAATGTAACATTTTTGGTTGGTGTTTTTGGCTCCTCTGGTGTCGTGAAACCGTCACAAGAAGATGATAGGGCTATATTTGTATCTGACAGGCTGATAGACAAACTCTTCGATTCCAGTAAACTTTCTCTCAAAATAGCAATGGACGCCGCATCAGCACTAACAGATTTCTTTAAAATACTTCGTGGTGTATTGTCTACCATCTTGGAGAATTTATTCGATTGCTCAATAATGCAGGACTGAGAACGAGGCTGTTTGTTGTCATGAGAACAGCACGAATTCGAGGCTACTGCTGACGCAATGTTTTCTATAGATGAAGAAAGATCTTCAATGGAAAGCGAAATTTGAATCTCCTTCATTCGTTCAGCCAAGACTCGACTGTGAGGTGATGTGCTAATTACCTGCGTACCATCCATATCTTTTGAAGAATCGGTGCGAGCGGCTGATCGAAAACTGATAGGACTTGAGCAACGTAAGGGAGACCCGCTCCCTGTGTTTGCAGCTCGATAACCAGGAGTATATATCAAAGTCATGTCTTTATTTATCTCGTCTGCTATCTCAGCCAACTTTGTTTATGGCAAAAATAACAACAAATTTCAATGAAAAAATTACCAGAGTTTTAACCAATAAAATAGGAAACTAGCCGGCGAACAACTAACATCTGATCATATTTCTTTCCACATTAAATATATCAGTCGACGAGCAAACAGCCACGGTACCATTCGACTCCGTGCTCAGTTCCACGAATATCTCAAAGATATGTAGAGAGGATAAGAAGAAAAAAACATTGAGAAACGAATGTAAAAGATGTCTGTATTCCAGGGGGTTTTATACTATAATATTTTCAAATGCTAAAGTCAGCATGATGGTTGCATAAATTTGTTGCTTATCATAACCGCATGAATTAACATAAATTAATAGACCTATTATCTAAAGAGATATGACATCATGTTATAGATATTGGCATGAGGTTTTTAATTTATCAATAAAAACATGGTATTAGCTGTAGATAACATGACCCCCGTCTGGAAAAAAGTTTTTATAATAAGCATAAATTATTCAAACCATCATGAGAAGAAACGAGCAGAGAATCATGAACTAGTTATGTTCGTTAGCATATCTTGACCTAAAAGAGACAAACCTCAAAAAACGAAAATTGTAAAATTTGTTATGAAGAAATTTTAAATTATAATCCTAAGATTCTTTTTATGAATTTTGGCCTCAATACAGAGTGCTTATAAAAAAGGACCAATTATTCTTATGAAAAAAATCTTCAAATGAGAATAGAGTCTTAATTTATTATTAAAACTAACTGTCATAGAAAGAAGTTTCAATTTCTTTTTACTCGAAGCATAATGTTTCTTCACACTAAATCGAGAAAAAGAGGAAATTTTTTTCAATCAAATATCAGACAACCTAGAAACAAGCGAAACAGTTCAAACGCTATCTTTTGTAAAGTGGTCAGAAATTTCGAATATACTTTTTTCATATCAGTTTGATTAAGTAAATAAATAGTTTACTATGTTGTCGTAAGAACTTAATCCAAGGGCAATACAAATATTGAGTGTTTTAAGGCATTTCAAAATAAAGAATTTTGAATAAAATTTTGAATCCAAACGAAGAAAATAATGTTTAAAGTCTTTAAAAAAGACTACACGCAGTTATACTTAGAATTTTGAGGTCGTTCCACAAATTCTTAAATAATTTAATAGTTCTTATAAAAAACAGGTTGTCCTAGTGATAGACTAAAACGAGAAACCAGTCGTAAAACAAAACATATGAATGATTGAAATACATCAATACGGGAGCCGAAACTTCTTACGTGATGTTATAAAACGAAAAAGGTCAAAACTAAAAAATTTCTTCCAGGTCCAACAAATAGTCTAAATTTTTTTCTAAGTACTGTAGTCAAAAGAGATACAGCAGTAAATTTTCATTTTCATGTACTAAAAGGTTCAAGAACTGCCAAACAGAACTGGATATATTGTATTAAATTTAGGACAGTAAAACCTATAATTGATGACGCGTTAAAAGCTCAGCAAGTGGGTCCATATCTCTGCTTACCTAATGATTGATATAAGAGGTCGTTGAGTGGGCTTAGACACAGTCGTGAAAAGAAATAGTTGAAATTCACGAGCGATACTAATTTCTAAACGCTTGACATCGTACACTGAATCGGAACTTTAGGACATTCTTATACTGCGAAATAAATTTTTTGTATATAACTTTTAAACACAGTCAACTGTAGGGCGTCATCACAAGTGACTTTGAAGGTTTGAATGCAAATGAAATTGCATGTTCCAGTAAAACGAACGATACGGAATGTTTTTGAACGTTTAGGAGCGTTCTAAGAACACTAGAGAACGTTGCTGTTCGTTCCCTCTATTTATTAGTAGTTAAAAAGTATCTTAGAGCGTTCAAGAACATTGTAGAACGTACATGAATGTTCCAAAACGTTCCCAAACGTTCTTATTGAGTTAAATATTACCCTTTTGGCACAAAGAATACTTCGCGATCGCCAAGGAACGTTCCGAACATTGTCGAACGTTTGAACGTTCCCGAACATTCTGGAACGCTTCTTTAATGCTCATAAAACGTTTAAAAAACGTTCCATTTCATTGGCACTGCAAATCGCTTGTGATGACATAGTGTCCTCCCCCCCCTTTATAAAGGGGGGGATTCTGATATTGGCCCTATTTTTAAAGTATGGGGGAAAATGAAAAATTTGAAATTTGCTGGGGGGAAATAAAGAGGGGGGAAAACCATAAATTTAGGAAATTTTGACTGGGGGAACTTCACTGATCTCAAGGTTATCTTATTGCAAAACCTGTTTAAGCAATAAAATCAGCAAACCTTTTTAAATAAACCAACTTTTCAATACAATTTCATTTTCCCAGCACTTTCAAGGCTATATTTTCAAGCTTTCCCAAAATTTCAAATTTGATTTAAGGCATTTTTATGTTAACCATATGGGGGAACCGCAAAATCTTCAAATAGCTGGGGAAATTCAAAAAAGAGGGGGGAACCGAAAAATTTTGAAATATGGTGGGGGAAAGAAAAGAGGGGGGAATGGAGAAAAAATTGGATTTTTAGTGGGGGGAACCAACCCAGGAGGACACTATGGATGACACCTTATTCGCGTACTTTTTGAATGACCCCCATTGATTTATATTGCTCTCCCAAGCAATTATATACCACCATCAGTGTTTATCTTAATGCCAAAATTTTAGTGCACTCATCTCAAGAAACTCATGACTAGGTGCATAAACTAAGGATATCAAATGACGTCAATGAAAAGCAATCGTCGATTTGTTACTATGGTTACAAATTGTCTGTTTTTTAGCTGATAATCTATTCCGATCTATTTATGCAAAATATCAACTGAAAATAGAAGAGTGTGATGCCAGAAATTCACTATTTAGTGAGAGCTACATATTTTTTGTTCACTAGATGGTCCTCTTTCAAACGAAAGAAAAATTTTTCGATTTAGACGATTTTTTTTTATTGTCGGTGACGTCAGCGATGACGTCATTTTATACGCTATTTTCCTTTATAGCTTCTAAAATATTGATTGTATATGTTGTGATAATTTTTGGAATCCTTGGTTAAATATCTTTCATTTGAGCCATATTTGAGCTTCTATTTTTCATTTTCATTTTCAAGCCCCAGCAAAAGTGATGACGTCACATGGGGACCAGCTAAATGGTCAAAATTTTTCTCACCACTCGTTTTTGTGATTTTATGGACCCAATTGATCATTTAAAAAAGTTAGTTTGCTTTTAACAAGTCGGTGCAGACGAAGAATGTTTTCAGAACATAGTGGCTCTCACTAATTGTCAGAGCTTGTTTCAAACTTGGACACAATTGGACAATCTAGACACGACAAAGTATTTACAGACATTACTGGAGGTGTTTCTGTAGGTTGGTTTGTTTTAAAAGAGTGTCTAAAAATTCAAGTGACGTACAGTTTAAGATATGATATCTATATACTGAAATTCCAAGAAGATTTGACAAGTGATGACATAGCAGGAAAAAGTTGCTATTGTCACTGTGAGATTGCAAAACAGAAAGGATTAAGGATTGATAATCAAAACGTGTATCTACACTGATCTACAATGTGTAAATAAACAGAAGTTTCAAATTCACGTGAAAATAATACTGAGAGATGGTTTAGGAAATGATGCTACTAAAACTAATATTAGAAAGACGATTTCACTTTTACATATGGCAATCAGAGAAAGCGTGATTGATTTATGATAAAAAATGCCATAAAATACATACTACAATGCTTTTCAGACCACGCTTTTAAAAAGAAAACCAATGTTTACGACTCTAAGATTAGGTATTTATGACTGAAAGGAATTATTATGAAAATATATCGTTATTCATAGATCGTCATCGATGGCATTATTTTGTACTTTTAGCTACTTGACACAATCATCGATGTTTTACACATTTAGAAGTTGCTTCCGTTGCGTCCTTAAAAGGGCGGGCAATTGGTTGTGCAGTATAGAACATACATTGGAAATCAACTTTTATTCTGATTATCTGAACAAAAGCAGCTGTGGGCACTGATCACTCAGATTTTATGGTACTTCGGTTATAAGAAAATAATTTAAAAGTTTTCTTGTGAAATTCGTTTTCTAACTTAAGTTCGCGATAAAACCCCGTAGCGTAAAAAGGACTATCAAAGTTTCAAAATAAATGAAATTTTACAGAAATAAAAGTTCTTTGATAAGACGGAAGTAACAAATATAACAAAAATATTTTGCTTATATAAACATTTGTTAAGCTAGGTATGACATGCTTGCAATACCCTGCATTTTAAGACAGAAATAAAAATGGCAGGCTAATGCTCCCACGTCATTTTTCTTTCGACCACTACGCTATATGCTGTGAGTGCGGACTATAGAACACAGCGGAATGCAATTTCTCAACAATTTATTCCCAGCATCATTCTCGATCCTGCTATCTCAGCATCGTGGATATAATTTATGTTAAAGCTGATGTAATAATTTATGCAATTACAATTACATAGATTAGCATAAATTATGCAGACAGGATAAGAAGGATACTGTCTACAGAGATTTGGAAGGAGGAGGAGGAGTGATAATTTTACAAAGTAATGAAATATTTGATGAAATGATTTTTCAAAGGAAGGAAGTGATTTCTCGCACAGGCGAACCAGAAATTGATTAACGTTCAGTTTACAAAAATAGCACTCTGAAATGCTTTAAAATAATATAGACATTACGACTAACATTGCGAAAAGCTATCAATTTAATGAATATAACTTCTTCAAGAACCCTTTTCCACAGGTGTGGAGAGTCGAATTTTACAAAAGAGGTTTATAGGGAAGTTAATTCTAAATGCCCATAGTGGTGTGTAAGAAAAATAGACGTTAAATTTTGATTGTCATCATCGTCGATAATTTTTGTATTTTCAAATTTAAAAAAAGACTACATAGGTTTTTAAAAATAGAAAGAAATAAATAAAATGAGTAAAAAAAGAACAGAACAATTCTACTTGTTAAAAATTTTAGGTTTTTTCGTTTGCGGTGGCAATCATGGGAGATTTGGAGTTCCTTTAACCAATAAAACATTGTTAAATGTGAGCCAGGTTTGTTCACTAAATCTCAGCCGATTCAAGTTTCAGTTCTCAAGCATAAAGGTAACTCCTAACTCCGCGGACTAAAGCAGTTGACCACTCCACTAACATACTATTTCAAGTTCGTTTCGTTTATAACGGGTGAGCTGGAAGGATTTTTCCTGCACATAGTCCGAATCCGACTCTGTAACCATCACCTTGAGCATAACCAGACATCATGACTTCGTCTCCGTCTAAAATCATTTTTCGGGTTTCACCGTTTCCGATTGGGACGTCTTTGGTACGATTCCACGAGAGCTCCAACATACTACCAAATGATTCAGGTTCCTGAGAAGATTTTGTAAGAAAATTTTTTGGGTCACTCAATGATTATGATTTGAAACTATGTTTTGATGGAATTTAATTTAATTTCATTGGATTTTAACTTTTAAATTTGATGTTATAATAATTGTTATGTTCGGAGTTTTTATGATTTAGAAGTACAAACCATGTTCTGTTGATAAGAATTTAATTCAATTTTATTGGATTTTAACTTTTAATTTTGATGTTATAATAATTATGTTCAGAGGTTTGACGACTTAGAAACTTAAGTTATTGTTGTACAGATATTTCGATACATACCACTAGACTACGGTTTGAAGAGATGTTAAAAAGTAAACGAAGAACGAATGATAAGTCACTTCTTTGGATGAAATTATCCTTCATTGAAATGCAAAATACAAGGCTCCACTAGCATACCCAAAATTTTTACAAATTGGATTTGGGTTCGTCCAATTGCCATTTTAAAAACATTTTCTTGACTTGATATAGGGTGTGGCTTATGAGCAGTATAGAGTTTTGATTTGACTTCCTATGCATGGTTTACGTCTCGAACTTTAGACATGAAAGAATTCGAGTCTCTTTGACATCTTAAAGGGATTTTAAAAATATTTTATGTAATATATAAAGAAAATCACACTAGCACGCAAGCTAGCGAACTTATTAAAATCAAAACCGTTGCAATAGGGAAAGAAAGTCACGTTATTTCAAAATGAGAGATTTTTTATAAGCCATACGTTCATATTAGTTGATGCGATTTTTCATATTTAGAGCTTTTAGATTGAAACCGAAATGTTAGAAATTACACCAAAATATTGTCACATAACTTTTGATTTTTAAATTTTAAACCTTAAATAAACCCATACATGAACCTAGCCCGATCGAATCACCAAACGCAATTGATAAAAGACTATTTCAATAAGACATGTTACCAAAAACAATAAAGTCCCCTAAAAAATGCTCGTTCAGCCAATCAAAATAGAGAAAAAGTATGACTTACAGGGCCACTGATGGTTCCAGATCCCATAAGATCTCCAGGCTGCATATTACAGCCAGTGATTGAATGGTGAGCCAACTGTTGTTTCGGTGTCCAATACATGTACTGAAGAAAGAGATAAAGATTTTTCATAGCATAGAAAGCAAATTCTTCAATAAAGGTTCCCTCTCTATAGATGAGGAAGATTTAGCAGTTTCTTAAAGGGTACTGTACATTAAAGTTCGAATACCCTTTTTTAATAATCCCTAAAAGCCGAAGAAGTAATTGGATTTTCTTAAGAAGAAGAAGTATCTAAGGAAGGGAAGCAATTTCTTTCTTGGCACTTTTGTAATTTAAAAGGGGAAATTTGCTCCAACAAACATATGTAAGTCAAATCAATGGTCAAACTTTGCGTATTTATTGAGTGGTACTTTAATTTTTTCAGGGTTGAAAAGCGCGAAAAACCTTGGGAACAGAAATTTTTCGAGGTTGTAGGGTATCAGTATTTTAAGTTTAAAATACCGCCTATTATTAATTCATGTTTCTAGTCCATTTAGGCGTTTCTCTTGATGATGATGCTGAGCTGTGCTGAGGCGAACCCTAAAAATATTTTTGTTTCCGGTCCACCGGGTGACGAAAAAAACACTCACCCGGCCGGCCGCAAAAATTTTTTTTTTGCTAAATTTCGATCCCAAAACTATCCCAAAACTCGATTTTTTAAAGCACTCGCTTTACCTTTAAATCTGTAGTAACTTGACACCGCTACAGGCTTCGGCATAAGAAAAATTCACGTGTGATCATCGCACGCCTAGATTTTGATTTATAGTGGTCTAGGCGTGCGATTATTCAAATACTTAATTTTCATCGTTTATATTTTCAATTGTGTTACAATATCTCTAAGAACTGGACACTCTCTTTCATTTTGAATATTTATCTTCAATTGCTATAGGCTCCAAACTGTGATTACGAAGTGAACTTTTTTGAGAAAAAAGTATAGTGAGAGAAATAAATCCTCACTTTATGAATGTTTCTTTTTATTTTACTCACAAGTGAGCATGATTCCTTTTATAAAAACAAAGCTGTTTACTTACTGAAAAGTCCCCACTTTGTGAATGTTTCTATTTATTTTACCCACAAATCAGCATGATTCTTTTATAAAAACCAAGTTGTATATAAAAAAAAACATTTAAAAAGTTGAGTTGCAAGCAAGAATTAACAAAAACAATGCAGGGTTTAGTTTGAGATGAAGAAAATTTCATTTCTATAACAATGATCAGGATAAAACCTTCATTCCAAGTGATTTCTAGGCGTGCATTTTACAGTAGAATATAAAATATCACGTGCGATAAATCACACGGCTCAAAAACTGATTCATGAAAGTTTTCCAAACAAACAAACTAACCCTAACCCTAACGATGATGTACGAAAAAAAATGCGGCCGGGTGACGACGAAATAAATTTTCACCCGGATGGTGGACCGGAAACAAAACATTTTTTCGGGTTCTCAGAGAAATCTCTTAGTAGGGGACCAATCCTTAGGATCCGTGACATCTTTTATGCGACGCAACCGCATGTAGTTAGTTCGTAAGTAGGAAATTCTGTCAGATAGAGTACGATTGACGTCAAATTTTGTCTAAACCGTACGGAGTCTGACATAATTTTGAACTTTAAGTGGCCGTATTTCTTTGTGTGTTCGAGTAAGAGACTTGTTGTAGTATACTTTTTTGCTCAGAATTTCATGCTCTTTCCGATGGTCCCATTCATGTCTTTGGGATTTGAGTTTTGAAAAACGTCAATTTTTTACTAATTTTTTTCCCTTACAGTTTTGCCTGTAAACCTCTGTTTTTTAGTCATAAAAACTTTTGCCGGGCCTAATTCACGGGCCCCCTCTCAAAAAAGTCTTAAAAACCTTCCTACTTTCGAACTAACTACATGCGGTTGCGTCGCATAAAATATGTCACGGATCCTAAGGATTGGCCCCCTACTATCTCGATGATGGGACCAGATTAACAAGAAGTTCTTTATAGAAAAGGAAAATTGAAGAACAGTCCCGATGAAACGACGATATAAGATGCAAATTTGAGAAATTTGATGAAATGAAATGTGGGTTGTAAAAAAGCTTCGCTATTATAACACCAAACTAACGATGACTGATAATATGACAGTATTTTTTATATTAACACGTTAAAATTGCGTGGGATTAATTATAGAACAGCAGTTAATATTGTGAAACGAAAAAAAAAGTAAAAAAGCACATTCTCAGACACGCTTAGGTCAGATTACAAGTAGCATAGAAACCACACAATAGTCTTATCCAAAGAGCAAGGTATCTAATAACACGCCTCTTTTGTCTACGTTTTCAGTTTCGAAACTACAGGAAGTTTCATCGTCAAAATTTACTGATGGGGGAAGTGGCCATAATTTGCACGATGTCGGGTATGTACGGATGGAACCAATAAACGACCCTTACTTTTAAAAAGACTAAATTTTAAAAAAGTGAGCTAAAAACACGTTTTGCAATTTTTCTCTCTTAAAGTCTTTCCAAAAAGGCCAGAAATTATTAATATTACGAGTTTTTCAAATGTTACCTTTAAAATCAAACTCAGAAGAAGTTTTCGTTGTTCTCTATCTCTCCATTCATAAACTCGATGATAAATATAACCTTTTGGGTAACCGCTGTATTGAGGTTTAGTTTTACCCAATTGATGTTCCAGGTCAATTAATGAAAAAAAATCCTCTTCTTAATATTTGCCATTTTTCTTTCAGAGAAACTGAATCAAAATTGGCATTCGGCCCCATCTTGTGTACTGCGAGAAAACGATTCAAGATTTGTTATTGTTATTATAGCCGCTTTATGGTGAGAAGACTGATTGACAGATTGATTTTTTTAACCTTTTAGATCCAATGAACCGTAGACTGGCTTAGTTTTTCACGGTCCCAACCTCGACCAACTTTAACTCTAAAGCTTGCAGATTTCTGAAACCCTCTAGCTACCACTAGCAGTAAAATGAGCTAATTACCTTTAAATTTGATCTTGAAACAACTCCAGCTTCGCTTGCATTTTCACCTGAAATACCAAACCAATTAATTTTGGCAAATTTTTGAAAACATTTTCAAACTGTCAACACGAGAGGACCTCCTTAACCCATTAAGTGCCACTGACATCATATCAGATCGCCCGATTTTTCGGTCCAATACCGGTAGGGTTAGACCAAAGCACTGTGACCCAATCTGAATAAAAAGTCGACCTTAGCATTTTTTCTTGGGGTGTCTACGTGCATTTGAAATCAGAAAACTTTTTGAGAATTTTGTTGCGGAGTGATTTCACTTAATGGTTTATGCAGGTTAAGGGTAATTTGAAGGTTAACTGACAGTCTTATCTCATTTTCCAATAAAAAAGAACTTTAACTGAACTGAAAAACACACTTACTCTTGATTGCGACTTCCAGGTTGACATCGAATCGGAATTTGTCATCGTGTTTAAGGTATGGCAATGGTGCTGGATCCTGTAAAAGAATAAACAATTAATTAATCAAAGAGCTGTAACAAGTCGATAATAAAAATATACTTAAGATCACAAATTAGCTGTTGTCAAAAACTACTGTTCAAGAAGTTGTGTTGAACCACCTTAAGGAAATCTGGATGTTTCGTCAAGAATACTTAACTTATTATTAGAACAGAAATCGCAGAAGAGAGGGTGAAATTGTATTACATTTTAGTGTAAAAGTAGAGCATTTGGCTATGGTGCGCAAGTTTGTGGGTTCAGTTCCCGGCTGAGTCATACCCAAGATTTCGTACTTAGTACAAAAAATGGTACTAGATGCTTCTCTGCTTGATGCTCAGTCATTAAGAGAAAGATCAAGGGTACGTGAAGCAATCCAGGGAGAGAGAGTGGCGCCTTCCTAAATCTTCAGGTAGATAGCTATGGAAAGAGGGGCCTTCAGAGAGACGTCGCAGATTTACTTGGATCAAATGACATTTCAATTATGGCGGACTGGCAAACTTGCTTAGGTCCTGGGAAAAGATCCTTGAACAGCCCTAAATTACACAAATAAAAAAGCTCCTTAAGAGAAAACTTACATTTTGTTCGACGTTATCAATAGCGTGTGGCATGAGTGCATCCACGGTCACAACCCATGGTGAGATGGTGGTTGCAAAGCTTTTACCGGTGAAGGGACCGAGTGGTACGTATTCCCACTTCTGGAAGTCTCTTGCTACAAGAAGAAAAGTTGAGAAGCTACAACAGATAAAGAATTACGTAATAGCTATAGTGCACGGTACTGAGTACAATATGGGATATAGTTTTATAACAATATAGTGGGCATAGAAAATATTGAGAGACATAAGTCATATAATAAATCATTCGTAACCCACTTCAGTTTAGAACTAAAAGAGGAAACACCAATTGTATGAAACTTTGTGCTAAGTGGCATTGCGCTTTTAATTCATGATATTGGTGATATTGATAATAATGATAATACATTCATTAACTTCTTCTAGAATCTCTGTCACCTCCAACCCCTAACGAAAGGATTCTATTCGCTGTAATTTTGATTGGGGAAACTCATAACACTAGCGAAGACAAGTATCTTACCACTCCAATCGTTCATGATGACAAACCCAAAAATGTTTTCTTGTGCCTGTGAACACAAAGTTATGTTTTAGTTATGAATGATCAAAATATAAAACTGCGTAACCGAAAAAAAGGAAACATGAAACATACTACTACATCAAATAAGTTTGGGTTTAAAGACATAAGGAACATGAATAAAACCTGGCAAATCTCGTATTTTTCGTCTCGAGTCGAGATGACAGAATTTACTTACATTAGCAACCTTGATTGGATCTCCAAGATTGTTAGCAGGACCAACAAAGAAAGCCTTGAAATAAAACGAATATGAGATTTCCATAAACTTTATATGAAAAATAAGTTTATAGACCTTAAGCATTTTAAAATAAATTTGACAAACGAAAAAACTGTAGGTTGATAAAGGCACGCCCGTTTTTAAACTACCCTATCCAAATATATAGTGACTCCCCAAGCGATTTAAAATACCTGAAAATAGGACCGGTCTTTAGACGGTCTTCTAGGGGCCGGTAAATGACCGGTAAAAATTTAACAAAAGGCCGCTACGAGTCTAGTTAATTTAGGTTCCGCTGCGAAGCGTCCGTTCCCAGACAGGCCCGATCGCCCGGTCGACATCCTTTTACAACAATATGGGACGTACCATTTCTAGTTCGAAATCCAATGCTTTGCAGGGACCATGTGCTGGTGGTTTTTCTGGAATTATAAATAAAAAAATTGAAGAATTAATCAAACATGAACTTTACTCAACTGTCTCTTATTATCCGTTGTAGTCTAAAACAAGCCTTGGACAGAGCCTTGCAGTTGTTAACACAACTATACTTGCTTCGCTTACAGAATTTAGTAGTTAGGCTTGAAAGTACTGGACTAAGGATTTTTTGCATAATAAAAAAAAACAAGCTGAGAAAAAGACAGTGATTAAATTACCTGGTGCTCGTGATTGTCCGTTTGGTCTACGGACTGGTGTTCCACTAACAATGACTGATGAAGCTCGACCATGGTATCCAACTGGTAAGTGTAACCTGAGGAGTGAAATTGTAAGAAATTTGTTTCAACATTATAATAATATAGTTTTGCAAATTTGCAGGCCACCGTGCGGACACATGGGCCTCTACGAATCGCTCATTCTCAACATCTGGAAGGTTTACATTACGGAATTTTCCAAGACCGCATCAAGAATCTTGCAGCGGGAGGTCTGGTAACCCAGCCCTTGTTTTCGGGGATTGGTGGGTCAAACCGAAATATTTATGGGTTTAGGCGCAAGGGCTGTTGAACCCGACTGAGGATGCGGCACTATCATTCCTCTCCAATGGGAAATTGGCCCGCTCCTTTAGCGTGGGCGGCCGCCAATCCACCATCGGAATGTCAGATAAAAATCAGGCTGAAAACATTGATATCTGACATAAAAAGAAAAAATTAAATTTGGCCGGAACTTAATTTGGGAATTTATTTTCATCCTGTCAAAATTTCTTCCCTAGATAACGTAACTAGACGTTTTGGGAGAAAGCTTTCAAAAAGTTTTACTCTTAATACAAGTAGTATTTATTTTGGAAGAAACCATTCATTAACTAGGTGACTTAAAGCAACTTTGATGAAGATTTAATTAAACCTCCTAACGAAGACTTACTTGAGTCTCAACATTACTTTTATTTTAATGAAAGAAAGGCCATGCAATAACAGTGTGGGATGTGGAAGAGAAATTAAACTAATTCTCCAAAAGATTACTAAATTATTTTTGAATCAATGGCACATATAAGTATTAGTGTTACATTCCATATTTCACAACAATGCGGCAAAAGTTTCACAATAAATCATCATACCAATTAGGCATCAACGCATTTTCTTTTCCTCTGAACATTGTTCCAACATTTGTAGCGTGATCTCTTGAAGAATAGAAGTCAGTGTAGTCACCTGTGTGGAAAAAAGAGTGATAAAGGCTCAAAGCATAAGGTACAATCCAAAGATTCAGTGCTATAAAGTTCTGCAGTATTTGCATTGTCAAATATTGTCACTTTTTGCAACTTAGCCAATGCAAAGTTTTGCTGCTGTACATAGGCCAAGAACAGGATTGAAGAAGAAGAACAGGGCCTCATCTATTGGATTTTATTTCAATGAAGGATGACCAAGGGAGTTTTCAAACTCATACTACTGAAAACTACTCTTGATCACCAAGTATAGTTCTTTTGAGCTGTGAAACCTTTCAGCACTGCGGAACTGAGCAATGGTTGACCAACTGGGAACTAGTCACTTTTTTCACATTATCAATTTGCATTGTATGTTTGTTTTTATGATGAAAGATACCCACCTATTCTAGCTGGAAGATGCATTGTGACACTTTCCATGGGGATCAATGCTCTAAACAAGAGAATGAATAGTTTCGTTAGTTAACAAATCGCTGTTGACAAATCCAAAGGACAAATCACAAAATTAGTGTCTGAGAAAGCTAAGAGTTTTTCTGTCTAGCTAGCCTTAAATTTGAGATTTGCTCATTTTGCATAGTGAGGCTCAATTTCAAAATTTGTGCTCAGACAAACAGAAAAATTCTTAGTTTTCTCAGGCAATAACTTTGAGATTGGACCTTTTCATTTGTCAATGGTGAAATCAGCAATTCGCCCCAAGGATAAGAGTTTTCAAAACTGTTCAAAATGTATTACTACATTGGAATAAAAATGGATACCACAGTTTTTGAATAACTTCTTACTTTTCTCGTAGACCAGCATCATCTCTGAGAACTCCCTTGAAAGAAAGTAGATAAAGAGAATAATAGCATAGTCTTAGAACTCAAAACTTTGAAAGGAAAGTAACACAAACTAAAGTATGAACTGCGTACTTGGAATCAACAATTTAATGTTGCTTAATTAAGAGCACTTAAAATTTGTTAGTTTCTTTATCGCTTATAACTTATTTCATACAGCCTTTCTTAGTTAAATTTTTCAGTTAAATAAACTTTATTACTATTTTTCATCAAAATCATAATTTTCCTTAACAAACCTCATTTTTTGATAGAATCTTTTGTAATGTAGCTCTGGTTTCTTGCCAAGCTGGACGACCAAGTGACATGAATTCATTCAAAGTTGACTAGAAAAGGATGAAGCTCCTAATTAAAGAAGTAACCAAAATGCAACCACAAAATATAGATACTAGAGTAGATAGAATATTATTCAAACAATAAAATCAAAATTTGCACCTCTTTAAAGTTAAAAAGCACATTCAAAAAAATTGAAGAATCAAATTTATCTGAAAACACATGATTGTATTCAACAATACTGTATGAAACTCTAAATGATACTGTTACATAAAAATCTGTTACCTCGTCAAAGACATTTTGTTTTGTAGACATAACAGAACCGTTAAAAAGATGTTTGACTTCTGACAAATCCAAAACATAGTTGCCGATTGCAACACCGATTCGCTTCTTCGGCTAAAGAAGGGAAAAGGAAAAATTTCTACAATGTGAAAGACATCTACAATGTGAAAGACATCTACAATGTGAAAGACATCGCGCCACTCCAATAGAATCGATAGGTAATCAGACCTTCAAAAAATCTTGAGTATCGATCAGCGATAGATTATTTCCAAGCTATCGATTACTTATCGATCACATATCGACTACATACAACCTATCGATTACTTATCAATCATGTATCAATCAGCGATAGATTATTTCCAAGCTATCGATTACTTATCGATCACATATCGACTACATACAACCTATCGATTACTTATCAATCATGTATCGATTGTTAACAATCATCGATTACTTATCGTTCGTGCATTGATTACTTATCAATTGTTTACTCATCTTCGATCACGTATTGTTATCGATTATATATCGATCGTGACCGACTATTGACTACATTACCGGCCCTTTTTACGCCGACCCTTATTCCACCAACGAGCCCAAAAATAATGCTAATAAGGTCCGGCATAAAAAGGGCCAAGATAAGGTATTTAATGAAGTAAAGAAAATTTCTGGAATTCGCCAAATCTCATACCGATCTTATTACTTTGAATAAATGCCCGCTTTCGAATTTGGTTTTTAACTTTTTTTCGTTCAGCCAGCCTTTCAGAGGGTTTGAGAATGCTTCAGCCAAGATTTACCGTATACTTATAAAAAAGTGAGTGTAGTAGCTTTTCTAGGCCCTATGCTACCAGGGGATTGGATTCAATTCAAAAGTACATCCCAATCGAGATCAGCGAAAAATGTAGCCTGGAGATCATGCTATGATTTCTTATTCTATATACTGATGGCGAAATATATAGCATGGTATGGGCTGACAGTTTGAATTTCCCATATCCTAATAACGGTTGAAAACACAGCCAATCAAATCCTGTTATTGTTTCACTGGTCACACTTTCTTAAAGAAAGCGCAAGTTCCGAAATTTGGTTTTTATTTTAATAAGTGAGGACAGCGATAAATTCGAATTTCCCACTGTAATTTTTTTGAGGCCAAAATCGGACTCACAGCTCTGACCTGTCAAGTATTCATCAGATTTAAAAAAAATACGCAGACAGGTTCCTGTCTACGAAAAATTTTAATTTCATGCAAATGGCGAAAATTCGAGAAATTTAATCTCGCGAAGGCGAAAGTTAATCCAATTAAAGTACCACTCCCTAAAATTGATAGATAAATTATAATATAATATTTTATAGTATTTTATCATTACCCACCTAAAATTCACAACTGATATTACTTCTTAGCATTCAATTCAACCAAACTCATAAATAATCTCATAACTTTAATCTCTTAGTCTTAAGTCTTACACTTTCCAAGCTTGGACACACTTATCACCCCCCCCCCCTTTTCTTGTTAGCCCCTTGACTTTTACAATGATTTTAATATTTATTGATATTTATGAATAAAATTATTTTATTAAACAATCTTGTATTTTATATGTAGCGAAAATGGGCCTACAGGCCTAATGTTACTTAAATATATAGATAGATGGATAGATAATCAAGCTTTGAAAAAATCTTGAGTATCGATTACTTATCGATTCTATCGGTTAATCGATATCTAATCCATTGATTACTTATCGATTACTCAAGATTATCGATTATATCAATTAACTACGCCTGGCATCTCCCGCATTCCCAAAAGTTTCATGACCCTGCCGGTGCACCCGACAGTCAGGTTTTGAAAAAATGGAATGGCAAAATTTCCTAATTTAGGAATATTGGGACAAAAAATTCGACAATTTCCCCGATTTCCCAAAAGAAATTTCCAATAAAATCGAATTTCGCGGGAAAATTCCCCTGCTTTACCGATCTTCCAGTTTGGAAAAATTGGATTATCAGAGAAAGTTTTTCTGACTTGGAGCTCTCCTGCATTTTTGTTAGGCGAAGTTGACAGCTATGCATTAGACCATAACTTTAGAGTGTTTGGATGAAATAAAAGAGAAAGTAAAGAGTGGAGACAACATAGTGTGCACCCCCCCCCCACTCTGCAGGATGGGGTTTTGGATTTTTGGGTCCAAAACAGCCAGGTGGGAGTCTGAAATTTTGGACTTTCAGGTGGGGGGAAATAGGTTGAGGTGGGACTAGAAATCTTTAGGTGGGACTCTTATGGAAATCTTGAAAGAAAAATTTTTGATTCTTGTTAACCTTAGGTTACAAGACTTAGATTATAAATGAAGGATTGATAAAGAACTCTGCATTAAAAACTTAAATTCATATCACAGTTTGTTGTTGTTGAATTGAATTGCTTTACATTTCCTATCCGTGAACAAGTAAAAATTGAAGGGGAGGTCAGCACATCGAAATTTGGTAACTAAAAAATTTTTATTAAATAAAATCTCTATTTAAGGTGGGACTTGGAAAGTCAACTATCAGGTGGGAGTTTCTCAAGTGCTGGGACCTGAAATTTTAGGTGGGACCTTGACCCCCCCTGGCCCTGCACACTATGGACAAAGGGAAAAAAATAAATACATACTGATCCAGGTGTTGAAAAGATCCCATAAGGTAAATTTTGAATTGGAAAGTGAGATTCTGCAGATACTTCAATGAAAGACATTTTGGATGTGAACAAGTGAAGGTTAGCAAGGATATCAGAAGATTTGTTTTCAAAACACGCCAGCGGAACACCTCCCAACTGCACACGAGCTAGTGAATTCGGATTTGTGGATTTGGTTCATGGATTTTATTAAACACAAAAACAAGCTAGATATTTTTTGCCTCGCCTTGCGCCCATTATCCCGCCCAGGAAAACCACACACCGGGGTCGGCGAAGGAAATAAGGGTCTTCAACTCCTACAATAGAGATTTGACACTTACTACCCAGGAGGGGGGATACTTAGACAAAGGGAGGGTACGGTATGTTCCGCCCTTAAGATGGGTACCTTTTTTGGACTTCCAAAGTCCCGCTAAGGGTAGGAAAAATCAGAAAATCAAATTTCAGTCCCACTAAGGGTCGGAAAAATAGGAAAATTTCAACATTTTACCCCTGAAAGATCGAAATTTGGTCAAAATTGGTCAAATTTGTTCTGCTAAGGGTCGTAAAATTCCCAAAATTTTCCTTTGTTTTCTCCTTTTTAGTCCCGGTAAGGGGTAAGGGTCCAAAGTTCGAAAGTCGGGCGGCACCCCCCCCGTCAGCTCGCAACCCTAGTACCCCCCCCCCGGGGACTCTACAAAGGGATTTGACTCTTTATTGGCCTTATGCAGTGCCATATCAACTTATTAGCTATCAACAAATAGATGGTTTCTCTGAAACTTCGAACCTCATAGCCTTATCTCATAGTCATACCATGAATTTAAGAGCTTCTCGATGTTTTTCCCACTCAACTTATCGATATCGGGGAAAACTTGGTCGGAGAAAATTTTCATTCGTGAAAAATTATTCTTCGCTATTTATCCCCGATGAACTTTTCCTCGATAAAACAATAATCGATCAGGGCTACCTATTATGGTGCCTCATGGGTTTCTCCAGTCCAAGGGTTTCAACCCAGTACTATATTAGATATCGCAAGCGAACAAAGGGCATGATAGGTAAGTAGACGGGTAGAGTACAGTAAGTATTACATTTTGAGAAAAAAAATCTCTCTTAAATAAAACACACACGTTTTTTATAAGAACAAGCTACCGTAATTTTTCTAATTTAACGCGTAATCTAATTTTACGTGTACCCTGTTTTTGGCGAAAAGTCGTAATCAATTTTGCATTAGAGGATACGATGTTTATCAACAACAGGATACAAAAATTGGAAACATTTTGAAAGTTTCTCGCGAAACAAGGGTTGCTGCGCTTGTTGAAGACAAATATGCTATGGCGCTGTTAAATCTGATGACAAAACAATTGGTCATATCCCAAAGGTCTAAAATCACGTACTTCTTTATGAAAAAAGATGGTAAATTCAATGTTAAAGGATTATACGGACAACTGGTTGAGTTGGTTTCGGATTTTATGGAAAGTTACCGTATCAGAATACAGAAACTAGATGCAAAAAACACAAAGAAAAAGAAGAAAAACACTGAGAGAAAATAGAGTTCAAAAATACAATACAATATATGATACATACTATGTAATATATACTGTACAATTCTGACTAAATAAATATTTCTACGTGATTTAGCGCGTCCAATTTAATTTTCCCTAATTATTAACGCGTACTCAGCACGCTCGGATAATTTTTCACGCGTAGCATCCAAAATAACTATTTATTGCCACGCGTTAAATTAAAAAAAATTACGGTATATAAGAACATTAGGCTTCGATGACCAAATTATCAAAACAAGTTAAGAACATAAGGCTTTATCATCATAGGCGTAGCGAGATACCCAGCAAAATTTATGGATGAGAGCGGTTTTTACGACACTGTAATTATTACCTTTGTTTTATCAAAAGATAATAAATATGTCATAAACGTCTGCACTCCCTCACAAATTTTGTAGGGTATATCCCTTCGCCTACTTTAATCGTAGAAATTTTAGCGAGACAAATTTTAGCGTTTTAGCGAGTTTTCCCTATTTTCGCTAAAATAAATCTCGCTAAAACACACCGAATCGACAGATCGCTAAAATTTATCCACGCTAAATTTCTGGTTATATTGCCTTGATACATTTTTATCAATAGGAAGGGTTTCAGCAACCTCGTTCCCTGCGCATTATCAGCTTTTTGATGCTTACTGATAGCGCTAGATAATACCCTGGCATTGGCTGGTTTTCGAACGCGTAAGAACAAAACGTCAGATTTCATTCGTTCCTGGGTTTGGAACCATTGCATTGCAGTGTAACTTTGTAACGTCAGATTTTTTTATGACGTATTGTTTTGAGAAGTTCCCCCTCTGAGAGGGGGAACTCGCATCAGCCAACACCAGGGTATTCTCTGGCGTCAATCAGTAACGTAAATAAAGCCTGGGATACACGGGGACGAGGTTGGGGTTTCAGTGCATAGAAATAATGTCAATAATGTAACACGAGTGTTCGCTAAAATTTATCCACGCGAAATTTTTTGAAATCATGATTCGCTAAAATAAATCCAAAAAAAATCAAATTTCCTGCTTCGCTAATATACGGTAAAATTAGTCTCGCTAGTTTAGTCTCAAAAACACCCGATTTCTAAGGAAGAAAGGGACTAAAATGCTCTAAAAATATCAACTTTTTTATTTGACTAAAAGCACTATGATTTAGACTGTTCTACTATATAACAGAGTGCCTCAAGAGCTTCTTTTCATGGAAATGTTGAAGTTCTCATTTGAGTTCGTTGGAAGAATTATTCAGTACCTATCTGATCGCCTTCCTTTGGGGGGAAGGGTATTAGCGTGGTTACTTTATCAAGACTGAGAAGCGAATAGAAAAAAAGCAACTCGCAATACGGAAATGTTTTAAGAAGATAACACGAGCAAAGCAAGCGCAAAAATTTTTAACTAATCCAAAAGCCCTTTATTATGGCTAAAAATGCGTTTTGTAATGTAAAAATAGGGAAAGGAGCTCCATAATTGGTTTAGTCCATCCATTTTGCTTTTGATAATCGTTAATAATTGTTTATCAAATTCTACTCTAACCAAGGAAAAAAGACATTTATAAGTGCTTTAGCAGATAGTATCACTTTTTAATCTAAGGTTATGAAAAGTTATTATTCAAAGGATAGTGAATGGAATATTCGGTCCCCCTCAAACAGTCGCCCTGAAGGGGAGCTGTTGCCCCTCTTACCCCCTGTCACCACGCTACGGTTTTAGGGATGAAGTGGTATACTGTGTCAAAGTTGATGGTATTAGAAATCAGGGGTGTCATTTTCTAAATTTTATGAAAATAGTTTTTTTTATAAAAATGCATTACAGAAAGATTTTGAATTTACCGAAATACCGAACTTCCTTAGGTAAATACCAAAATACCGAAGCATTTTTAGGCAGTTTACCGTTACCGGCAGTATTTCAAATACCGGAATACCGTATATTTTTCTTCAAAATACCGAATAGAAAAACCCATACCGTGTCACCTTAAACCTTGAAACCCGGGGGCTCCCAATTCTAAAATCGGAGTCAATTCCCCCGTTGGGACTGATTGAATTGTAGGGTATTTTTTCAGATCAGGGACAAAATTTCCGCCAAATTTTCCATAGTGGGTCGGAGTCCCACATGATTTGTGACACAGTGATGTTAACGTTCATAAACCTCGTGGTTCACCAGCTACACTCAGCGGAGATCAAGCTTGAAATACGACCTGCTAAAAATCAGTAGTGAAAATTTTAAGTTTGAAACACTTTAGAAAAGTCAAACATGGTTTCAATTAACACACTAATTAACGGATGAGTGCTAATTAACAACGACGCGTGCCAGCCATTAAGTCATGTCGGCTTTTTGTACTTTACAATCACCGTAGGTTAATTGTCATCCAAAAAGTCAGTTTTCAATTACTGACGCAATTATGTTGCGTCCTGTCGGGAGGTCAATACCCTCGTGCAAAAAAACTACATACGTAAAATGGCTCGAGTCTTCCTGTACGTTGGGTCAGAATGTATTTAGTTTTGGTTTTTGGTTTTCTGATAATAATGACGAAAAGTTTGACACTCTTTCCAAGTATAATACATGTTTTTTTTATAAGAACAAATTAAGAACATTTTTAGGCTTAAATCTGAAAAAGTTAAGAACATCCTAAGGCTTCAAAAATATTGAATGTTCTTTTAAAAAAGGGGTTATCATCTACAGAAATCACCTTCCCCTCACGAAAAAAACTAGCAAAACTTTAAACAAAAAAAATGTACAGTTGCGCTCTTTGTTTCTTTTGACATGACTGATTTTAATTGCGAAATATTTTAATGAGTTTCCAAGATGGAAATCGATCTTTTTATAATACAAAGAAAAATGATAATTACGTTCCCTACATGAAGCCAAAATTTCACCGGTTTAGCTGGAATAGGAAATTCATTGAGCGTGAAACAAATAGCAAACGTGCGTCTAGTTCCGCGGTTTCCCGTAGACATTTGCCAAATCCCCCGTATACAAGGAAATAGTCATCAATAATGACGTCATAACTTAGGTCTCTATATGTTTTCAGAAAAGTATAAATACTGCTAGATTAGCATCAAATCATCAGGAGCATTTTTACAATCGCACTTTTTGGATTGTAAAGCAGCTTAAAGTTGGTCGTGTTCGTTATTGAATATTTCCCCGCTATAAGGGGAAATATTAGTTAAAAAGGCATTTCTCCGATCCTTGGCTACTTACGCCCTTTTTGCGCCCTTAAAGGGGCAATCCGCCACCACATTGCGAAGTTTGTTTTTGTTTTCATTTGCCTTAGTTATTCAGACAAAATCGCACGGATTTACCTTGATGTTACGCGCATGTTTTTGAGTAATCAAGACACGAATAATTCAGATCAAAATACAAAATGGACAGAGGCTTTTTAAAAGTTATAACTCTTTTCTGACGAACAAAAAACATACAATTTTCATCTAATTGGAGACCAATAGTTACATGAAATGTGAGGCTAACACTTCAACTGTAATCATCAGTAATTTCAAGAGTTTTTCATCATTGATTACAAAGATATCCATGGATTACCTCTTCCGAATACCAAACCAACCAACTTAAAGATTTCAGAGACATTTGCTTGACATGAAGAAAACGCTACATCCCCATAACTTTGGACATTAAATGGTTGGGAAAATGGTATTAACATTCTATTGAGATGTGAAACTGGTTCAAGTTGAAGAATTGATGAGAAAAATGGGCAGTACGAGAAATATTTTTGCTTTGAAATACAAACTCTTATATGGACAATATCTCTGGAACAAGTTATATGAGATTTGTTTACCGAGTGACCCCAAAACAAAGTCTTTAATGCTTGGTTCTTACATTCATGAGGTCAGAGGTTTTGTGGATTTTCCAAACTTTTGAAACTTGTGTGATTGTTTTGGTTGTTTTCCTGACTAAAGACACTTTTGAATGTGTGATTGTTTTCCCCGACTAGAGATACTGTGAGCGTGTATTTAATAAACATATTGCATCTTGGCTTGGAGTATATTTTTGAATGTTTTAACGGCGACGTCATTACTTGTTTGGATTGTTGTAGTGTTATCTTTTAGGGGTCACTCACATATCGATTCTACCCACGACTAACGTCGAATTGACGCTAATTTGAAACCCCCCCCCACCCCCACCTCTTAACGTCAAAGTTCAAAAATTATCAAAAATCGATGAAAATTTTCTCCTTCACTTTCATCATTGTTTCGTCGTCAGCCATCTTTAATTTCGCTACGGCTTGCTCAGCACGTGCGTTTGCGTAGGGTAAAATGGCGAAATGCGAAAATCGAATTTGGCAAAAAATTTTTGAAAAATGACCCTACAAGATTTGACTATATCTTTTTATTCCATGAAGAGATTACTTTCAAATAAAAAATGTATCAACAATGAATGGGTAAGCTTTCTAGAAATCCAAACATAAATTGTATAGCTTTTACCAAAAAATAGCACTTTAGGATCAGAAACAGTCAAAAACCAGTTTTTTCCAATTTTCTTCGAGTTACAGGAATTAATTCCTTGTTTGTTTTGATCTGAAATTTTCAGTAGGGGTGGCCATCATGGTTTCCTTGCTCATATCAGGGGGGGCCGAGCCGGGGGTAAGAGAATTAAAGTTTCTAAGTAAAATCTTAATTATCACCCAAAAAAGTGCCTTTTTTATGTAAATATCTTTTGAATAGATTGTCCCAGCCTTATCCCTCTTTCAGTAAAGCTTCCTATACCTTTTGTCCTTCAGAAAAACCAAAAATATTGGCCTTAATTGCTTGCTTTCAGTTCCTGTAGCCAGTAGTGTGACCCCCTGTATTTCTATTTTTGACCCCCTGTATTTCACGCGGGTTTTTTAATAGAAAAGTCACATGACTCAAATCCCGCAGTCTTATTGGACTAGAGAAAGCGAAAGTGAAATCGCGCGATCTGATTGGATGAAAAAAGACCGCGGGAGCTGGAAACGAATGGAATTCTCTAGAATTCTCATTTTAAATTCAAGATGGCGGCGAGAAAAGCACGTCTTTTGCTTTGGACGAAAGGTTGTAAATTCTGGTTGATTTTAAGGTTTTATCTTATCTTATCTCATTTACTTTAATTAGTAGAGGCTTCTTCAATGTTTGGGGAAGGTAAGTCTGTAAAAGTTATTTGTTTTTCGGTGGAAAAAAGTGTTTAAAAAAGCATTTTTTGTGCTCAAGGTATATTTTTCTTCGCAAATTTTTGTCTTCAATCTTAAATAGATGAACGAGTATTTGACTGATGCTTATGATTTTTCCATAGAACATAGTAAAACTATTCAGGAACTTAGACCTTTTTACAGAATTTCAAAAAATCTGTTAGTTCTGGAGATATATTGAAAAGTTTAGACATGGGTAGTTTGCGTTCGTGTTTCGCGTTCCCAAACCAAACGCACGTGATCAGGCAGATAATTTCTAAACTGCTTTCAGAAAGTTGCCGGAATTAATTATCTCCATAATCATAGTCAACAGAAAAGTCGCATTTCACAAAAAAAGACAGACCGTGGGCGAAATTCAAAGGCTGTGCGGACCGTTCTTAGCGTCAAAGACTCTAACCCACCCACCCCTTCGCGTCAATTTGACGTTAGTCGTGGGAAGAATCGATATGTGAGTAACCCCTTAGTGCTCCAATGTTTCGTAGGACCCTGCCGACGCACCGGACTTAACGAACACCGGACACGCGAAAGTCCGGTGTAAAATGAGAATTTTTTTTACCACCGGACAAATTTCTACACCGGACTTAAGGAAGTCGGATGTACGGTGTCGGAGAAGGATACTTTTTCCCACCGGGCAATCAAAACACCGGACATGACCAGTCCGGTGCGTCCGGTGTTTCTTAATTTTTTGTTTCATAAATGTCCGGCGTCCAAAATTCCCTGTATGCAACACCGGACTTATTGTGTCCGGTGTAGCGAAAGGATACTTTTTGCCACCGGACAAATACACCGGACAGTCCGGTGCGTCGGCAGGGTCCTTGTTTCGTACACGGCAAAAATATAAACCTTGTCTGCTTGAGCAGATTGATTTACATTCTCAACAAAGAAGTCGATAGAAAAACTAATTGTCCGATATTTCAGGTTGACATATATTCTTGACAAAGAGGTCGACAGAATAAAGCATCTCCTCTTTTTTGGATTAGATTGGTGTCAAGAGATTCATATATATTAACAAACTTCCACATAAATATAAACATGAAGGTAATCCAAGGCAATTTCAACCAAGCACACGAAATGTGTGAAACGTTCGTTTTTAATCTTAGATTTCTGGCCACCTCCCCCTGTTCGTTTTCGTTCGCTTTTTGGCTGACCCCCTCCCCCCCCCCCCCTCAGCGACCGTACTTTTTGAATGGCCCCTTAAAGAAGTCATTGCCAAAAAAATGACAAAACGGTCACAATGCAATTCCTTGACCTTTGCCTTTATGATTCCAATAAAAACTGCTGATTTGGCCTATCCCATTTGTGCTGGTTTCCTTGATTTTTAACAAACTTAGCTTTACTGTTCTTTTGTTATACATTTTTTTAATATACATTATATACATAACATTTTGTGCTTAATCTGACAGTTAGTCACACTGCTGTGACTTGGCTGCTGCACGTTTTATTTTGTTTTAAACTTTCAAGTTTTAATTAATTGTCTTGCGAACTTGATTCAGGCAACTCTCATCCTTGTTGTGCAAATACATCCTGTAGATGACTGATGTTGTTTTTTCTGAAAGCTAGATTTCCTAGTGTGACTAACTGTCTGAGGTTTACATTCAGTGTAATTTTTAAAACACATGACTACAATATGCAACGTTCCTCACTTTGACATTTTCTTGTTATGAACCCTCATTACGCTCTTTTTTTATAAGAACCATGAAATTTGAGTTAGCCTGATTGTTCTTATAAAAAAAGAGTGTATGCTGTTAACCCTTTCAGTACCGAGCCCTTTTTTCTATTTTTTTAGCCTACACTTTTTTATAAGGGTATGGTTACGTACGTAATGCCCGAAGTTTTTATCATCTTATCTTGGAGATGAGCTTACTTTTTTAAATACAGTAGAGTCTCCCTAACTCGTTCCTCTATTACTCGAACGTCTCCTTACCTCGAACAAATTCGTTGGCAGCATGAAAATCTCCTAATAAACTCTTATAAAAAAACCTCCATATATCGAATGTTCCCCTTTTTTGGCTCCATAACTCGAATTTTGTTTTCCTTTCCTGAACTTGAAAAATATAAGCAATCTGATTGGCTAAGAGACAAACCATATTTCTTTTTTGAAAATTTTGATTTTTGGGCCTGGGGTCGAGTTTTCATTTTTTTCAAAATCTTTAACTGCTACAATCAGACCTTTAAATAATAAATAATTCGAAAGTTACTGAAGTCGAGCCCAGTGCGGTGTGCAAGCCTGGACGGCCTCAAGTTGAAACGTTTTTTTTTTCGATCAGGCAGTCCAACTGCAAGTGTAAGGGGAAATATTTAGTCGCATTTGTGCGAATCTTGTTCTTATTCGATTCTTATTCAGTTTGGTGAACGCAATAACTTTGTAAAAGTTTTAAAGAAACAATCTTGAAAATGAAGGGTATATTCTACATTTTTTCAACTTTTTGTGTCTTTGCATTTCTCCATGGTCATCCCTTGGAACAGGGCGAAGAAGAATCAGCATTTGAAAATATCAACAAAGCAAATCAAGGTTTGTAAATCTTATCTTTTGAATTTTTTGCTTTTGATTTTTTCCCATCATTTTTGCATACCAATTAAGCTTTAAATTACGGAGCCAGTATTGTGCTGATTTTGAAAATTCTGAAATTTCAGCACCATTAAGGATTACCTTGCAAACAAGTCTCACATGCTACCTCTAAAAGCTAAACCATTGGCAAAGGCTTGGTGAAGTGACACCGGGCTTGACCCTAAGACTTTTTTTATGAGAAAGAGTCACCTTAAAGACTTCGTCAGTCAGGAAGAACTTAAACTTAACTTAAACTTAACTTAAAGATTTATAATTCTACATAATTCCAATGACCTTGCTGTTTTTCTTCCATAGATCTCCCAATTGATCTTGAGCAAGGAGATATGATGATACTTCAAGATGGCGCAGTTGACAAGAAATACAACCGTTATTGGAAAGATGGTTATGTCCCTTACACCATATCTAATCAATTTGGTAAGTTTTATAGCTCGTTAAAATGAATAATATTTGCAAACAATTGGTTCAAAGCTCTAAGCACTTTAATGGTTTTTGTTTTTAAATAAGAGTGATATCGTTTGCTTACTAATCAATTTTAATTCATAAGCTTTTTCACATTTGATTGACACAGATGTGGAGCAAGATTGGTCAGAAAAATGAAAAAAAAAAAAACATTTTTTCGCTTATATCAGCACAGTATAACAATAGGCAGACACTGCCTGATATGAATTATCTGTCTGATATTAAACAGAAAAATAAAACTTTTGATGACACGTGGTTCGCGCAATGTTTACATTTTACTACTGTAATGTCCCTTTAATAAAGACCAATTTTTAAGAAACTGAGTTCTAATGTCTATGTTTATGTTTGTCGTTTGGTTGCGTGGTGATTGTTTTGCTTCAGATGATAATAATACTAATAAGCTTATCTAATACGTATCTAGACGATGCTATCACCCGTTTAAAGGTCAGTAAACGCGGGAAAAAGTTCGGGCGTCAGGGCGGTTTACGGGAAAAAAGTGCTTACTCCACCCGAATTTATCACGCGTCTCCTAAACTATTCCCTTTTTTAGTGATCTTCTGTAGACGATAGGATCGTCTAATACGTATCCCAAATCTGAAAATGAGAATCATCGAAGCCGTCCACCAATTTAGGTAGATTCTCTTACAAGATAGAGCCTTTACTGTGAATACGTGCTTGAGTGTACGCGGAAAAATCAGGATCTGCTCGAGATTAGTCATTAAATCGCTAATTTTCAATCATATGTAGGATCGGATGAGAAGCAGAGAATTCGAAGTGCATTAGATGATATCATGGAAGCTGCCAGATGTCTTACATTCCAAGAATTCAATGTCGGTGCATCAAACGTACCAACAGCCCACGTTCGAGTCATCAAAAGTTCAGGGTAAGGTACCAGTGAACTGTCTCATACCCAGAGCCACTTACACTAATTTTTTGTACTTCAATGATGGACGTGGAGATAATCGTCCGCGCAATCAGAGTTATAAAAAACAAACTAAGGGACTGTGTTCGAGCTTGGGAGATGAGTTGTCGAAAACATGGAAGGCCCAATCTAATAGGGGAAGGCATTAACAAGAAAGCTTAAGTCCCTCACTATTTTGGTAAAAAATATTTCTGAGCCTTGAAGGCACTAAATCAACACGTTTAGCCCCTCAATTTTTAAAATCTGTGTTTAAAACCATAGCAGACTTCTTTAATTTACTCATCTCTAACACTGAGTCCCTGAGTTCAACTCTCAAACCTGCATTTCTTACAAACCTTTGATAATTCAAATTTCTAAATAATTTCTTATAATTACTTTTTCTTTAATTCTTTCCAAAAGTCCGTGGATCATCTGCGCTTATCTCGGGTAACTCCTGCAATCACAAATTTACTCCTCTCCGTCTCATGGCTCTCCTAAAGTCCCAATATTTCGATACCACCAATCAACTCTTATAATAATCATTATGAAGTTTTAGACAGAAATTTCTAACCTGTGTCTATTTTTTAGATGTTGGTCATTGGTTGGCCGTACAGGACGTCAACAAGATTTATCGTTAGGTAATGGTTGTGTTTACACTGGTACCATAATTCATGAATTTCTTCACGCTATTGGATTCTATCATGAGCAGAGTCGACCTGATCGTGATTCATACATCCGAATCAATTGGGGGGACATCCAATCAGGACGTGAACATAATTTCAATATACAGAAGAATATCAACAGCCTTGGTATCAAGTATGACCCGAAAAGTGTCATGCATTATTCAAAGTAAATTATTTTACCGTACCTCGTAAAAAATTTTTTTATAAAAAGCGTGTGCAAATCCCATGAGATTGTTGGTTTCAAAGAGCTTTTAAGGGCAACCCTGTTTCTTTAATCTCCAAACCATGGAAAGTGAAATTTCCATACATATTATAGTACCAAGATTTTCTTTTTCCATATCGGAATTTCATTTTTCTCCATTGGCTTATATTTTTGCGATGAGTAGAAGACACAAATTCAGGAAAAAATATTAAAAGGTGGTAGAGTAAGATTCGTTGAACACGGAACTTGTACAGAGCTTAATTCTTACCTCTCAACTTTACAGTGGTGCTTTCGCCAAAAGCAGAGGATTGAAAACGATTGAATGGAAAGCCGATCCTTCCATGTCTCTTGGTGGACGAGTTTTAACAGCGAGTGATAAACAACAAATCAATCTCAAGTACTGTAAAGGACCAGTAACAACTACTACAACTCGTACCACAAAAACTCGACCAACTCGACCAACAACTCGATCAACTCGACCAACAACTCGACCAACCCGACCCACAAAATCCACTGTTAGACCGACAGCTCCTCCAACTGAAGGTAAGTCAACAAATATCAACAAATGAAAATTCTTTACCGCACTCAATAATCCAAAGTCATATTTTCCGAGGGTAAAATAAATTTGAGACCCCAAACAAAAGCTTCCTTTTGTTTCTTTCCTTAATCGTAAACAGCATCATACCAAGATGGTATATGGGAAATAAACAAAAATCGATCTCGGTGACGACAGGAAAGAACATTTCACTTATCATAAGATCGGAAAAAACTTTTTGCTGAAAAATTCTTCCCCAACGAAAAATTCTTAAAAGACGTTCCAGACCCTTCTTCTGTAAGAATGTAAAAGTAGAAAGAAAGACCTTACTTTTTACTGTATGAATAATCTATTCTACTCGTAGTTTGTGGTGACAAATCAGGATTTTGTATCAGTGCTCGCCGATACCAGGGACGTTGCGGGACTCGATTATCCTTTCTCTGTCCAAGATCATGCAGAAAATGTACTGGGCCCGAAGATGAGAAATGTTTGAACTTGAAAGACCAGCGAAACAATTGTTTGAGGAAATCACAAAAAGGAGAATGTCGAATCCGTAATTACCGTCGAAAATGGAGAATGAAGAATGATTGTCCAAGAACATGTTGCGAACGTGGTGAGCTTTATAAATAAGTACGTTATAAGGAAACTTTAAGGTTAGATACACATTTTCGACCGTAGCCGCCATTAATCGCGCGGGCATTTTTTGTTCGTTTTACCACCCTAAAACCGTCCTAGTCTTTTTTCGCAACTATAGACGAACGATAGAAAATAATATAAAAAAGGATTGGATCGAGTTTAGGGGGATAATTAAATAATAAAGTCACACGCGCCTGACCGCGCGACTACGGTCGAAAATGTGTATTAGATTGAAAGTTTCTGAAATTCATTTTAACATTCACGTTTATTAAAAAATAGGAGTTCTTTGATGAAATGAATTTGAGTATCCTCGAGAAATTATTTTTTGTAGTCTTTCTTTACGACGCAGTTTTTGCTTTTCAAAGGTTTGGCCAACCTAAAACAAAAACAACAGGAAATCTGTTTTCAGCCTTAAAAAACTGTTAAAGATGAGTGAAGGGCTTGAGTATGAAAAAGTATGACTTTCAAGCTCACAACTTTTATCCATACAACTAATTAATATTTTCCAGATTTCTAATATTTTTAATATAATACTTTTTAAAGTTGTGATATCTTTCAAATTTTTAATATTTTCTAGAATTTTTTAAACCATGCAATTTTTAGTATTTTCATTATTTTATTTATTCTCAAAAAAATCATTTTTGAAACGGTCATTATATTGTTATAAAAAAATAATTGGTATATTTGTCTTTTTATAAGCTCAAAAGTCAAAAACCTTTAATATGCCACGCCCTTTAGTTGCCATAACAGATAAGCCTTTCACTAATGTCTTCATTGAAGATCTCATATTTTTCTCCACAACTTTTGCAAAGTCTGCGTTTAACCATTCACTGTTATAAGATAAAACACAAAACATTTTCTTGTTGAGGGCAGCAGCACTTGCGAAAATTGTATTATGTGTTAAACTAGTAGCATAGCATTGCTTGGCCTTTACTATATCTGTTGACTGTAGTTTCTGGAAACCATCGCAATTGCCAATATTGCTAAAAAGGATCCCTTGAGGTGCATACTGAATTCCTTTCTGGAAGAAATTGTTTCTTTGAAGAATCACTACAGAGTCAATCAGATCACTGGCTGGAGCTGGTCCCTTAAAACTACGAACACTTTCTGATACTTCGTGAGCATATTTGAGAAACTCTGCTACATTCTCTGTTGGTTGTGGTCGAATTTTCTGCGCCACAGATTGAACGTGAACTGCTACCGGTAACGGTGATGTAGACAGGGCCTTATTGAAGCGACGAACGTCAACTGGATATCGTATCTCGTGTATATTAGCCTTAAAGTGCGGAAAATGATTCTCGCATTCTTTCATAGCATTACCAATCAACAGCATCAACATAGCTTGGAAGGATAGTGAATTTTCTTTACAAACACGGCGAAAATTAAATGCTGTTTCTTCATCGATCTCAAATTGATGAAACTCTGTACAACCGTTGTTATTTTTGTTTTCAAAGACCCTCATTGGTGGAGGTTTAGGTTTCAGATTCAACATTGAGATCAAGGAGATTCCAACACCAAGAGCTTTTTCTTTCAAAAATGGTACTGGATATTGTTGATATGATTCTTGCGGTGCCTTTAGATTCGAATAAATCTCAGTGGTCGATTTCGTAAGCTGTATCGAATCTGATTGGTCAATTGACTTAATGCTTAGTTCATCCCCATTCAGCAGATTGTTTAGAGTAGGTAGGAATTGAGCAAATGCGAAATCAGATATGGACAAACCATCCAGTATAGCATGACTACCTGTCAATGAAAAAAGTTTTTGAGATCTATGAACACTGGAACAATCTTTTCCTTTCCCCTTCCTTAAAGGTAGTGTAAAACTAAATTTTCAAATCTATTAAAAAAATTGGTGAAAATTTATACTTTTAAGGTGTTTTTATCATTTAGAACAAATAGTATTTTCTTTTGGACAAAAGGTTTTGGACTTTCCTAAATTTACTCAATATATCTCATCTCATTCAAAACATTTTCCTTTGTCGAACAAATGACAGTACATACATTTTGGTTGGTTTGGTGTTAATAGTCTTTCTGTTAATACATTTTAGACAACCATGAATTTTCAAACAACCCTGTCTCACAGCCCCGCTGGAACATTTTTCCTCGATGGGGATAAAAACTCCTATCGAAATCCCAATGGGGATAGAAATTCCATTGTTCCAAGGTTAACAAATCCAGTGGGGATGGTTTTGGAGTGCAATTTTTAAACTTTGAATGTCTAAAGGGAATAAGATCAAAATCAATATCCCAGTGGGGCTGAAATTACAGGGTTTTTTCCCACCGGGGACGAAATCCAGTATGGGGCTGGGTTCCAAACGGGTCTGTGACACAGGGGTGTTTTTAAACAAAAGTACGTGACTCCTTTGATTCCTAACAGTATGGAATATGGTCCAACCCCCTTGAAAGTCAAAAAGCTATTCCAGTTAATACGTTAATATGACATACTTATAAAAACAAGGGTGTATGAATACGTCCCATCAACATCATCAGTATTTTCCGTAAGATTTGATTCAATCCAGAGAGCTCTCCATACAGGGCCTTCAGCAAAATCAAATGGCTTATTCTTGATATTATCTCTCAACGCTACATTCCAATCCTGTATATTATCATTTGTTTGACATTCTAAATCAATCCAATGACCTGTTTCCATATCTAAATCTTCAATCTCCTGGAATTCATCATATCCATCCGTATTGGTTCTTATTCGGGAACGTAACAACATATGTTTCTTGGATTCCTCGTTCAAGCTCTTCCTAACCATATCTGGAGGAATAGGATTCGAAGATTCCAAAATGACAACAAAGATTGCAAAAGACTGTGGTGGATTCAATAACGCACTGTGGTGATAAACAGATTCGGTTGCCGACAATGTTCGCTTGTTGTCTCGGTGGGCAACAGGTTTAATATAGATTTCTTCAAGATTGTCTGCCATGATTATATAGTCTGTTTCACTATTTTGGATTCAGAGTGTATATTTGTTGCCACGACTTTCGTTTTGAAATGTCTTCTCCCGACGGGGTCTTCTCTCTTGACGATTCAATGTTAAAACTTTCAAGCTTCAGGCAACTCACACACAGGCTACGCAAATAATATCAATATCAAAAGTCCATAGTATAATACTTTAAAAAGATTGTCCACATGTTATAAAAATGATTCCCTGCTATGCTCTTTGTTATAATAGACATGAAAACTTCAACTTTATACCACTTTCTATAATTTAATCATCTCTTTATGACTGTTATAAGCTATGATTTCGCCATAACTCTTTATTTACATTTTTTCGAGACACCCTGATAATAAACCTTATCGGAGTTTTTTATTTTTCTAAATAAGCGATGCATTGTGGGATTGTTTCGAGTGTATTACAATAGAATTCCCTCGAGGAATTTCTAAGAGATTTCTATTGTAATACATTCGAAACAATCCCACAATGCATCGCTTTTATAGAAAAATAAAAAACTCCGATAAGGTCTATTGATAAATGACGACTAAGAGAAACTAGGGGGTGGAGTGTCCTTTTCCCACAACAATCAGGCTAATAATGTTAAATTAACACACAACAGTAGAGATGTTTTGTTGAAAAACAAAAACCAAAGGAAAGAAAAGCTAATTGATAATTGTCAAAATCTTCCCGTTTGCTTTTTTAGCACAGATACACGGTTTTTTATAAGAAAAAACTATGTAAGAACATAAGGCTTTGATTATCAAATTCTACGAACAATAAAAACATACGACAGAGCTCCCTCTTTTTTAAAGGCCTCGGCAATTAGGTAAAAAAATTTGATGTCGGATATATCCGACATTGGCAAGTAGAGTGAAAATTTGCATGTCGGATATATACGACATTGGCACGGAAAGGGCTAGACGTCAAGACTACACGCTTTTTTTATAAGTATTCACTTTATTAGAATGTCCAATTAAGAATATGCTAAGAATACCACGATCGTGGAAATTGGCTACTGAAGCTAAGAATGTCATTTTTAGAGCATTTCCAATTAATTTTAAATTGTCAATTACCCCAAGTAAGGCCCACTCCTTTCACGAAAATGCAATTTTAAGCTTGAGACATATGTACTAAATGTCAAATCTAGTCTGAATTAGGATCCTAAGAATGCTGTAAGAATATTTTAGGATGATTTTCCCAAAAAAGTTAAGAATAGCCATGATGAAATGTATTTACACCATTCTTATAAAAAAAGAAGCAAGTATGTCGTAGCTAAGGCTAGTTTAATCTAAGAGAAATATTTAAGCCTCGATGGTGATTTAAGCCTCAAATAGTCCTTAAACTATTCTCATTCTTTACTTAGTATAAAATTGAGACATTTTAATGATACTACTTAGAACCTTAAATTCCCTTAAATTCAGACATTCATACCCTGAGATTAGATTGTGATTGTTTTCTGCCCACCACGCTGAAGCTCTAAAGGGATGGATGAAAACATAACAATTTGACGAATATGCTATCTCAAATAAATCGTAAGGACCGTGTTCATTTAAAAGAACTGGGAATGACAACAAAGTTGCGTGATTGTCTTTATGAATACCGTGCAGGTTATTCCAAATCGCTTCAGTCACTTTATCGTCCTCAAAAGTGCAAATAAATAAACTCGCTGTTTTCGATGCGAGAAGGGGCGCCAAAAAATCGACGTCAAAACTGAGGTTCGAAAGAAGACATTGTGCTGAAAATGAAGTGACGTCACAATGTAAAATAATTTTATGTCGTTGTAAAAATATGGCGATAGGAGAGATGGTTGCGAGAAAAATGTTCGATCGCCAGAAAAGGTAACCCCTTACCGAAGAATGATGACACATTACATTGAAGATTGAATTTTTTGCAAAAATACCAAATCCAGATGGATAACAACGGTGGACAAGGTCAGTATCTTGACGCTTTCGATGAGCACCTCGTCGGCACCCTGGGTTGACTTAGCCCAGGGGCCACTTATAGCTATTTAATATACAAGTGGCCCGGCGTAATGTGGTAGACTCCATTTTTTCGGCTTTGCTCTGAGCACGTAGTGAATTTATTCCACGAGATCCAGTCCCTTTTTGGAGAAAAACAAACAGATTTAACCGATAGTAAAAAATATTAAGATATCGATATCCTTTATCTAGTATATACTTCACTGGACTCAGCTCCATCAAAATCATCAGGAAGCGAAATTCAGTCAGGCAAAGGTTCGCGCACTTGTCAAGCGGGTGGGAATTGAACCTCGGTCACATGTGCAGCAACCGGGGTTAATAACCACTATACCACCACAATACCTTAAAATTCTTTTGAATTGTTCTACCAAAGCTCCACCTCAAGATCCCACAGCTTATCAGTATAACAATCCAACCCCTCAACAAGGCTACAATGGACAACCCAATACTGTAACAGCACAACCAACTCCTCTATATACTCAAATAGCTGATAACCAGGCAACACAAGACCCTAATATGGTCAGTCAACCTCCTCAGCACCAAACTTTCCAGCAACAACCGTCTCCTCAGCCTCAGCCACAGCCTGCCCCCAATCCACAACAACCCTACTACCCACCACAGCAACAGCCGCAACAACAGCTTCTTGGTTACGGCTACCAGCAGCCACCAACACCTGCACAGCCAGCGTTCATTTCCCAACAGCCAATGGCACACCAACAACAGGTAATATCTTCATCTCATTTTTTATCGGGAACTTTTCTCGTTATTGCAAAGACCTGTCCTTTCTCTTGAGTTGCTAAATGTTAGTCACCACAGCAGGGCCCACGCCACCGGGAAGGCTAGGGAGCCCTGTCCCCCCTTTTTTGCAAAGTAAAAATTTTTGGTTGCGCCTCCTTAGACTCTATATTCATTGCCCCCACTTTCAATTTAATGGCGTGGGCCCTGCACGGACGAAAGGAATGGATTCCTGTGATAACAATTTTTATACGTGTTCACTGTTTTTATGATAATCTCATGCTCATTCTCAACCACACATTTTTCAATCTTGTAAAGCCCTACCTAAACGTCTGCATAATATTGCTGTTTACCGAGTTTATCTTACTTCAAAATAGGTTTTAGTTTGGTCGGGGTTTAGTTGAAGATTGTTTAAAACTAGATTTTCGGGATTTTCTCTAAAATGCTGAATTTTTTTCCATTATAGGTAGTTAGCCCAGAAGGCGTGGTACTTAATATGCCCAAGAACGGAACACCCCTTCAACAGCAGCCTATTGGTCAAGCAGGTGTTGCCGTACAGCCACCGCCTAATCATTTAGTTTGCTCCTGGCTTGCTTGTGCATTGTGTTTTTGGCCCATTGGTTTGGCTGCTGTCTGGCACTCATATAAGGTAATGTTATGCAGCTGATTTATATACACTCTTTTTTATAAGAGAATGAATAATGGTCTTCGTCAAATAGTGATTGAGTATGTGGCAATTTTTTGAAAAGCCCCTTCCCCCTAATATCACTGTTGATATGAGCTCTTTCTGAGCATGGTGGCAACCTTTCCACCAATCAACATTGATACTAGCGGGGGAAGGGAATTCTTGCCACAATATTTAATCACAGATTTTAGATATAATTTAAATGCCATCATGAATATGTTTTAATGAGCTAACTAATGATGTAAAACTACTACATACAGAAAAAAGTTAGCCAAACACTACAGAAGCTCATCCAAGACGGAACAAGCCAAAAGCGTTGAGATTGAGATACTTGGCTCCTTGCAGTGGCAATAATTATATATCTGTTACTTTTATTTCTGCACCTTAGGCTCCCTGCGGTGGCAATAATTACATGTATTTTACTTTTATTTCCGCAGGTTGATACTGCAGTAGGACAAGGCAATTACATCGAAGCAGAACTCAATTCAAAACGTGCCAAACAGTTTTCAACTGTTGCCATCGTTATCGGGATCATAGGAATAATATTAATAGCCATCCAATTACAAGCATGATTCAAGATAGAAATATAAAAAATATAATTATATATCTGTTACTTTTATTTCTGCACTTTAAGCTCCTTGCGGTGGCAATAATTATGTGTCTTTTACTTTTATTTCCGCAGGTTGATACTGCGGTAGGACAAGGCAATTACATAGAAGCAGAACTCAATTCAAAACGCGCCAAACAGTTTTCAACTGCTGCCATCATTATCGGGATCATAGGAATAATATTGATAGTCATTCTTCAAATCATTATTCGAATGTCTCTTTAACTTTAAAAAAATCTTTCTTGATGTAAAGAATGTTAGTTTTCCCTTCTATTTCATAAAATCTCGAGTATTTCTGATTCTCCTTGGTGAATTTGACACACCTACACGCTTAAAGAATAAGGTGACTGGATATGAGTTTAACAGAAAACACCCATGTGTCACAGACCCGCTGGGACCCCAGCCCCACAGGAAAATTTGGCAAAAATTTCGTCCCCGGTAGGAAATACCCGGGAATTTCAATAATATCAACAATATCAACAGGGCTAATCCATTGACCTTTATATACCCTGGACCAAGTTTGTCAATCCCGGCCAAGCAAATTCTTTGATCGAGTTTTTTGAAAAGTGGTACCCAAATGGCGGCACTACTCAATAGCGGTGTAAATGCATCGAGAGCGCTAGACCTACTTTCCTTCGAAAACTTTTGATGGTGTAGCGAAAGTTTATTTTTAACACTGCAATGGCTTCTTTACGGGTACCAATTCAAAAAAAAACTTCAATCAAAGATGGTGGATATAGCTTGGTCCAGGGATATATAAAGGTCAATGGGCTAACCAAAAATAGAATTTATATCCTACTTGAATTTAGATAGGAGTTTTTAATCCCCACTGAGGAAAAAAGTTCCACCGGGGCTGTGAGACAGGGGTGTCAGAAAGGAATGACGAAATTCTGTGTCTATGAGAATTTCAATGTAACAAACTCTAGCCCCGTCTCACCACCTATCTATCTACCTGCCTAATAAGCTTGCAGTGAGTTCGATTTTGTAGGTGATCAATATTTTTAAGTTGTTGAAGACTTCATTTTACAACTAGTAGAAAATATAGCACGGGCAAGAAATTTAGTCGTAGAAGATTTAGAACGTCATGGTTGAAAGATTTGTAGATGTATTTCACCGGATTAATTTCAAACTTCAACTGTACTGATTAGGGGTCGAAAAATCACTTTTAGCTTTTATCCGAAATAGCGTTGGAATACTTTGCATATCGACTTCCTAGAACAAAGACATTCTACCGCTGAAAAAAGACTGAGCCATTCCCCCTCCCCCTGGAGGCAATATCTACTTTATGTATGTGTGTTTTTCTACGACGGAGAAATTTGTAAAATCGCTCGATTTTTTTACTCAAAGCACTTGTTATACATTTTTGGAAAGCTAAGGGGTCAAATTTCTTTTATTTTTGGTTGTGAGATGAAATGAAAACATGGTGAAAACATGGTTATTTTCAAGATGGATTGAAATTTACATACATTTCAAACTTGACACAGAATTTTTCCAAGTAAACTGATTCTGTAATTTGTTAATGGATACTACAATGCAGCTCATGTGTAAATTTGAAAAAGATTGGAATGTTTTTGATGGTGTTATGCGTGAAAATGGTCATTTCTGGATCTGTCGTATTTAACGGCCGGTGGCTGGATTTTTCAAACTTGACACAGAATTTTTCCAAGTAAACTAATTCTTAAATTTGTTAACGGATACTAAAATGCAGCTTATGTGTTAAATTGAATAAGATTGAAACATTTTTCATGATTCTAGCGTGTGAAAATGATGATCCTTTCTTGATCATTTTGAAGGTCAGTGACATGGGAAGCTTGAATTTACTAACCATTTTTCTTTCATATTACCGTCACAGTGCCGTAGCTACCGGCACCCCCAATAATTTTTTGGAAGTGATTTTTTCCTGAAATTGAATATTTTGCCTTTAAATTATGCCTTTATTCGAATGATTTTAGTTTTTTGAGTGAGTTTTCTAGCAAATCTAAGGCTCCAAATTTCAAAATTCCCGGTCAATAAACTTAAGCCCCCCTAATATCGAAATGCTTCCTACGGCACTGCGCCAAAGTGCATAAAATTCCAGTTCCTGAACTTTGCATTTGCCACTTGAAAACGGAAAAAGATCAAAAAATTTTGGATAGCCAAAGAAGGAAATCTAGAAATTTAGATGGTCAGACAGAAGCTTTTCTGTTCCATTTCTAGCAATTATGATTGCCAGTATACCCAGGAAAATTAGCGGAATGATTACGGAAAAGGAATCTTTGCAAAATCTTTGCACTTTGACGGTAGTATCAAATTATAAAATGAATTTATTTTGTACATAATATTGGCATGTAATAGCATAGCTTTTTTGTTTTTTTTTGTTTTGTAATACTCTTCTGGTCATATCCATCATTTCACACTAAACTCGCATTCATTGACCATTGCTGACCTTTTAGCGCATCCTTTTGTTTTGATATTTAGTTCGGCAAAGTTTTTTGGCTTTTCATTTTTGTGCTTCGAGAGTATAAATTTGGTACTTTTCGCAAGACCCAAAAACGCCCGAAATTAGTCCCGCCAACATTGCTGGTACGGCTTCTTGTATATTTTTGAAAAGCTCTCAGACCATGTTCACACGTGACGGTTCTGTTTCGCTCCGAAACGAAACGAAGCTATTCTATTGGTTAGAAGTGACGTAACACTTGAATGCAACCAATAGAATGGCTTCATTTCATTTCGGAGCGAAACGGAACCGTCACATGCAAACATGTTCTCAAAAAATTAAGATTAGAGATATATTGCGAGTATAGGTGATTTCGCAAAGCGCAAAAATTGGACACAACAACTGTTTCTGGCTGAAAACACTGTTTTTAAGGGTTAATATCTCGAGTTTAGTACAGAAATCACCTATACTCGCAATATATCTCTAATCTTAATTTTTTGAGAGCTTTCCAAAAATATACAACATGTCTCCGTTTTTTAAAGCTAAAAGTTTCTAATTTTCTTTTCTGCTAAAATTTAGAACGCCAAGGTTGAAAGATGTGTAGATGTGCCTCCCGAAGGCAGTGTTGGTTGGATAAGACCAACCTTGCAGAGGAAGATTACACCTTATGAAAGTAGAATTACCGAATTTATGTATCGGAGTCGATGGTTGATGTACGGCTCTATATCACCTTTGAAATTATAAACTCGCTATTGATTTAGGGAATGGGGCAAAAATATCTCACAATTTTTAAAGATGATTGTAGCCGATACAGCTTGTGATATAACTTTGGATTTTAAATAGAGGAAATATAAAAGTTTCATCACGTAGATATTTTAATAAACTACCCACAAAATGGAAGATTAGATACAATAACAAAATAAAAATACAGATTAAGAAATACCAAAAAGTCAAATTATGACTATGACTATGATAACATCTTAGAGGAATTTTTTACTGTCTTTTGTTTTTAAGTCCTGTCAGCTCTGGTCTATTTTTGGAATAACATTGTAAAGTCTTCTTTTAAAAAAAAAGATGCCATTCCATTGGGCTTTAACGTTTATCAGTAGCTCTGCTGACATCGATGGTATCGGAGTCTCTTTTTTGACGCTGAAATGGTTTTTTCTGACGAAGACAAGGCTGTTATCAAAAATGATTACGAAGAAAAACAATGGACAGCTTATCGAATTTGTACCGAGCACCCTACAAAGAAATGGCACAAAACATCCGTTCAAAACTTAATCAATCGATTTAAGCAGTATGGTTCAATGGACAGAAGACCCGGATCTGGGAGACTAAGAACTGTTACAACACCTGAGAATGAAGCCTTAATTGATGATTTGATATGTTCTCAAGAGGACAACCCTGGTACACATTTGTCACCACGGGAAATAGAGAAATACACTGGAATTAAGAGATCGTCAGTTATCAGAATGGTAAAGAGAAATGGTTATAAACAGTACAAGCGATTGAAAACTCCTCGAGTAAATTCAGCAACCAAACAGCGACGAGCAGAGAGAGCCGCTACTTTGGCTGAAAGGTTTGGAAAAAGCAAAAGGAGTATCGAACGTTGTGTGTGGCAGGATGAAAAGGATTTCACACTTGAAGTTCCTTTTAATAGCCAAAATAGTCGTGTGTATGGTAAAGGAAAGAAAAGTGATGTTCCTGATAAAAACTTGTTCCATCAAAAGAACAAACAAAGTAAAAAAGTCATGGTTTCTGCTTGCGTTTCATGGTACGGTGCGACGAAACCTTTTTTCGTGAGTGATGATGGAATGAAGGTGAACGCTGTATCTTATCAAAAACATCTAGATAAACAACTCATTCCCGAAATTAATAACTTGGTTAGCAGAAAGGATTGGGTTTACATACAAGATAGCGCTCCATCACATAGGTCGAATCTCGTGCAAGGTTACTTGAAAGAAAAGCTACGGAAGCGATTTGTCAAGTCAAATGAGTGGCCCCCAGCGTCACCTGATTGCAACCTGTTAGACTACCATTTCTGGGACAAAGTTAAAGTCAAGGTTTACGAAAATCGATTCAATGAACCGTTTGAAAATGAAAAACAACTGAAAAGAAGAATAAAGAGAGTTTGGAATGAAATGGCTAGTGATGTTGTTGAAATTCGTAAGGCCTTAAAACAATTTGTGCCTCGCTTGAAGCAGGTTGCTGAGAAAGAAGGAAATTGCATCAAAATGACTTTTAAATGAACATTATTATAATGGTATTATTCTATTTGTTAAAATGTCACTAATTAATAATTGCTGAATGAAAGTTTCAATTTGCTGATTTGTTAAACTTGGATTTATCAGATCTATTTTCATTTTTTGACGTCAATTTTTCATTTTCCTGCAATAGAAAAATTGTACTATTTCTTAAAATACTTGCAGTTCTCTCAATTTTGATCCTTTAAGCCCAGTTTTTTGCACGAAGTTTTAAATATGCCCAAATTTTAACTGTGCAAATTTTGGTAGACCTACATAAAAAACTCTTTGTGTAATTTAAAAATTAATTTTCGACATGTTTTTTCTGAACCACCCGGTATAAAGATAAGTTAGAAATATGAAATAAAAACGTTCTACTCGTGGTATGTGCTAGTTATCGCATGACTTTGAGTGCAATACGAGAAATATTTTATGAAAAAACTGTCTGGTTATCACACATTTCTTTACAGTTCATCAGATTTGATTTTAGTGTCTTTTATGGAATTTTTGTTGCATTTTCCCTTTGACTCCCATTCAGTTATTTTCAGCTGTTTTGTTTTGATTTTTCTCCCGCCGCTTACCCAGTCTCCCAAAAGTCAACGCGGTCATATTTCGCACATGTGAAATATTAAATATCGCAGATATTTCGATGCTCTCGACCAATCAAAACACTTATATTTTTTTGGGGTCGGCAATAACTGAGAGAAAGGAGGAAATTTACAATAGGTTTGTTTGAGCAGGCACTTTTTATAAAAATCGTCTTGAAAATTGACAAGGGTGTTTTTCCACTAGTTTTGAGACTTATTTGGAGAAATTTGTTAAGCGAAAGCTATTTTCTGTACTCTTACAAAATGAATAACTAGGCAAAACTTTAAGAGAGTCTTCGTGTATTTTGCACACGAGATTGAGTCGTTCCCTTCACGTGACTTGACATGATGACACGAAGTGAAAATCTTCCAAAAAATCCTCCACAAGAAAGAATATATTCTTCCGTATAAGGAACGCTTTGATAACTTTTCGGACTCCATCGCAGTCGTGATAAAGTCTTTCTAATATATAGGGTATTGCTCAATATTAAAATCAGCACTAATAAACAGTCTGTCTATGGTACTTTTTGTAACATGATACCTCCCCACTTATTCATAGAATTCGTATGTACTTTACATAGGAATCTATTTTTCTACAAGAATATAGATCCCGTTCCTATTCTTTTCTTAGGAAAAATCTTAACAATACCATAAAACTATTCAGAGGTGGTTTTAATTGTGACTTACTATTACAAATGCATTTATCCAAGTTTCCAGCTGTCAACATCACAAGGGATGAAGGTATGTTAACCTGGCAGAAGCTCTTTTAAAATTGACGTCAAAGAACGCTAACGAGGAACACCTAGGCTAATTTTATGGCGGTCGGGAATCTATTAAGTAAGACCACAGTCGAGGCCAGTCGAGGGTGACCCGACTAGCTATCTACCCAAAGTTAGGGAGGGCGCCACTCATTCTCCCTAGATGGTCCCACTTACCAATGATTCTTCTCTTTGGTTGCTGAGCATCAAGCAACAAGGCATCAAGTACCATTTGTAATACCATCTTTGGTATGATCCGGCCGGGGATCGAACCTTTAACCTTGCGCACCTTGCGCACCATACCGTCAGTTTACCAACTGAGGAAAAAAATGGCTTTTAGAATTGCACCTTTACAGTGCAGAAAAAAATCGGTGAAATTCATACCCTTACAGTGTATTCTTTCAAATTTTAAACTCTTTTAGAGCAAAAAAAATCAAGATTTTTGAGCAAAAATTAGCAATTTTTCCTAGATTTGCTGAAATTTCCACCCATACAGTGCATTTATCAAAAGCCCACCCTTACAGTGCATTTATGATATTTTGAAAAACATACCCTTAACCGCCGCACATACCCGTCGCTCGGTCAATTTGCCTGACTGCCCCCCCCCCCGGGGGGCGTTTGGGATAAAATATTGAGGTGTAACCCGATTTCACTTACATAAATTACTTTCTTAGTAAAAAAAGGCAAGATGATTCTTATGAGTAGATTCAGGTCCTTAAAATGTTGTTTATAAAGTAAACTATTGTGTAAATACTTTTTCAACAAAAAACAAATAGAACAAATTCGTTGATTCTTCACGATGTAACACGATTAGTTCAAAAGTCTTATTCTAGCGACTCTTAAACGTTCAAAACAAACTTTGAGCAGACAAAAATAAATTTTAAAAAATGGATCAAAAAGGAGGTAAGATATACTATTTAACTATCAAACTATTAATTGGTCAGCCTCGGTGACCCTTCAAATCGGTTCCGCGATTTTTTTCCCGCTGGTGAAGCTCTGGATCAAAATTTTGAAACTTTTAAAACCGATTTCCGAAATCCGATTACCGATCTCACGTTGATTTCTAAACTTTCTTCCGATCGGGCTAACTTTTTGGGTACTTTTAGCGTGTGTTGTTTTTAACGATCATAGTGGTGTTTCAAGATGGCGGCTCAAGCCGATAAAGTGTTGTTCCAAAGTATTTCAAGTGTGAATCTGTTTGTCTGTTGCAAGCTTCAATTTCTGTCATTTATTTTTCTAACTCGGCAAATCAAACACATTATTTTCATCAAGGGGATTCTTTTTCTACATCTTTTGAAGGTTTAAAGCCGTTTGCTCAAGTTTTTGTTTATGTTGAATTTTCTGTAGCTAGTTTTTTTGCAATAAAAACATATTATTCTTGTTTGCCTCTAGAGGGGGGATTGATGGTGTTATAATGCTATTGGAATTTGATAAAGTATACAAAAGTACAGCTACTGTCTAAATTTGATAAAGACTGGATGCAATCGTGTTTTTTTGGACTTGGACGTTGGCTTCAGACGACCCTGCCGATACACCGTACATTCCGGCGTTACTGTATCTTTTGTCTGGTATTTTCTTCATTAAATTTTCAAAAGTGCACACAGGACTACACCGGACTGTCTGGTACATTTTTCTCTCGGAGGAAACAAAGTACACCAGACACTAAACCGGAACTTTTGTCCAGTGATTTATCCATATATTTGCGCACCTGGCAAACTGCACCGGAATGTCCTGTGTATCGGCAAGGTTGTGGCTTCAGTCATATTATATAAGGCGTATTGCAAAAAATTGTTTGGTTCCCGTCATTTCTACTTTAAAAAGTGGGTCGTCCGGTCAGTCGATCGAAAATATTTTTCTATTAAAGAAGCAGCTACATCTTGTTGAAAGGGAATCGGCGTGGACTTGTCCGAATTAAAAAATTGAGAAACCGTCAACCGTGGGTAAACTGGTTTTCGGTTTACTCTCCCTTAGCACGCGGCTCGCTACTTCGATTTGAAAACTTGTAAACACAGAGCGTGCAGAGGTTGACATTGGGAATCCAGTAAAGCAGCGGAAAAGCTTTCAGACTTACTGTACCACGGCAGCAGGTAGAGTATCTACCGATTGATATGGAATAGACCTTTTTTTAAAAAGGACGTCCTGTTGAATAATTATGTACTCCAGCCATAAAAACAATGATAGAGCGATGCATAATTACTGTATCATGCATATTGTAATAATTATGCATGGTTTTATCATTGTTTTTCTGCTGGACTACATGTCCGACCGTTATTTCAAACCCTGTGACAAGGTGTTATATATTGGAATTTGGTAAAGTATACAGACTAAAATTGTTCCTGCTTTAGAAATTTATGAAGGATAAAAATATTTCTCACAAAGTTATATATATACTGAAGATGTAATATCAGTCATTTTAAGGAAAGGAAAAGATTTGATATATAAGCAGCTTAAAAAGATCTAAATTAAAATGACAAGAATGTTTTTGTATTTTTGAAGTATACATTTTTTGATTTATTATTTTTTTGAAATCATTCCAATATCAGATGAAAAATACAATAAGAAAAATTGACTTTGAAACAAAAGAGAGATGGTCAATAGACCTTTTCGCCTTTGCGTCCGCCATATTGAATTGTATGCAAAAATACAGGAACGAAAATGCCGTGGTTGGATTTAGTTGGAATGTATGCAAAACATATGCAAGTTTACACAAAGATTAAAAAGACAACAAAGCATCTTATAAATAAATATTATAATCATTAGAACAATAAAAGATGGAATTTCTCAATCAAAAAGGAAATATCTACAGAACAACAAGAGCCTTTTAGGAATTTGTTCTTAAAGACATTGCATATTCTGTTTTCATGCCATTAAAAAATTCCACGAAGACGGAGTACACACATCAAACTTTCAAAACACGCAAACTGAAAGCAGTAATTATGACGTCACACTTTATCAATGTTTTGATTTGATCATTTGGCGGCTCTATTCCCAGGAGAATAATTTGCCGTCAGCCGAATAAGGATTGTTTTTTACCTTCGCGGGTGATTTTTCAGTTTGAGTTTCTGTCTAATGTTATAGTCTTTTGAAGTGCTTGTTCTAAGAGATGAGTGAATATAATTGTTTTTAGTTTTCAAGAGAAGCAAATTTAATCTTTCTTCTACAAGATTACACTTTAATGTAATGCCAATTATGCATGTAAGTTTTTATTTAATACTTTCTTTTTGCATATGTTTTGCATACTTTCTAAGGGAATTTCACCACGGCAATTCGGCAACCATAATTTTTGCATACAATTCAATATGGCGGATGGAAAGGCGAAAAGGTCTATTTAAAAGAATAAGAAACACAAAACCACCAAATAACAACTCTCAACACACATATATAAATAGAAAACAAAAACTATGCCTGAAGTCCCGGATTTGTGACCGGGTTCAAAGCGACTTTACACATGTTACGGGTACCCAACACTCAGTCTCCCTTAGGCAATATCTAAAACCGACCCGCAGTTCCAAACACATAAACAAACTAAATAATAAAATAAAATTAAGAAGAGAAACAGCTAAAAAACTGACTAAAATGAACAAAAAGTTTAATTACACTAGACTAACTAACATCCCAAACGAGCGAGGTTCCTGGGTTTTACAACCGGCAGCTAATTGCAATTGTATCGAACGCTGATCTAACATTTGCTCGCATCTCATCAAAATTATCCCTTTCACCCCTTTGACCCTCTAACCCTTAACCCTCTTAGCTCTTTTGGCTGACCTTCCAGCCTCGGCTGGTTTATTTAACTTTTCATTTGACTGTGACTTAGATTAGGGTTAGAAGACAATCAAGTAGTAAGTCGGCTGAAAAATGAATGTGAGTCGGTAGATATAAGTTCAGTAAGTTTGACGCAAAAGTATGGCTAATCCTCGAATAATAGATTTTGGGGAAAATTTGTCTCAATAAATACAATATTAACATATGTGAGGATCACCTACAACCATAACTACAGGGAGGGAGGGAGGCAAAAAATATTTTATGCTTTCAGCTTTCAGTTACAAAGGTGACTTGAGCAAGGTTGCGATGGCCATTATGAACATGACGTCACGTGGTTATGAGCAAAGTAGACTCAGTTGGGGGAGGGCAACCACCATTAGAATGATGTAGCGCTTATCAAATAAAAGTTAAACCGCGATTTAACCTGTGTTAAATCCAAAACTTTTAGAACTTTTCGATTAATTAAATAACTTTTTGATTATGTATATCTCTCTAATTCGATCTCCAAGGGCGGTTCAAGAATTTCCTTCTTTGATTACAGAAGATGAGATCACGAGATTAAAAAAAAACTTAAATAAAAAGGGAAAAAAGCAAAAATTTCTATAGGCCTCAATAATTTGGTGATTTTTTCGAATCAATACACTTTTTTTATACAAACCAGTAAATTTGAGGCTCGACTGTTCTTATTTTTTTTTGTAACTTGAAGCATTAAATTGTTCTTATCCTGTTCTTATTTATAATGTGAAATTAAGGTATTCTAGGATTTAAACCCAATCTTTACTTCTTTTACTCCTAAATTGCTTGAAATTTAGTAATTCCAGGCTCAGTAAGTATTGTTCTTAAATTGTTCTTATTTTTTTTGGCGATCTTAAGCCTCAGTTTTCTAATAAAACTGTAAATTTGAAGTACTGTATTAATCTACATAGTTAACAACCAATCCCAAGCAGGTTCAAACTGACCTATTAGCTAACGACCCGATTACCCCTGTCCCATAGCAAGTCAAGGAAATCTCTCGATTGCGGTAGTAATTTTTTATTGTAACTGCGGTGTAAACATCGCTTCATTTAACCTTTATTTCATATCTAGAAGCACCGCCATACTACCCACCGACATCTGAGCCTCAATATCCACCAACATCTCAACCCTACTACCCACCCACCTCTCAACCGCAGTACCCACCTACCTCTCAACCGCAGTATCCACCCACCTCCCAACCTGGGTATGGCGGATACCCACCGCCCATGGATGTGAAATACCCACCACAACCACCAGGCTACGCACCTGTACAACAACCTATGCAACAGGTATATCGATCATAATTGCGAGCTTTCTTCTTTTTTTTCTTTTCCATTTTTTGACCAAACAAAGTCATTCGTTTAGACCTAGCCTGGGAATCCAAGCTCATAATCTTAGAAAAAAAAACAAAAACACCTGACCTCACAAAGTAGATTAGTCCTCCCCACTTTTGAGCAAATGAGATTCTTTTCTCAAATTCCTAGCTCATTTTAAGCATTCAGTCTCCCCACCTAAACAGTTGTTCCGCCAGGCCTGACTAATGACCTATAAACCCTCTACAAAATCTCCCTGAGACAGATACTGTCACACATCCAACAGTGCGGCTTTCTACAAATAAATTTCTCACCTATTAGAGTCAAATGTCATCTAACAACACCACCGTTATCATGGCGGGCGGTATGACCGCCCCACAACCACAAACACAAATTATCCGTGAAGTCCCTTCAAATTATATGGCCTTATCATGGATTGTCTGTCTGTTCTGTTGTTGGCCAATCGGTATTGCCGCCATTATGGCTTCATCAAGGGTAAGCGCCTATTAAGGGAAATACATACACTTTGTTAAAAATTTAATTTATCTAGTTTTATTTATTGGATTAGAGCTCTAAGGATTCATTCATATGGTGCTAAAAGACAGCTGTTTGAGACATTTGCGATAAACTTTTTCATAAATTACGTCACGGACATCACTTGCCTCGTTTTCAAACAATTACCATGGTGATTATGTCGCTTGAGACAGTAAATGATTTTCTTATAAAAAGAAAGTAGTTTTAATAAAATCCGCTGGGAGTTAATCACCATGGCAATAATTTCAAAACGAGGCAAGTGATGTTCGTGGCGTAATTTATGAAAAGGTCTATTAGAAAAAATTATTCTTATATCGATTAGTCAAAGAGTATTTTGGGCTTGTATAATTGTAATTAACGAGATCATTCACACATTCGATTAATTTTTTAGGTCGACACTGCAGTTGCCGTTGGTAATTTCGCCGAAGCTAAAGCACAATCAAACCGCGCAAAGGGTCTGGGAATAGCTGGTCTGGTCTGTGGAATTGTCATCATCACTTTGGTCATCATAAGATTCACTGTTTTGGTGTCTGTCTACTCAGATAATTACTATAATTAAAAGCTTAAAAACATAAAAATTGGGACTAGATTTACACAGTTTTTTTTTATAAGAAAACAAGGCTTACTTTGATTTATGTAATTCGTAAAAAACAACTATGCACTAGCTGATTTTATGGTATTTAAAAGACTCTTGCATCACTGACCCCGTTGGTACCCATTGAAATTTCACCATCAAAGAATTTATCATGTATAATTGATTTGGTCAAGGAATATTTTGTTTTTTTAAATTTTTCCGTCATTTTTTTCGTTAGCTTTGTAAATATTTTCTAAACGACAGCATACATACAAAAACAGGTATTATATTGACTGTGATTTGTATGTGTAGATTCAAAATATCAAAACAAGTTTTTGTGTAATAAAAATCGCTTCATCTATAAGTTTGAACAATTTAGAATCTGGCTATCCATTTTCACGACTTCCTAGAACCATTTATACAATGAAACCCGTTATGCTATTTAACAGATTTACCAGTGCAATGAATTCAATCAGTAGATTCAAGCCTCGAGGGTGATTCAAGCATCTATTGAGGAAATTGGGATCAAATTTACTCCATGGAAATACAGTGGAGTCTCTATAACTCAAACACGCCGGAGAACGCAAAATTATTTAAGTTCTCGAGTTATGGAGTAAGGTTTACAAGGCATTGTAAGGTTCAAGAGACTGCACTACCGGGTGCGCCACAAAAAGGTTTCTCTCTTTAAAACTAATTTTCTCGAAATAAAAATTTTAAAAGAACCATTCCTATTTCATTGGAAAGAAGAAAGATAGACTTACATGATACATCATTATCTTCGTTTCAGTCATTAAAAATGATAATTAGCTGTCTAAATGACCTTTTATTATATAAAGGAAGGTTGAATTTTAATGAAAGGAAGAAAATTCGTCGAAAAAGGCCAAAAAATCTTATAAAATTGATAAAAATACATCAAATATGGGTTTCGAGGTACATAAACTTTATCCAGTCTAGAACCAAAGATCTGAGGAAAATTTCGGTAAAAGTAAATTAAATTGATTTTGAGCCTTTTAAACCCTTTCGACCCTTCAGTTTCAAAATTTACGTGTTTAGTTATTGAAAAATGCTCTTCATGTAAAGGCTATTGCGATTGCCAAATTTAAATTAAAAATTTGATAGGTTGATTTTTAACGTTTCCGGTACTGCCATGGAATTATTATAGACATGCTATTTCTAAAAACACAACAAGTCAAAAAAATGCTTAATCATCAAAATATTGAAAGCAAAAGCATCACTTTGGTTTGAGGTTAACAAAACATTACGCAAGTACTTATTCAGCAAAAACCTAATGCCGATCAATTGCATCTCAGATGACATCATTAAATTTTTCTTTGAAATTCATCATGACTTTTGATGATGTCAGCAAAAAGGTTGTTTTTCAATTACAGCCGATTAGAGTTTCCTATTTCTCCGAGCTTAGCTTTCAACTAGTGATCTTACATACACGTTTTTTTTATAAGAATGTTCAAAAAATTTGAAGCTTTCGGATGTTCTTCACTTTTTGAGTAACAAGCCTACAAATGTTCTTAAAATATTCTTTATTTTCACCATTTTGAGAGTTTTTTTGCCCAATTTCCTAAAATATTGGGCATTTTACTTAAGCCTTAATTTTTTTTTAACTTGTTCTTGATAAGCCATCGAACCCATAATGTTCTTATATACAGTTTTTTCTTATAAAAAAGACGCGAACATTGACTAGGCCTTTTAATGAAATAGAGTAAGAAAAACAGCTCATTACAACATCATCAGATCAGAATGGCTATAAAAACAAACGGTTAAAAGATTGGCAGGGTTCCTATTAGTCTGTACCAGTCAGCCAATCTATTTTTATCACTCAAATTATTTAATTATCCCTCTAAACTCGATCCAATCCTTTTTTGACACATTTTTCTATTGTCTTTAGGTGCGAAAAAAGGACTGGGACGGTTTTAGTGGAATAAAGCGGACAAAGAATGCCCGCGCGGCAATTGGCGGCTACGATTGAAAGGTGTATTATGATAAATGCGATCTATTAGCTTAAAGGACTTAAAGGCTTTCCGGAGTCATGCTGCTAGAGTATGTGTAAGAATGGTATATAAAAGTCATTGGCGAATCTCAAGCGATTAAGCGAAGGATTAGTAATCTTGTTAACAGCCAACCTCGTTCCCATGCTCTATCTATTTATTTATTTATTTATTTGTCGATTAACCCCTGCCATTACCTAAACAAAAACAGCTTAATCATTATCAGATAACATCTAAAAAAAACCGATGTTCGCCCTGGTATTGAGGGCGCTGGTTAAAAGAAATACCCTTTATAAATTTTTAATTTAAGGGTATCGTACCCGTTCTGAAGGCTGTTTTTTTAGTCCATCAGAATCCCACTAAAGGATTGTAAAAATCTTATGAAATCTGCACCCTCGAACCCAGGGGGCTTATCACACCTCCTTCTCACAGACCCGGTAGGATTATTCCATCCAGTGGGGATGAAAATAACGGACTGAAACTCGATGGGGATTGATATTCCCATATTTTTTATGGCTTGGGATTGATATTCTTTTGTTTTCTGGTCAGAAAATTCAGTGGGGATGGGAAAAATATCAAATATTTTGCAGTGAGGATTGGTTTATTTGATTATTATCAGTGAGAACAAAAATTTGAGGATAATTTCCCACCGGGGACGATATTTTGATGATTCTGATGTACTTGTTTTTAAGGGGAACATCAAAACGATACATCTAAATTCAAGAAACTGACCTCTTTGCGTCGCAGAATCGTTTATCGGCCCTGGTTTTCAAAAGCTAGGTTTCACTATCCTCCCCTGATTGTAATCCACCTCAAACTCCGTTACTTAGTCTCGGCAGCATGTGACCCTAAATTAAGGGGGGGGTTGTAGGGGTTTGTACCGTTTCCCCATCAAAATTTTTGCTGAATCCCGGAATCCCGAAAATTGAAAAAAATAATAACACCGGCACACCGGTTTGTAGAGGTTAAAATACCGGCATGATGACAAAAAATAACACTAAAGTCTGTCCAGATATAATTGGCAGTGGAAACAAGAATGCCTGTAACTTTTGATAGTCAAATATAATTATGAAAATTTTTTTTGTTTGTTTTATAGAATCAAAAGCGCTATATTTGAATGTATTTTTGGTTGAAAAATTCGCGATTTTTAGCGGTTTAATTTGCGATTGTAAAAATTGAGCTTTTTTTCTACTTATGCTATAACGTTCATTTTTACACCAGTGGTAGTTCAACCTTAGGTTAAGAAGTTTGTTAAATTTCAAGGCAAACAGAAAAGTCCTTCGGAAGATATGGGACCCGAAATACCCCTTGGTAGCACTTTTCTGTGAAATATCAAATATCCAACTTATTACTAAAAACGGGGGCTATGTTATCTTTTTTGAACATTGCAATTAAAAGTTGGAAAATGTTATAAGTGTTGGTGCATTGGAATTATTGGTATCATTGATTGTTTCGAAACGAAGTGAAATCATACAGTATAATTGTTTTTATTGAAAGGATAAGCATGAACTTATATTGCCTTTGTTATTTTTAAGTCATTAAAGAATTTTGCTAATTCCCAAAACACTAAACACAGTTTGGCTATGAGGTCATTAAAGAGATTGTAAAATGTGTTATATGATCGAAAAACTGTTTCATCAATCATATCACTACCCCCGTTTTTAGTAATAAGTTGGAGATTTGATATTTCACAGAAAAGTGCTACCAAGGGGTATTTCGGGTCCCATATCTTCCGAAGGACTTTTCTGTTTGCCTTGAAATTTAACAAACTTCTTAACCTAAGGTTGAACTACCACTGGTGTAAAAATGAACGTTATAGCTTAAGTAGAAAAAAAGCTCAATTTTTACAATCGCAAATTAAACCGCTAAAAATCGCGAATTTTTCAACCAAAAATACATTCAAATATAGCGCTTTTGATTCTCTAAAACAAGCAAAAAAAATTTCCATAATTATATTTGACTATCAAAAGTTACAGGCATTCTTGTTTCCACTGCCAATTATATCTGGACAGACTTTAAATACCGTCACCGTCTGATTTTAAAATACCGTTTTCCCGTCTCATTTTTTGTCAAATACCGTACTTAAATAGGGCCAATCCCTTCTGAACCAAAATAAAAATGTATGAACTTTTTTCACAAAACGTCAACTATAATATGTTTTTATCCGATTAAAATTCAATAAGATAAGATGATTTAAAATCTAAAGATTGATTTATGTAAAGTGTATGCATAGCTTCTTTTGATTTCAAGGACAAAGGTCGGATTACACTATATTGCAATTAATTGGGACAGCACACACAAAAAAAGGAATTTTCTTATGTTGAAACTCTTTCAGCACATCCTCGCTGATCAAAGCATTTTTGATGAAAGCAAAAAACTTTTTTCTTAGAATAACTTAAACTCATAATACAATAGGAAGCTTAGAGCTGTGTGTTTGATGAATTACAGTAATTATTCGATAAAACAATAGACCAGATTTGAATACCCTTTTTCAACCACTTTGTGACGAAGTGACGAGTATTGAATTGCTAATATTTGCACTGTGTAATATTTCATATAAGAATACAAACAGTTCTTATAGTTTGTAACATCCACGTGAACGAGCAAGCTACAGTCGACGTGAGCTAATTCGAGCTTTGACGGGGAATTTTATTTGTACGAATTAGAAGATTCGAATTATAGAAAGTATTTTACGTGGGTTTCTCTTTCACGGTAATTAAAAATAAGTTCGAATTAAAGAAAGATTCGAATATTAGAAGTTCGAATAAGCGGCAGTCTACTGTACCTGGGTATTTTTGATTTGGATTCTTGTGTGTTGTTTTGCAACCTGGTTTACTTGCATCAATGCATCCGTAGCTTTGGCAACCCATTGATGGCTATAATGTAAAAACAACCAAAATCTTTAAAAGTCTGATATAGCAATTTTAATCAATCAAGATTTCCAAAATTCTAGAAATACTGTAATTTTGTGAATGGCTGACGTCCTGAAGTTCATAACATAAGCCTTATAGTTTTAACACCCCTGTCTCACAGCCCCGATGGATTTTTTTTCCTCAGTGTGGATAAACATTCCTATTGAAATTCTAATGAGGATAGAAATTTTCAAGTGGGGTTGGCTTGGGTCGATGCAGTTCTTTGAGACAGGGGTGTATTTGATGATGAAATCATTTTGGGCCCCAGCGGTTATAATGGTATAGTGATTAATAATGTTTTGGAAGATTCCCATCAAAAAATATTCATTCGGTTGATAGAAATATCGGAGACAGGGATGGGGCGTCCGATATCACTACTGTCTTTTTAACGATTAAGAATCGAATCTCAAACCAGACGGTCGCATTCGATAACCATGTTATCGATATTGATCGATACCGATCAAAATCGAGAAATGATAGTAGTACATGATCGACCTCTAAAACTCTCATTCAAATGGTTAATAAATTTAAAATGGGAGTAAGAAATATTCTTATAAAAAATGGTGATTTTGTAATGACCATAGAGCATTGTTTTGAGAAAGAATTTCTAAAAGTAAACCTCATCATAAAATAATACTTTTTGTTTGTTCCAGTATTGACTTTACTTGTTCAGTCAGTTGAAAAAAAACGTGTAGTTTAAAGGGAGGTAGGTTTCACTTTTACAACGTCGTTAGTCTGTGATTTATATTTTTCGACTGAGATTTCGTAAAATTCAAAACGGTCGAATTTTTTAAACAAAAATCTTTTTTGAGAAATATTTCTTTTGTTTGATGTATGAAAATTTGATGCTTAGAAGTGTTTTTATTGAACTATGTTTGTGCATACATTTTTTAGGTAAACTATTACTAAAGAAGAAGAAAAATCCAAGAAGAAAAAGAGTTTGGTTTTTTTGTTGGCAAAGAAAGAGATATAAAGAAGAATTATGGGTAGTCAAGGTGAATGTTTAATGCTTAATTAACGAACAGCCCTGTCTCAATAAACCGGTGATTTTTTAGTGGGGTGGAATGTTAAAGTTTGATACCAGTGGGGATAAAAGATTGCTTGTTATAACATCTCTCTGTTTTAACGTTTTAACGTCGTGTGATTTCAAATTATGTAGTTTAACATAAGCTCGTAAATTCAGACAGGGTTTTAAGAATTAACGAAAAGTAACACCAATGGGACAAATACAGCTGAGTCTCCATAATTTTCATAATCTTCATAATCTGTCTGGAGAGTTTTACAAAGCCCGGCCCGACGACGAAAGCTAGGAAAACCAGGGTCACCAGGGTCACACATACCCTAGAATTTCTGCCCACTGAGAAATTGACTTTGATTTCATCCCCATTAGAAATTCATTATTTAGAGATTGCATTACAAAACCATATCCATTGGATTTTTTAACCTTGGAACAATTTTTATCCCCATTGAGATTTCAATCGAAATTTCTAAAAGTCACACATACCCTAGAATTTCTGCCCACTGAGAAATTGACTTTGATTTCATCCCCATTAGAAATTCATTGTTTAGAGATTGCATCCCAAAACCATCACCATTGGATTTTTTAACCTTGGCACAATTTTTATCCCCATTGAGATTTCAATCAAAATTTTTATCCCTGCTGTATAAAGCAAAGGTTTCACCGGGGCTGTGAGACAGGGGTGTAGGAACCCAGCTGACACACAACGTTGTTTTTCGACGTTTATCTAACGTTCACAACATCCATATAACGTTAGATGAACGTTGAAACAACGATGTGTGCCAGCTGGGAATGATTTACATAGTCAACTCTCCCTAATTCGAACCTCTACTAATCGAATCTTTCTATAATTTGAACTAAAATCAATAAAAAAAGACAAATTTTTTTTGTCACAAGACTCTGAGTTTCATGTTTCTACATCTACAATCATCAGTTGTGAAAATAGTGAATTGAAAAATTTCATAAACTGATCAAATATGACAAGTTTAAAGTTAAGTTATTGAAATGGTCGTAAAAAGTTAATGCCTATGAGGATAAAAATAAAACTCTTTTTGTAATTTGAACTAAAATATTGGTCCTTCCAGCTAGAAATTAGTATAAAATGCTTTCTGTATTTCGAATCTTTCTTTAATTTGAAGAAAATTCTTGGTCCCTCTGAAGATCGACATAGAGAGAGTCAATTGTGAAATTCTTTGGTAAACCTTAAGATGACTTGCAACAATCAAAGTAATTGATCGTTTTTAGAATTATACTACAATTGAATGACTTTTGCGTGGGTTAGGGTAGACTAGTAAACTAGTCGTTGAAAACAGACCCATATACAAAAAATCAAGCTCCAAATAAAAAGAATCGAAACAGTGAAGTTGCGTCTCTTTTCTGAATTTCAACGACTAGAAGCTACTTCCCTCAAAAAACGTTGTTTAATTTTACAACTTTTTTTAGGTTTTTGAGAATCCATCCAACTTTTTTGACTAAATGATATTTCATAGTAGCATTGAACATGAGAACATATAAATAAATGAGAATTTCTAAAAACGCAATAAACAGAAAGAAAAATAAATGCAATTCCGCACGGGTCAGACATACAGAAATCTGTATGTCTCTCCTTACGATTTTAGGTGAAGAAAAAAAGGCGTTGGAAGTAGCTTCTAGTCGGTTATTTTCCTTTTCTCTCATGCGCGCTGAATATTTAATTAGTGTTTAAATTATTTGATTGACAGTTTTATTATAAGGTTATAAGTAATAACCGACTAGTTTACTAGTCTAGGGTTAGGGGAAATTTTTTTCGTTATGTTTTACATTTCCTTGTTGCTCAAAGTTTATCCATAAAGTCATAAGAAGGACTACTAGTGTAGAAATATTCAGAAATCTAAAATATTTCTTTCCCCTATAAAATTGCGTTAGAGCTCTCCTTACATTTCCTTGTTTACTGGGTGATCGAGTTTATGTTCATTAATTGTGGCTTTTAATGATCAGAATTTGGATATAATGAGTAGTTCATTACACGAAAGGTTAGAAATTCGAACATAGGCCAACATAATGTAATGAGATGTAAAGAATATTGTCAATAGTTCATTAGTGCTATTTTGTTTCGTGAATGGCACAGCAAGAGAATTAGCCGACTCAAAACCAAATTCAAAGCTGCTGGTCTTTCTTACATGTCAACATCTTCGACATGTTTTAAGCTAGCCAGGAAACCCGTCCTGTATTTTTATAATCTGATGTATACAGGACGGGTATGACCTGTTAGGCAGATTTGTGCCTCAAAAAATTTACAGTGGGAAATTCGAATTTAGCGCTGTCCTCAATTACTAAAATAGAAAACAAATTTCGGAACTTGCGCTTTCTCTAAGAAAGTGTGACCAGTAAAAGAAAAACAAAATTTGATTGGCTATGTTTTCAACCGTTATTAGGATCTGGGAAATTCAAACTGTCAGCCCATACCATGCTATATATTTCGCCATCAGTATATAGAATAAGAAATCATAGCATGGATCTCCAGGATAGTTTTAAGCACCACGAAGTTCTTGCATTGACCTTTTCTTAACCAACCTTGAAAATTCTTTGTAATTTTTATATAATTTTTCTGCTAATACAAATATTCTATAAAACGTTATTCGCTTATTTTAACTTATCATTATCATTATCATTATATGTCCGTTTTCGAAAGTGCTCTTCATCAAGGGTTGAAATGAGAGAAAGTACACTGTAAGGGTGTAAAAAGTTAGAAAAAATACTTTGGGAGAATCTGTCAATTTTTAGCTTAAAATAAATAATACATTTTCAAAAAATCGCACATTTCTTCGCCTAAACTTACTTTTTCAGCATTTTAAAAAAATGAGGGAGCAAACATTACCTTAGTAATATGTCTCTTACTATAGAACGATTTGCATGCAAGCATCAACACATTAGTCTTGACAGAAAGGATGTTATAAATTACTTGCTAAGAATAATTTTCGTAGAATTTTAAATGCAAAGTAATCACCTCTAACGTTAATTGGAAATAATTAAAGGCGTTTTCTTTGTACAGTCAACTCCCACTTATTTGAACTTCTATCATTTGAATCTTTCTATAATTCGAACTTATTCCCAGTCCCTGTCAAGGAGAAACCCTCTAAAATACTTTCTAGAATTTGAATCTCTCTGTAAATTGATGAAATAAGATCCCCGCCCGAGTTCGAATTCGCGAGAGTCAACTGTATTTCATACATTTTACTACAGTGTGTCCGGAAAATCGACAGAGAATTTATCAATAAAAATTCGTAATAATTGTGCTACTTTTTATGATGTAATCATTTTATTTGTACCATTTTTTATAAACGAAGTAGGAACTGGAATTTCACAGAGGCCCAGAAGGGGGGGGGGGTTTATTTGGGCAAAAAGGGGTACAGAGATGTACCGCTGGTCAGTGTACCATTTTCATCTCCATCAGTCCCAGGTAGGGTCACAAAAACGCCAAAATAGAAAAAGCAGCCGGTCGTAGGCTGCCTTTTTGGGAAAATTTAGAAAATAGAGTTAAACTTAATAAAACTTTGGAATTTCAGTCCCAGTCAGGGCCACTTTTTCGCAAATTTTGGAAAAAATTTTCCCAAAAAACGAGTCCCAAGTTGGTTACCATTTTTTTTACCCCTGGGAATTCTATTGAATAAAGAAGTATTTTTTCCATGAAATTATGAAGATTTTACCTTAGGCAAGATCTTTTCCCTCAAAACAGCCCACACTGAACCATTCACTAAAAAACATTATTTTCTTTTTTAGCACCACCATACAACCCTGCAGCAGCACCACAGTACCCACCCACCTCACAACCCTACCCACCAACGTCTCAGCCTCAATATCCACCAACCTCTCAACCCTACTACCCACCCACTTCTCAACCGCAGTACCCACCCACCTCTCAACCAGGATATGGGTACCCACCACACCAGCAACCACCACCCAGTGGAAAATACCCTGAACCACCACCAGGGTATACCGCTCAACAACCCATGCCCCAACAACATGTAAGTAGAAACTTTTTTACCATTTTCTGTTGTGTAGTACTTCAGTGCTTCATTTTTCTTTTTCCTAGGGCTAGATAGTAAGTTAGAATGGGTTAAAGCCAGAGCAAGGATCTGTTTGATATCAAACCATCACAATATTCATTTTTGTCACTTTCACCTGCAATGAGGCATGTGACATGAAAGTTAGCCGTTTACCTCACTAAGAATCCAATATAAAGTGTTAAACGTTGTGTGCCCAAGCCTGTGGTTTTTTCTCTAGTTTAAAATCTAATAATCCTTTTTCTCTATAGCATCAACAGAATAGTATGACCACCAATTCAACCACTGTCATCATGGCTGGCGGTATGGCTCCACAACCGCAAATTGTGCACCAAGCGGCACCACCAAATTACATGGCTTTATCATGGATTGTCTGTTTATTCTGTTGTTGGCCAATTGGTATCGCTGCCATTATGGCTTCCTCGAGGGTAAGTCAACAAATGTAACAAAGATGCGGTCACTGTTTGTTAATTGATGAAAACTAATGAAAGCCTAGCTCTGAGGATGCAAAGCTTTTTGCTAAACCCTATGTAAAAAATTTAAAATATAAACTTGACAAATGATGGCTTCAAAAAGTTTTGCCAAACGTGTCGCAATTTTATTCCCGGTCACGGCAAATCATGCAATGTACTTATTAAGCTAATGAAATGCATTATGGTTTGACTCACTAAATTATTTCATCCACTAAGCAGACGTAATTTATCCTTAATGAGTTAAACCATGGTTCTTTATTTTCACTCAGTTCTAACGTTATGTCACTGGCAAAAATTAGGATCCCCAAGTTAAGGTCTTTAAAACGTCAAACGATGGGTGTTGTAACAGGGATGGTAAATTACACCATCACATGTCTCACAGATCGAAAATTCTACATGTTTTTTATTTATTTTGAATTTCAAATAGGGATGGAAATACTGCTAATAGGGCTGAAATTGTAGGGTATTTGTCTCACCGAGAACGGAATTTCTGCTAATTTTTCCAGTGGGTGCGCACCCCTGCGACACATGAGTGTCAAATTGAAATTGCTTCAAAACATCAAAACATTACTTCTGTTGTTTTTACAGGTTGATTCGGCCGTAGCAGTTGGCAACTATGCTGAAGCACAAAGTCAATCATCACGAGCAAAGGGTCTGGGAATAGCTGGTCTGGTCTGTGGAATTATCATTATTGTTATCATTGTGATACGTTTCACTGTTATCGTGAATTCGACTTCTTCGAGCTACTATAGCAAATAATGTGGACGATACTTGGTGTTTTTATGGAGTATATAAAAATCATTTATAGTTTATTAATGATATATACATTAGAGCATAATAGAGCATCTTTGAATTTCTTGTAATCAAAGAGAGAACTTTAAATTTCTCTATCCTCGTTTTCAATCGAAAGCGTCAAAGTGGTTTCAATTGTATTTTAATCGTATTCGTCATTTTTCCTGTCACTTTTCTTAAAGAATTACAGACTGTAAGTATAATTTGTTCCTTTTTTGTTTCGATATAATCAAGGATAATTTTTTTTAACCATAAAAATCTGCTACTATTTTAACTGCTTATAAAAGTGGATTTCACTTGTAAATATTTTAAACACTTAATTTTTGGGATAATTTTAAGTATTAAGGATTTGCTTTTTGTTGTTATTTTTTCTGAAAGAAACATCTTACAAAAGAAAAATATTTTTTTAAATAGATTCGTCTTCTTCTAAAGGCTCAGGTATTCGACTGTCAAAGTATTGGCAAGGCCACTGTCTTGGTGCCAAGGGTAGGTAACAAGATAAGCCTGGGGAAAACATATCTTGTACGGATGAAGAAAACTTTCTCAGACACGCTAAAAGGTCGGGAAATTTGGAAAAAAGGTTTGAATTACGGAATTTCAGCAAGCCGTGTCACGGAATTTGCAGCAGGATGCCTGTACCATATCCCATCTCCGGGAACTGTTCGGTCCAACCAAAATTTCCGGGTTCATGTCTAAAGGGTAGTTTAAACCGACTGGGGATGAAGAAAATCAAAAGCCGACTACCTTTCCTCTCGGTGCGAAATTGACTCACACCTTTAGAGCTTTAACGTGGGCGGCCACTTATCCACCATTGGAATATCAGATAACGGAACAACAAAAGATAAAAGGGAAATCTCAAACCCGTTAATCTTATAAATTGACCATTGACATAGCCCAATTTCATCATCTAGGTAAACTCAGTCAAAAATGCACCCTTGACGAATCCCAGTGGTTTCTAGTTTAGATATATATTATCGTGTTTTCCACAGTGAGAATTGACCGAAAGTTTTGTTTCTTGGAAAAATAGGGTTTTCGAAGAAGAAAAAGTGAGAAAAATAACTTTTAGTTACCACACCCCTATTATTTCGATATCAACCACTTTCGGGGAGAGAATTTTTTAAACTTATTATGTTACCTTATTGGCCCTTTTTACGCTGGCCCTAATTTAACGTCGGCCCCTTTTACGCCGGCCCTTATTACGCCACAGCCTGATTTTGGGCTTACGCCAATTAGGGCCGTAAATAACGCCAAAATTTGCTAGAATGGCTTTTTATGCTTCAATTTACATTAAAATATCATTTTTCAGTAGTAAACTGTTGAAACTTTCATTGAAAATCACGGATTTTTGAGAAGTTTTAATATGTAGTAAAGGCTGAATCTAAGATAATACAATTTCCCGTAATTCCAACTTCTCAGAAATGGCGCGGAAAATAGCACGCTCCACTATTGTGTAAAAAATTGTTTAGGAGGTAAACAGGCGGCCGGCAAAAGGTTAGGGGGAAAGTGATGGATTTTCAGCTTCATTTCTCCTGATACCGATATTTTTTGGGAAAAAACTTTCCAGGTAGTATAATATCATAAATAAAAAGAACACATCAAAATTTGAGAGGATCCTGTTCGACAGAACATAAGAAAAGCTCACAAAGTCAAATTTCCCTAAGGAAACGCAGGTAAAAACGGGTTTGTTTACCTTCCAGAGACCAAACGGCGGAGAGCAACAAATTATGCGCGAGCAACTGTTTTACAAATTACGGGAAAGGTGTATTATAAAGCAGTCGAGGGAAAATTATTGAGAGTGGTGTACAGTTGGCGCTCTCTAATTCGACGTTCTACTATTTGATAGGCTCCCTTATTCGATGAAATTTGAAGTCCCCGTCAACAAGAAACTCAACCTCGTTCTCTGCGTATTATCAGCTTTTTGATTCTTACTGATAGCGCTAGATATCTCTCTGCCGTCAATCAGTAACGTAGATAAAGCCTGGAACGATACACGGGGACGAGGTTGCAAGAAACTCTCATAAACGACGCTACCTTATTCGATAAGCTTTATCCGATAGATTCCAATTCCCCTTGAAAATTGAATTATAGAGCGTCAACTTTATTATTTTGAATAGGTGATCCTATCGTCTACAGAAGACCACTAAAAAGGGAATAGTTTAGGAGGCGGGATAAATTTGAAAACGGTGGTTAGCCCGGGGTGGAGTAAGCAGTGGCAGAGGTGTTTAAAGTGTATTTCATATTTCATTTAAAATAGGCTTTTAATTAGGGGACTACCTAGAAAATTTGTCATATTCGCCGACCCCCTATCAATAGCGAGTTTATGTATTCGACGACGGTAAAAACACCAAAGTACCGTCATCTGTTAAGGTGAGCAAAGGCGATATAGAGCCTTACAGCAACTATCGACTTTGTTTTGTATCATTTCACTTACCGTCGCCCTCGATATCATTCGATACATAAACTCGGTAATATCTCTTGAGTGGAAGTGTGAATGCTCGAGGTAATCGAGAAGCATGATCATCTTTTGACTTGCTGAATGTGTTGAAATTGTGTTTCTAAAAAAAAGTTTTTATTGTTAAATGCTGAATAAACTGAATTCGAATGAATTTGTATGAATTTGCACGCAACGGAATAATTTGAATCTGTAATTGAAAATATTTTGAATATTTAAAGATAAGGAAAATTTCGAATTATTTTTTTTTATCGGAATGCGCATGTCAAAAGAGAACCAGAGCGATGAATCGGCGAGATCGATTATCAAACAAGGTTAGCCACCAGCATATTTTTGTGTTACTTTGTTCGTTGCCGAGGGGAAATCTTTGGGAAAATTTTGTTACCCACAGTTACATTTTTATTTAGGGAGCTAAATTTAGATAATTGTCAATAATTTTCAAGTATGAAATTTTCTTCTTCATTATGTAAATGGTTTATTTTTCTTCGTGAAGTTAGGAGAAATCAGAAAAATAAATTTCCTTGGACATTTTGATTTCAAACATTTCAAACGAGTCTTATTAAAAAAGGTAAAATACTAATTATCAAGAGCTTAAAATGAAATTGTGTTTCTTTTTCATTTTTTCTTTCAGTTTTTTCAAAATATATAATATATGTACGTGGGCAGTTATTAGTAAGTAATGATAAGCATTCAAAAATATTTTGAGGAAATAAGGAACCAAAAACTTGTGATAAATTTTTGTGAAAAAAAAAGAAGATGAAGAAAAGAATTAATAACTGTTAAAAAAAAGGTTCTTCTAGACTTTCTTATTTGCTTAATTTAAGGAAAAAGAAAATGTTGAGAAGATATGATATCAAGGAAACCACAAGGTTTTATTTTTGAAAAAAAGAGCAAAATATAACGGAAAATGATAGTTGTTCCTACTCTACTTGTATAGCGTAGGCGTTTTTTGAAAATCATTTGAAAGATGGAGGTAGTACGTAGTTACATGTTTAAGAAACGCACTAGAGTTCTCTTGAAATGACAGTTAACAACACACTCAGCCCCCTTACGGCCTCCTAGCGGTTTGCGTGAATGCACGAGTTGAAGAAAATTGCTTAAACATGAAAATCCAAATTTTAGTTGCATGAGCGTGTGAATCTTGCAATTTTTTGGTGTGGATGATAAATTTTCTGAAATACAAAATTTCCCTGATTGCGGGAATTTCGAAAAAAAGTTCTCGTAAAGTTTGTGAATTTTGAGGAAAAAATTGCGCAAATCTGTAAATTCAGGGTTGGCTAGTGACGGTGGAATCATATCCGCTTGGAGGATTAGGGAGACAGTTATGAAGTGGGGTATTTATTTTTGTGGATATTAATCATTAAATTTTGTTGGCCTCCAGGAAGTTTTCAATTAGCGATCAACTTTCCTAATTGAAGAATTATTACTTTACATTGATGATACATTATAAGATTGGGGGTCCAATCATATATAAATTGACATTTTAAAGTTGTTAGTCTTTCAACATCTGGTTAATAATTAAACGTTTTAATTTTATTTGATGGTGACCATGTTTTTAAATCAAAATGTCGTGTCCCGGGGGGGGGGGAGTCAGGCAAATTGACTGACGGGTTAAAAATGTGTTTTTTCAAGATAGCAGAAATGCGCTGTAGGGGTGGACTTTTGAAAAATGCGCTGTTAGGGAGGGAATTTCAGTAAATTCTGGAAAAATTACAAATTCTCGCCCGAAAATTTAGATTTTTATGCACTAAAAGAATTGAAGATCCGCAAGGGTACTATTTAATTTCTCGGCAAACCCCCTGCCCTCCCCCTGGTGCCGTTTTTAGGGCTAAAAAATATATATATTATATAAAATTATTATATTCTAGAAGTTCTAAAATAATGATGAAGACACCCCTTCTCGCAGACCCGGTAGGATTTTTTTCAGCCAGTGGGGATGAAAATAACGGGCTAAAACTCAATAGGAATTGATATTCTCATCTTTTTTATGGCTTGTGATTTCAATTCTTTTGTTTTCAAGTCTGAAAATTCAGTTGGAATTGAAAAGATTGTAAATATTTTGCAGTGAGGATTCGTTTATTTGGCTATTTTCAGTGGGGACGAAAATTAGGGTATAATTTTCCACCGGGGACGATACTTTGGCCAATTTTTTCAGTGGAAAGGGGTCCCAGTGGGTCTGTGAGAAGGGCGTGTATGAAGGGAGAGTTGGATTTTAATTTAGTCACGACTACTCGGGAAGTGTTTGATATATGTTTTCAGTAAACTTCTTTGAAAATATTTACAGTATAGAGCAAGTGGGCAAGAAGTTCACGCATGGAAAAAACATCATGTTTTGAAATCGAATTTTAAACTAAACTTTGTATGGAAATGATAGTAAAAGGACAACAGGGGTTCATGAGTTACTACGTTGAATAACTTTGTAATTTTATTTCATAAATATTATATAATATTCTACAGGGGAGTTTTCGTTCGTTAATTTCATATTTTGAGGTTTTTTTTGTGAAAATATGCTAGACAAAATTGATCATTTTTTCATCCTTGTCTAAAGTTTTCATTAGAAACAAAAATTATATCTTGCAAATTATTAGTTAGTTTTAGAGAGAAAGGGCTTTGCTTATTATGAGATTGATGTTATTTTTTCTTAATAAATTTTCCAAATATTCCTTTCGACTTCACTAAAAGACCTAAAAGTGCTTCGGGAGTTTATCCAATAATATAAAAAATCATAGCGAAAGAAAATTTTATATTGATATCAGTAGTGTGGTGACAGAGGGCAAATGCCCCCCGAGCGGAGGTTTTTCAAAGGGGAGCCGAAATACGAAGGGTGCAAAAAGACGTCTCTAATTACCAATTCCAGTGCCCCTTTGCTCTTTTACACCTTAGGTATGGCAGTTTTTAGCCAAAAGAGAGAAAATAGCCAAAAACTTTCGTGCTAGCTTCGCTCGCGTCATTTAAAAAAAAATTACTTTTCATAGGGGGCGTCAAAATAAAAATTTTCTAAAATTGCCTCACCAGGTTTAGTCGGCCCACCACGCTACTGATTTATATACGGTGGCAAAATGGAATAGCCCGAAAGTGCTAAAGTCGGATATTTCCCAGCCCTGAAAAGGCGTCGGTTGGGTTATGGGTCTTCTTGGATGGGAAACAAGTGAGCTCACTTTCTCCAGGACTTCTGGGGAACGTAAATTAGGTCTCAGGTATGTACGAGCGTTAAGGGTCCCTTTTTTACACCCTTGAAAAACTCTCACAGGGGTACAACAACCATAAAATAGCGATAGAGTGAACAGCAATAGACAGGGTTTGAAGAAATAAAATTATCAAAAATTTTCGTGATTTGGATCAATGCTTGAAAATTTCGAAGGAAATATGTTTGAGAAGAATAGGTTCTCAGAGTCATAAAAACTTCCAGGGGGGGTGAAACTTTATCTCTCACAGGTCGTTTTCGAACTTTAGCTTGGGCATAACCATCACTTCGCAAACCTAGTAACCTAGTAAGGGTAGCTTTATTTTCTCTAGATTCTAGCTTCCGCGGGGCTTTAAGTAGTACATATTCTGACAGCTCCAAAATCAAATAATCTCTCTGGAAAAATTCCAATATATCCTTAGACTATGCGAAAATTATTGCGAAATCCATAAAGTAATATCAAAGAAGTCACCCTTTTAGTGTTCATTATCACCTTCAAAGAGAAGAAGAGACTTTAAAAATAACTTTTAGAAAGGTGAAATACTCGAAGGAATTATTCATGATGCATTATGTAATTCCGGTACAAAGAATATTTTTATTGGTTCCTCTCCGCGTCGTGTATAAGGTCATTCCGGCTTCAACTTTAGCTGGAAGGAGTATCGATGTGTAGATGACACTAGTGTCATTTAGCCCAGGGTGCATTTATAGCTTTTGATAGACTGGATGGCGCTAATAAGTGGCCCGGGGTAATCTTTTTCACATTGTTCTTTTTTGAGAGCAAAATTTAGATAAAACATCTAAATTTTAGGTATAGCCTATTTTTGCTAATTTTACGATGATATTACTTGGAATTCAGCCATTTCAGGCTCATGATTGTTCCTATCTGAAGCCATTTTTCGTTGTCAATGTTTTGTTTATATTATTCTTCATGTTGTTATTATATAGCCTAGAAATCTAAGCTAGTTTGATTCTGTCACCAAAATAAATCTGATGTAATTCCGGTACAAAGAATATTTTTATTGGTTCCTCTCCGCGTGTGTAAGAGGCTTCAACTTTAGCTGGCTGGATGGGATGGGATCTGGATGTGTAGATGACATTTGGTCATTTAGTCTTTCCAGTGTGTGTATTTAATAGACCAGTGATTAATTAATCCTTTCCGTTCTACGAACTCGTAGGGCGAGGGAGGGGGAATCAAGAGCGAGGCCATCTCGAGCTAATTCGGCTTCTTATTTCATTTCAGTCATTTAAAGTCTCCGGGCCAAACGGTAAAAATGACCTTTGAATAATCATAGTAAATATGTACTTGAGGAATTATTTGTTTAAAGGCAAATGAAATTTGAAAGTTGATACTCTCAAAATGGAAAAATTTGTCTTCAACTGATGAGGCGAATTAACCAGGTCTCAGTGACATTGTAGATAGGAGTGGTGCATGTCTGTAACTTACAAGGTTCTTCAAATTAAGGGTCGAAATTGTTCTAACGAATAAAAAAAGTGTAGTCCACCATCATTGGTTGCAACAAATGTGCTCTTCTTCGAGCCTTCAACATAGATTTAGATCGAAGATATACAAACAGAGATTTTTGCTCTTAAAATAATTACGATTTTCCAAGCTCATTCAATCTTTCTTTTTGAACATTTTTATAATAACAATGAAGCTGTAAAACTCTCAACATAAGAACATTTTAAGAACATCTCTGAACCTAGAATGTTGAATATTGAGCCAATTTAGCGTGAAAGGAGTAAAAAAGGAAAAAAAAGACTGAAAGAAGATACTTTGCCCTGAAAACAAGAACAAGATAAGAATAATTTAAGGTTAGGATCGCAGTTTTTGTAGCCTTATGAAGGCTTATGAAGTTCTCAACTTTTTTAGGTTAAGCCTAATAATGTTCTTATTTTCAGCATCTTCTGAGTATCTTGGTGCAATTTCATAAGAGCGTTAAACTGTTAACTTGTTCTTAATATTCTAGCCATCGAAGCCTTGTATAGTGTGTTCTTATAAAAAAACGTTTAATTTGAGAATCCTCGAAAGAAATTTAGAATTTTCAAGGTCAAAGGCGTTACAAAACAAGTGGTCCCGTCTCGCGCTTGACGCTGAGTCATTATAAAAACAGGGGTAAATCAGAGGAATGTTATTTCAGAATAAAATGGATGAAATAAAAAGAACATCTAATCAGCAGTCTGTTTATTTTTAACAGTTGCCAAAAGTTACCAATATTTTAGAATTGAAACATTTTCTTTTTTAAGAAGATTTTGATTTTATTTTTCTATAGTCAATTCACCAATCATGGTTTTCGATTTAAATTATGTTGTAATTTTCTTTAATTTGATTTATTAATTTATCGAACATTGCATTGATTCTCATTTTTTCTCACTGACGGTGACATTACAGTAAAAAACAGAAAAACAATACACGATTTTTTATTAGAACGGCATAAGCGGTTTTAGACCCTGTTGAACTCATCAGAGGAAGAGATTTGTAATTGTAATTTCATTGTCTTTTAACGAGAGTTGCGCTCCTTCGCATGTTTCCGACGTACTTGCTCTATTGTCTTAAATCTGCCAATGGAACGAGTAAGTTTTGGCTTACTTAGATTTTAAATGTTCTTAAGATGTTCTTAATGTGCTTACTTTCTTTACTTAAGCGTCTTGGAAGAACTTAACAAGATAATTTCAGCTAACTGACATTTGATTATTCTTAACTTGTTCTCAGGTATAATGCAAATTTTGAGCCACTCTAGTTGTTCCCCGGGGAGAGAAGGCACTCATATGGTCTGACCAACGGCATGTGCCGCCCTTAAGGATAGGTTTTTCGAGACCCTCGAAATGCACTGTAAGGGTGCACTTTTGATAGAGCACTACAAGGGTCTTCTTTTAGCTGGATGCACTGTAAGGTTGTGTTTGAGGACTAGCAAGTTTGACAGTAAAATTCTGATGTAACTTTATAGTTTTGACTCGAACCCATTTTGATTTGTTTTGCACATTATATCGACGTCCTTGGCTCATTTTCAAGTGGCTTCAGCAAAAGAAGATATGAAATCAAACTACTATGTAAGGGTCAGAAACGTTCGGTGAAATGCACTGTAAGGGTACCTTTTCAGAAAATCGAGTGCCCCCCCCCCCAAGGTTGTTCTTACGAAAAAAACGTGTAAATTGCTTGGAAAAAACCTGATTGCTTGTACTCGTGTATACAGTCGGGCAAAAAGGAAAATGAAGTGTTTTTTCACGTTGGTTGATATGGCAACAAAACTGTTAAAAAATAATATGAAACCATTCATATAATTGAAAGAAAATATAATATGAAGAAAAATGTAGGAGTGAAATGGCGAAAAAATTTTTTTTCATAATTTATGTCGCGCAGTTGAGGAGTTGAAACAAAAATAAATTTAAACAAAACTCTTCTTTTTCACGTTTATTAAGAGTCCAGTACTTATTTTTCCCTATTTTCTTTCTTTTTTTGAAATTTAGAGGAAAATATTTTTTACTGGGGCTTCAAGAAATGAAAGTGTAACATTTTTAAAGCATGGTTTTTATTTTATGGTAGTTTTGAGTAGTTTTGGTTTTAGATTAAATATTTGTTTGTGTTTGTCTGGTCTGTAAAATTGATACAAAGTTTTTCTTTGTTCCAAAATATTATCTTTGTTGAATTCACAAAGAATTTTCAAAGGGTAAAAAACTTTATTATTCTAAGAATACCTGTGATACCTCAAAATTAGGCTACAATACTGGATCACTATTATAGTTAGCTTATAAACTATTTAGAACTGACAAAATATGTGACGAAATTTTTCATATGCATCTTCAATGTCTAACAATGTTTTTTTTTTTTTTTTCTAAAAAATATAACAGATTGGCGTTATTAGTCTACAACCATAGACATAACGAATAAATTTGCATAGTTTTGTTGGTGGTTACGTTCAAAGTCCAGTTGATATCTTGTGGCCAAACAAAGCGTGTTCTTGAAGTCGGAATTTATTGCCAGTCGTTCATTTATTTTCAAACATTTGAAGAACTTTGAAAAAAATGGGTGCAGGAGCTGGCAAGGAACAAGATGGCAACAAAAAACAAAAAATCACTAAAAAAGACTTAAAGTTTTTCTTAAAAGAAATTAAAGAGCATACTGCTGGCATCAACAGTATGACATTAACGCCCGATGGCTCCATGCTGGTGTCCGCCAGTGAAGACGCCAACGCCCATATCCTAGACACAACCAGTGAACAAACAGTATCCGTGTTAAAAGGACACGAAAAATATATAAACTCTGTGGTGTGCAATAACGATTTCGTGTTCACCGCCTCAGCCGATAAAATGATCCGGAAATGGCGTATAGATACAGGCATGTGCTCCAAAACAATGCGTGGCCACACATGCGCCGTAAATCGTCTCATGCTTGTAGACAGCTTACTTTTTTCATCATCATACGATCGAAGTGCAAGATGTTGGCATATCGATACTGGTGAATGCCTTGCAGTTTTTAACGGTCACAAACTCGGTGTCTACCCATTGTTATACATTCCACAATCAGATGATTCCTTCGAAAGAGATATCACAGACCTCAATAATAACCACGATATATTAATCACTGGGTCAGCAGATACTACCGCTAAATCCTGGGCACTTAACACGAATGAGGTCTTATTGACGTATAAAGGCCATAATGGAGCAGTTTTATCTATGGCATGTGACAACAGTGGGAAATATTTGTTCACAGGAAGTCAAGATTCAACTATCCGATCATATGTCTTGTCTACAGGAAAGCCTGTCAATGTATTCAGTGGACATGCCGCTTCAGTGCTACAGTTACAGGTGAGATAATGATAAGTTTTTTTCCAGACATACTGTATTTTGTGATGTTTGTGACATTCGCACATGTAATATTTGTAGCTTGGTTTAAATTACACCCCTTCTCACAGACCCGGCAGGATTTATTCAGCCAGTGCGGATAAAAATAACGGACAGAAACTCGATGGCATAGATATCTTTTTTGACTGGGATTTCAATTCTTTCGGTTTCAAGTTAGAAAATTCAGTGGGAATGGGAAAAATAACATAATATTTTCCAGTGAGGATTGGTTTATTTGATTATTTTCATCGGGGATAAAAATTGGCGGATAGTTCTCCACCGGGGACGATTTTTTGGCCAAGTTTTCCAGTGGGAAGGGGCCCGTAAGGGTCTGTAAGAAAGGGGTATTAAATAACTCATTAAAGAGTCTCAGCATGATTTAAGGACCCAGATCCGCAACCGTAAGTACCATCTACTTTGTTTGATCCATATTAAAAACATGGTTGGTATTCTGCCATAGGATTTAAATAGCTTAATCATTCAAAACTTTTAAATATTCCAAGAATGAAAGGCACCTATGATTTTTCTTCCTAGAGATGGTTTGTATTATACATTGTGTCCCGAAAAAAAAGTGGACAAATTTCCATATAAAGTAAAATCCACATTATTTGTGTCAAATTGATAACTTGTATGCTTGACATTTCAATCTAAAAAACTTATTCAATCAGCTTGGGAACGGAAAATTGTAATATTATTTCAATTATTAGTCCAAGTTTTGATTATTAGTTTAGAGGATTTTACTCCATATAAAATGCCTAGAAAATAGTCCACTCTTGTTTGGGACACGCTGTAAGAGGTTTATTCCTAATTGCCTTATTCAATTGTAATACCTATAAAAGCAATTCTTTTAGGTTGTTAACCGATTGCTATTTTCATCAAGTGCTGACCATACCGTTCGATGTTGGGTATACGAGTTTGGGGAATGCACGCGTGTCTACCGTGGACACACGCACACTGTTGGTTGCATGAAAGTTGCCAAAGGATTATGTAAGTTCAGATATTGATTTTGTCCTTCCTTGTTCAGGGGTTTTGCTTTGTTTTTGGTAGGCTGGCGAATGAAAAAATTAACCCTGGCGATTTCTAGATTCTAGGCCGACGAATTCTTAGCAAGCGTAGTGTATTGATTAGCGTAAATATGTACTTGAGGCGGCGAACCGAACTTTTCGAACGGCGAATTGTTATTTTTTCGTGCCTTGGACCGGCGAAATTCACCGTTCACTGGACCAAAATAAGACCCCTGCTTGTTCAGAAAATACAATCAGAAATTTTATTTTATCAAAAAATTAGACCTTTTCATTTGGGGTATAATTCACACAGTCCTCTTGGGCATTGTTTAAGCAATTTTTTTTATTTGCACTGATCTGAATCTATTCCAAAAACATCTAAGTCAACTTTCAGTTTTCATGCCAAAAATGAAAAAGACTTTTAATCCTATTAATAATGTTTAGAAACACGAGAGAAAGTATTCAAGCAAACTCATTAGACAGTTTAACCATGGTTTATTTAAATGTTTCCTTTAATTTCTAGTGTTAACTGGGTCTGGGGATGATACAGCCAAAATCTTTGACGCGAAATCGGGAACAAACAAACGAACATTCCGTGGACATATTGGCTCAGTTAATGCACTCGTGGTAAGTAAGGAAATAAACTAAAGTGATTAACAGAAAGTCGTACAGTCATTCTTTAGTGTTATGTAGCCAAATACACCTTTTCGATCGTAGCCGCCAATTGCCGTGTGGGCATTTTTTTGTCCATTTTACCACCCTAAAACCGTCCCAGTCTTTTTTCCGCACCTACAGACAATAGGAAAAGGTGTCAGAAAAGGATTGGATCGAGTTTGGGGGGAAATACCCGCACGGCAATTGGCGGCTACGGTCGAAAAGGTGTATTGTATGTGGAACTTGAAGATAGAGTTGAATGATTTCCTTCAAGTCAATTAACTAAAGTGGTCAACACAAAGTTGCTTTGAAACTTAACTTGAGTATATCAACTTGTCCTATTTTGACGTTTGATAATTTCTCTTAACGGAAGCCAAGACAAGGCAGATCACAGAATCTAAAAAGATGGAATCAATTAAGAATAAAATAAAACGTTGTCTGAATCGAAGATCTCTACAAAACCGTCGATAGTATATAGAAGCACGAATCATTTAATGGATGACAGCAGCCTATATAAAACGGAGCTACTTACTAGAAAAATTAAGAAGTACAAAGGAGAAACAGAACTACAACGTACATAGAACCTACATTAATTAATAAATCCCAGCCAAAAACGAAGCACAATTGAAAAGATGTGTCCTTTAAGACTTCTTAACTTAAACTAAGCTCTTTCTATGTTTCCTTAGCTACACAAACATAAACTATACACTGGATCAAATGATGGTGCGATTAGGATTTGGGATGCATCCGGTATCGGTGAAGATGATGACGACGACGATGAGGAGGAAGATAGTGGCGTCGTCCCGATGCAGCAAGAACAACAAACACCACAAGCTCAATCTCCAGCACCTAGCAACGACGATGCAGCGCCGGTTAATGATGAAAATGCACAACCAGTTAACGAATAATGTATTGTATAAACAATTTATAAAACATAAATATTAACATCTTCTTGTGTTGATGATGAGGTTGTTGTTGCCGATGATTTCAAGTCCAACTAATGTCCATCTAACATTCATAAAACGTTCGATCGATGATCAAATAACAATGCGTGTAAACCCGGGGACGGAAGAGGAATAAACTTGATAAGAAAATGAGACTGATTGAAACAATGCAGAAGAAACTATCAACGGCGACAACGAGGCTCAAAAATGAAAACCTTCTTGAATTATGGACACGTGACTTCAAATTCTCTGCCACGTGTTTGGGGAAAAGTTCTGAGTGAAATTGACAATTCCCGAACGGAATCAGAATTGTTTACAACCCTCCTGGATTTTTTAATGAATATTTAATGATGTTCCTGGAATGATTTTCCTTGACTATGAAGACTTAATGAAAAGAGACGAGAAAAAACGAAATTAAATTCTTTTTGTAAAATTTTTAACTCACTCAGCAAAGCTATACGATACCTGACACTGGTAATTCGAGGATCAAAATCCAAAAAATTACTTGAGTTTTTATAACTTTCAAGTCACCCTTAGGATGTAGAAAAAACTATAAAGTGTCGTCAGTGATTTGCTGGGTGCGTCCAGCACAAAATATGCATTTCTATATCAGATTGTATTGTTTATAAAAAAAGTGTTTCGAAGTATTTCTGAGACAATTAATTATTTCAAGGGTTTATCGAATTTAATGTAATGAATCTAAAGGTGGCCTGTCGCAAAATTTTGCTGCTTTGACGATAAACATGACCCAATGGAAAAGGATTTTAACGGCTTAATCTTCTCTTTGAAAATTTATTTGTATTTACCTACAACAATTATAATGGGGAAAAAAGCTGAAACAATATTTCGCAATAATTGAAATAATTCGTGTTTAATTAGCATTTTAGTGCAAAGATTTTTATATGGTATTTAAAGGTTTATTGTTGTAAATTTAAAATAAAAAGTAATTTATACATAACTCAGTTCTTTAGTTTAGTGGTTTTACAACGTTAAAAAACTATGAAGAATATCAAAATATTCTTGAGATCTTAAGCACCTAGAAGATGACCATAAGACGAGGTCAATTTTATGTGTTGTTTTACGGGCCGGCCAAAATATCCAAAAAAGAGGGTCGGATAAAACTAAAAGTAGAATTTCACCTTTTATAAATCTCCTTAAAAGGCAGCAAAAACTACTACATCTTGACAAAAATGCGAAATAGAAAAAAAAGACACAAAAAGCTCAAATTCATGGATACAATATTCATTTCGATTTTAGGAATTTTCAGGGTCGGTCGGACCCATAAAATAAATTGGTGTCGCCTAAATCCGAATAGACAATAATTGTTTGTGCTTTTTTTGGAACTTTCTCGAACGTTCTTAAAATAACAACACAGACGCAGTGACCGGACAGAGACATTTAGTCAGTGTGGATGAACGGGTCTAAATAAAAAAAAAACTAATCTAAATTATTTTGAATAATGAGTGCTGACATTAGAAACTAATTTTTACAAAGTCCCAGAGACTTTCTTTGGTCAAAAACCCATTTTCAAATTTGAAGAGAAATTTTCCCACTTTCTTTTCAGTGTGAAATTCCATCATTATTTGACAAAACAAAGCTAAAACTTTTCGGATATTGTTGGAAAACGAAAGACAAGAATTATAAAACATAAGGAAGAATAAAATGTTCATAAAAAAATGTCATTCTGAGAAAAATTCAGGCACGACCGGAGTCTATGACAATTGAACCTACGGATTCTATCAAATGGTATATAGGCCACGGCGCTCCTAGTTCCCTATTGATGATGTGATGAACGAACGAACCGCCAGCTTTGGCAGTTTGCCGGCCCAAATAACAAGAGAAATTATGATTTGAATGGTGTCGAGTTACGTAGGGTATACAAAACCCAACGAATTTTGATAATGTAATGCCGGTTAGAATTCCAAGAAGGAAGACTAGAATACAAGAGTTAATTTGGACCTCCAAAACAGAGAATGTATGTTTTTTATTTCTGGAAACTATTAGTTGAAAGAAGGTCAACAAAACAAAATGGCTACAATATCAGGCCCAAAAATCGTCATACGAAAAATACTTACAAAAAGGTTCAATCAGTGACAGATCCACAGAGTTCTTCAATCGATGTTTATAAAAACAAAATCTTGCAGTTCATAACATTAAATGGAACTGATAATTTTCAAAGGTCACGAAAAGCTTGTAGAAATCCAGGGGGTACTTAGGCAAGTGAAGGGTACGGGTATGTGACGCCCTTAAGGGTGTCTTTTTTGGCACTTTAAAGTCCCTGTAAGGTTTTGAAAAACCAGAAAATTAAATTTCAGTCCCAACATTTTCAACTTTTTGCTTCTTGAAAGATGAAAATTTGGTCAAATTAGTCCCAATAAGGGTCGGAAAAGTTTTCCTATTTTTTCTCTTTTTAGTCCCGCTAAGGGTCCGAGGGTCGAAGTCAGGCGGCATATACCCGTCAGCTCGCAACCCTGGTACCCCAACCCCCCCCACCCCCGGTGTAGAAATGAGGGAAATCGATAATGGATATATTCCTGTTGTTGGTGTATACGTCAAAAATGGGCGCAATGATGATCGCACGCGCCCTTAAATTTCTTTTTATCATTAATCTTACATATACCGGTGTACTGCACAAACAGGGAATTAATTTTACGAATGTTGAGATGAATCCCTGAATTTTCTTTTTGAGATTAATGGGATGTGAAAAATGAAAGCTTTGCAAGAGACGTTGGCCCCGTACTATTCTTAAATTGCAATGATAAGCTTTTCGAAGAATCTTCGAAGGTTCGAAACATAAAAAATACACCAATATCACAAAATTTCTTCTTGAAACTTAAACCTATATCAAGGGCGAGGGCCTGGCCGCTATCGATATATCAGATAAGGGCGGTATATGTACCGCCATCGGTATATCTTAGGGGTCCATTTTTATCAAAATGGTGTAATAACACAGCAAGACAAAAGAACGGCATACATTGAAAACAAATTGTGGTTCCGAATGGATTGATTGATTTGAAAATCAAAGTAACACGATATGAAATAAAATGAATATCAAAAGCCATGAAACTGAATCAAACATTATACATCACTCAAAACAGACATCTTTATTGAAAAACAAACTCATGCATAAATTATCAAAGAAGGTTACTAAATTTAACAAATTGTTTTCATTGATAAACGTCTATGATCGGCAGGACGGCACAGTACTCTATTAAAACAAACTTTTGATTGTGAAATTGTAAACAAATCCCCTGGAACCCATCAGTAAGTGTCATGATAAAAAGTACTTGTTTCTAACAACATACAAAACATAACATAATTCAAAATTTTTATAATGTAAATTTCAATCAGTTTTTGGATTATAGTTTGATGAAAATGGCGTGTGTCTGGCAAAATTTCTATAAACCACGAAATGCTTAAAAAAGAAATATTTTATCAATTTCGATAAAATTTTGATTACATTCTTTAGCTGCTAATAGACTGGTAAGGTGGAAAAGTCATAAATTTAAGGGGCTTAAGAAGACTAAATTAGTGAAAATGTCTCGAAAAAAAAAAAACATTTCAAGAGGACAAAGCTTCAAAGCATATATATGTCTTCAGCGTCACTTTAACAATTTAACTGGATGCTTTTTAGCATACCCATGGAGTGCTGGAAACAAAAACGAGTTAAAATTTTCAATAATTTTAAGAAATAGTGTAAATTTTCCTCTGTTTCCTAGAAAAATTTTTCAATGAAATTAAAAAACAGTGTAAACTTTTCTCTGTTTCCTAGAAAATCTAACCCAATTTAGGTTTCGGATTTGTGTTTACCAAGCTCTTCCCTTCCTCCGCCGGAGCTGTTTTAGAAATCTGACAGACAAGCTAAATTTCATTACGTTTTCAAATCAAAAAATAAATTTTAGAAAAAGAAAATTAACAGTGTTACTACATCAACCGAAGAACTACAAAACTTTACAAAACGCACCAAAATGGGATCTGGATCGAGTAAAAACGATCCACACAAAATGACGAAGAAAGATTTAAGACATTTCTTGAAAGAGATCAAGCCGCATGCAGCAGGGATAAATGATATGGCAATGACGCCTGACTGTTCAAAATTACTGACGGTAAGTGTATTTAGTGGGCCCTTAATGAAAAAGGGAACGCGCACATCTGAGAGTTTGTGATATTTTTAACAATGACCTGTGTCAAAATCTCTGGAACAAGCTATGTTCACCAAATTTGATCAGAGTTTTTTATAAGGAACTTTAACTTTGCTCTGAGCCTTGAGTTCCTGATTTTATCAGAGAGTTTCAGCCTCAAAGTTCCTTATCGAGCTCCTTATTTACTTCACTGTTAAGTTGGAATTTGATATATTTTCTTTTTGTCACATTGAATGTCGTTTCAGCAGTATTTTTCGTCTCGAGTTCCTTGTAAACGTGCTCCTTATAAAAAACGTGTAAAGGATGGGTTCTCCGTTGATAAAAGGTATTGACTAGACGATGCTATCGTCCGTTTAAAGGTCAGTAAACGCGAGAAAGAGTTAGGGCGTCAGGGCGGTTTACGGGAAAAAGTGGCGGTAGAGTTTTGGAAAAAAACATGTAAACATCTCCGCCACTGCTTACTCCACCCGAATTTATCACGCCTCTCCTAAACTATTCCCTTTTTTAGTGATCTTGTGTAGACGATAGGATCGTCTAGGTATTGACCTGAATTAAGTGTTGATTCCATTAGGGTACAAAATTCAAACAACATATATCAAAGATCTTTGATTGCCAGGATTGTGGAGCTGTTCCAGGGTTTTGATTAAACTCAGTGGTTTCCGAAACAGTGGTCTTCGATCATCTTCAGTTTGATTATTCTTTTGAAACTGTGATGCTCGTCATGAAAATGTTCTTTCCTATTCCACATCAATTTTATAAGTTGGAGAAGACACCAAGAGGCCGATTTTCACTTTGAGTTAAAGCTTTCAATCTTTGCTGATATCTTCTTCTTTCGAAACAACGATTATCCTCCGTAAATGATTTATATTTCCAAATCAATTTACAGGTTGGGGAAGACACAGATGCTCGTCTTATCGTTAGTGAAGGTCGAGATATTCACGAACTGGAAGGCCACGAAAAGTACATCAACTGTATAGTTTGGACCAATAAATGGATGGAAGTATTCGTAAATGGTCACTAGATATTAGTTCTCCAGATCTTGGCAAAAGCTGCCTAGATCTTAAAGGCCATAACGGGTCTGTCAACAGACTACAGTTAGAGGGTAGTCTACTTTTCTCATCGTCATACGACCGTACGGCCAAATGCTGGAGCGCAGACACAGGAGAATGTTTACGTACGTTTAGCGGGCATCGAGGTAGCATCTATCCGCTTCTCTATATGCCAAAGTCTACGGAAGACACCGAGACAGACCAGACAGACCTACAAAACAACCATGATTTTTTGGTAACTGGAAGCGCAGATTGCAATGCACGTCTATGGGCTTTGAGTAGCAAGAAAACGATCAGAATATTTACCGGTCACGATGGTACCATTTTGACCCTGGGGTCGGATAGTGCGCATAAGACACTATATACGGGAAGTACAGATCACACTATCTGCGCTTACAATATGCTGAATGGTGAAAAAATTTGCAAATTCACAGGACATAAAGGGATCGTTGTTGAAATTAAAGTAAGGGCTCACTTTTCTAACAATACATTAAAGATCGAGTTAGAGAAATAATCGACTGTACCATAAATCTTTGATTCTTTACATTATTTCAGATCGTAAATCGATTGATGTTTTCATCAAGCGCTGACCATACTGTCAAATGTTGGTTGATTGGGGACGGTGAATTTCAGGGCCATTTGATGAGGACATACGTCGGCCACACCCATACCATAAGTGCCTTGACCCTTTTTGATAAATATCGTAAGTCAAATTCCCTTTACAATGACAGGTTTGTGCTGAGAAATTGAAGTGAAGATTTAGAAAGCTCTCTGATCTTTCAACATGGAAAGCTTGTTATTTACAGTTAAGATTTTTGTAACATCGCTTATTGGCCAGGATGGAGTCCTATAAGTTAGCAAGCTTTGACTCCCTTCGCTAAATATCGTAAGTCATATGTGAGGGTTTTGCATTATTTTTGATAGGTCGGTATGAATGATAAATTATGAATTAGCTTCAGACGAACTCTAATTTTTCAACATAAAAGCTTCAGTATTGGCAACCAGTTGTTGTATTTGATCTGTAAAAAAGTTTCAATTTTCAATCTTAATAGGCCGGGAAGATCTGACAAGAATACAGTGTGTCCCAAAAAAAGGGGACAAATCTTGTTAATTTATACGAAATTTTATGACTTGTATACTTAACATTTCAATCAGCTTGGCAATTCAACATCTATTAACTGAAAAGAGAATTTTAATCGAATCTATATTTTTCTTTCTTAGTGATAACAGGCTCTGGAGATACAACAGTAAGAGTTTATGATGCCAAAGACGGAAGGTGCAGAAAGGTATTAAAAGGACATACTGCAACCATTAACAAAATTATTGTAAGTATTTTTCAATTGAAATCTTGAAGTTAAACTCTGTGTATCTTGATAATACTCTAGAGTAAAGTTTTAACTTAATTTTTCAAAGTTTTAGCTTAAGGATAAACCACTGACACCGCAGGCTGGAGTCGTTTATTACCAGATGATACGATAATTGTTGCGAGATAAGTTTTTAGACTACGAAAGACCTTTTCATAAATTACGTTACGAATATCACTTGCCTCGTTTTTAAATTATTGCTATGGCGACTCACGGCGGGAGAAGACTACTTCTATTCATAAAAAACATCAATTAATATTGGTAATAGGGTACAATGGTAATTGTTTGAATACGAGGCTAGCGATGTTCGTGACGTAATTTGTGAAAAGGTCTATTTGCCCATTCTATTACTTTTTGCTTATTTTTTATCTTGTTTGAATTAGTCGCTAAGGATGCTAGACTTCTGGGAAACGAGAAAAGCGTCAAGGTGAAAATCGCAGAGAGGTTATTTTATCTCTTTTGTCTCTTTGGTTGACAAAAACTGATAATAACTTTTGTTTTTGCTAGGTGAACGAGCTTGAGGAGAAATTATACAGCGCATCAAATGATAGTACAGTCCGTGTATGGAATTGGAAAACAATTGTCGATGACATTACTAAATAATAAACCAAGCCAGCAAAAAACGTTAAATATATCTAGAGTCCATGCCATTCCAATGTAGCTGAACGGGCCTTGCTTCGAAAAATCCTCAGTAAAATCTGGTACACCAGCTTCTATGTTATCCCTCTCGTAAACACCCCTGTCTCACAGCCCTGGTGAAACTTTTTCCTACAGTGGGAATAAAAATCTCGATTGAAATCTCAATTAGGATAAAAATTCCATTGTTCCAAGGTTAAAAAATCCAGTGAGGATGTTTTTGGTTTTCTAAACAATGAATTTCGAATGGGGATGAAATCAAAGTCAATTTTTCAGTGGGGCTGAAATTTTAGGGTATTTTTCCCACCGGGGACGAAATTTTTGCCAAATTTTCCAGTGGGTCTGTGACACAGGGGTGTTCGTAACAACGTGTTTATATTCAGCATTTGGTTTATAGTCGTATTTTAACGGTAGTAAAACAGCTTGGTGTTTACACACCTTTGCATTTAAACTTCTTGAAGAATTTTCAAGTCTGATTTTCGACCTACTAATTATCTCAAGTTTAATAAGCTTAATTTTGACGATGAGCAAAAGTGGAAAGGCGATTCTTGCAGTAAAAAATCACATTGTTGACAATCGCCCAGCGAATTTTACCAAAACTCAATTTTTCACACTCCGTTGCGTTGAGTTTTATCAAAATTATTAGAAAAATTAATTACTTCAGTGACTAAATTATCTACATTATCCCTGTAAAGGCCAAAAATACGCTAAAAAATAATGATCTAATTTTGGAAATTTTGCATTGATTTAATTTCGCGAGTTACCGACCTAAGGCGATTTTACAAGTTTTATTTTCGCTAGAATTCTGCGAAAATACAGGATCAAATCTTGCAAAATTTATCTGATTAAAACAAGATTATCAAGTGCTAAAATTTATCTGCAAAATTTGGGAAGAATCAGCATTGTTTTTGTTCTGTTTAGTTTTGAGGATAATTTTATAAAATTATTTTATCATTTAATCAATATATTTTATACTTGTAAATAGTTATCTTATTTTAATCATAAAACCTTTAAAAGCAAGCTGATATATTATTATACCTTGTATTTGAACTAAATTTAAACCTATAAATATTTGTTATATTTCAGTTTAGTGTGGTCCATAAGAATAAACAGCAGATGAAATAAACAACACTTTTTGGATTGCCCCCGGGGGGAGGGGGTTTGCAGAAAATCGACCCTTGCAGTGCATTTTCTTGAAAAATTTTTGACCATTTTTCCGGCAAAATATGGTCCGATTTTCAAATTTTTACATCCCTAGAGTGCAATTTTTCTCATTTGCTGATTTCGACCCTTACAGTGCACTTTGGGAAGCTTGAATATATACCCTTAAGGGGTACGTCATTTACCTTGAGTGCACTCCCCCCCCCCCGGTATTGCCCCAAGGGCATTTCTCTGTTCTATCACAAGAGAAATCCTGCGTGTATAGGTTAATGCAGAAAAAGTGAAGCTCAATTTTACTACCTTAAAGGAAGAAATTTTGGCGGATGGCCAAAAAAGCTTTTTCAGAGGGAATTTAATTTGGCGGATGGACGAAAAAACTAAATTTGGCGGGAATTTAATTTGGCGGTCGCTTAAAAATTTAACCTTAAGATGGCGTCAAAACAGCGAAAAAATAGCAAAAATACCTTAAAAGAGATCATATTTTCAAAATGTTTAATTTGGCGGATGGCGGAAAAAAGAAATTTTGGTGGGAACTTAATTTGGCGGATTTCAGTCAAATTCGTCAAATCCGCCAAATTTTCTTTCTGCCAAAATTTCTTCCTTTAAGGTACTGTATTAGTGCTGGAAACTTTTTATCAAAAAGGGGTATGTAAAGATTGAAAGTTTAAATTTATTCTTCAGTAGGATGTGACGCACGAAGCAATAACATTAGAAGTACAAATTGCGGTACAAAGGTATCAATCGAAAAAAACAACTCGAAATGTGTAAAAATTGAAACTCTCATAAAAATTAAGGTGATAAAATAAAAAGGGTATGTAGAGAAGGGAAAAATGGTTTTTTTCTCTCTATTATTTGTTAACGACTTTTTTAACGACTTGTTGTTTGGTTGGATAGAATATAAAAATATTTTTGAGGAAGAATACTGAAATACTGAAAAATTTACATCTATTTCAATATATACGAGTTAGATGAAGGCAATAGTCTATGTTTTGAGATTTGATCGTTGGAATATGACTTTTAAATACGTTAAATATATGTGTTTTCACTTCTTAAAATCTTAAGTACTTTTTTCTTAAAAAGAATTACACGTTTTTTTTTTATTAGAACCCAGTTTATAAGAACATTCAGGCTGAAATTCGTCAAAAAATTTAGAACATCGTAAGAACATGCCCAGCCTCAGTTTGGAAAAAAATGACAAGAAACTACAATTTTTTTCTCTTTTCAAGCAGCTTTAACCGAACTTAGGGATGGATTTTCTAAAATCGAGAGTCAAATATTGTCCAAATTTTACCAATTTTAAGTGCTCTTTATTATGCATAATATTATCAAGTTAGAGTAGTCTGAAAAATTAAAAACGCATTTAAGAACATTTTAGGCTGAAAATTGCTGAAAAATTAAGCATCCAGGCTCAGCCAAATTTTAGGTGTTCTAATAAAAAAAAACGTGTAATGTCGAAGATGAAAATGAAGGTAGTATAGACAGGAAACGTTTTGCTCAGGATTTAACTATTTAATTATTCTTCTGCAAGAGGAATATAAGGTTTTAGTATCGTGATGTTTTAGAGCAAATAACATAGAGCTTTCACCGTAGGTAATTTGAAGAAGCTTTGTTTGGCTTTTTTTGAAGAAGAAGATTTATTTTCGCTAACTCGGTCATGTGATGAGGAGAAGATTTTTTATAAGAAAGGTCTAGAATAAATTTTGTGTACAATCTTTATCGTTATAAAGAATAATCAAAATATTTATCTTGCATAGGGCTGTTGTCGAAGTTTGCATTACTTTATAAGCCAGCAGTAAAGCCAAACTCTGATTTGGAAAAATAGCTTTCATATGATAGTTATATAGGAAACATGTAGTCATAGATGCTTCTGTATACAAGAATTTAACGTGCTGTCTAAGAGGGAAAATATTTTGAAAATAGGAAAATTATATTTCTTGAAAATAATTTGGACTAGTAACAGTAGCTAATAATGAGAAGATTTTTTTTAGGATGTATATAGTAAAAAGGAAGAATAGATGGAAAGAGATAATTACAGCATGAAGAGTATAAGGAATGAAAGCTTGTTTGCTTTGGTTTGGTATAAAATAAACGTATAATATTAACCCTTGGTTATTTTTCTTGTAGAATCTAATTTGTTATTGTTGCCATTATTTTGAAGGGCTTTGTCTGACGAGGATTATTCTTCACAATGGATGAAATTTTGAATTTCAAAGATTTATAGTTCCCATTTATTTTTGATTTAATTAGATAATTTTGCAAGATCAAGCAAATTATCCAACTTTCGATAGTCTCCAATTTTGTTATAATCCAGGAAATATTTCTTAGAAAATCAGAACATTTCCGTAATTGTGGTTGAGAGAATAGTTCAAGGAAAATCTAATAATTCGAAGACTTTTATCCAAAATAGATCCATAAATTTGCAGCAATTTGAGAACCGATATGCTGTCTTGTGTTAAGAATATTATACCATCACGTAATGTGGCAACTGAATTTAAGAATGTCAATTTTAGGGCATATTTAGGGTATTTTTTACAACTAACAACTTATGCTCAAGACTTTCACAAAATCACACTTTTTTGCTCGAGGTATGGATTACACGTTAAATTTAGGTCGTTGGGTTTGGATCTTGGATCAATCTAAGGAATACTTTAAGAACATTTTAAGATAATTATTATCATAATGTTAAGAATATTCATGATGAAATGAAATGGATCATTCTTAAACAATTAAAAAGCGTGTACTCAAAATTTCTTGCTTTTTCAAGCATTCATATTCAGGACGGATTTGATAGATAAATCTTTATCTGTATTGAAACACATGAATCTATATTTTCTGGTTTTCTAACCAATAAATATCGTCAAAATGAAAACTGGAAATATCAGATCTTTTGTTATCATGTTAAAGAATTATTAAAAATCGATTTGGGAACTTTCTTTTATCGTGCAATTTTAGTCTGGGAGCAATTTCAGGACTAATTGAAAATTTCTAATTCACAAGCAAATCGTAAAAAATTGTTGCCCTCAGAAAAAGAATATAGATATCTGAATAAAAATGAAGAAGAAAAAGAAGGGTCAATGAAGCAAAGAAAAGTAACTGAAACATTCAATATAGTTTTGATCGTTATCGAGAAAAGGGGTGGACCTATTTGACTGAAGAAAATTGATAGTTTTTTTCTATCAGCCTCCCCCTTCTAACGTTTGAATTTTGTTTGTGAATATGAATTTTTTGAGTTTGTCTGGTGATATTGTACAAAAAATATTAGAATGTAGAAATTAATTTTTTGGCCATAGTGAGAAAAATAAGAAAGCTATTTTTACAGTCAAGGTGCGATTACTTGGACGCCTGAGTGAAATGTATAGCAAACACTCAATCTGGGATATATCCCCAATATGGCCAGTGACCTGAGGTAAGGATTTTTATCTCCATGCAGATCCTGTTTAATCTACTAAATTCTGCATGAGGATCTGCCAAGATTCCTTAAAAATTCCAGGTGCCTCATATAATGCCTTGACGATCTTAAGATGTACATGCGTATCGAATTAGGATCTGCTCGGAGATTGATTTCAACAATTTAATTAACATTATTTCATAGCCTTCGCTGGAATCATCAATCGATAATGGAGGAAGAATAATTTTCTACAGTGTATAGAAAGCAAGTATGTAAGCAAGTATTAGTTTGTAAATCAGTGTCACCAGCATGAAAAGGGGTTTTATTATTTTTGAATATTATTATTGCCCCCGCAGGAGCGTAGCGACGAGGAGGCATTCATAGTTTCACGCTTAGATATTGGAGTGGAATCTCGAAATTTTGTTGTTTGTGTTGTCGCGCAAGCATACCCGTAGTTAGTCTCTTCCGTAATGTTCGGTTTTTTTCCGGGACGGTAGTATACATATTTTCATATTACGTTATATGCTATTACCATTATTACATATTACAATTTTAGTTTTGATTTAGCTTTGAAAAGCTGAAGCGAGTGTTATAAATGCAAATCATAACAAATCATAACAGTGTATGATATAACACGAATTACAATATTACTTGTGCAAATAATCAAAACAAACAAAATGGCAGACTGGTTATGATGATGATGAGCTGATTCATTGACTGGAAAAAGTATTTTGTGTGTCAAATTTTGTTTCTTGTCTTTGAAACTGAATACTTTAACCCTTTGAGTGCCAGGGTCCTTTTTTCTAAGTTTTTTTTTAAAAATCGCTAGTTCAAACTTTAAGGGCTTATATCTCCTGATCTAGAAGGAATTAGAAGCTCGTACATAGCTCGTTGGATAGCTTAGAGTCTCTTCTTTCTTTTGGGCGCCTTCGGCGCCGCCCGAATTAGGAAGGGCGTGGTGGGCGGCGGCCAAGGGGGGGGGTAGGTTAGGGAATTAAAGCAGTCAGGCCCGCTGCGCGGACCTGACTGAACTGATGAAAAGGTGCCCAGTGGTAAAATTTCAAATCAATTCACTAGAAGACAGAATAAAGTAAAACAGGGCCAAATTTGGAGGTATTTGGATCACTCGTTGACCAAAAATAGTCAAAAAACGGTCAGAATCTCAAAAAAGTGAATTTTTGTCAATTTTTTGCATTTTTTTGACTTTTTTGCTTAAAATTTTGCTGGAAAGACTCACTTTTGAATTTTTTTTTGCTTGACCATAAAGGACAATCTAATTCCTACGAGTTCGACCAAAAATAACGATTTCTAACTCAAACTGGGCATTACAGGAGGGCTTCGCCCTCCTATATAGCCCATGTCGTATATATACGACATCGGCACTTAAAGGGTTAATTTAGTCAGAAGTTCATTTCAGCAATGATTTCAATTCTTTTTCCGGAATCTTTAAAGAAATTGGCTCAAGTTTTCAAATGTATACATTTGATATTTTTGTTCAAGCTCTAATTTATCTTTGTTGTCTTTTATTTTATTAATAACTATCTATTTTTATTGTTTATAGAGCTTCTCGAGGTTTAAATACCATCATATGGTCGTAACTCGAGAAAGTCCTTCTTAACTTAGTAAAACAAGATACCGGCAAAGTACAAAAAAGTTGAATGTATGCATATGTAAAGTTGAATCCAAAAGTGGTTGAATGAATGTTGAATGTCAATCAATGTAAACAAACTTTTTCTTTTGGTCTTCAAAATAGATTAAATAACTTACGCTCCAGTGGTTTGGTGAAATAGCTGCAATTCTGGCTTTCCAAGTTAGGATGGACCTTCCCGAAGGCATTTAACGGTGGTACACAGACAGTCATACAGAAACACCATAAAGTGAAAGTATATATAGCTATAAACTAAAAAAGTCTAGCTTCCTGAAGGCACGTCTCTTCATTGGCTGCGCTGCGATCATCCTAATGGCTTCAACCCTTTCAGCTTGGAGAAAAGATTGCATCATGAAAAAGTACTATGCACTTGAAAAAAAATTTAGGCCCATTTCAACTTTCTCGACTGTACGTCTGAATGGACCACAATGGCATTCCTTTATTTTTCTTTTGACAAATAAAATAGAAGATTTTGTTTGAGAAGTGCAATCACAGCGTACGCAAGTGGAGGCCGGGCCTTAACTAGGATTGGTTTCTATTTCACCCTATTTAAGATGGCGCAGAACTTTTTGATAAATTTCATACGCATTATCCTCTTGACTATTGTTTATTAGGCATTAGGCAAAGAAGCAATAGAGAATTGTTGAAATATAGCAGCCAATGAGAAAAGCAAGCTATTTCTGATTGGCTGCCTTGTTGATTTATTCACCGCTATATATTTTGCCTACAATCTAAGATGTCTGCGGCAATATCAGAAAAGGCCAGAAATAATTATATTTTTTTTTTCAAGCAAATGCCTCAATGAATCAATCAATCAACCAATCAATCAATCAATAATTAAATAAATCAATTATTCCTGATTATTTTTTAATGTTTTAATCTTTAATGCATTAAAGCTTTATAAGTGCTTGACATGATCTTTATGTGGGGGCATTTAGTGAAAGCTATGACTAGTTATTTTCATACCCTACAATATCGTCTCCACTTGGAAATTGATTTTGATTCCATCCCCATTTGAAATCTAATGGAAAAAAATTGCAATTCAAAATAATCCTAACAGTTTCTTCTTGAGCTGGGAGAATTTATATCATTCCCATTTGGGACTCGATAGAAATTTCCATCTCACCGTGGGAAAAATGTCCACCAGGACTGTGACCCCTGCCTCTACAAGTTCGCTATATCATATTGTGATTTAAATTTACTTTGAATTTAAGCTATGGTTGGTATAATACGGGGTGATAGGGGTTTTGATATAGGATTTTGAAGCAACTCAACCTTAAACAAATACTTAAAGGGAACCCTTCTTGAGAAGAAATGTATAATTTCCCTATCATAGACTCTCCAATGGCCGGAGAAATTCACCGTTCATCGAGCCCAAAAAGATTCCTGAGAAAGATAATATTTTCCTCAAAAATTTGAGTTTTCCTTTAATTTGAACAGCAAAACGACATTTTAAAGGTTACTTCCTATCGTTCAATATTCAAATTTTTTGATTACTAGATTTCATATAGTGAGCTTTGTTTTTTTGTCCGTTATCATTGAGTTAAGCCGGATCAGTCCCGATACCACACAATACTTCGATTGATAGCTAACACTGTGATATCAATCTAGTTTATGTTTTTTATCAGTTATAAGAACAATTTACTTGACTAGCAATGAGTCTTATATTTATATCATGTAGGTTTAGTGGTATTTGGGGCTCATTTTTTCTAGGGGTACGAAAAAGAAACTTATAAAAATGAAATTAAACAAAAGAAATACCAAACAAGAAAATTAATTTAAAGTTCTGATTAAATAAGAACAATATCAAAGAATCAAAACTTAAAAGAATCAAATTCCATTATAATGTTCTTATAAATCAACAAGCTGTAGTTTTTAAATATGTTCTTGCTGATTTACTACGAATGGCTTTATTTCTACGATTAATACGCAAGCTAATTTGAAATTGTTCTGGCTATGGCTCGTGAAGACAAGTTAGCTTTGTGACAGTTTAAGGCGAGAAGAAAGATTTTTGGGTTTATTGCAGAAGTTATAAATGAAAGTTGTGGATTATTTTTAATGCCTTAACGTATAGATAGTACCAAATAAGGTAAAACTAAGCAAATTAATTAATTTCAATACAGTTGAGTTTTCATAACTCGAATGCCTCCTTGACTAAGTTTTCTGGCCCCTTCAGCTAACTGTTCCTTTATAAACAAATCTCCATAACTCGAAATTCCCATAATTCGAACAAATTTGTGTTACCCGTATGTGTTCGAGTTATGGAGACTCTATTGTAGTAGTATAGTAGTATGATTGATCAAAACTCGTTAAATACCGATCAAATTCGATTCAATATCCAAAAGCATTTGAATCGAAATCGAACGATATCAATGAGAAATTGATCGATAAAACTTCGATGATCAATATCGAATCCATGGAAAAAACGCCAAATTTGTACAAAAGAATTTCCAGCTGTCCAAAGACCCTTTCATCTAAAAACTACTCATATCCATTGAAAAAAAAACCTTTAACTTAATTTCAAATATTTTGAGGGGTCCTTCAATTTCATCGACCACTATTTAATAAATTACAAAGCTGTTTTAGGGTAACGATCGTTTATGTCCCGAAAATATCACACCATTTTTTTCCCACTGGGAGGAATCCTGGTTTGATACTGGATGTTGTAATATTTCATAAAAAATGGATTCTTTTGGAAGTTTTGTCTTCTCCTTTTTAGTCCCGGTAAGGGTCCAAGGGTCGAAAGTCGGGCGACACGCCCCGTCAGCTCGGGTCTTTTGTGGAAGTCTTTCGGGAGTCTTTTAGAAGTTTTTTAGAAGTTTTTTAGAAGTCTTTTGTAAGTCTTTTGAAAGTCTTTTGAAAGTCTTTTGAGAGTCTTTTGAGAGTCTTTTTGGGAGTCTTTTGGAAGTCTTTTGGAAGTTTTTTAAAAGTCTTTTGTAAGTCTTTTGAGAGTCTTTTGGGAGTCTTTTGGGAGTCTTTTGGGAGTCTTTTGGGAGTCAAGAAAATTTAAAACACAAAGATTACATTAAAAAAAAACAAAAGTTTGATACTTACAAATGAAATTTTTTAATCTTCATTACCATGTCCATGTAAATCAAATCAGAATTTTCTCCCTTCTTTTTCTGAATCCTCATTGAATCTTGTTACGGGTGCTTATTGTTGATTTTCTGTTGTATCTGAAAAATATCTGAAAAATAGATCGAAAACCTTTAATTCGAAAAGAATGCGGTGTACTAAATGATCAAAGACCATTTTGGGTGCACTTAAATGTCGGATATGTGGTCCAGTCCACCGAAAACCGAATCTTAGTAGCGCGACTTTTTGTTGTTTTTGTAACCCCTAGAAAGACTGGGGATGGTAAAAAAGCAACCCCTACATCGTGCACATACCATGCGCCTAATTTTGCCTAAAGTACCCCTTCCCCTCCACTGGGCAAAAATTGCAATCATTGGAGCGGGATCAAGATTCCAACACAAAGCAAGGACGGACTTTTTTTTGCTATTCCAGTCGTTGGATTATCTTACGAGGAAACATTCGTTTGGTAAAAAAGTCCGGGTTTGATCAGGGTAAAGTTTGATAAAACAACCGGAACCATCCGGCAACGATATTTGGCCAAATTCGAGCCTTGTGCTTTTAAAGAAGCGGGTAATGTTAAGGGGAGTTTGTGTAGAAAGTTACCTCTTCTTTAGCTCTTTACGGAAAAGAAAACACTGATAGGATTCGAGCTAATAGTTTCTTCACAAAACTTTTGACTTTGTATTTTGTAAAACTGACGCCAGTTGGAAACAAAGAGTAATGAATTTACCAATTCTTTCACTTAAAGTGTTTTTCATTTTCAACTTTTTTTTCCTTATTTCTAAATTTTATAGAGTATGATATAAAAAAGGCTAAATTGGAAACGCGATTGATCTGATAACCATATCTTGAAATGAAATTTGAAGGAATAAAATTAAATCTAAATTTAATTTTTAAAACAAACTACAATCTTCTTTCTTAAAAATGTTATATGCTGATGGAAGTTATCGTCAAACTTGAGAAATAACTAGACGTTACTGTGTAGATGTTTGGTTTTGAGTAACACTTTAGTTTAGACTAGTTGTCAAACAAGACATAATCATCAATGAGGCACGTATGCTAGAGAAATACGCGGTTTTCATTTTTCTTGTACGCTAGATGAAATCTTATTGATAAAATCTCAAGATAATATCAAATATTCTTGTCAAATTTGACACCTGTCATTTCTCAGACGTGATAAAGATTTGGGAGAATAAAAAATCCCTACCAATTTAGTCAAAGGTAGAAAATCATGCAGTTTGACATTAAGTCAAAATCTTTTATGATTGCCTAAAAATTTCATTGTTTAAAAAGTGACCTGTATAGACCTTTTCATAAATTACGTCACGAACATTACTTGCCTCGTATGCAAACAATTACCATGGTGATTATGTCTCTTGAGACATTAAGATTATGGCTCTTGAGACATTAAATGATTTTTTAATGAATAGGAAGTAGTTTTAATAAAATGCGCCGGGAAATCTCACTGGGTTTCTTAGCTTTATAACCAATAGAATCCATTAAAAACAGGTGATTTTCCAACCTCGTTTGCCTTTAGCTCCTCTATTTGATCTCACTACTGACTAAATTATCGGATCACAGAGACAAAGAAGGGCAAAGAACTTCTTTGTCCTTAGATAAAGCAAAATATTCTGTCATCTTTAATAAGTAGACTATAGTTCGGTGTCGGCAATTTGGTCGATCAATTCCGTTTTCTCGTCTTGTAGTCACAGATATCTGTAAAGCCCGAAGGGCTAGATAGGCAACTTTAAGCTTTCTTCAGCAAAAAAAAGTGAATATCGGAAAAAATATTCTTGCTATTGTTTTCCAAAACCCGCGAAGCTTCTGATTGGTCAATCGCTGAAATTCTATTGTAATGTCACGTGACTCTGGTAGGAAATCCTTCCAAAGATGAGCTTCACTTTTCGACCAAGGCCGCTTATCTAGCCCTTCGGGCTATACTATATCATTGCTTGTAGCTACACATTTTTTTGTTTGGTTGAACAAATTACCGGTACCAAACTGTGGTCTACTATGATCTGAAGTCTGTTCATGATGAGTGTGCACTCTCTTTTCTTTTACCTATAACTTTTGAAGGAATTCTTCAATCTTTGTAAGTAAATTTGGTATCGTTGGAGAGATATTTGTGACTGGAACAATTTGAAATAAAAAAGTCTTTAAAAAAATTCTAAAAACAAAGATGAAAATAAAGAAGAAAAAAAATGAAGATCTTGTAGAGAAGTGCTATAACTTTAATTTTCACTGGAGAGATTCTTTGATCTTAGGAGGTCATCACTGTGAAGAAAATTTCACTAAAATATTTATTCAATATAAAGTTATGATACAAAGTTATTAAGTGATTGACCCCAAAAAAACAACAGAAACCAGCAGAAAACAGCGTTTTTAGACGTCAATCTGCTTATAACTTTGTTTGATATCTTTTGACTGAATGATTATTTTTGAGAAATTTTTTCACAGTAATGACGTTCGATGATCAAAGATTCACTTCAGTGAAAATGATAGTTATAGCACTTTTCTACAAGATCTTCATTTTTTTCTTTTTCATTTTCATCTTCATTTTTAGATTTATTTTTAAATATTTTTATTTCAAATTGTTCCACTCACTAATATCTTTCCAATGGTACCAAATTTATAAAGATTAAAGAATTCTTTCAAAAGTTATAAGTAAATGAAAAAAGAGTGCACACTTATCGTGAATATACTTTAGTATATAGTCTTGATCTTTCAGCAACGATGGCGGATTGTTTTGCTTCAACTGCCGTTGCACGCCCGGCGGAACAACCGTAAAAGTGGAGGGGCTAAAGGCTCAAAATGAGATAAAATTCGCCAGGAATCGGAGAAAAAAGTCTAATTTACTCAAAAGCTCCCCGCTTCCGCCGGGCCTGCGTTGCTTGGGAAATACAGAGTAGTTGTACTGTAGTTATAAACGTCATTTTTGATCAGTTAGGTGTAAGGTTTAAGGAGGAGGGGAAATTTTCGAGTTGAAAAGGTGTTGTTAGGGTGTTTGTGGTTAGACAAGGAAAATCTTTATGCTAGGTCAATTTCACAATGATGGGAAGGTGTTGAAAGTCTTTCTTTATGGTTTGCATATGAACCTTTTTGGAATTTGAAATGAATGAGGGAAATTTCTGGTAGAGTATGATTATTTTTTTCTTTGAGATTTATTATTTTTGTATGGATAATCCTAGAGAATGGCTAATAAACATATTTCAAAAGCTATCGAATGCATAATTGGTCCAAAGCCTTAATAATTAGGCAACTGAAGGTCAACCAACACATATTTTTATATAAATCCAATTATTTTTTAAGCTTGACTGTTCTTTTTTGTCCGCATCTTAGCCCTGAAATTGTTATTTCCAGGTCAAAATTAAGGTCACTCAGGCTTTCCTTTAATTTTCTTAAAACTTTAATCTGACAAACCAATTCAAAGCTCAGGTTTAGTCTTAACCAGTTCTCATTTTGTTGCACTTTTGAGCCTCGCTATTCTTAAAATATATTTTCTAATGAATGTAGCCCCACTGGAAAATTAAGCAAAAATTTCGTCCCCGGTGGGAAAATATCCTTGAATTTCAGCCCCACTGGGAAATTGACTTTCATTTCATTCCCACTCGAAATTCCATGTTTGAGAAATGCACTCTAAAACCATCCCCACTGGGTTTCTTAACCTTGGAACAATAGAATTTCTATCCCCGTTAGGATTTCAATAAGAATTTTTATCCCCACTGAGGAAAAAAGTTCTAACTGGGGCTGTGAGACAGGGGTGTAAGGTTGAACTACATCTTTCTTAAATACAGTTTTACCAAGTCAGTATGGATAAATGGAAGACCGTATCACACAAGAATATCATCAACTTAATCAACTTTGACATTTTAATCACTATTCTATAATAGAATAACTTTGACTAATCGCCAAGTTTTAGAACTATACCGTTCAAAAATTACACGATGACGTCATTAAAAACATGATTCTGATGCTTCTTAATGAAGAAAATTTGTCAACTGGCAATTTGTCGCTAAGAACGATTTTGATATTATGAGTGAAAGCCGGAAGAAACTTAAGGGTTGGATTGGAACTAATAATCTTTAACTTAATCAAAAGAAGGAGTGATGTGACAGGAGTTTTAATTGAGATAAAGCGCTTTTCTTTGAAGACTTTTTGTATTTTTGATGGTACCATAGTAGATTCTGATGCAGGTAAAATCCATAGCTTCCAGCAGTAGAAAATTTGGGAGAAGGTTTAAGGTGCATGATAGAATGTGTTGGTTTCTATATAAGAAGGTCGGGGGATAAAATACAGTCTTTGTCATTAATTTAAACTAAGACCAACCAGCTTATGGACTTAAGACAGTATTATGTCCAAATTTAGTCAGTTGGGCAAACTCCACTTGTTAGATGCTAACTAATTTAAGTATTTCTATGCATTCAGCTGATGCTGATTACTGATTTCAAGACGATTGGTTTAGACTCTGCTCTTAGATGCACCAGCTTATTAATTTCAGACAACATCAAGTAGCTTTAAGAAGATAGATGCTTCTTTACAGTGATCCTGATGATCCAATTAAACTTTGAAAGATGAAATGTTTTAAAGAAGTTTGTTTGTCGTTAAGAAGATTTCTTTAAGCTCGCAATCTCATTGGACAAAGGATCATTTCATTGCTAAAATATTAAAAGTCTTTTTACTTTACAGTATTTTGAAAATTGCTCAATTGAGTGGCGTTTTTTTAGTCCCGGAATCCAACTTAGAATTAGGGAATCTTCCTCGACTACAGTCGCAAGACTTTACATAGAGCTATCAAAGAAAAATTGCAAGAATTATTCCTTTTCTAAAATACGCATTTTTTTGGCCTAAAAAAACACCAAAAAATCACGTTTCCAATTTTTTTTTCATCTTGTGTAACGGTACATGCTATCGATTAGATTATATGAAAAGGAGCTGAAAGGCTCTGAAAATCAAGCATGTCCAAATATCATTTATGTTTTCGAGTATCGGGGTCAAATACTTTAAAAAGATCAGGAAGGTTCCACACAAGATTTGTCAATGAATAATAAGAGCTTTAGAGATAAACATGGGTTTTTCAAGACACAGTGACAAAAGCAATCCATTTAATGATTAATGATACCTACATAATAAGATCATTAAGTAGTAATTAATGAGATACAAATCAGATTATATGGACCGTCATCCTTATTGTCTCTCCGGGGATAATGCTAGCTTTATACCCTGGGATGTCCGGTCTACTGCAGACGATATAAAAATTCAATGAAGCACACTGGTTGTTGCTTGTGGACATTGCTTTATAGCTATGGAACGATTGGAGTGATTTGGAGTCCAACTTTGTACATAGCGTTAGAAGATTTTCAAGTTTTTTTTTCATAATTATTTTTGAAAAATGTATGCCAGAATCAGAGATCATCTGCCTCTTTTGGTTAACTAAAAAGGTGTTTGATGGGTTGTTGCATAGTATAAGAAAGCCGCGGCTTTCTTATACTATGGTTGTTGCGCTCCTTAGGTTAGGTTAGTATTCAGTTCGTAGAGCGTAGGGACTTGTTCCGTTTTTAAGTGATGTTGGTATGTTTGCCAGCATATCCAAAATGTTTGATGGGTTAAGTCGCCAAAAATGTGTGTATGAAATTATCGTCATTCTGAAATGGTCCAATTAGAGCATTTATTCATGGATTCATCGACAAGGAGCTAATGAATTACAAAATTGCCCAATTTTACTGCGTATCTTTTTTTATCAAAAATATTTAAAATTGCATGATTTTAATTTGATTGTGATTGAGGATAATTGATTGTGAAACAACACAACAAGGAGTATACACGTTTTTCTTATAAGAACAAACTATATAAGAACATAAGGCTTTGATGGCCAAAATGTTAAGAACAAGTTAAGAACATTTTAAGGCTTTATGGGCTCTAAAACACCCAATTCCTTAGGAGGAAATTGCACAAGAATACTCCCAAAACGGAGAAATTAAGAACATTCTAAGAACATTTTTAGTCTTAAAACTCAAAAAGTTAAGAACATCCGAAGGCTTAAAAAATTTGGATGTTCTTATAAAAAAAAACGTGTTCCCTTGAAATCAAGAGGAGAAAACTTTGAAAGTTTAAGATCATGGATGGACATATCAGTTTTCCTTTATGTGACAAATATATCTATCCGCAGACGCGTGTTTTGTCCTTCCCAGGAATAATCAGTGCGTCTCAGAAAAGTAAGAGCATCGACTGCTGTTGTCACCAGTCACAAATACAGAAATTGTGATGGTACAGTGTGGCTGACAGGGGGGCAGAATTAAAAGAGATATGTTAAGAATATGCCTGCCAAACAAAATCCTGGTAATTTAGTTTTTGTCTATTGTAAACAATGTTATCGTGCTACAGTGATAGTAAAGGCGGGAAAATATTATACGCGCGGAGTTTACAGCCGTTAAATGGTGGCCGGTATACGGAAAAAAATCGGTGGGAGAGTTTCGAAGACTGGCAAACTCTACCGGTTGTAAACTCTTTTCGGCAAAAAGCCCGTCTGCGAATTTTCTTCGGCTTTGGGCCTATTTCTTAGATAGTAATTTGTCTTAGACTATAGCATAGTCTATAGCATGTCTGTTGTTGTTCTTCAAAGAGCAGAGCGTGGTATAGTAACCCGACTTTCAAGAATAATACCACTTACCGCTTAGATGCTAGAATTTTTGTTGATTGATTGTTACCAAACATAATCTGGCATTATCATCTTGTAATTTCAGAAGTAAAAAATATTATATAAACTTGGCTAGATTACGAACCAATCCATGATTCGACGATTTTATCTTAACTATTTTTTATCAAGAGCCTAAAGCTTTTTTCCTTCTTTTTTGTCAGTTAAAAAAAGAACTTATCGTGGGAAAATTCCTTCGTTCGTTCGTTCGTTCGTTCGTTCGTCCGTTCTGGTAGAGACTCAGGAGCCAGCTTAGGTTGATTACTAGTCCGTCTTTTTTAACTCTTGTATAATTTTGACGGAGTGATTTCTAGTTTGACCCTCCTTCATTCCATAATCATTCCAATTTGCATGATTAGAGGTGGACTTGCTTTTGGTATCTTGTATAACCATTTGACCATTTCTTAAATTAATCCGATGAAGGATTGTCATTTCATAGTTTCAAAAACATGTTTTATATATTGAGGTAGAAAAAAAGACTCAGAGTTAGAAAAGGTACATCCTATCCACACAAACGCGGTAGGATTTTTTCAGCCAGTTGGGGTGAAAATAACGGACTGAAATTCAATGGGAATTGATTTTCCCATATTCTTTTATGGTTGGGGATCTAAATTCCATTGTTTTCAAGTCAGAAGATTCAGTGGGAATGGGAAAAATAGCGTAACATTTTGCAGTGAGGATTGCGGTTTATTTGATTATTTTCAGTAGGACACAGTTTGGAGGAAAGTTTTTTTGCTGGGGACAATATTTTGGTCCATTTTTCCAGTGGGAAGGGGCCCAGTGGGTCTGTGTGAAGGGGTATAAAGAAAAATAGAGTCGGCTCTCGCTAATTCGCTTATTTTTTCGAATTACAGAAAGATTCGAATCAAAGAAAGTATTTTAAGAGAGTTTCTACTGCGAGAAAGTCTTCTGTATTTGATATGAGCGTGCGTATTCGTAAGTATTTTCAATATTAATTCTGGTTGTATTGATTCTATTGATTATATCTATTACTGATATGAGTATTTACTATTATATTGTTTTTACTTGTGTTTTTTTCAAAATTTCAAAATAAACAGAAATACGATAATATTCAAATGCAGGGTGCGATTTATTTGGGAATAAATTAACACGAAAGTGTTCCTAAATTTAGGATATAAAATTAGTTAAAATGAAGATCTTTGGACGATTCGATTTTGGAAACTCGAAATAGAATTTTATCTGGTAATCGGATTGACTTAATTGTTATTTTTCTGGAATACCTTGATTTGTATTGAATTTATTCTATTTGGTAACTTTCTGGCTGTTTATAGAAGAAGATAATACAATTAAAGTGAAAATGCTAAACTACGAATCATTTTTAGCAATTTGGTTAGGCAGAAAGATTACGTCATCAAAGTCTAGCATTGTTTTTTAACCGATTTTGTCATCAATGATGATGATGATGATGATTTGAATCTATTTCAGCAAGTAATAAGCATGCATTTCATAAATAGACTAAATTGTTTAAAGGGATTAAAAAATTGAACTCAATATCACCATACATATTTGTCTATATATTGTAAAAGACAAAAAATAAGCATTTTCAATTTTGACCGCTGACAATTGGATGCTTATTCGAAAATAATAAAGTCTGGATATGCTGAAACGATATCAATGGTATGTTAAGAGCAACCCTTTTAAGAAAGGGAATTTCAATTCATGCTTGCTAGCATCTTAAAAATGATTTCATACAAGGTTTATTTAGGATTGGCATTCTATTTTATATGATGAGCATAGCTTAGATTCCACAGGTACACGCTTAAGCGTTTGAGCCTGAGCGATCAAAAAGATGATATATGTAGAAAGTAAGTGTCTATGGTATGTGATGAATGGATATCAATTACAAATTGAATATTTCAAGAATTTTGAGTAAGATAGATTTGTTTGATTTGATTTAGATTGAGGATGACTTAAAATGTGAGTATACACTTAAAATCGAGATAAAATTAGCTGACTATGCAGGTTTGGGTTGTTGTACCAAAAGTTAAAATACCAAATTTTAAAATTTGTCACCGTTTTAGGAATACTACAGGCCCGGCGGAAGCGGGGAGACTGGGGAGACTTCAGCACTTTTGAGCAAATTCCTAGCGAATTTCATCTCATTTTAAGCCTTCAGCCTCCCAACTTTTACGGTTGCTCTACCGGGCCTGCAATACGAACGATAAATTCTACACAGTGTAGAGTAAAGGTTTTGAATACTTTGGTCCAAGCTGATAAGCTCGATATGGCGTTCGATGAACGTTGAAAGAACATTTGCCAGTTGGAGCACAGTAGTTTGAGGATCGGAAGTCGGGTGATCCAAATCAATTGATGAGGTCGCTAAGAAGTGATTTGAACTATTTTCGTTGCTTTATAGAAAAAAAATAGCCAGGGTCACGGAGCTTTATATATACTCTGGACAAAGTTTCTCACTGATGGTATCACTGCTCAATAGCGATGTAAATGCATCGAGAGCGCTAGATTTAATTTCCCTCTATTACTTTTAACGATGCGGCGCCGTTAGACGTTAATTTTTAATGCTGTAATGGCTTTCTTTGGAGGGACCACTTTCCGATCAAATATGGTGGATAGTCCAGGGATTACAAATGTCAGTAAGGCAGGGTATCATGATCGTGATAACAGCAAACTTTTTTATGTGAAATGCCATAGGAAGAGAATATATGTCACGTGATTTTCATCTAATAAAATTAGGTCATGGATATTAGTTTTAGGGTCAGAGGGGTCTGAAAATCTTTATCTATCCATAATTTGACCTAAGCGAAACAACTTGAAGGGAAATTTTTATCTCCCTTTGAAAAATTAAGCAAGAAACTATATTAAGGTAGTTTCAATCTCACTAAGAAATAATTAGCGCTTATGAAGAATTATTGCTTTACTGCCGACATGGGGAGCTTCACTTTCTTGAATGTCTCTGGTGGTGTGTTAAAGGAATAGAAATTAAAAGATTAATTTAACTTCCAATATATTTCAAAAAAAAGGATTTTGATAAATAATTTACAAATTACACACGAATGAAAATTCTTAAGAAAATCATTATATGAAGAAAAACAACCACTGGAAAAGACGATACAAAGTTCCACCTCCAATAAGTCGACAAAAGTCAAGCTGTTTAGATAACTACCTATAAAGTTTTTAAATAAAGTTTAAGATTAAAAAAGATGACTTGGTATTTCAAAACGAACTCCTGAGTAACTATAGGCACTATGCTAGAAATTTTATACAATATGCTTATAAGAAATAAACAGCTTAAACCATAAATGGCTTTGGTGATTCATAGGGAATGTATTAGCAAAAATGGTAAAAAGAGAATCTAAGAACTAGGATAAATAAAATGGCTTTTTCAAACGAAAGAAGAGACACCATCTTTGTTTGTTTTTATTGACCGTGATTGAATGTTTTTCGTAAATAAACGGCAATAAGTTGACTAAAAAAAAGATGGTCAAAAAAGAATTTTAAAATGGGAAAAAAATTGGTTAAGGTTTGTCAGGAGTTTACCAGAAAAAATTATGGTTTTTCTGGTCTAAAAAGTTACGAAGATTTTGATGTGCAAATTGCGCCCTCTCAACAGTCGATGACGTTTTATCGGCCGCCCACATAAAAGAGGCAGGACATAGAAGAAGAAAGGTAGTCGTATCTTTTGATATAACAATAAGCCAGTCAGATCAAACAGTTTTTGGCATCAAGACTGGTAATTGCGGTTGAAACCCGTAAATCCCTTGAATGAGGGCTGTAGTCCTGACTACTTTCTTTGTTATCTATTGCGCTGTCCGGTAGCTCTAAAGGTTTGCTACGCCAAAGCAAAATTAATCAAGGTGTCATATAATCATAACAATCGGGCAGTTTCTGAGTGAAAATTTCTCCAGAATAGACCTTTTCATAAATTACGTCACGAACATCATTTGCCTCGTATTCAAACAATTTCCATGCTGATTATGTCCGTTGAGACATTAAATGATTTTTTTATGAATAGAAAGTTTTAATAAAATCCGCTGGGAGTTAATCACCATGGCAATAATTTCAAAACGAGGTAAGTGATGTTCGTGACGTAATTTATGAAAAGTTCTATTCTCCATTAAAGAAATTCTTGCACAAATATCGCGTGAGGTTGTACGAAGTATGAATTCATTTTGATAATTAATTTGTGGTCTGTGTTCAAAATATCAGACGTTGATGTCATATTATGCGCTTTCTGTTCGTTAGGGTGCTCGCTGCCTACTAATTGTCCTATTTGTCTGAAATAAATATTTTAGATATACAAGATAGTGCTGCAATAAGTTGTACCGTAAGATAGATAAACTATTCAATTCAGACAATTTGCATGTTTTTCGCCAACAATTAACAAAAATTCAAGTTACCATCAGAATCTGGTGGCAAAGAATGCTTGTTCCCATGTAAGAAAACATCCAAGAATGTTTACCGTAGCGGTTCTGTGACTTCTCGTCAATCGTTCATAGGCCTTTTCCGAAGCTTTTCAAGTAAATTACTGACGAAAATGGCACAACAATTGTTAGCAATTTTTTTTACAAGAGAGGCTTTGGTCATTTTCGAGCCTTTAAAATGAGGGCAAACTACCCCTAACACTCATACGTGTTAAATAGCTCATTTCAAGTTTCAAATTTCCAAAACAAAAAAACGTTTAAAAGGAAGGATAGAAAAAACTCAGAAAAGAAGAATCTTTGACCGTTACATTTGCCAAGAAAATTAATTACCGACAAATTAAGCAATCAAAAACTTAAACCTTCCGATTTATGTAAGGGGCCATTTAATAGATGTTGACATCATACACATTAACGTCAGGCGATATAAAAGCCAGAAACGTGTTCCAAACAAAAAAACATAGTTTTAGATCATACTGGTTCTATTTGTGTGTGAGTGTATACGACGAAGAAAAGATTACTCTTTTTACTTCAACGTACTTTTTGGTTATAGAGAGTGTGATTTTTAAGAGGTCTTCAAGTCGTAATATACTTTTTTGGTAAGAGCAAACTATATAAGAACATAAGGCTTCGATGGCCAAAATATTGAGAACAAGTTAAGACTCTAAAACACTCAACACTCGGGTATGCGGGAAGACTTGTAAGTCTTCCTCAAGGAATGCTTCTATTTTGAAGCCTGGCGCCCTTGCCCCGCAGAGCCAACACACTAGGGTTTTATAAGACAGTCAGTTAGATCGTACTGTTTAATAAAACTAGTGAAAACGTAATGTTAACCTGTACATAATAACTTTGTTTTACCTGTATATATGAATGAACTGAGAACTGTAAATGATGTATCATATTTTAACTAAACTATTTCAACACTTTTCCCATAGGTGTAGTTGGAACATCTCATAGCCCAGTTAAGGCAGTCCAAATAAGAGAAGGAAAACTCTGATATAACACCAGCTGGAGAAAACCAGTTTTTAAATCTCACTCTGTTGCAGGTAGAGTGATAGGGGCCACTAGGCAGTTAGCATCTAATAGTTAATCTGGTTTTTGTCCCTCTTCTGCTTAGTTCTTGAATTAAGGAGATATCTCTCGAGTTAGTTGAGTACTGCCCCACCCATGGGAAAATGGGTATGTAGCCGTTGCGCAGCACATACTATTTTAGCAATTGAAAAGATAATGGATTCTACACCAAACAGCACCAGGGTCCGGGATCAATCGGTAGTCCTTCAGGACACGCCCTTGATCCCCGGGCAAGCCCCTGATTTTATCGATCATTTTTCTCTCTTTGATACCATAACGGGATCCAATGATGGAGAGATCTTCACCCCCAGTTCCTTGGGGAGGATTTCTTCTGACAAGAAAGAACCTGATCACCCAAAACAAAACAAATTACTGAGATGTACCAATCTCTTGAAAATTAGTACTTTCAATGTTCGAACCTTGAATGGACCTACACAAATAAACGAGCTCGTGCGTTCAATGTCTGAAAATTCCATAGACATGATTGCAATCCAAGAACATCGCATTTTTCACCCTGCTGATAACCTTATGTATTCTTCAAACTCTACTTTTCAACTTATTACATCTTCAGCAACCAAAAACTCTGTTAATGCTACGGTGGGAGGAGTAGCTCTTCTTCTTTCTTCCAAAGCTAAAAATAACTTGATTAAGGTAGAATCTATCACGCCTAGAATTTTGATTGCTGAGTTCTCAAGCAATCCAGTTTTATCAGTTATTTGTGTCTATAGTCCACACAATAGCGCCCCCAAAGAGGAAGTTGAGGAATTCTATTTGGAACTTAAAAATGTACTCGACGATATACCAAGACATAATTTCGTAAGCATTGCGGGTGACTTTAATGCGAAGCTTGCATGTCCCGATGTCTCTTTCTCCTTTAATAAGCACACTAATCGTAATGGCGAATACCTCTTAGATCTGATTGATGAATACGGCCTCAAATAACTATTTCATGAAATGTGCCAATCACCTTTGGACATTCCAATATCCAAATGGCGATAAAGCTCAAATTGACTATATTCTCTTTCGTAAAAAATGGAGGAATAGTATTAAAGACTCCAGGGCATATTCCTCATTCTCCACTGTTAGCTCTGATCATCGTATTGTTTCCTCAAATATCCAATTGAGCCTTCGTGCATCAAAACACTCGAAGCCACACCCTCTGAAGAAAATCGATTGGAAGGAATCCTCTCTCAATCCTGAAATCCGTAACAGATTTACTGTCGAAGTATATAACCGCTTTTCTCATCTTTTCATTGAGGATCTAAATAAAGACAACATTGAAGATGCTTATTCCAGTTTGATTGAAACCACTGAAAAAATAGCTCTCGAGCAGCTTCCTAGGAAAAGAAAAGAAAACATCTCAAACTCGAAAGACATCCCGTCTGTCATTGCAGCAAGAGAAAATCTCAAACTTGCAGCATCTCTCTACAACAATGTCCCTACGCGCAGGCGAAAGGCAAATTTAGATTCTTGTAAAGCTAAACTTGACGAGGCCTACCTAGAAGCCGAAATATCCTTTATAAACGGCAAGATAAACTCCATGTCTGAATGCTTCTCGCATAACTCTCATCGAAATGCATGGAGCCTAGTCAGAGAGCTTAGTGGAAAAAATTCGAAACCCCCCATTCAATTAAAAGGCGGATCCACTGCGAAACGTCTAGATAATTGGCTCAATCATTTTAAAAATCTTCTTGGCAAAAAGCCAATTCTCTCTGAAAATAATTCTTTACCCAGGGAACAAATATCTCCGCCTTTGGACATTCCTCTTTCTCCTTTCACTTTAAAAGAATTAACAAAGGTCCTTTCCCAAACTAAATCTTGTAAAGCTTTCGGTCCAGATAACATTCCACCTATTATCTGGAAAGACGAAAACTTCCACAGTTTCCTTCTTAATCTCTGTAATATCGCGTTCGAAGAAAATGTTTGCACAAATCATTGGCTAAAATCTCATATCATTCCTGTTCCGAAAAAGGGAGACCTCACTCTTGCTACTAACTATCGTGGTATATCTCTTCTTCCAATAGCGGCCAAGATTTACAACAAACTTTTACTCAATAGGATTAGGTCTAAAGTCGAACCCATTCTTCGTAAAAACCAAAATGGTTTTCGTAGTGGGCGCTCCACACTAACACAAATCCTATCCCTTCGTCGCATACTTGAAGAAGCCAGGAATTTCAATCTCGACGCTATACTTGTATTTGTTGACTTTAAAAAAGCTTTCGATTCAGTTGATCGAGATAAAATGTTTGATATCCTCTCACTATATGGCATTCCCTTGAAAATCATTAATGCCATCAAGCTTCTTTATACAGACACCAAATCTTCTATCCAGACAACAGACGGCGAGACTGATACTTTTCCCATCTTAGCAGGTATCTTGCAAGGTGATACCCTCGCCCCGTTTCTTTTTATTTTAGTTGTAGATTACATCATGCGTGTTTCTGTTGATAAAATCTCACAATGTGGTTTTCTACTTGAACATAAACTTGGGCCTCGTAGTCCAGCGACTTATCTCACTGATACAGACTTTGCTGATGATATAGCTCTAACCAGTTCTAAGCTTTCAGACGCTCAAAAATTACTAAATGCACTAGAATCGGCTGCAAATTCCATAGGCTTACATCTTAACGAATCAAAAACCGAGTTTTTCAGTCTCAATCCCATTGATCCTTCCGAAAGTATCAGAACTGTTGCAGGAATCAAATTAAAGAAAGTTGACGATTACAAATACTTAGGCTCCTATATTTCGTCATCTGAAAAAGATTTTAAGATTCGCAAAGCACTTGCCTGGAGTGCGTGTAACAAACTACACAAAATTTGGACATCTTCTCTTCTTGACTCTAACCTTAAGATTAAAGTTTTTAAATCCACCATAGAACCTATCCTTCTTTATGGTTCGGAAACGTGGTCCTTCACACGTAAATTAGAAAAACAACTCGATGGAACATACACACACCTTCTAAGAAGAGTTAAAAATCTTTCCTGGCGCGATCATCCCACTAAAAACACCATCTATGGTTCGATTAAGCCTATCTCAAACATCTTAAAGGCTAGACGTGTTCAGTTTGCTGGTCATTGCCTTCGTGCATCCACAGAAGTCATCTCCTCTCTCTTACTCTGGAAACCCAAGCGGCTGGTTCAAAGATCGAGAAAGTTAACTTTTACTGACGCAGTTAGCAGGGACACTGGACTTCATTATAGTGACCTGGAGACTGCCATGCGCGACCGCGATTCTTGGCGCCAGAGGGTGGAATCCATCATCTCGACCGCGGTCGAAAGATGATGATGATGATGATGAAAACACTCAATTTCTTAGGAAAATTGACTAAAATACTCACAAAATGGTGAAAATAAGAACATAATAAGAACATTTTGGGCTTAAAACTCAAATAGTTAAGAATATCTGAAGTCTTTAAAAATTTTGGATGTTCTTATAAGAAAACATGTACAATAGCATTATCGGAAGTACGACAGAATCGTAATGCACTATGATTTGTATGCTTTATATTAAGACAGAAACTGGAAACAAGTCTTTGTTTTGTCTGCCATATGTTCTTATATAGTTTGTTATAACGTAATGATTTTCTCTGGTTTTTAGATTTTAAATCAGTGACATGAAAAAAGATAAAAACTAAAGAAAACAAGAAAACAAAACAAAACAAACATGTGCGAAGAAATTACTCGACAAGAACAAGAACAGCAATTCGAAGAAGAACTTCGCAAAGCATCAACGCATTACGAAAACGAAAGCGAAAGTAGTTCAACTACATCAGAGAATCATGGGATTGAAGAACTGAATGATGGGAAATGGGACGACGAAAACGATGAAGATGAAAATGAAGATTTTTGTCGCCATTGCCAAAAAGTGATGTCTTATTTGAGGAAATCTGCTGTCAGATGGTTATACATGGAATGGTATAAGAAAGCTGTCCTTGGGCTACACCTTCCAACTGTAAGTTTGTTTCTTCCTTTTCTTTATTTTTTTGATTCACCTGAAAAGAGTTAACATGTCGCCTTTAGTTAACATAAAAGACAGACAGACAGACAGACAGACAGACAGACATACTTCCCCATATTTCGCTTCGCATTTTCTTGGAGACGTCCAAAAGGTCAAAACAACATCAATCTGAGATTTATAACATCAAACAACGTTATATAGAAGCTGGGGTATACGAAACTAGTCTTATCCATGTGAAATTACCTGTCAAGTTGTTTCTAAGGGGGATCGATGTGACGCGACATTTTTAAAGCAATGCACGTGTTTTTGAAGTAAAGTAGTAGGAAAGTACTTATCAAGACCTCGAATCAATTATTATTTTCTCAATTGTCAGTCCTGAACTCGGAAGTAGAAACTCGTGAAGATCTACTACAACTAAAATATTTAATTAAATTGTAATTTATAAAACCACGTGAGTGGATTTTCCCTTCCTTGTCATTCATTTTTCTGATAGTCTTTGATAATTTCTTTAAACTCTAAAAGACTCAGCTTCCTTCTTTTGACGCTTTGACGAAGGCGTCTAGTTGAAAGATAATTATTAACTACACTAAAGTTTTCTTGAATGACTTGCCTTTGACTTGCGTTTAATACAAGATTATTGTGAGAAGTTGTTTCCTGCCCTCGTGGTCGAAAGTGATAATAGCTCTCGAACGAAACATCGAATTTAGAGTAGATTTCTCCACAGATATTATTAAATACCCAATATATAGATAAGACTATCTGCTTACAGTATTCTAGGGTGAATGTTCCCAATTTCGAGCCAACTAGTCCCCAATTATGTCCTGTTTTAAGTCAGTTCTCGAACGCTTCGGATCTTAACTATTCGGATCCCATGGTTTTCAACCGGAAATGAAAATAACATGTCCGCGACCATTTTTTTTTTAACACCCCTGTGTCACAGAAACACTGAGACCCCAGCGCCACTGGAAAATCTGGAAACAATTTCGTGCCCGGTAGGAAAATACCATCAAATTTTAGTCCCACTGGGAAATTGACTTAAATTTCATCCCCATTCGAAATTAAATGTTTAAAAATTGCACTCCAAAACCATCCCCACTGAATTGTTTAACCTTTGAACAATAGGATTTATATCCCATCGGGATTTCAATAGGAATTTTTATCCCCACTGAGGAAAAAAGTTCCACCATGGCTGTGAGACACGCAGATCTACGTTTTGAAATGAAGCCCGATCCAGTAGATTAGAAGTTCGAGATCAGTAGATACTTGTACAAATTCAAAATGGCGGCTTCTTAATTATGGAATGAATGGTCAAGCACATTAAAATATACCTTTTATAAAAAAAGAGACTAAAAGATCAGAAAGGGATGACATCATAGGACTGTTACCCCTGGCGTTTGATTAATCTTAATTCGAAATGGTGACATGAGTTTATTACAATCAGATGATGAGAAAATTCGACTCCTCGTGGTAGAAAATCTTGTTTTGATGTTATTTATTTTTTTGTAAAGTTTATGTGAAAGTTGGTTTCTTAATGGTTGGTATTTTGGTTGTTTGAAAGTTCTTTAATACCTGCACTTGAGAACGTAGGATTGGTGAATTGTGAGAGGAATTTACTAGGAACTTTTAACAAAAACCCCTTGTTTTTTCTGAGCCCATGTCATATTTAAAGGAATTTACTTTTATTATTGGGTATTTGAGACGAAGAATCTTCTTTGATTTGGTCAATTCTCCGATTAAATATTTTGATCATATCAACAGCTCGAGTTTCAATGTTCCAATAATTTTAGATAAGTGACACTGCAGACCCGAATGGTAATCTCTTAAAGTAGTCTTTAGTTTAATTTCCAAATTCGTTCATCTGGTTGGAGGGGAGTAGAGTAGAGTGAGAAATTTTTCAATTATGTTATTGGCATTCAAATATTTGGCCAGTCTATAATCAGTTTTGGGGAAAATTTAGACATTCTTAGACAATTTTTATACTTTACCTCTAAAATATACCAAAAAGAATTTGAGAAAGTTTTCAAAAAACTAATTTCGAATCATTTGGAATTATTCGAAATTAGTTTTTTGAAAACTTTCTCAAATTCGAAATTTCATTGTTAAATTAGGAGTCGCATGTTTGTCAAAAGATTAATATCGACATCTTAGAGGATGCCGGGAAAAATTCAAGATGACTAAGAATATCTAAAGAATACTTTAGGAGAGCAAAATTCGGGTCTGCAGTGTCCCGATATCTACAGATTTACAGGAACAATGTTCGAATTTTAGTTTAAATTAGGAGTTTCATGTCTGTTAAAAGCTTGGGTTGGCGAAAAGAAGTTTCTGAATTGTTAGGCCAATTTCATTTGGGGTATTTTTATAGAGTACTTTCTTAAAAAACGATGTACAGGAGTGATACAAAAATTGCGAAACTGTGAAAAGTGAATATAATTTTTATTCCGGGAAATTAGTTAGCTACTAGGGAGGCGTCATATCTCTTACCAACCTAATCAAAATCATTTGATTTATCGAGTATGATCGCTAACTAAATTTAAAAACATAAGCTTTTCAAATTAGCTCTATTTAAGAAATTTTGTATTCTATTTTCTGTCTCGCTATCTCTCGAGATTCTCAATTTTCTTAATCATTTAATTTTCTTCCCCTATTTTACTTTATATTTAGTATAGTACACAACCTTGTTGACGAGAGCTTAAGTAGAGATAATCTGAAAACGCGATAACTGAAACTTTGGGGTTCACTCAATCTCTCGTCTCTTCATTTTTTTGATACGAAAACTATGAGAGTCGATCTTTGTCTTGTTTTTGTGAATAGAAGGGTAAAACTGTTTTATCTTGTTAGTTTGGTAAATGATAAACTTTATAGAAAACTGCTCTCGTTTTTGACACGCAGTACATTTTTTTTGGAAACTATATTTTTGGCTAGACTATTGGATAGATGGTGATATAGCCTGATGAGTCTGCCCTGATGAGTTCGAAAGCCCTCCTGTAATATCATGATGTTCTCAACGGTTAGGGTAAGATTAAGCACAGGCTGGGATGAACGTTGTCTGGAAATCTTTTCAAATTATAATAAACGGGGGAGCTTCAAGTACCGGGAGAGGTTTAGGCTAGGTTATCAAAATAGAATGAAACTAAAAGTATCGAGGGAGAGAGGCGTTTATTAAGCATCTGAGTGTAAAGTTAAGAAAAGGTCGTTCTTTGGCAAGTGACCAGGAAAATCTTGACGTTGTTGAAATATCATTTAACGAAAGAAACATTTTGATTTTAAAAGTTTAGAATAAAGCAAAAATAAAAATTCAAATTTACGGAAAGGATGTCGAATTTGATCAAGAACTTCAAATAAACCGTCAAAGTCCTCTCAGAGAAAGGAAGAGATGCCGTTGAGTAAAGCTCATTCGTTGAACATTGTTTTCGGTGTTGGAAATTCAACCAACCATCATTTTCTTGGTAACAACAGTAAAGAACGTGGCAGTTCTAACAAGCTTGGTAAATTCTTTCGTAAGAAACTGTCTAAATCATCACCCAGAGTCAATTCCAATAATGGTGGTGGTGATTTTCCACGAGTATTATATTCGACAAGGTCACATGGCAAGGTAGGTTATTAATTGAAGATCTTCTTTTATTTAAAGATTGATAAATTCAACCTATCATTATTTTAATGTTCGTTGGCTTTTCATTTGAGGCAATTACTAAGTATAGTAAGTCAGTCCGCGACCGCAGTCAGAGGTGAACCGAATGCTTTTCTTTCGATAGCTATCTTACCCGAAGGGGAAGGGAAAGGCGCTACTCTCTATTTTCCCTGGATTACTCCTCGTAACCTTAATCCCTCTCTTGATTGCTGAGCATCAAGTAGGGGTAATCAAGTGCCATTAAATGAGAAGTTTGACACGGTCGGGGATTGAACCCACAATCATGTGTACCGTAGCCAGATGCTCTACCTTTGCACTATACTATGGTCGCTTCGAATAAGACTAGACAGAGTGTTGGCTGATCAAAATCAGCAGATGCAGAAGGTTCGCATTCATCTGGTACAGTCACCTATTAATCAAACACTATACTCGGAGCTGGGATTTATGGTGCCTTTTAGACTGATTCTATGGTTCCTAAAGTTGTTTTTGTTTCTTTCTTTGTTGTACTTAAAAGTTTTTTAGTTTTTCACCTCTCAGCTGGCACACAACGCTGTTTCAACGTTGTCGCTACTACGCTAGATGAACCTTAAAACAACGTTATGTGTTATTTGGGTTCGATGTGTTATTAGTGGACAGCCTCTACAGTGACAATGCTGAATGCCTATGACGTTATGTTGCTATACTTACCAAGTTACATCAACTTGTTTACGATATAGCGAAGTCCATTTACAAATAGAAGTGACTGATACAGGAGAAAATGTTCCTTTTTGACGAGCGTATGTAGTATAGTAAAAATATTAAAGGAAATTTTGTACTAAATGGAGGTCTTAACGTCAAGATAGAGAGGAAAAGAGGCGGCTAAACTAGAAAGCAATAGACGCATGCCTTATTAAAATTGGAGTAGACATGTTGTTGATTTTTTATCAAAGACTTAGTCAAGTTATATAAGGACTCAGACGGTAGGAATTCAAGAAAACAAGGTTACCATAGAGTGTGCTCAAACTGCGTTTAATGGGGTTTGGTGATGTAAAAGCGAGGGTTGATTCTTATTTGAAAATTGTTGTATAGGATGTGAAAAGCTGATCATTTTGGAGAGATAAGTTTTAATGTAAGGTTTTTGTTTAGGTACCATGGTAAGAGATTCGAAAAATGGTAGGCGGCGTATTTAGGGAGGACCTGATTTAACTTCATGTTTGGTTTTCAATATTCAGAAATTTAGTTTTAGTTTCAGTGGAGTGTGGCCTATTTGGTTTGATGGATCTAGGATCTCTTATATTGTCTTTGGTTTTGATTGTGTCAGAACCCAGTATATTGTAATGAAGTATATGAATAGAATTAGTCTTCGTTGTTGGGGGGAGGGGGCACTTAAGTAAAACTGGGTGCAAAAACCGCAAAAATAGAAAAGCTTCTCTACTAAGGGTAGGAAATTTATCCAAAATCGTCTTTATATTAACGGTCACCTCCTCGCCAAAATTTAGTCTTTCTTGGTGTCAAAACTCTGATCTGCATATACTCAACATTCATTAGTACAGGCTACACACATGTATCATTTGACACTGAATCTACAATGCTGGCCATGATATTTAGTAAGTAAGTAAGTAAGTTTGCAACCACAGTCGAGGGCGACCCGAAGGCTCCCTTTTCTCTAGCTGTCTACCTGAAGGTAGGGGAGGGCGCCACTCCTTTCCCCTGGATTTCTCCACTTATCCTTGATCCGTCTTTTTAGTTGCTGAGCATCAAGCAGAGAAGAATCAAGTACCATTTTCGGAATCTTTGGTGTGACCCGATAGGGGATCGAACCCACAACTTTGTGCACCGTAGCTAGGATACTCTACCTTCATGCTACGGTCGCATAAATATTTGGAAAAAAGAGGATCGTAGGATCTCAGGATCAAAAAGCTAAAGAATGTTCCATGAAGACTTCAAGTAGTAGAAGAAATTGAACCCCTCAAAAATCGGGAAACCTAATTAAATGAAGTAGAATATTATGTAATTCTCGCACGAGCTTGAATTGTCTAAAAATGAAGAAATACGCTGAACTCCTAAAGGGATCGTGGTTAAGAGAGCAGCACAACGAAGATTAACAATGAAAAAGATTTTGAAGTAAGAAAGAAAATCAAAGTGTTTCGATTACATATAATAGATCTTGAGTTTACCAAACTAGTTAATCTGAGGAAATCTGAAAGATATGCTCAATGAAGAGGAGCGACATCCGCAGGTTACTCTTTGTAATGATTATCAGATCTTTATTACGTCATTATTGGAAATCACTTTCGATAATTATAAATAATCAATACACCTTTTCGACCGTAGCCGCCAATTGCCACGCGGGCATTTTTATCCCACTAAAACCGTCGTCCTTTTTTCGCACCCATAGAAAAATGTGTCAAAAAAGGACTGTGACGGTTTTAGTGGGATAAAGCGGACAAAAAATGCCCGCGTGGCAATTGGCAGCTACGGTCGAAAAGGTGTATTGAATTTTTCGTAACTAGTTCAGCCTAGTGGTATCATCTCTGACCGTCTAAAAAAATATTGTATAAAGGTAGGGCTTTTGGCCACGGCACGCATAGCAGGGTTGAACCTACATGCGGGAAATAATCTCGTTCGTCTTCACACTAAGTCTAAGTATCCTAACTTATCACTGGCATTCAATGTTGAAATATCTTTGCATACCATCTGGGTTAACTTCTCTAAGATCTCGACTGAAGGCACTTTCGGACGAAATAATACCAACGGTAGACGGTCCTATCGTCTACACAAGATCACTTAAAAAGGAAATAGTTTAGGAGGCGTGATAAATTCGAGTGGAGTAAGCAATGGCGCCCTGACGCCCTAACGCCCTGACTATACGCTTATATATTTTCCTGCGGTTACTGATCCACTAAAACGGAAGACTATACCTCCGGGTTCGAGTTAACTATTTGGTGGGAAAAAATAGTTCGAGCGTATGATGCCATCCTTGGTCGAGAACCAAGATATCATAATATTGTCAAGATTTGAGCAGGCTATTTTCAGATATTCAAACGTCTCTGGAATTTGAAATGAAGAAAAAGATAAAAGTCGCTTTTTCTTTGAAGATTACCATTCTGAATTGTTTGAATTGATGACGTCATTTCAATAAGGATTAAACTTGGAGAAGTAAAGAAAGTTTATGGAATCTAGATTTAGAATTGTCGGGTGTATATTTAGAGGTGACAAATCCTGGGAGAGAATGTGATATTCGACCAAATGTTATGGATTGGGATTCTTAAGCTACCATTCTTGAGCTACTTTGTACATATCGGATCGCTCTGTTTTATTTTTTCGGTTTTGAGTTGAAAACTTTTAGTGGCAAATTGACTTTGGCCTTTACTCTTGGAAATGAATTTGGGTAAAAAGAGATTTTGAATACTACAAGCTATTGTTTCCAGTTTGCTTTCAGGTATTTTTGCTTTGAATTTACGGTGGCTGTGATTTTTTGTAGGGACTGGGACTTGAAAAAGAGGATCTAAGTCTTGGAATTACGGGGAGCAGTCTTTTAAGAAACACCATGGACCGAAATTTATTGAGAGGCTTTCATTAAGTCTTTTACCATTTAGCCCAAACCATGTCATTAAAATCGTTATTCAAAATAACTTGTAGCAGATAATAAATCTTCACTTTTTAAGGATGAGATAACATGATTAAACCTAAGGTTCAAATTTGTTTTGGCTATATGTTATCTGCTGTTATGACAAATTTGATTTTGTCGTGAGGGGCATATTATGATTGAGTGTAATACGCGACCTGACAATAATGTGCTAATAGCATTTCCAGAGGCTTTTCGACTATTGATACCCCTATCAAAGCTAGACTATATTCATAGGTTATTTATTAGAAAAAAAGTTGTACAGTGGAGACTCTTTAGCTCGAACCTCTATAACTCGAATGTCTCCTTAACTCTAACAAAAGTTATGGTTCCTTTTATTTAACAATGGCTTCTGAGAAACCTTTCTTTATAACTTGAAATTTCCTTAACTTGAACAAATTTGGGTTTTCCACGCGTGTACGGTTTAAAGAGACTATAGAAAATTATACTAGACTATATAGAAAACTTTGAGTTAAAAATATTCAAAATATTTTGGACATTGCACTATAGAGAGTAGATGCGTCGATTTTAAGATTTCCTTAATTGGAGTAAGTTTGCTAATGCCCGGGGGGGGAGCACTCAAGGTAAATGACCTACCATACGTGCGGTCCTTAAGGTTAAGGGTATATTTTTTAAGCTTCCCAAAGGGCACTGTAAGGGTCAAAATCAGCAAATATGAGAAAAATTGCACTCTAAGGGTGCCAAATTTCGAAAATCTGACCATATTTTTGCGGAAAATTTTCAAGAAAATGCGTCGTACCACAAACTTGCTCAAACTTTGCAAAATTTTCTCTGCATTGTAAGGTTCCGATTTCAAAGGCCTAATTTTGGGCTGCACGAATGGTCGTTTTTGAATCGCCTTTGGTATCTTTAGTGACATTTCCATTGAGGAAATAGGAAATATATTGATGGTTTTTTAGTTTTTTTACATGGATCTTAAGTTCAGGCGTGCCCAAAAATCCAATTACGGTAGTAAGGCTATAAAGTCAATTATTTACTTTCTTATAAAAATGAGTGTATACCTTCTTGAAACTGCAAATTAATGTTATGAAACGTACTTTATAGGATTAAATCAACGAGCTTTCATCACTTGATGAGATTTGGTCAGATTTACATCAAACATGTTCCCAGCATCATATCATACTATCAGAACTAACAAACTGAAAAAAAAAAAAAACAATGAAAATTTAAAAGAAAATTTTAACGGTCAACCCTTTCTAATTAAGAGTGTCCTACAGTACTTATATAGTAGACTCCGAACCTGCACTTATTCAAATAATTCGGTTATTCGAAGTGAAGTTAGATCGCGCTCCCCTTGGATCTGCCTACCCAACTCAGGCAAATATACTATTCGAACTGTATATGAAATTCCTCGCTAAACAAATCGATTGCACTAATGATTTTTTTCGATAAATTTTATAATCATGTGACGCCTTGAACACTTTTGAGCGGGAAAGCGGGTAAGAATTTATCATCCCTATAAGGAATTTCATCCCTACTGTGGGTAAAAGCTCCACCGAGGCTGTGAGATCCCTTTAAAAATGACAGGCAAAATACTAAAATTTTCTCTTAAAACAAAGGGTGGTTGTGAAATCTTAAAATATACCATCCTCTTTCCCTACAACCAAAAAATTAAATCCTTAGACTAAAATCCTCACGTGCTTCAAAGCTATCAAATAGAGACGTGAGAAAAGTAACGGTTTATAAGCTACCACAAATCATTAGATTTTTCAAACCAAATATTTTGTAAACATATGAGGATTTCCATATCTCCGTTATCATTTTTCCCAAGTTTCTTATGTGTATATAAATTGCTCCATTATAGAAACACGAATTCTCAACTTGAAATTGTGTCTGAGATTGAGTAGTCAGGAATAAGGCATAAAATACGGTCATGCTATTAAAGGGCTACTTAGACTACACAATATATTGACGAACAATATTCGACAATATGGTTTGCGGACCGTAATGTACGAAGTAAACAACTGGTACTCTATTATAAAAAGGAATTTTCTTTCTGTAAACAATCCCCCTTTATTGTTGGAATATTGCAAATCGAGCTGACAATATATTGCGGGCACCTTTTCAATATATTGTCGACATTCAGCAATATATCATCAATATATTGCCTGACAATATATTGTGTAGTGTATGTAGCCCTTAAGACTAGCCGTTGATTCTTTGGTTGGTTAATTGGTTAGGATTTGAAGAGGATTTGAAACGGGCTTCATCAAGATCCTGGATGATTTCCATGGTTACCTTTGCACTGAATGCGCTAAAAATACTAGTACATATGCGATCTGTCAACACAGTGTATATCCATACACTGTGACATGATACACACGGTGTGTTTTAATGGTAATTTGGATAGGAAAATTATAATTTCTTTATACACCCTACCACCAAAAAAGGTAATTTTATTGTCAATATATTTTCAAAACACAACTTGGACATGAAAAAGGTCGCATCAGATATACATAATTTGTCAATAACAAGGAAAGGAAGCCATCGCTGTTTATGGAAGAAGGGTTAATAATTACTGTATATTGGTAATTACTGTGTCATTATCATTACTCCTTTGTACATAATATTCATTCGAGAATATTGCTAACGGTGCCATCCACTAGGTATTGATCTAATATGTTAATTTCTTCCTTTTGCTAATGGTCCCATTTTAATTAGTTTGTTTGCTATCAAAATTTCCGTTAAACTGGGGTTCGATTTCTTCCTCTCAATATATTGATGTAGATATTGCATTCAGTAGCGGCCTGGCTTAATTTTCTTGGTGGTGCAAAGTATGAAATTGGCGCCCCTGGTATTTTTGTCCTTATTTGCGCCCTCCACCCATTAAGTGAAAATATTAAACTGTAAAGAGCAGTGACTGGTTGAAAGTAACGCCCGGAATCTGTGAGTTAAGCAACTTTTATTTATACGAAGGTGGTGGTAATGATAACTTGATATCTATTTCCTTGTTATTTCCTGGTGTTACTTTACTCTCCATTAAAGATCATTGGCTGAAAAAGGCCTTAAAATTCCAAAAGTTGGCAGGAATAAGGGTTCTTAGTAATTCTGGCGCCGCAGGCAAAAAAATTTGGTGTAAGAAAGGTCAAACAGCTTAAAAGATATTCAAAAAAGGAGAAAGTTAGTCCGCATAAGACCACAAAAACCACAGTGAGCAGTTTCGATCAATCTCTCATTTTGGGGGGTGAGCATCCTCTTTAACCCCTGGTGGATACACAACACTTCTCTTGCTTTGACTTTTCGCAATTCAATGTTGATAGTAGTTTTGAAAAAATTCGTAAAATAAAACGAAGCGCCGCAGGCGAAAAAAAAAATTACATTGCACTTATAGAAGGCGCTAAAAAAACGTGTCAAAGGGCGCCTAATCGCCCAACCAATTATCAAAAAAATTTTGGCGCCCCCTTGAAAAGCTTTTTTGGCGCCCCTCTCAGGTCTTTCTGGGTGGTGCACTGCACACCCTGCACCCCCTGCCAGGCCGCCACTGATTGCATTCAAACATTTAAAGGATATTTGTTGTACCAAACTTTATGAATACCCCTTTTCCTTCTTATAAAGGAAAACCAAACATTTCGTTTTTGTTTTTTTAACTGTTTCCGCTACAACAACTTTTAATACTGTCTTTTTAACTCGAAACTCTATAACTCGAATGTCTTTTTGGATTTTTGACTCAATCCTCTATAACTCGAATGTCTCCTTAACACAAACAAGCAATCTCGTCCCTTCAGTTAACTAACCTTACTCTATAACTCGAAATTTTCTATAACTCGAACAAATTTTTGTTCATCGTGGATGTTCGAATTATAAAGACTCTACTATATTGTAATGCAGCAATCTTGGTTAGCCTGGGAATCCATGCTATGATTTCTTCTTTGATAAACTGATGGCGAAATGTATAGCATGGTATGGGCTGAGATTTTGAATTTCTCAGATCTTAATAACGGTTGAAAACATAGCCAATCAAATTTTGTTATTATTTTACTGGTCACACTTTTTTAGAGAAAGCGCAACTTCCGAAATTTGGTTTTTATCTTAGTAAGTGAGGACAGCACTAAATTCGAATTTCCCACTGTAAAAAATGTGAGTCCAATATTGGACTCACAGCTCGAACCCGTCTTGTGTACATCAAATTATAAAAAAACACACGACGGGTCTCCTGTCTACAATCTTGGTACGTTTCAAAGCCTTTCACTAACCCTAAGTGTTAAACTTGTGCGTAGTCCCATTTATAGACTTGAAGCCTTGAGTCTTGAGGCAATTCAAAGGATGATAGTAGGAAAGTAGGAAACATTCTAGGTCGCAGAACCTTGAATTTCTAGCTCCGTTTTGATCGTGCACGAAAGTAGTTCTGAATAGGCTCGTGCTGGTGCAAAAATTCAAAACAAAAGGCTGTTTAACAAACTACTTTAAGCATTGATTGAGGTGGCAAATATTATACTTTGTGGCTGATCTAATCGAGACAAAAACACAACAGTTTACAATAACACAACAAGGATCAATGAATGTCTGCAGCTCGTAGAGAGCTGAAGAACACGCTACACATTTTCTATAAGAACATTCAAAATTATGTTCTTAACTTGAGTTGTAAGCTTAAAAGTGTTCTTAACATGTTTTTACTTTCACCACTTTTTGAGTATTTTTGTCCATTTTTCTAAGAAATTTAATTTTAGAATCTCCAAACCTTCTTAACTTGTTCTTAATATTTTGGCCATCAAAGCCTTATGTTCTTTTATAGTTTGTTCTTAAAAAAAAGATATACACAACATGGATCAATGGACGGCTGTCTGCAGCTCTGCAGAGAGCTGGAGAACATGCTACATGTACAACATGATTTAACACAAAAGGAAACAGGATGGTAGACATAACAAACTCGTAATTCTAAATAAAAATATATCACAACACGAAATAGTCTACGGTTCCCGACTGAGTGTAAAAGAGATTCTTTTTTTTTTGTGTTTCATCCTTTTTATTCTTTGATTACCTTAGGTTCAAATCATCTATGATTAGTGAGACTAATTTTATCTTTTCGGCCCTAAGACACGGTATTTTGAATAAGGTTTAAATGTGTTGATATCGGTTTGGTCTGCATTGTCTCGCTGTCACTATCATGTTAGCGAGTACAATGTTGAATAGGTCGATGGTAGGCTGCCTGTTAAAACTGGTGATTAGGGACCTTGCTACAGATGATCATTGCTTGAGTTGGCCCTATTTTGAAGGGTGTTATACGCTACTTTAAGAGCCTTTATGGTGATATTCGGTCGTTCGCTTGAACTCTTTTTGAACCCGTAGGTAGCATGTTACGCAATCTCGTTAACAAGATGGCTATTTTACAAATGGCCTTTACAACTGGTAGCGGTATTACAGTAATGTTATCCGGGACATCATATGGACGTTATAAGGACGTTATAGACGTCTTATGAACGTTGCTTTAACGTTCTGTGTCAGGTGACATGACACTTACACTTAGTAGCATAGACAGGAGGGGCGCAAAATTTGTGTAGGAGAGCAGATTTTTATTACACTGTAATTATCTATTCATAATATAAAAAGATAACTACTGTGTCTTAAAAATCTGCTCTCCTACACAAATTTAACGCCTCCATTGTCATTGTCATTGTCTATGCTACTGCACATTTTATCATGATCATCAGAAAGCAATAAAAAAGTAACCAGACAAGTCAAGCTAGATAATGATGAGTCAAATATCGAGATGCCAGGAATTCTAGTATACCTTATCTAACGGTATTAAGGATTTGTGAGGAAAGAAAAAATTGTTGATTATATTAGCGGTACCGTGTGAAGACAAATATTATTGCTTAATATGCCTGTTGAGCGTTCGGATGGGGATTTTTACAAAGTTAGATGGAGTAGAGGGGGAACAATAGACTTTTTCATTGTTTAAGATTTTGTTATTTGAGTTTATTCAGTTCAATCAGAAGATAAATAATGGTTTGGTTTGGTCTTCCAAAAACCTCAGAGTAAGGAACAAGAATGTGGAGGAAATTTTATCTCAAATTCATTCATGGCGATCGAGAGTGGTATGATAATTGAATATTTGTGGGTTTACATGCACATTTTGTTTTTATAAGAACATTCACAATTTTTGAAGCTTTCGGGTTTTCTTAACTTTTTCAGATATAAGCCTAAAAATATTCTTAACATTCTTAACGGGGAAATGTCCGGTCATAGTCGGGGAAACGTCCGTTCGGTGAAAAGTCCGTCGGCGAAATGTCCGGTCGGGGAAACGTCCGTCGGGGAATTGTCTGTCGGGGAAACGTGTCGGGGAAACGTCCGTCGGGGAAAAGTCCGTCGGGGAAAAGTCCGTCGGGGAAACGTCCGGTAATCCTTATTTTCACTATTTCGTGAGCAGCTTTTGTGCATTTATGTTCAAAAAGCGTTAAAATGTTCTGAACATGTTTTTTAATATTTTGACCAGCATAGCCTTATGTTCTTATATAGTTTGCGATTATAAAAAGATGTGCAATACCTGATGAAATGTCGATTCTAATGTCGTCTTCTCAATTCCATTGCAAAGATTTTCTATAAGAAAACAAAAATTATAAAGAATGTTGCTTAGAAAAGTTGTAATGAGATTATGGCCCAGCTCCAATCTAAAACCTAAAGTTATTTAAATCTTTCTCCCAGACTTCAAAATTAGTTTAAACTGAAACTTAGCTAAGATCTACCAATAATAAACTCAGGATTTCTTATACAAAAACATATTAGTACTAGGATATTATTATAAAAAATCAAGGGGGTAAAATCTAATTAGGCTTATAGTAATGGGAGGATATATATTTCAAACATTTTTATACAATCATTTTTAGTTGATCACATGACGAGGTTATTTAATTTGATGAAGAGAGGGACAAATATGAATCTGGAATTTAAATCAGTTTTAGATGATTCCGAGCTGCTTGAATACAGACGAGAGAAATTATGAAGGGACATGGCGAATTTTCGGCATCATGAATGGAATCGAGTTAGATTCTAGCTGATTGCCAGGGACATCATTGAATATTATGATTGTTGATTTGAGAACTTTGTATGCTTTGTGTGCTTTGTACTGGCAATGTATGAACTCTCAGTAGATTTGGTTTTTAATGATGAAATCCAAATCTTAGAAAGACGATTTCAGCAACTATGATTATTTAAAATTCTTAACAGTAAAAAATCACAGAGCCAAAGTTAGCTACAAGCTAGTTCTAGAAAACTAACAAGCGTTGCATGCTGGTGTTTGAGGAGACGACCTCCCGAGTGTGAGAAAAATTGGGAGGAGAAAAATAAATACAGTGTTTGTAAATAAGGAAAAAGAACAAAGAGGATATATGGTAAGTCAAAGTAAATAATTTGTCATCATCAAAAATAAATATGATAGTTAAAAGCACTTAAATGCATTGAGTTATGAAGAACTAATCTCGCGATGTGATAAACAAAACAAGGCGCCCAAGGGCGTGAAGGCCCAGCTTAAAAAATCTGTAATAGAGACAAAATACAAGGATACTTGCTACAGTAGATTGATTAAAACGAATTGATTTATTAATCTTAAAACGAATTTTTCAGTTATTCGAAGTAAATTCTTATCCCCTTGGAGCTTCGAATAACCGGGAGTCTACTGTTTTTTTTTTCACATTGTAGGGATCGATGATCAAACAACTAGACGAGCAAGAGTTCCTGAATATGTAAATAGCAATAGCAGTTTTTAACATGTAATATATCTAGACATTGTCACTTTTTAATGGTACTAAAAAAATCTCCCTTCACTATTTCACCCCACCCCCCCCCCACCTTTTTTTGAAGGAAAAATTGATCCCTTCGTTTGCAAAATTGATTGTCACTTTGTAAAGATAGTAAAAAATCTCCCGTCACTATTTCACAAGTTGTCTGATATGGAGAGTTCTACCATGACCACAGACAAAGAAAGTTTTGAAGTTTTGCTTGAAATAGAAGAGTTGACTACTAAATGACGATAAATTGAGCGGAGATCATATTGCCTTGTCCCGTTAAAGTTGCCGATTTAACTATGGGATGCTTCGATTGATATCATGTTCTGAAAAGGGGAATGTAAAAAAATGATAAATACGTCAGTTTCAAATATAATGTATATTTATTTTAATAGCCTATTGTTTTTTAATAAGTTAAAAAAGCTGAGCAAGTAAGTGGTAAACAATGAAATGTCAAAAAAAAATCATAAATTCCGGGTTAGCCTCGGGAATCTGAGTTACCCAAATGAAACACAAGTTAATTGAATCAAGTGAGCCGAGTACTATCAAGTTAGTCGAGTAATATCAAGTTAGCTGAGTAGTGTCAAGTTAGCTGAGTAATATCAAGTTAGCCGAGTAATATCAAGTTAGCCGAGTAGTATCAAGTGAGCTGAGTAGTATCAAGTGAGCTGAGTAGTATCAAGTGAGCCGAGTATTATCAAGTTAGCCGAGTAATATCAAGTGAGCCGAGTAATATCAAGTGAGCCAAGTAATATCAAGTGAGCCGAGTAATATCAAGTGAGCCGAGTAGTATCAATTGAGCCGTGTAAAAACAAATAAACTGAGTAAAACAAAGTATTCCAAGTGTATTCTGGTGAGCCAAGTGAATCGAGGGGAATCCTTTAAATCTGAGTTAACTGTGTAAATCCAAGTTAGCTTTGTATAACCAAGCTATCTAATGTAAATCCAGATTGACCAGAGTAGCTATACACTGAATGATGAACCCTGAAAAATAAAAACAAAAACGAAATTACGCAAACAGTCGCGTTAAAACTGGAGTATACTACCATGTTCATAAATCGTAAAGCTCAAGTGCAGCGTAAGCTTGTTCCAAGTTTTGGAAGACTTTCATAATTATGTCCACCCGTTAGGAAGACACTTGCTTTTTGTTGAAAATTGAGGCGTGCAAGCATTTGTAGGTCACAATTTTTTCGCACAACATAAAGAACCCGAGATGAAATCTGATCATGATGTTTTACAAATACAAGTGAAAATCTCATTTCCAGGGCAGCTACCTTAAAGGGATAACCAGATCAGACCAGATAAAAAATAAAATTCAGCCCAAAGATTCCTTCCATAGTCCTTAGCAAAACCTCCAAATTTTACAGGCTAATTGTTTTTCAAAGTCGAAATATTTAGGTTTTTAATTTTTAATTTCTGCTGGAAAACAATAGAATTTCAACGTGAGGTACGTGTGAGGTACGAAAAACTGAGATTTCTAATTGTCATATCTTGAATCTGGAATGTTATTTCTCAAAAATATTTGGAGGGCTTACTAAGGACCGTGGAAAGAATCTTTTAGCCAATTTTCATATTTTATCTGGTTATCCCTTTAAAAGTTTCAAACAAAAAGGACAAAAAATTACGAATCAAAAAAAAAAATCCTTCTCTAGACTATAACCAACAATGGGCTTCTCTTTACCACACTTCCCCCAACCTCACAAAGATTTTGCAGTAAATGGTAATACACAACTTGATTTTCACTTAGGTCATTAGGTTCTTAAGCCTTTCAATGATAAATCCTGAAGAAAATCAAATTCAAACTCACCTTAAGATTTGGGTATCAATCAATCAGTGGGAACCAATCAGTCTGGATATGATGTACGATAACAGTCTTGATGTATATGGATGATGGTCCAAAACTGTTCAAAAAGAAAAACAAATATGATTCTTATTAACAAAAAGTACAATCATTAGGCATGGCCTGGAGTAATACCTTTAAGGGAACATTTTTTGGCAAAAACTTAATTTGGCAAACAACTAAAGTCAGCAAAAATTTTTATCTTTGTGAGAACGAATTTTGGTGAATGAATATATTTTAAATTTTGACAAGAACTTATTTTGGCGGATGGCCAGGCAAATCTTCCCTTTCTATTACCTTTTTTTAATGATTGACGGCAAGAATCAATTTTGGTTTTTAGAACTGAAATTGGTGAATTTCAAGTTTTTGCTACCTCAAGTAAAAATTTTTTCTCCATTTCGACCAGACGATCTCAATCAAACGGAATTGAAATTCGATTGTTGAACGCAATCGAATCTCAATCCAACGACCGAATTCTAGGTAATATTTGATTCGTTTGATTGAGATTTTTGTTCGAGTCATTGAATCGAATGCAATCGAACCCAATCGAATCTCAATCGAACAAGGCTGATGGAATTTAATGATATGTTTATCGTTATGACGATCTTCAGAATTCGATGCGGCCAAGTTTTCATTATTCATTATTCATTATTTTAGGGAGATAATTCTCAATAAGTTGCGAGCAAAAAAATTATCTCCATAATTATAAAAATCAAAGAAGCGCACTTTTGGTAGATGAGATGGTAGGGCCGTACGGGTTCATTTTTAAACGGATATTTGCCGGACCGTTTGTTTTGATCTTTCAAAATCTTGATGAAGCGCCAAAATAACAAAATAATGGCAACTTGGCGCGGCAGTTTTTTTGACATGCGGGCGGCTTACGGTAAACATAACATTAAATTCCATCGGCCTAATATTCGATTGAGATTCGATTGCGTTCAACAATCTAATTTTAATCGTTCGCTTGCGTTCGATCTGGCTCAATCGTAATCATCGGTTCTGGTTATCAACAGACTGACCCTATTATTGGCAGACGGAAGTAATAGATAGAATAGCTGTTTTCAAAATCAAAGCATACGCCAGACAACCCGGTAGTGACCTGCGCTGCATTTTTTGTAAGTGAAATTGCCTGATTCTTACCCCTCCTACCTAGCCCTTAATTTGAGAATGTCTTGTTGCAAAAGGCCAATCAATTTTAATCGTTCGATTGCGTTCGATCTGGTTCGATTGGCTCGATCATCGGTTCCGTTTGATTGAGATCCGTCTGGTTTTGAGTATCGACCGACCGACCGACGTAATGGATAGAATAGCTGTTTTCAAAATAAAAGCAGACGCCAAACGACCCAATAGTGACCTGCGCTGCACTTTTTGTATAAGTGGAATTGCCTGATTCTTACCCTACCTAGCCCTTAATTTGAGAATTAACCTTGCAGATTTTTTGTATTTCCCAGAGTGTCTTGTTGCAAAAGGCCAATATTCTTATGATACTACTGGAGCACACAATAGAGATTTACCTTTATGAATGGCAGCAGCAGTCAGTGACAGCAAAATCTTGATTTATCCTCTTTACTTCTCAGTCTTTGAGAGAAAAAGAGCTCACGTTGAACACTCCACGTTGAGTTGAAGATAGTCTATGTATTTTTTCTATTTCTATTCAATAATTCAGAGGGTACATACGTACAATTTCCTGAATGTAAAATAAAATGGTAATAAAATAAAATCTATCTAAATATAATAAAATCTAGAATTTAATAAAAAGGCAACCACTTTGGATTAAGAGGTAATTGAATATTGCAGAAAAAAGAACTTAGATTACTGAGGAATTTAATTGGTTACCAAAAAGAGCTACATGGCTGTATTGACATTGAAAACAAACTAAAAGGCTAAAAATGTGAACGATAAAATATGTGAAGGATAAAAACAATTTTGAGTAAAAACATTTTATTAACTAATATATAAAACATAAGATAAATTGAAATAAATTAGATTGCAAGGTTGAATTGAGGAGAAAAACTACAGAAGAAGTTATGACCTCACGCATCACTGAAAGAATTTTGAAAACTTGATAAGACAAGACAAGATTAATTAACACTGAGATTTGAAGCAAACTTAAGAAAATAATCTATTTGAGGAAGGCCACTAATTTATCATTAAATATATCTAACGACTCAGCATTTACCAGACCAGCTGAAAGCAGGTAGGTGGTAGACTATACGAAATACAGACAATAACAAGATACGGTCTTCAGCCATATATCAACATATGGCTTTGCTCGGCTTTGCTAGAGGATAGATAATTGTATGCTACCCGACAGACAACATTGACAATGACGATCCCTGTCGATCCCTTTACATTATAGCGCTGAGTTTAGCCTGGAAAATATATGTACTCTCGCGGAACACCGCCTAATTGCTTTGCGTAACTAACAAACGTACGGGCACTGTGCAGATGAAAGGCCCACTACGCTGCGCTGCTGGGCCAATTAGATAAAAAGCAAAAGGATCAGAGCATAGATTTTTCCTAGGTAAGATTTTAGGATTCCCCCTGTTATTAGCAACTTTAAGATAAGTAAACCCGAAGTAAACTGGGAATACGTCCATTATATCTTATTCATTTTGACATATTGATTGACTTACATAATGTTCGTTCTTGTTCTTGTTCTTATAAGGAGTCAAAGTTTTTATTCGAGATGTGAATTCTGTTCGTACACATAAAATATGGGAACATTGGATATTTTTCGTTCCAGTGGCGGATATAAGGGAGGTTCAAAATTTATAACGAAGAGTCTTGATTTCCTTATTAGGAGTATGGCTGAAAGAAACACTCTCCCTCATATATTTTCTATCCAACTCAGATCCACCACTGTTGCTTGTTTGCAGGAATAAAGTTCTCCACCTACTAACAGCAGAAATTATGTAAATAAATAAATACTCTCTTCTTCGTGATGATATGTTTATTTGATAGGAAATAAATATATGATGTGATCCTACTTAGAGCAAATACATATTCCTCCATGATCAGGTTTTTGCTTGCATTTACACACGGAGAAAGAATTTTATGAATTTTTAGAGAGAATTTTAGAGCTTGAATATGGTGTGTAGTACTGTGTGATTTCGGTCTTCACAAACCTAGATTGAAGATGATGATGATGAGTAACCGTGTGTAGATCAATTTATTGATAGTTGTAAATGAGATTGTTGTTGGGTAGATTCTTGTATTTTCTTTGAATTGGGTACATTTTGGTTTCGTCAAAAATCGCAGACTCGGAGCATGAGAAATTTATAACAAGAGTATATTTTGAAATCGTTCGTCAATCAAAAGGGGCTAGGTTCGAGTTAGCCAGGTAGGATGCTATCGCAAATGTCTATAGCTAAATGAGGGAGCTTCAGACAATTTGACGTCAACTGACTCTTACAAATTCAAAACGATCCTCTGTCATACAACTTTTGGCGCAAGTATGGATATGTGTATACTGACTTAATCTCATAACAGACCATCCATTCTGCGCACATCAAGCTCTGCTATACAGATAAGATGTAATGATTTGACCTGGCTTTTCAGGCAAATCATCTAAAACCGCGTTGCTTTTTGCCTGAAAACGAAAGCGTAATCAATTGGCTTCCATGTTAATGATTGACGTCTGCTTTTGGTGCAGTTATTGCGTAAGTTCTCCTTATATTAAGCTATTACCGTGAATACGTACCATGCTCGGAGTAATTGGATCTACTCGGAGATTAATATCGACATTACCTCCAGAGCATGCTTGATCATGTTTAGATTACATAATATTATAATGACGTGATTGGATATAAATGACGTCAAGATACTAAAAAACAGCAAACCCTTTTTGCAACCTAATATGACCTCAAACGCTGGGAAAATTTGGAGCGAACAAGACGGTCTTTTTAATGTCGCCACGCTAATGATCTGTGATTGTTAGCTGTACAGAAAGGTATCTAGCAAAGACGCGAAGCAACAAATGATTAAGTAAATGTTTTCACACGGCTCTGCTTAATGATGTGATATGTGAGTTGTTTTTTTACGCATTTTACCGCTAGGTTTATTGTTGCGAAAAAGGGCAAGCCCAAAAAGATCTAGATCAATTTTGGGGATACTTTTTTACCTAAAATTGGGTAACAATGTCCAGTAGCTCTAGATGTGATGTTTGATTTATATCATGTGCACATAATGTTACATAGCTGTTGATAGATAGTTTGGTTTCACACAAGCAATCACTTTCGCAGTTAAGAACGAGATCTCGATGATATATTTTTAACCTATTTCAACACATAAAGATGTTTGTTGGATGAAAAGGAGAAATGAGATTTACAACAAATAAAACAACACTCAAGTAGCCAGTTCTTCTAGCTATTCTTTTTTGTATGGGTTTGAACCAGTAATGAGATTCACGTTTTTCATAAGAACATCCAAAACTTTTGAAGGGGGGGTTTGTAGGGGTTCGAAATACCGTTTTCCCGTCAAAATTTTTGCTGAATCCCGGAATCCCGAAAATTGAAAAAGATAATAACACCGTCACACCGGTTTGTACAGGTTCAAATACCGGCATAATGACAAAAAATAAGGCAAAATACCGTCACCGTCTGATTTTAAAATACCGTTTTCCCGTCTTTTTTTCCGTCAAATCCCGTAATACCGTAGTAAAAAAGGGCCAATCCCGTCACACCGTAAAAGTACAACCCCCCCCCCCCCCCCTTTGAAGCCTTTAGATGTTCTTAACTTTTTTAGTTTTAAGCCTAAAAATGTTTTAAACGTGTTCTTATTTTCATATTTTGTGAGTATTTTTGGCCGTTTTCTTACGAAATTGGGTGTTTTAGGGTCTGCAAAGTCGTTAAATATTCTTAACTTCTAAATATTATGGCCATCGAAGCCTTATGTTCTTATATTGTTTATTCTTATTAAAACGCATAGTTCTATTGAGAATACATGGAGAAAACAAGCAAATTTATCTCCCTTATTTTGAGAGATGAAAGAAATAGATAACTCTCTTGTACGTAGAGAAGAAGACTTGTTATGACGTCATGGGGTTCTAAGTAGCCAGACACACAGCTTGACAGTTTTCGTGAGAGCTGTAAGGTGCATGTTCGTGTCTACTGATGCACACTCAATAATTAATAAACTTTGATACTTTGTGTAAAAAAGAGACATAATGGAAAGAGAGATGGGAGGCCTAGCTGAGGAGAAGGCCTGAAGACAAATGAGTTTTTTGAAGGCAGCTTTGTAATTTTGGAACAAAAGTGGCTTTGGACTTCAGAACTCTGAATACTCGACCTGCAAAAATCTTTTAAAGGAATTGATGTTCGTTCGGTTTAAGCGTGCACTCTTTTTCGCTGTAGAAACCATGTCAGGCTGATTATAACTCCAGAGTGACTTCCACACCATAGAAAAAAGAGTGCAAACTCGAAGCGAATGGACTTCAGAAGCTTACTCAGTAACGTCTGTAGCTACAAGGGTAAAACAAAAGACACCTTTGCGACGAGGTCCTTGCGTGGACTAAGAACGGGTCGAAAAATTAGATGAACTATCTTTGTATGGGGATGTAGTACTTCTTAGCAATTATAAAGGGAGAATTTATAATTTGGAGTATATCTACTATAACTTTGGTGTGTAGACCTTGATAACTTGGTATAGCAATGCTAACTCGTGAGTTGTCTAGGAGATTAATTTTCGGCTATTTTACTTTGCTAAGGTAAACGTGGTGAAAAAGAAGGTTGAAGACTGTATAGAAGCATATTACAAGTTGGAGTAAATTGATCAAAAGGCGCCAAGGCTAGGTCTCACTTCAGTTTTAAAACAGAAAATTTCAAAGAAATCTTTTTATAAGAACTATCTTTGGTTGACACCATCTTAGCATAAAAGTGCTGAGTTTGTACTGATATTGAAAGATTTCAGAATGTTTAGCTATCCATGAACTGAACAATAAACACCAAGCTTCTCAACCACAGGGATTTAAGAGCATTCTCTGGAAGAGCGGTCAATTTCATAGTTTTCAGGATCTAATCTAGAAAACAGTGTGAGTACGAGTTAGTGTTCTTATAAAAACAATCAGAAAAAAGAGGCTGAAACATTTTCTGGAAATAGAATACTTCATAAGGAAGAATTTTAACAGAAGAAAAAGGGGGTTATATATTTCGAATTTCTGTGAAATTTTATGAAAGATTTTCACTTTTTTTTAAGCTTAAGATGTCTATCAACTATACTCTATTTATTAAGAGCCATGTGACGAAAAACAGAATTCTTCTACAAAGAGAGGATGAAATTCAAAAAAAAGTCCAGAGTAGTATATTTCACAGGTACTTTAAATATCACCTAAAAGTTGGATGTTTAAGAATTTTCTATGTTTTCATTGCAAGTCCATCGATAGTGAATGTGATTTTTGGCAGGGTAATGTAGTGATTTTCTTCGAATACTTGCTTACTTGTCTTATCTAAATATCAAATTAGTGATTATTCGTTTCTTGTTTTTAATTTTAAAAATCTTCAATTTTTCTTTTGTTCTTCCATCAAATGGAATGGGCATTTTTCGTGTTATCATGTCATATTTTCTCTAAACAATGAAAGGTTTTGTATTGAAAAAATATTGTTTGCAACAATTTTTTGTTCATGGTACTTTTTAAAAGGGACCTTCTGTTTAAATATTCAAAGTCCATCTGATGTTTGGAAAAGATGGGTTAGGAAGTGTAAATCGAAGCTTTTAAATGGATACTGGAAAAAAGACTAACTAGGTTTCTCTTGACTTCTGGATGTTATGGAAGAATCTCTCTCTGTTAGATGACCTTAAATTTTTGTTCTAATTTTTGAATTTTTATATTGGAAGTTTAGGGGGGGGGGGGGGGGGGGTACTAGGGTTGCGAGCTGACGGGGGGGGGGGGGGGGGGTGCTGCCCGACTTTCGAACTTTGGACCCTTAGACTAAAAAGGAGAAAACAAAGGAAAATTTTGGGAGTTTTACGACCCTTAGCGGGACTTTGGAAGTCCAATAAAGGTACCCTTAAGGGCGGCACATACCGTACCCTCCATTTGCCTAAGTACCCCCCCCCCCCGGGGAAGTTTATCGTGGAATGGAGCGAGCGAGATCTACATTAGGCTCCGTTTCGAGTTCGAAAGATTCTTCTCCCATCATCGGGCAACGTGGAGAATGTTTTCTCAACGATAAATTTTTACTTTGTACTAACCAATACAAGATTATCATCGAAAATAAAGAACTTTGCTGCTATTAAGTCAGAAATTTAGACAGTAAATGTTTTTTGTGGACAGGCTGATCAAATCATAACACAGTACATCCAATTAAATAAAATGTGGTATATTTAGGGGTTTCTTAAACTTTACTATTAAAAAAATACTGTATAATATCCCAAAACTGGATTAATTACGAATGGTTAATTAAGTATCTTTAATGAGTTTTTTAATTAGCTGGTAACGTCATTAAAAAAGCATGGTATTTAGTTTTTACAAAGGAAACTTTAATACGTTTTAGATTTAAATTTACTTTATGTATGACAACCGTTGGGTAATTATTACGGTGGAAGTATATTATTTAGTGGGTGGAGCAGAAATGCGTCAGAGGTGACGATATATAAGAAGAATTTCTAAGGCATTTTCAGGGAAGTCCTTGTGCCATAAGAAATTATCTAGTATCTTAAGGCATTTTTGAATAAGTTTGTGAAGCTATAAATGAGAGGTTAAGCCAGAGCAATTTGATGTAGAAGTCCTTCGTAAATTGACATACAATTGAGGAACTTAGAACCCTTGAACAGATAGTTGCCTGAAGTTTTCAATTTTGAATTCTTGGACTCGATATGAAATGGTTTTTTGGAGTTGAAGATTTGAGAGGATGTAAAGTTGGCAAGGTTTGCAATGTGTCACTGGTAGGTAGTCGAATTGTTCCCTTTTCATATCAATCAGATCCAGGGGGAGGGGCCACTCTAAGGGTATAAAATTTGGAAAGCGTGACCTTATTTTCCTTAAATAGTCAAAAACTTTCAAGTAAATGCACCGTAAGGGCCGATTTTTTGCCCAAATTATTCAAATTTAGCTAAATTTCCTCTGCCCTGTAGGGTCCGATTTCAAAGACCTAATTATGGACCACACATATGGTCATTTTTGAACCCCCCCCTGATCTATTATTACTTCTACTTGTTCTCTACGTTACAAATTTTACAGCGCTTTTCTTCATCATCCATTTGTTATTGTAAAGGATTAAAGTGGAATTCTCTCATATACCAAATTATTGGTAGATTTGCATCTGAAGGGAGATATATAGAATCATGATTGACAACTCGCGAAAAGATAGCGATCGACCAAAATAGAATTATGAGCTATATGGAAAACTACTTAAATTTAGAAACAAGATTAAGAAAGGATATGGTAGCAGAGAGATAGGAGATATTATAGAAGATTAACAATTTTGCAATGTGCAAAAAGTAACTGTGTTTTAGCGAATTGCTACTAAGTAATTATGTTGGGGAAATTTTGTTGAAGTTATGGAAGAAATGAATTTGAAATATGAGGTATGTAAAGAATATTTTAGAAAACCTTTCAGAGAAATTACTGTAATTGGTTTTTAGGAAGATTTTTGGTTTTCGCAAAAAAACATTGAAGGAGCTGAAGCTCCTTTCTAACTTAGCAGAGTCTAAGAGTAGGAAAATTTTCGAAAATCGAAGACAATTTTTCGAAAAATTGTCTCTCTGAGGGTCCCCATGATGAAATATTTTTGAGTATACAGTAGAGGAAGAATAAACTAATCTTTTAAATCTTTAGTACTGTACATCGATAGATCAAAATCAAAAATGAAAATTAATTTCAAACTCAAATTTTGACTTCTATTAAACCGTCGTTAGAGCTGACCTTTGCATTTGATGATTGTATGAATCAATTTTTCGATTTAGCTTGTCTTTCTTCGAGCCTCCATCAAACGAATGATTGATACGAGTATTTTAGGTTTAAAGACACGAGAGAAGAAGGACTCAGAGACATTGCGGTTTAGATTAGCTCCTCCCTTTTTTAACAAATATCAAGTCTGCTGTCCTGTATTATCCTACCATAAGTTAATATCAGTTCTGAGACTTTTTATAAGAAAATATAAGTTATTTTTTTGGAGCATGGAGACCTTAATTGATGAGTGTATTTGAAAATAATGAATCTTGGGAAGGAAAAACATTCTGTCTTTTTCAAAAATAGTACACCTTTTCTTAATAAGACTGTTTTCGAGATTTTTTCTTAAAAAAAGTTTTGACGTAGAAAACCTTGTGAAGAAAAATAGTTCCCCTTCTGCCATCTTAGCTCAAAAAATAATCCGTTGAAAAATAATATCAAGATTTTCGTGCTTTAAAATATTATAAAATTATTCTATATGAAAACATATGAATTAATCCCTGATAGGCTAAAACAGATCGATCAAGGGATAAAAGAAAATCCTTGGAATCTGATTGGTCAATATGACATTATCAATATCCAATATCAGTAAATAACAAGAGTTTTTTTATTATTTTCAAAACTAGGATTCATTTTTATTAGAGGTGCTCCTCCTCTCTCCACCCTTTCGTTTACTTATCGATTATTTTTATAAACGATTTTGGGATATTTTCTTTCTTGTTCTGTATTGTATTAGATAAGGACAATTTTTTTCCTTGTGTATGTATTAGTGTCAAATAGCAATGTAGCTACCTACTTTTAACGTCATTTGAGGGATTTGATGATCAGGTTGAACGTCAATATTTTATTTACGCATTTTGAAGATTAGATATGTTGGAAGCTTATCCAGCTACGTGGTTTATAAATTTTCACGGATTTAGCTATGTTTATTCAATGTGATACATCAGCAAAGAACGGCATTTTCTTCTCCTATCTACAAAGGATATCTGATATTTTCAAACGTGTCTACTGTTCCCAAAGAGTAGGGTCCGTCAGTAGTTTAATCAACAAGATTGTACCGTGAGCATCACAGTGTATGAATATTGAGGATATTTACTCTCCATTATTTTCTTTGAATATTAGTGCGTTTGAGGCACACGCGATAAAAAGTTTAATAGTCTGTCGCCATAGTTTAGATTTCAGGGAAAGCTGGTACTTATAGATAGGGGTGGACGAAGAATTTGTTGGATTGTTGCAGACTCTAATGTTTTAATAAGAGCGGACGCAGCGGTTTAAAAGAAATACCTGTTTTTGGTGTACCTGGCTGATTTAACTTTGGCTGGATGATAGGCCTAGAGTGCTTTGTTGGTGATACTGAATGGTATTTTCTGAAAAGGAATAAAATAAATTTTTTTACCAAAGACGTCTGTTGCAAGAACAGGAAAATATTTTAATAAATTCTAAAACAGAGAGAGATTAAGAGTAAATTTTCAGGATCGAACGACTTGCAAATTTCTGAATCTAAGATAGTTTCGATGCAATAACTTCAGGCATGTGACATAAATCGGCCCTGGCATCTCGGATCTCCCATTCATGGTGCAAAAGTTCATGATAATGTATTTGCCAGGAAACAAACTGATCAATATTGGTTCTGCCGCTTATTAAGTAGTCTGTCTACACATAGAATAGTCTGTGAAAAAATGCCCGGTAATCTTGTTTCATAGGAACGATACTTTTTGAGCGTATAAAGGCGAAAGACACAGAAAAATAAACAAAACACTCGACAGAGCTTAAGAGTCTTAAGCGGTATCTCTCTTACTATGGGATTTTCTTGACTTAAAAGAAGGAAGTAGACGCCTATACACGTTTTTTTATGAGAACAAACTATAAAAGAACAGAAGACTTAAAGCCAAAATCTTAAGAACAAGTTAGTAAAAATATTTCAAGTGATTAAATGAACTCTAAAACACGCGCAATATCTTAGGAAATTGCACAAAAAATCTCACAAAATGGTGAAATTAAGAACATTATAAGAACATTCGAAGGCTTAAAACATTTTGGATGTTCTTATTACAAAACGTGTATAATCTTTTCTGCGGCGCATTTAAGATTATATTTGGATTTGTTGATGTTTTATCTCACCATGTGACGCAGCTCTCTGATTTAAAGGGTCTTGAATACTTAACGCTATTACTAAGATTGTATGAATCGCCAATATTCCTTACTGTGGCCTGTATGGACAGGCCGATGTTATGTGTCAGACTTTATTTAAAGAAATACTTTTTAAAGTGCCTTTGAGAGCAAGGATTAAGTCGAGTTTCTTTGACGCGATATAGACTAAGAAAGTGGGTAACTTTTTGATGGTATGCCTACGGAATTTAGTATGAGCTCTACCGCAAGCTTACTTTGCCGAGTTTATACTTTGTCTTGTACTATTGAAATTAAGAGAGAAAACAAAAATCCTCTATGAAATTGTTTATTTGTTTGTCTGTTTTTTTTTGTTGAGAAAGTTATTGTATCGAATTTAAATAATTATCTTTGTGTCAAGGCTATATCCTTATAATAGTTAGTTGGCTTTGATGATGATAGTTAAGTGAGACTATTTATCATTTTAAAGGGTTTTTTTGTAATTTTTCGGCTGGTAATGCTGGACTGGATCTACCTTTGATTGAGTAGTTTCTTATTCTTCTCAACTCCAAATCGGTTCAAAGATTGATTAGATCGCAATCTGCGGAAACTCTGGAAAAGTAAGGTTGCATTAATTACTAGTACTACCTTTACGTTTATGTGCCTTAGGCATATTGATGTCATTAGTAAAGAGGTCATTTGGGCGAAAAAGGGGAATGGCTTTCCCAGAGAATATTGCTTGTTTATTAGTAACGGACATGTTATAAAATGGGGCGGCAAAGCATTGTATGCTACAACCAGATTAACATACAAAAATTAAAAGGAATAAAGATTTGCTTTAAAGAAGTTTTAAAACTCCATTTTAAGCATTTCTTATCATCTTATCTCAATCTTAGTTTATTGTATTGTGAATCGTGTGTTTGACAATGAAAGGAGATGCTTTTTCTAAAAACACGTTTTTTTATAAAAACATCTAAAATTTTTGAAGCCTTCGGATGTTCTTAACTTTCTGAGTTTTAAGCCTAAAAATGTTCTTAAAACGTTCTTATTTTCTCCATTTCGTGACCATTTCTACACATTTCCCTGAGAAATCGGGTGTTTTTGAGTCCCCAAAGCGTTAAAATATTCTTATCTTGTTTTTAGCATTTCGGCCATCGAAGTCTTAAGTTCTTACATAGTTTGTTCTTATAAAAGAAAACGTGTAGGCATTTTGTAATACCGTCTTGAATTTAATAATACATCTAGACTAATTAACAGCCAAGTCACAGTAGTATGTCAGCCAGTTGAACCACATGGCAGGTTTTTAATGTTTAAAGACTGAGTGTGATACAAGACTACGGTCTCTTGTCATAGATTGTATGTTTGTGAAAGGGGAGGCAGTGTGATTGATTACGTGTGGATTGATTTGTTAACAAAATTTGGTTCAACTGGCTAGCTTCACCCTCTTAAAATCTATCGATTGCGGTTTGTAAAGTTTCGTATACAATCACTATAAGATAGTATTTGGAGTTTTTGTGTTTTTTTTTTTTGGATTATGTAATCAGAGGGAAAAAGGAAGGTGTATCGATGATGTATATTATATACATTGAGATGGTGATCTTTGATCAGATTAATCTAGGATTTGTGATGATATGAGTGTTTTGATTGTGAGTATCGGGGTCATTTTATTAGGCATTTCTATGTTATGACTGGCAGAGAGGCTCTTGACGTCCATATAATAAGGTTGAAAAAAGAACGTTGGGCAAAGTTACAGCTGAGGTGAGCCATCATCACACCAGGGTTCCCAGCACTTAGTAAAAATAATTTTCCCTGACTTTTTCAAAAGAGAACTTTTTCCGGTTTAATTTCTCTCTATACAACTTGAATACAACAATTTACAAGGGTTTGATTACTGAATGGGCCAGCTTGCCTGCTTAAGTAAAGGATACGTTCAAGTTATAGAGGACCAAGTTGTGGAGGTCCGAGTTAAAGAGGTCCGAGTTTTAGAAGGCCGATTTGTGGAGGACCGAGCTGTAAAGGGCCGAATTGTGGAGGTCCGAGTTACAAAGGGCTGAGTTATACAGGGATGAGTTTTAGAAGGCCGAGTTATACAGAGGTCCGAGTTTTAGAAGGCCGATTTGTGGAGGACCGAGTTGTAAAGGGCCGAGTTGTGGAGGTCCGAGTTACAGAGGGCTGAGTTATACAGGACTGAGTTTTAGAAGGCCGAGTTATACAGAGGTCCGAGTTTTAGAAGGCCGATTTGTGGAGGACCGAGTTGTAAAGGGCCGAGTTGTGGAGGTCCGAGTTACAGAGGGCTGAGTTATACAGGACTGAGTTTTAGAAGGCCGAGTTATACAGAGGTCCGAGTTTTAGAAGGCCGATTTGTGGAGGACTGAGTTGTAAAGGATCGAGTTGTGAAGTAAACTACAGTGTAATGTCAGTTCAGAGAAACATCGCCTATCGAATTATGGATATGGATGTAGTTTACTTCACAACTCGATCCTTTACAACTCAGTCCTCCACAAATCGGCCTTCTAAAACTCGGACCTCTGTATAACTCGGCCTTCTAAAACTCAGTCCTGTATAACTCAGCCCTCTGTAACTCGGACCTCCACAAGGGAATTCTAAAACCTACTGGTTAAGACAAAATTAATCACCATAGACTCGTGATAATCATGCTGAAACGTGAATACTGCGAGAGCTTAAAAGTTTTACCGCTTTTTTTCCCTGATATACAAAAGAAAAAAACCTTAAGTATTGGATTCACATGAAAGCGTAAGTCACCGTCTCTTTGAAAACGTTTATGACATTTCTGTAACTCTGTCAAACTTCTCATGGGAAAAACAGGGAATAGATTTTCAAGAAAAAGCATGTTACATCTTTTAAGGTGAGATATAACTATGCAAAGTTGAGTACGAACATAGTTTATTTACTCATATGATACATACAAGACTCATAGGAATAGTATATAGGGAGAAGTGATTTTATGGCACTCTATGGTACAAATAGGGAAAAATATGACACTCATTCGTGCATTTGACACGGTTTTAAGAACTCAAGAAGTAGAGAGTTTCAAATTAATATAAAATAAAGAAGGGTTATTATTTTGATTAGATAGGAAGGTAGAATTTATTATTACAAATCTTGTGAAGAGGAGCATTAGGTCTCCAGGGCAGGTTTGAAGGTTGCTTCCTTAACTATATTATATAGTAGTTTTGTGAAGAGAAGCATTATGTCTCGGGGCAGGTCAGAAGATTTGCTTCCTATCTATATTATGTAGTCTCGTGAAGAGGGCAACGTGTCTCGGTGACAGGTTAGAAGATTTGCTTCTTATCTAAAAGTAGTGACATTGAGGAAGAATCAAATTACAATACACAATCGTTACGTTTCTATGTATAGATTGTTGAGAACCAATCTAAAGTGAAAAAGAAATGGAAGCACATCTCATTTCCTTAATCGGTGAAAAATATAAAAGTTAGTTTTAGTCAGAGCAGGAAGCCGTGTAGGATAGAAAGGTATGTTAATTCAACGTAATGGGTGCTGAAAACCAGAAATTACTCTCTGGCAATTTCTATATTATAACTTGTGTGTGTTAGTTCAGTGGTCTCGTCAAAGCAAGCTGTTTCGTTTGAGAAGGAAAATGGATTTTGAATAGCAAATTAGCATATATTGCATAAATTTTGGTGACTTATACAGAATTTCCAAATGGAAAAGCCTCTTTACTTACTCAGCAAAGACGGAAATCCGTTTAAGACGGAAAAACTTGTATCACTTGTTACTTTTAAAGAATTTAATAATTGTGGTGATAATATACAAATAATACACAATGTGTGTAGTGAGTTTGGAAAAACCTTGTTGGTCTCGTTTTCGGTTAAGCTGAATTGGAACAGGGAGGACCTGGCAGATACATGGCATTAAAACTATTACTACTATCAAGTCTATCTAACGTTTCAAACATCCACATGGACATTCAAACTACGTCCCGTGTCAGTTTGGATGATAAGCAGAACTGACCAGAGATGACTGGAAGCTTAAATTGTTGTTTATTATGGTTGAACAAAAAACTACAACAAAAAGAAGCAATTATGTTTTTATATAAACATGATATGCTCAGAATTCTAGTTCTTCTCTATTCAAAAACTACTCGATGAAAGCTTAAAGCTGTTTACGTTGATTTACATAATACTTTTAAACTAAATTTATCTCCAATTTCTTATCGTTTCAGATCTCAGAATTAACACCAACATTAGCCAATTTTCTAAAAGAAGCTACACAAGACCAATTAGAAGCTCACCAACAGGTATTATGCGGACAGTGTAATACTGATTTGGATAAAATTATCGGACGCACTTTACAACCTATGAGTGCTTTATCAGAAATGTATTCAAATCTACCACCTGGAGAAAATCATACCTCAAGTTTAGGGCGTGGTCGAGACAGATCGATCTCTCATCAGCAATTGGTTCAAATGCGGTCACATGACATTGATACAACAATTTCATTGGCCGATAAGGATAAAGAAAATACACCGTCTGCTGCTTCATTTTTTCTAAGGTAAGCATGTTTGTTTAGCAAAGAATTATGGGAATAATTTCATGAAAGAGTCACAGTGTCTTTTTTGCTGATTTCTTTAGTCCGATACTTTGAAATTCTGTCTTTGCTATGGGAGTGTGACAATTAGAAAAAAAGTTTTACGTTGAAGCATCCCAGATCGTTCGGAGGGCTCATTTCATATTAAAAAAGACTTCCTAAAAAAATAGTGTGGAGAAATTAAGATTTAATTAAGAATCATGAAATTTGTGGTCAAGAGACAGAACGATTAAGTTAACGGAGTAATAAAGAAAATAAGGTAATAGCGGTCAGACTATGAATTTTAATTAAGTTACCAAAAGACTTTAAACTCCTCCCAGATTAATCCCAAACACAGTCAATTGTCTCCTAAAAGTATTCCATTAGAGTTATAGTTTAATAAATGCCGTGGTAGTTTTAAAGGAAGAAGTATTTCTAACACAGAAAATTAGAAAACTATTTTTGTATCGTACACGTTTTTTTTTTTATAAGAACGTCAAAAATTTTCGAAGCCTTCGGATGTTCTTAGTTTTTTGGATTTGATGCCTAAAAATGTTCTTAAAATGTTCTTATTTTCAGCTTTTTTTGAGCATTTTGATGTAATTTCTTAAGAAATTGCATGTTTTTAAGTCTCCAAAGCCTTAGTATGTTCTTAGAATGTTCTTAGATTTTTGGGCCTCAAAGCCTTATGTTCTTATATAGTTTGTTCTTATAAAAAAAAAAACGTGTATTACGTAATTTTCTCACAAGGGTCAACGGCTTTAAGATGTGCGACGTGAGGGTGCCAGTGAAAGGTCTCCATGCGTATACAATGAAACGATTCTGACAAGGTGGATTAATCCAATTTAGACAGGTCACTAATTGTTGATTTTTGAAAGATTGTCGATTCCTAAATAATCTTGTTTGAAGATTTGAGATGATGATGTTGGTGGATGAGGATAAAGAGCTTGAATAAAATCTGGTTAAAATATCAAGATAAAGTTATTGAATTTGTATAGAGAGATTGTGTGAGCTATAATTATTTGCTTCAAAGTATTGAATTATTATATAATTACGATGTAGCTGATGATAACTACCCAAAGATTGCTTTTGACTTAGGTAAGCCTAAAGTAATGAATGTAGCGGTGGTGTAGACCAGGGCGGAGCTGGTACATAACGCCCATCTAACGTCCATTTAGCATCCAGAACGCCCACCTTCTAACTCTCTAATAGCTATATCCTGAAAAATTACAAATCATTGCTTGCTAGGTCATATGCAAAACAAATGCATATTTTTCATGAATAGTAGACACGAGTGGTTTAACAGCAATAAAAGCTTACTTTTCCTGCTGTTGTTGAAAGACATATCAATGAAAAAATAAAAATCCAGTCAAACCAAAGAAAGAGAGGAAAATTTAGTAATTTAAGGAAGGTTACTCCAAGACAACTGAGCGACAAGAAAAAAAACCAAAAGGGGCGCGAAAACCACAATAATGTAAACAATCTTGAAAGGAATAAGATTTTGGCTGTCACTCATTTTGTGTTATGAAACAAACAGAGATACACGATTTTACATATCAGAAGTACACCCCCTAATTTTAACCACAATTTGAACTTTTAAATAGCAGCTGGATAATGCTGGGTGGATTGCAATGAGATTTAATTGAATTGTTTTTGGGAGTAAACTTTGTCATTAAGTGATGAGATTTTTTTCCTTTTTGAAATGAGATTTTTCATGAAGAATGCGACCACCTGATAAGAACATTTTAATGTTCTATATGTTGCCATAGATGCAAACTATAAACAAAGCTGATCCATTCTTTTTGGCATTATAGCCATGGGAAAATCTGATCTTTTTGACAGTCATTAAATTCCAAATAAGGGCATTTTTTCGGTAAGGCAAGAATGAGTTTAGAAATCTCAAGTTTGAGCCTAAGTGACAAGAAAGAGTATGAGATTGAAAGATTTTTGAGATTTTGAAAATTTCTAAAATGGTTGTCTAGAAGTGAATTATTTCTCGGTTTGGTTGCCATAACTCGGTCTGGAGGCTCCCAAAAGTCCTGTAAAAGTCCTAACGTTGAGACCGGTCTGAGAGCAAAGCAGAAGGGGTGCCTTCGACCATCCCAGCCCGGCTGGGACTTCCGAAGGTTTCTCTAGTTCCTGCATTTTCAGAATATATCTACAGCTATAGATGTCAGAAACCCCACAGAAATATAAAGTTTCGTCTAGATTTCAACAGAAAGGGAAGAAAAGTAAATTGAGAGAAACGTTACTTGTTTATGTAGCAAAGGCAATCAATAAGTGGGAAAGTTCAATTAGCAATATCAGTAATTATGCATGATCATGTTTTAATTAGCCAAATTAAATTTATTGTTTATTGAAAAAAGAAGTAAATAAAACTACGATGTTTAAATGGTTATGAGATGCAACATAATGATATAAAAACAATAAGAAAAACGGGGGTTGTGAAAAAGTACACGCAAAAAACTTGAGTAAAGTAAATTAGCGACAGTTTTTTTTGTACGTGTTGAATTCACATGAGAACTAGGGGAGCAATTTATTTGTGCAAAGAAGAGGAAATAACTGTTATCTTTTGTCAAATTGTTGTTAAAAAGACTGTTTTTTTTATGTGTGTTGTCTCCAAGATACCCTTGGTTTATATTGCAAGTCTATTTGAGCCTTATCCTCTTTACAACAATCAATTTGGCTTCATTGGAATCAAAGCAGGGAGCCAGACAGGTAGCAAGAAATGCAAAGACGAATACAGATTTAGAAACATTTTTGTGCGAGCAACTATAACAAGTAAAACACAAACTTGACAATTTCACAGATACACAGTCATGAAATCTGAGAATTCATTTTACCACAGGGCGGCACAAAAGCTCAACTTGGGTGCAAACACCACCAAACAACAAAAAGCATCCAAAAATAATAACAAAGGAATGACCAATAAAAACAATGCTGGCAAACGTGGTGGAGATACAGTTGCTATTGACAACACAAGGAATATTTTCTTGATGAACACCAGTGAAATGATTATGCGTACTCCACCCCATGCACCACCATCTTTGTTCAAACATGGCGTAACAAGACGTGGTGATTGCCATGGGAAGGTAAGAATACTTTTACTCGAATTTTTGACTACACCTTTGGTAAATAGGCTAAGAAGGTATTTTCAGCATATATTGAGTATTTTAGTCTAGTTTCTTAAGAAATTGCAAGTTTCAGAGTCTCCAAAGCCTTAAAGTGCTCTTAGAATATGTTCTAAAGTTGCCGGGCCTCGAAGCCTCATGTTCTTATATCCTTATACATTTTGTTCTAATATATGAAAACGTGCAAGGTACTATAATAAAGGCCATTAAGCAAATATATTTTAGAGCTTTTATGACTGAATAATTTGCAAGAAGCTGTCAAACTTGGTCAAAGACATAACGTAACGAAAACATTACTTCACTGTACATAATATCCCTAATTCGTGTACAAGCATACAAAAGACAATTCTAAACAGGAAATTAGAATGTTTTCTTAGACAGTAAAAGTTCTAACACTGTACTACTACTTCCCATTTATTGATTCCGTGTAAAGATAAACACGAAACAATTTTCATAAGGGGATTAACCATCTTGTTTTTCCGGACACAAATATTGAGGTACTATTACTACGTTTTTCTTTAGGAATATCAATATAGTGAAATAATAGAATCACAAAGTGCTCAAGAAAATTCGAAAAAATTCGAGTGAAATATTAAGAAATAAAGAACTAACTTACAATAGACCTTATCGGAGTTTTTGATTTTCTAAAAAAGTGATGCATTGTGGGATTGTTTCGAGTGTCTTACAATAGAAATCTCAAGGAATTCCTCGAGGGAATTCTATTGTAATACACTCGAAACAATCCCACAATGCATCGCTTTTTTAGAAAAATCAAAAACTCCGATAAGGTCTATTACAATATGCTCAGCATGGAATACCAATATATAATCTTTCGAAGATCTATAATTTGTAATACCTCAAGGGGTAGAGAGAAGAATTTTTGAAATTTTGGTAACATTATAAAATTGCAATTTAGACTATTAGACCATCGAATACCGATACTAAATGGCACTGTTGTGTTAAAAGCACATGTTCAATGGTGTTTGTTAATCCAAAACGACAATCACGGGAAAGAGCCAATGTCGTGTTATGCAAGATTTGTACATTTTTACTTCCTTTGAGTCGAACTATAATTTCTTTCTTCAGACCCTGTTAATTGGTTTACGGTTATCTTAAAATAAATCTCTCATTACTCAAAGGTATATGTTTCGTTCTTATAAAAAGAAATTATATTCATTTCGAAAAATAAAAGTTTTCTTTCTTCTACAGGTTCGTGTTATATTACGCACGACGAACCGGCGCCGCGGAGCCTCAGATTCATGTCTCACAGTCGACGCAAAGAAAAAACAAGTATCTTTACGAGAGTCAACGATAACGACCACGTCAAACGACGGCGGCCAAACGTCGTCGTCAAAACGTTTCGATAAGGCACCTCGTATCTATTCATTCGATAATATCTTCACACAAGAAACGACTCAACAGGAGATATGCTCGGGAACATTGGTTGATTTGTTACACACTGTTGTCAATGGTAACGATGCATGTATGCTGACTTATGGATACCCTAAATTAGGTAAGAGAAAAGTGAGGGCTTGAATTGTTTCCACAATCATGGTCGTAATATTTTAGAAAAAAGGGAAATTCCCACGAATTTTCAAAACCACAAACGATTTGGAAGTGCTCTAAGTTAGGTTGGAAGGGTAGAGTTTTAACTCTGAGTTTTAACGCTACGTTTCATACTAAACCGTATCAGTTCGAATACCAGTGATACTTCGAACAGTACTCTAAACTTTGACCGTTAATTTCCATAGCCTTGAGCGTCAAACATCAAATCATATAGTTAATGGTAAAAAAATATTTCAGCTCGAAAACAGTATGAGTGATATGAAAACATAAGATATACTCTGGGGATGATTACGAATGAAACTGATTGTATATCTCTGGAAGAAGTAACCAAATAGTATAGTACTCAACTTTTCAACACGCAAATAAATTATGGTGAGGAAAAGATTTAAAGAATAAAAAACACTTTGCACCATTTTGTTTTCAGGCAAATCGTCGATCATGGTGGGTAAAGATAACAGCGTAGATAACATCGGCGTTATACCATGTGCCATCTCATGGTTATACCAACTTATTGATGACCGAAAGCAAAGGTAAGTTCTTAGAAAATTTGAAATTTAAAAATACTTTATTACACGCAAATGAGTAGACAAGGCCTAGCCTAGAAATCTAAGCTAGTTTGATTCAGTCACTTGGATAAATCTGATGGTTAAGTTGTGACTGAATAACAGTATTCCAAGGCAAACTTAAAATCCGTAAATATAAAAAATCTTTAAAGCGCCGAAAAACGCTATATTGCCATAAGCCGTGTGTCCTAGCCTTGTGAATACGGGCTTAGTTAACTAGGCTAGACAAGGCCTTGAAATTAACACGCAAAAAATCAAAGAAAAATTTTCTCTTTTTCAAGAACGCGATGGTTGGTTTTAACTATCATGTTAATAACATTCTTCTTATTTTCGAGTCATAAGGCATGAGATATTGTCACCAAAATCGACCGACTAAAAACTCCTTGATCCAAAGCTTTTTGAAAATTCGGTACTTCAATCCTAACGGTAGCATTTCTAATCTGGGTATATCATCTACACATGCCTAAAAACTCCTATCACCAAACACGGAAGATGTTACTGAGAGGCCAGTATTTTAATGATAGCGCAGTGAATTCAAAACTCTGAAATTATCAATTAACTGTTATGGTCTGGTCATACACAGATCGAGTCATTTGACTTTTAGGCCAACTTTCACAAATTGTTTCCTCTTTCAATTTAAGAACCGGCGCACGTTTTTCAGTCCGTGTATCAGCAGTAGAAGTAGTTGGTAAATCAGAGAACCTGAAAGATTTGCTGGGTGAACAAGGCAATGGTAGTATGTGCAGTAGTAATGGTGGAACGTCACCAAGTATCTATTTACCAAGAGAACGAGCATCAAGCATACAGGTAAGCCCATAGTGTAATGGTAGAGCATCCGGCTATGGTGCGCAAGGTCGTGGGTTCAATCATCGGCTAGGTCATGTCAAAGACTTTGCGCTTAGTACAAAAATTGATACTTGATGCCTCTCAGTTTGATGCTCAGCAATTAAGAGAAGGATCAAGGGTAAGTAGAGCAATCCAGGGGAAAGAAGTGGCGCCCTCCCTTACCTTCGGGTAGATAGCTATCGAAAGAGGAGCTTTCGTGCTGCCTCCGACTGCGGTCACAGGTTTACTACTAAAAGTAACTTAATCAGGATTTCGAGGTTCTATTGTTTTCTCATGACCTAACAAACTTATTCCACAAGTTTTTCTTTCTCATGATCTACCAATTTACTTCAGTCTTACTCCAGTCCTCAATTTTGTGGATTTAGTCAATTCAAACTTTAGCACATTTTCCTTTTTGGTACTGCTATATAAAGTTCACAATATAAATTCAGTTTCTTAACAATGTTACGCAATCAAAGATTTTCGTGTTTCTTCTTCCTTTGGTTTTTAAAAGACAGTTTTGATTTTTTCAGCTTTCCGATTTTACCGAATTACGTGCACCAAATGCCGAGAAAGCGGCTTTTTATTTCGACGCGGCCGTCTCATCCCGAACGACGCCGATACCAGTAGTCAACGAAAACGGCGAAGTGATTGAGGATCCGGACGAGCGAAGAAATTCGAACATGATTTTTACGTTACATGTTTATCAGTATATGATCGATAAAGTTGGGACTGGCGAAAGTAAGTTTTTTTTCCCTTTAGATGCGAGTCTCAGGTGATAGAATGGGCCTACAAGTTTAACGAAAACCCATATCTTCGAAAGATATGTATTGTCTTCTTTCAAAGATTTCAATTCACGTCTGTGAAAAGAATTTTATTTCAATTTAGATTATAGTCCAAATAAATAGTCCAAGTAATAACCGTACATCCTGTGCCCAAGTTCAGGAGTTGCCATAAAGCCATTATGGTAATAACCGGGAGGGCGCATTGCTATACATAGTCCAAGTAATATGGAAATATATGTTGAAAAACTGCAGTGCATAAAGTGGCAAAAACTATAAAAAATTTATTTATTTATAATTTAGTTCACGGTGGAAGATCAAGATTCCATTTAATCGATTTATCCGGGTGCAGCCGAAAGAAGAGGAGCCGCGATAGTGGACAAGGTGCATGGCTTCCTCTCTCAGCTCTGGGAAATGTCATTGTCTCCATTGCAAATGGTACCAAACACATTCCACACCGTGATAGTAAATTGACGACATTATTGCGTGAGGCCATGGGATCACTATCGGCACGTATCACGATGATAGCTAACGTATCGCAAGAACCTAAACATTGTTTTGAAACACTTGCAGCCTTTCAAATGGCGTCGCGTATCCATCGGTCGAGAAAAAGAAAGAGTAGGGTAGGTTGTCTTTTGCAATTTTTTTTCCTCATTATTCTAATGGCTGAGAACCAAACACCCCTTTTTCACAGACTCACTGGGACCCCTTCCCACTGGAAAAAATGGCCAAAATATCGTCCCCAGTGGTAATTTATGTCCCCACTGAAAATCATGAGACAAGCGAATCCTCACTGTAAAATATTGTTGGTCCGCTATTTTTACCCGCACTGGCTGAAAAAATCCTACCGGGTTTTTGAGAAGATGAGAAATTTCATGTTTTCCATTCAAAAACCAACCAATTGATGCATCTTTTCCCATATCTTCCAAAGCTATAAAGATAACCCCAGTCAACATGTTTTTGAATAAAATATTTCGTTTTATGTCTTTAGTATTCAAGTGGGACTAGCTCGTCAGGTGGTGACAGCTCCTGTGACGAACGAAAGAAACATCGACGTCGTTGTAAGCCCGTCACGCCGCTTCTACGAACCGACACCTGTCAATCAGATCACCACGTCGAATCGGAATTCACATCGACGTCGGCGGCCGAAGAATCGTGTGATACAGTCATTTATCTTGGTCCAGGTGGCCGTTGTTTGAGTGATCGAGATTTGACGGATTTTGAGCATCCCCCAACAATGAATAAACCGACAATGAGAGTTTCACCCGTGGTCAATTTGAACAAAACGAATCATCAAAATGTGACACAAAATCACCAAAAAGTCAACACGTTACCAAGAACGAATAAAGACTTACAAGATAAAAACACTGTTGAAACAGATAAGAAGGTTTTACCAACTAAGTCTAAATTATCCTTGAGAGCAAACAATGACCCACCTATTGTGGTTAATGTTAACTCCAATAGTCTAACAGTCAAATCACCCTTGGAAGAGATCGCACCATCAACAAAACTTAGTAACCAAAAACAACAAAACGAGTGCTGCTTTGGTCAACAGAAAACAAAAGACGATTTTTGGGTTGGTCATCGGAAATTAAATTTACCGGACAATTTGAGATATTCGGACAGTTTACCCGTCCGAAGTAAGAACCGCTGTTATTCGGTTCCAGAATCGTACGACGTTAATAACAATTATAAAATGACGAAAAAAGAGCGACGCCGTACGGAAAATGACGTCGGGGAACGGCTAACAAGAAGTACGAATTCATCGCCGTGTAAACGAGGCCGTAGTATGACTTACGATCATTCAAGGATCGAATCGAACCGTTCGCTTAGTTTAGATAGAACTTTATTAGATAAACACGAGGAAAGCGAACAGATTTGTGAAGAAAATTATCGCTCAAACGAAACGATATCAAGTATCGCAACTGTTGAGAATTTCGAGCGGCAATTAGTATCGAAAATAGCGGAGCGGTTTGCCGTCGAGGCGGAATTCAGTTTAAGCAAAGACAATGCTAATGATAACAATAACAATAGCAACACAAGTGAGGATTTTTACATCGACGATGATATAGATACAATAAGCGCTGGTCTCGATTCTCGGAATCCAATCGATCATTATACGATACAAACGGATTATTACAACGATTCGTATGGTATAGATTCGAATCGAATTGAAGAGGTTGTTGTGAGAGATAATGACGTCATCAGTTGTAACACGTGTATAGGAGAATGTATGTGTTACCATGACAGCCCGTTTAATAACATTCAACGCCACCATTTTGATAGTGCGGAAGATACAGACGAAAAGACAGACAAAGAACTAAGGTATAACACAAGCAATTTGTAAAGGTTTATGTTAAGTCAAATTTTAATTTTCCTTGCCTTGCTAGTGTAAAAGGAAACTCGTTCCAGACTTCCAGGCTGTTTCAAGTTGCAGACAATTTAGAATTTTTGCTATTGATCATCTTTAGTTATTTATTCAGGGAAATGGAATTAAAATAAAAAGAGGTTCTCAGGTGAAAGTTATTTTGACTTGCAATCGCACATGTCAACGCTATTTAGGACTTTTTCTGGTCTACCAATCTTGAATATGTTGAAAATTCTAGCGCTTAACACTTGTGGATGTACCTATATTGTAATGATTGATTTATTGAACATCTACATTTTTTTCTTATGTTTCAGATTTTCAAATTCACGTCACCGAAACAGTTTTAGTAGCTGTGATAGTCATCTGAATTCACCAAGGAATTTCGACAAACGTAAGTTTTTATCTTATATTGATTAAAGATTTTCGATCATGTTCAGACGTTACGGGTTCCGAAACAAGTGTGAACGTCAAAATTCGAAACGTCAAAAAAGAAGACATTACAAATAGGAACACACTCGATCCGTTACGAAAATCATACCGGAGCGAAACGGAACAGTGACGTGTGAACATGGTCTTCATCTTTGTCAGCTTCAATACGTGCTCAAGCAACATTTGCAGTGTCGAATTAAACGGTCATAAGACATACTTCCGTCGGTGTACGTTTTAAGTTAAGTACCTAACAGTTTGCAGTTTGTAAGAATTGCTAAGAAACTTTATGGTCATTTGAAATTCAATGGATTTAAGCTTTTTGTGAACTGCCTTTCAGATAATGCAATGTACTAGTACAGTTTGCTCCATAATCTAAAGTGCAATTTTCAAAGGTTGAAAATGTTTGGGATAGAAGTTGATTACAGGGCACTGTTAACCACAATCATATGTTTTTAAGAAATTCTTACAATATTCTATTATAACATAAAGTTCTGACATCAAAGAAAGATTACTGACAAGAATTAACATCTGGGTTAAAAAGCTCAAAAATATATTTTTACTTGGACCCCCAAAAATTTAATCATGTCACATAATAACTCATAACATACTGTCAATCAAAACTTTAAGTACTGAAGATCATCCCCAAGAGATTACACAGACTTTAAAAACCTGAGCGTAATAACTTTACTATAAAAACCCCCAAAGCTTCAGTAAGATTTTTAAAATCAGAATAGAGAGCAAGCTACAAAATAAGTTGGTACATGTAGTAAAATTAAGATATACCAAAATTTCACGACAAAAATGACGATTAAACCAAAACAATCAACAGCAAAGGTCTGGGAAGGATGTCTATATGACCTGTATGCACATTCTTTTTTCCTTGCGTTTCCAGATCCACCTTCGGAAGGAGTGAGCAGCGGATATGAAAGTATGAGATGTGAAAGTAGTGCTAATATTCATTCATCTGACAGTTCAAGTGAAAAAGGAAAATCGCCAAGACCTAAAGGTAAGAATTTGATTTTTTTTTCGAATTTTAAAGGATTTGATGAAATCGAAGACTTCTAATGAGTTATTTGAAATATTTTTGATGTCTGTGCAAAGAAAAGGACAAGTCACTTACTGGGCTTTTGTCCTCCATCACCTTTGATACTTCAATAAGAAGCTTGAGATTTTACCAGAGTTGTCGTCCTGAAAATTTTGGGACAAAGAATAAGATTTAACATAATCAATGCATTTGACAAAATTGCAAGGATCCTGATACAAAATATATAGTGAATTATCTTTTGCAATACCTTAAAGGCTTCATGGTGTTGTGAAACTATACTTATTGGTAAACATGTCGGTAACTAATTTCACTGGCTAGGGCGTTTGCTGAAAATTTCGTTACTTGCTTATTCTTTTTGAAGATATTTTATTCGAAAAAGCATTAGAGATATTCTTCTTTTTTTAATTTTTAGACTCAGTTAACAAAACTATTTACGAGTTAGATGACGAAATTCGCGGGATAAATGTGAAAGACGAAGATAAAGCACGTTTCGCAAAAACATCCTTATTTCGCGCACAAATCAAAGAGTTGATTGGACAACGACAGGATTTGAAGGAAGAATTACAACAAACGCTGAAGAGACTGGTGCTGAATCGTGTTCCTCTTCCAGACATTGATGGTAAGAAGATTTTAAAATAATTGCTTTTCATTTTTCATGGTAGCCTGTACCTAAACACTAACGACCAATTTTCGTGAAAAAGAGTTTGTTACAGGATCACTTATAAACCTTGTCTTCCGTTTTCTTTATTATCGATAAAACCTCTGAAGAATGTTCCATTCAAATTGAAAAAAAACTTCTGATCCATTTATACTGACCAAGGACTTAGTATTAATGGAGACTCAGTAATGATCTTGATGTATCTTACATTGGTGGAAATTTCTGAGCTGGAAGACTAAACGCAATGTTTTACCAGCTGTTGGTTTCACTTAACGTACCAGAACAGAAGTTCAGGATTACATTTATTTCCAAGTTTGCTAAAGAAAATCACTCTTTTTTTCTCATAGAACGCCTACGTGAAATCTCCATGCAGAATCGAAACACCCCACAAGTTCTATCAAGAGAAAATCGAATTTTGGAACGAAAAGTTCGCGTATGTAAATCACACTTGGAACTTGTCTCGTGCTTAGAGGCTAACAAACAAAAACCTCAAAAGAAACGAACAAACTATCAAAAACTTTCGGCTAAACTGAAAGCCAAATTACTGAAATCACCGCCCGTAACGCCAAGCAGGAAAGCCTACAAAGTCACTTCTGTTTAAACAGCAATGAACATATTTTAGGGATATTATATTATTTTTTGATTTATATTATCTGTGGGTGGTTTGGGATCATGTCTGTCTCTCTAAAAGGTGTACCATTCGTCTTTAAACAAGGTATTCGTAAATCGGCAATTAAATTGCAATTAACTCTCGCTAATTCAAGCTCAAGCTTCTAATTTGTTCGCAATTCAAGGGTCCACTATGAAGAATGGAAAGTTGTGACACCCAGAAGTAATTTTTTAATAACTATGTAAAAGTGAAATATTTTTATTTTTTGTCCAAAGATAAAAACTCTGTAAAACCAAAATATAACGGTTATATTTTTCCACCGTTTGAAATTTTATTTCGTATTTTAAAAATGACGGTTTATTACTTTGTAAAAATAGTTTTTCGTTTTTCTCTCTGTAAAACGTAAATTGTAACAACTTTGTAAATAAATTACTTAAAATCAAACCATTAAAACTTTGTACATATTTCTAGGTAAACTTTTTGTAGAAAAGATAAAACAAAATGAAAAGAAACTCATGTTTTACATTTCGTTGGACATTAGTGGAGAGTAGAATTTATGTACTCTTTATTGCTGAACCAGAACGAATTCAATTCAAGAAGACGAAATGCTATTTTCAAATTAACTGAAAAAAGTAATTCTTAATCGGTGCATAATTGTCACAAATAAATATGTTTCTCAGTGTTAAGCCACAAAATTAAAATACAATTTATATTTCAAACGTCGAAATTATTTTTTTAAAAGCTCTAAGATTGAGGCGAAGTTTTTGTCAAACTTGAAAGTTATTTCCGCAAAAACGCTGATTTCGTAGCCTCAGACCATGTGATGATCAGTTCAGAAAAACGAGTTACCGTGAAAGTTACCTTAGAAGACACAAAGTCTCGTGGAAAACTAGACTAGGAGCAATTGACGCCATTTTGAAAGTAAAACACTAAAAATCCAAATAACAAAAAAAACTACTTGGAGTTGGAAAATATGATTAAGAATAAAAGAGATATGAGGTGGTCATCGACCCTAAAAGGCTCTTTTATTAAAAACACTATTCTGTAAAGTTATTGAAACATTGTTTGGTATAAATTGATACTATATAACAAAAATAAAAATTTTTTTTTTCTCAAAATTGCGCCCTGTTGCTAGGGGCTACAGCCCCAGCAACCCGAAAAAATGGAAACTTTGCAACATTTTTTCTCAAGATAGCTTTAGAGTTAGAAGTTGAAACTTCGCAGGATTGTTCCTTAGATGAAACTCTATGAAATGAATGAAACATTTTTTTCTACATAACAACGGTTGCTATGGTAACTGGGAAATCATGTTTTCCTTAGTTACCATAGCAACGGATGTTAAGGGGAAAATTTTTTTTATTCATTTCATAAAGTTTCACCCAAGGAACAATCCTGCCAAGTTTCAACTTGTAACTCCAAAGCTATCTTGAGAAAAAATTTCGCAACCGTCAATTTTCACCAAATTCGACATTTTGAGAAAACATGCGGTAAAGTTAGAAATCACTGTTCCAATAAGGAAAATAGCTTTATACGTAGTTTCTTTTGCTAATTTTAGTTAATTCACAAATACTTTAAATCATTTGAATAGAATAATTGGTTAAACTGACTCAACTGGGACATTTTGGCCGATTTAAGCAATCTGAGGTGCATCCTCAAAATGGCCTGCAGTGGAGCAAGAATTGCCGCAAAACAGTTTAAAAGGGTACAAGGAGCAAAAATTTGTGCTTTGTTCACTTCAATAGTGATTTGAATCTATCCAAGAGAAAAAGACCAAAAAGTCAACTGTATTTGTCCAAATGCTGCCTTGAAATTCCCAGTGTTTTGTGAAAGCTACGTCCACATATAATTTTGTACTTTCACTTTCAGTTTCCGAAATGAACCGAAATGAACCAAAATGAACCAAAATCATAGCAAATCATCCTCATCAAACTTCAAATACATATGCAAACATATCTTATACATGCTTACTCACTATAAATGGGTGTTTAAAAGAATCTCATAAGAATAATGGTGATGAAAATACAAAAAGAAAATTATTTACGTACCTTGTGCTTATCTTTGGAGGTTATTATAAACTCAATTCAGAATAAATGTCATATAATATTGAGAAGCATGGTTCCTTGGAGTATTAAAGACCTCTTTTAAGTATAAATGAGCTTTAAAATGCCACTCAAAACAGGAGATAAACACATAGAAACACATGAAGCACAGAGGTTACTCTCAGTTAGCCTGGGAATCCAAGTTCATAATTTTAGAAAAAACAAAAAATACCTCACCTCACAAAGTTCTAAAATTATAGAGCTTGGTGCAGGTAGATTAGTCTGACACAGAATGTTATAAACAGTCTGTGTGTGAACCCTTGTTGACAGAGTTTCTGAACTTTGGAAACCCAGGCAAACACACATAATCAACTTACCATAAAACTCCTCCACAATCTATAAAGACTTTCAAAGCTACTAAAAACCAAATAAAAACATCAGCCACATGTATTTAGACTTCCAGCCAACAGCCATTTTGTTTTGAAATGAATCTATGTTTTCATTTTCATTTGTTTTCCTTTTTTCTGCAGAGTCAGCTTTTTCCATAAATTATGCGCGCGCATCGAAATAATCAAAATGCGCGCGAAAGTACTGCTAAGTCAGGCAGGGATAACTTCAAATTAGCCTATCATCTCGGAATATCAGCTAATTAGCCTAGAATAAGCAAATTAGCCTAGAATAAGCAAATTAGCCTATTTCATACAGGCTAATTAGCCCATAATGAAGAAAATTAGATTTTTGAGCCAAATACTAATACATAGTCGCATTCTATAAATCCTCAGATTAATCTCTAATCACTCAATTAATGTATATTCCAAATATTATCCCTTAATCAGCTCCAGAATAGGAGATATTCAATTTTTTCTAACTGCGCATGCGCCGAGCATGCGCAGTATAAAAACTTCGACATTTTTCGCGGAAAATTTTTTTATTTTTTGCACACGGTATAAGATCAGAAAATTAGCCTATTATCAGTTATTTAGCCTATCAGCTAGTTTTTTAAAATACATCTTTTCTGGGAGCTGAACACAAAAGATTTTTAAGTGGAGAATGTTCTTTGAAACATATAAGATTTGTTTTTAGTGAAAAAAAGATGCGACTATTAGTATTTGGCTCAAAAATCTAATTTTTCTTCATTATGGGCTAATTAGCCTGTATGAAATAGGCTAATTTGCTTATTCTAGGCTAATTAGCTGATATTCCGAGATGATAGGCTAATTTGAAGTTATCCCTGCCTGTAAGTAATACGCCGAAAGCTGGCCAATCAGGCCGAACCTGCATTGCAGGGAAAAATCTCCCTGCAGGCGAGTTACCTGCGCCAAGCGTTAAACCAGCAGCAAAAATATCATAAACTAGACTGTGAAAAAAGTTTAACGCTTGGATTCCCAGGCTAACTCTCAGTCAACCCACCTCTCCAATGATTTCAAGGGCGGTGAATATTTACAATGTTTATAACTCGATCGCGGTACGCGTAAGCGACTTTTGAACTTAGCATAAAGAATCTTTGCGACTTTAAGACGTCCCGTAAAAAATTTCAAGCAGCTTGAAGCGCTAGAAGCAGAATTATAGCTGTTTTATCGCTGGGCGGAAATACGGGCGCAAACGGGCGGAGACCAATTTCTGTCTAGGTAAGTATCTTTATAACTAAATTTTTTAACCTTCCTCTTTTTATGACCTGAAACTTTGGGAAGTTGTTGTGAATAGGTTATATTTGAGTTTTAACCAAAAAATGAAAATTTGACCAGAAAAAAGACAGACTGATATTATATGGGTCGATGACCACCTTAACCAATTTGCAATCACTTATTTTCAAATTAAACCATCGCTTCATCCTACTTTAACTTTTCAAAAACAACTAAAATCTACCTAAGCAAAAGCACATTACCGTATACTGCCAGGTCACTTAATCGCACCATCCAGTCTTTAATTTGATCCCGGGCTAGTGGGAAACTCACCTTCATAATTGCATCGTATGAGATGGATAGACATCATTTGATTTTCCTGTAGAAAAAAGAAGTAAAAGTTCAACTTTATTTCAGGTGAAGGTCATAAAGCATCATCATTCCAAACGGTAATTGACAGAAGGATTAGATGATTTGTTGGCAGATGGTTTATAAGAGCAACAAGGCTGACTGGCGTAGATAATCTCTATATAGTAAATGAGAGCTGTGGGAAAACTTTCGGGAGGAACACAGCTACGTGCTGCCTTTGCATTGATTTCCAAGTTCAAAGGGCTAGATTCGAGACTCCTGGATGGGTAAATGAAGCTTCTTATTCCCCATCCAGAACGCCCGCGCGTGGTTTTTACACAAACGCCGGATTAAAAGTAAAATCTATCGCTACATTTCAAAAAAATGCAGTCCTAAAAAACAAAGGAACCGCTAGATGCAATCCGTCGTCATGATTACGGCGCGTTCTAAATGGCTTCACTTTTTCTTGCCTGGGAAAGGTTACAGAATTCTACTCTAGCCCTTCAGACTTTAAGCAAACTCAATGTGCTCGTGTAAGGGTCAAATTAAAGCGATGTCTGCACTGGCAACCTAACCCGATGCTGCCGCCATCACAATCATAAAAATTAAAAAGATCGGATTCGTAAAACAGGTTTTCGGGCTGTTGTACAAGAATTACCTTTCAGGTTATCTGATATTTTGATGGCGGATTGGCGGCCGCCTACGCTAAAGCTCTAAAGGAGCGGGCCAATTTCCCATGGGAGAGGAATGTTAGCCTTTGATCACCGCATCCCAAATCGGGTTCAACCTCAGCCGGCGCCAAAAATTTGACACAAAAGAGGAATTCCCTCAAAACTTTAAAACCGCATTTTCAAGTGCTTTAAAATACAGTTTGAAAGTAGAGTTTTGACATTAGACTTAGTGCCACATGGGAATATATATAATCAAAATATTTATTGAGAGTCTTTCAAAACTGCATCAAGTCATTAGACAGCTAACCAGTTTTTCAAGTATTTATGCAAGCTGAAAGCCTCTTGAAGAATTCCAGCCTTAAAGCTTCTTTTGGCTTCTATATTTAGAATAAGCTCCAAAAGCTTAATATTTTTTCTCAAATTAAATAGAAAATTACAGCAAGTGCTGCAGGCTATGTAAGTGGCGTAACACATTCTAGCCTGCAGTGATTTTTTATAATAACAATTTTTATAAAAACATAATGTTTCGATTGTCGAAATGTTAAGAACAAGTAAAGAACACCCGATTTGTTAGGAAAATGGACAAAAATGCTCACAAAATGGTGAATATAAGAACATGGTAGTAACATAAAGAAAGCAATACAGAGCTGTCAATGAAGACCAGAAACTACCTTTCCAAAAGAAAAAGGTTTAACAAATGAACCCAAAACTAGCAAATCAATCCAAAGAAAAAATATATATACGTGACAAAATCAACAAGTAAAGATCATCGATGGAAATAGTTCAAAACAAATGCTTGTATATACCACTATCCAAGCCTAGTGTAAGAACTATCCAAGCCTAGTGTAAAAACATACTCAGGCTTGAAACTCGCAAAGTTAAGAACATTTGAAGGTTTTAAGATTTTTTGATGTTCTTATAAAAAAACGTGTATTTAAAGTCACGCAAGAACGACGAGACCATTTTAAGCATGCACATCTTTGTTAAAGCATATTTTGAATTGAGCTGATGTTCAAAATTCCATTGTTTTCAAACTTAAATCTCAGCTTTTTCATGAAATATAATACTGTAGCCTGGATAACCAGACTGTAAACTATTTCAGTCTAGTTTTTGATATCTTATTTTCTGTTTTCACCCCACTTCCTATCGGATAGGAAGTCGGGTATTGACCGGGCTCGTGGCCTAAGACTGGCCTAAAACTATCGGCTTTATAAAGAAAGATGAACATTTTATTTGTTTCAAAAACTTTTTGAACAAGTTTGACATATTTCTATTGTTTCCTAAGCTGTTCGGAAGTTCATCTTTGGCTGCAAAAAAATTGCTTCGTGATTTTAAATATCAAAATGGTCCACTGTTAAAGAATGGAGCAGATCAAAAACTAAACCGTTAAGAATATTTTTGACGATCTACTGGGCGAGATAGAAATAATAATGGATTTGGTGGAAGGGGTGACGTTCGAAAGAACAAAAAATTGTAAGTTCTAAAAAGTTCTAAGGGACGAACACAAAATATTAAATAAGGAATAATACAGTCGTTTGTTTAAGATTCCTTTTCCAACATTAAGATTCCGCTGCCACTTTTCTACCAGAAAAAGACCGGAAGTCCGGGTATTTGAAAAATGAGCTTCGGAAAGTTAAGCTGTCTCGTAAAAACACAAGAAACCCTTTCCAATCTCATGCCGGTTATCCCAGGAAAAATAGCGAACAAATGCCGGAAAAGTCAGAAGAATCTTAGTGCAGAAAAGGGAATCTTATTCAAAACGACGGTATAACTCACTTGAAGTTTATCATTGGTGGAGCAAGGATTGCGGATTTACTGTCAAGAATCTTCGCTCTTTTCACGGTGACTTTTTCATGGATGCATAATCATTGGTATATGAGCAGCAATCTTTGAATTTTTAGACGATAATTTTTTAACTAAAAATCTGAATTTAGTAATTTGACCTGAAAGAAAATAAAATAATATGGAAACTTAAAGTTATCTTTAAAGTTACTGTAAAATTATATAATGTATAGAAAATTTATTATATAGTGGAAGACAAGGTGATCAGACTTAACGGCCAGCTTTTTGAATGTAAATCTTTAAACCGGTGATCCATCATGAGATAAAGCTTGTCAAGGCAATAGACCTTATCGGAGTTTTTGATTTTTTTCAAAATTCCCTCGAGGAATTCCTAAGAGATTTCTATTGTAATACCCCCGAAACAATCCCACAATGCATCGCTTTTTTAGAAAAATCAAAAACTCCAATAAGATCTATTGAGAGGGAATTGTAAGTCAAGAAACAGAGATGTTCCGACGGTTAAACTTGACCGATAAAAAGGTGCTATACACATGCCAAACATGTCGGCCGAAACAAAATCTTTGAAAAATCTAAGCAAAACACAAGTAAATTTCTGGTCAAAATTTGGTTTGAATACGGTCAACTATAATTGGAACATTTAAATCGCACCATTTTCTCTAAGAGCAGAGCTCGAAAGCCAGATTTTAACTAGAACTTAAATGGGTACTTTATGCCATAACAAGAAGTTAGGCCCTTTAGAGTTGACAGTTGAAATCAGTTAGAAAACAATTCCCAACTTGCTTTTATCTGTCACTTTGAAAACCCTAGCAGCTTTTCAAAAATAGTCTTGAACATGTTGAAAAAAACAACAACTAAGAAAATTCAGAATTTCAAAAACCAGTAAACTTTCCATAATAATTAAGTGGACTCGATAAAATCTAGACAAAATATTGTGGTGAAAACCTTTAAAATTTTGGGGAAATTTTTGGGGATTAAAATAACCTAATTTTTACTCCTTTTAGTTTTAACGAAAGATTTATTTTGACTAGAATATGTGCGGTGTCTCGAAGTAGACATGAGTGTGCAGTTAAAAATTCAACGAAAAACAAAATTAAAAATTGTAAATAATTCGAAAATATAAATAAACTATCTGTCAAAAAAAGAGTATAAATTTTAATCCCCAGAGTTATAAAAATTACGCAATACAAAACATCATCTCATTCTGTCAGTGTACCAGTTTTGGTTTCTAAAATAGGGAAAAAATGAAATTTAAATGCAGATTCAACGTTTGGCGGTATTTGGTCAAACTCTTGGACAAACCAAGCGAAGAACTAAGAGGAGTTACTATTGCTTAAAATGGAATACACGCTTTTTCATAAAAGAATGTTGTTTTTCCATTTCATCATAGATAATATTCACCTTCCCAGAGCGTACCATTTTTTGAAAAATGCGAAAATTTCCAACTTTTCATTTTGAAATCCAAAATTTCAAATTGGAATAAAAGCTTGTACCTTGAGAGTTAGACAAAGATTTTGGTACCAAGAAAAGGTATTTTTATACTCTTCCTAACCCTTTCCGTGCCGATGTCGGTATTTGCCGACATGAGCACAATTTGATCGTGAATATTCCTATATAGTTCATTCTTAAAACAAGTGATACTTTTATGGACCTACCTGGTTATGCATTTAACACATTTATAATTGATATCTACGTGACGTGACCATTAAACAATCATTCAGAACACAAATAGTGACGATCTTTTAAATTAGTCATTCGTTTCTTATAAAAAAACGTTTAAAAACGTAAATTTCAAGCTCTTGAAATATTCTTACATATTTAAGACTTCATGAGCAAAAAAACATCTATCTCATCAAAAAATTGAGAAATTCGGCTAAGAACATTGATGTATGCTTATTAATAGTGATTCTTATAGATAAAGATGCGTTTTTTGAGCCGAAAAATTCTTTTTTTACAAAAATCTGGTTGAGCCATCTTTTACCTACTTTCATGCAAAAAATCAGAAAAAAATATTGATCCAATATTTCACAAAGTCCAAAAAACCCGTTTTTTAGCCGTTTTTTGGCCCAAATTTGCCCAAAAAAATATTTTTTTAAAAATCAGGCTCCGTCACATTCGAAGGTTTATTGTTATGCATCTTTGTGCAAAATATTATAAAGAATGAAAGAGCCAATCTCGAGAAAAGCTAATACCTAAGTAATTAATAATGTCAAAATAAATATCAAATTTGGCCAGTTTTTCTATAAGAACACGCCAAGCAACCAAAATTTCCTGTCTAAACACACATATTCTTCAAAAGTAAGCCCTCACGAGCAAAAAAAAAACATGCACTCATAAGTATGCTTATTAATAGTGATTCTTATAGATAAACATGCGTTTTTTGAGCCAACAAATTTTTTTTGCAAAAATCTGCTTGAGCCATCTTTTACCTATGATGGTACCCTACTTTCATGCAAAAAATCAGAAAAAATAAATGATCCAATTTTTCACAAAGTCCAAAAAACCCGTTTTTTAGCCGTTTTTTGGCCCAAATTTGCCCCCCAATTTTTTTTTTCGAAAATCGGGCTCCGTCACATTTTAGCCACTACCATTTTGCACCTTTGTACCAAAAATCAAAAGATTCCTATGATTCATGAGAAAATGAGAAAACTTGGTAACAGACGAACGAACGAACACATGTTAATTTATAGAACCTCCACCCCATCGGGGTAGGTCCAAAAAGCATGTATATGAATATGAAGTATGGTTCGGATATGTATTAGTATATGATTTAAGAATGGGCGGATAAAAGATTCAGGAGCAAAGTTCTGAACCTCTGGCTTTCAACTCATGAACTGAGAGACGAAACAACTTACCTTTGAAAGATTAGTTACATTTTCATGCATAAATTTTCGTTTTGTTGTTGCATTGTTTTCATGCATCATTTCCCTAAAAATGTTAAAATCCGTTGCTCTAGTAGACTCTCGCTTAATCGAGCTTTTATTATTCGAATCTTTCTCAATAATTCGAAGAAATAGGATTCCCCACTCGAGTTCGAATTAGTGAGAGTCAGCTTTACTTCTAACCACACCATTTTAACACTTTCTGTATTAATGCACATAGAAGTAATGAAATTAAAGTAAAATATAAATACAAGTATGATAACTGAGCTTGATGGAAATTTAATTGTTCACTTTAAGTTCGACTAGGTTCGATTAAAAAAATGGGATAGTGAAAATGGGTGTAGGGTGTTTTAGAAGAAGGAGGCGGATATTGAGTTTTCCACGGAGGCAAAGAGCCTAGGCCGAGTAAAATAGCAAGCCGCTTCCCGCCAAGAAACCATATCGTTTCACAGTCTCCAAAACAACAACACAAGGAAAAAATATTTTCTCACCTCTTTTTAGTTTTCTAAACCGTCAAACCAAGAAGATACCGCTAAAGAGGACGACGCTGTCAATTTTGAGCGTCAACCTCTATTTCCAAAAACACCCTATTACTTACATAGGTTGGGAGTTCTGTTGCTCGATTTGAACTTGTTGAATAGTTTGTTGTTGTTGATTTATTGTATGTTGTTGAGCAACTGTTTGTGGAGGTAATAATTTGTCTTCAATTTTGTTGAATTGATGTGTCAATGCAGTGTATTGCCATGGTTGCATAGTGCGTTGTGTGTGTATATGAATAATTTTTATTTATTATAAGTAGTTTTGGTTTCTAGATATAGAAGTATGAAAGTTTAGATATATAAAAAGCCAGTCAGTTAATGCATTTGAGGGATGTTAGGAATGTGCGTTTCAGAGTCATCACCCGGCGTCGTACGGCGTAGAATTTTGCTTACGCACGCAACAGCCCTGATGCTATGTTAGGAAAGTGTGGGCTAAGAGAGACTTTGGCGTGAGAAGGACAAGAAGATAATTACTGCTGAATTTAAGTCGAGTAAATTAGACATCGCAGCTTGTGAGTTCAATTAAATCATATCATCATCAATAACAACTATTTTAAATTAATAAACTTTAGGATAGCAAAAAACTAAATAATTTATCTAAGCCCAAGTTTATTTAAGTCTAAAGTAAAATTTAAGCTCTCTTATGAGAACCAATATATTTTGGCAGGATAAATTATAGTGACAACCAAGTGTGAAACAGTGTTTATTTCTCTATATTTTCGATTCAGTCTTGATCTTATTTAGTTTGTTCTTAAAGATTCGCTAGAGCTGTGCCTCGGATTGTTCTTAATTTGTTCTTAGGATTTAGCCTATTCTCAGCCCCGTGCTGTTACAAAATTATTCTTATAATAAAAAAGGGTAATTCATGGCCTACTAAAAATATTTTTAGTAGGCCATGGGTAATTTAAGATAAAAAAACAGTTCTCCCAGGTCTATTTCATGAAATTGAATATAATTGGGAAAATTTGGACGGAGATTGATTAAAAATTAAATTAATTCAGGTTTTTCATCAAAATTGCACAAGAGAATTGCTATTTCTACCATGATTGATTCGTTTTAGACTCCGTTCAAAATTTTTATCCAAAACTTTCAAATTCAATAGAATATCATAAGCAGAAGATTCAAAGAACTAAGACTTGTTCTAGCACATTTAAAAAAGTAAATTTAAGACGTCTAGGAGCTCTGAAAAAAATTCACAGAAAATATATATCTACCTTACTCTAAAAGCTAGTGTAATAAATTGAAAATAAGATATATACCGGGTGCACCAAAAAAAAGTATACAGGTTTGTCGAGATATTGTGAGCTTCAGGATTTAATTTTTTTGTTCATTCTTTTTTTTATCATATAGAGGATGCTCTAACTTGAATTTTGAGCTATTATACATTAAATTTGAAAAAGCAGTTCGAAAGTTATTTCCAAAAAACTAACTTTTTTTCCATGTCGAAATTTCAAAAAATCATTAAAAACAGCAATCACGCTATAAATAAGACAAAATGACAAAAAAACAATTTCATTGTTTCTTTTAATCTTTTTTCTCTTATCTTATATTTTGCCAACAGTTTGCCCATCTTATTTGCACGTCATGAACATTTCCAACACCATCAAACTCAATGCAGACCCAAATTCTTTGAAGAACTAGTCGAGGAATGGTGATCTATTTTTTCAAAATTTTTCTCACATAGCATAACACCAAAACCTTGGAGATTTCCAAAAAAAATTTTCAGCTTGTCCAAAAATATTATCTTACATGGGAATAACTTGTTTTACCATATTCTTAAATTCCGTGACGAGTTTTGATGAACACAGTTGCATTTTTTGGTATTTTTATGTGTAAACAAGGTCAAGAGAAAAGTTTGCTCGCTGTTTTTGATGGTTTTTTGAAATTTCGACATTAAAAAAAGTCAGTTTTTTTGAAATAATTTTCGAACTACGTTTTCAAATTTAACGTATAATATCTCAAAATTCAAGTTAGAGCATCCTCTATACAATAAAAAAAGAATGAACAAAAAAATTAAATCCTGAAGCTCACAATATCTCGACAAAGTTGTATACTTTTTTTTGGTGCACCCGGTATGATTTACAAAAATTTCAAATTTCAACTTTACTCATGAAGTAGAGTTCTGCTATTGCTACAATAGTGGCTAAGAAAATCGAAAAAATCACACGAAAACCTAAATCATCGCTAAAAGCATATTGGGAAGAAACAAAACCAAATGCAAAGGCTGCACCAACCGATAACAAAAAATTAATAATGCTCGAACACTGTTGTTTAGATGTTCGAATTTCAGTACCAATTTCTTGACCCAAAGTTTTTTTCTTTTTCTTTATATTTTTAACCATGCTATCATATTCTTTTTGCTCTTGATTTTTCTGTAATTTGGATAAACGCTCAACCAATTCTTTAGATCGATTCGGTACCGGGATATTATAATTATAAATTTTACCTGTTTTCAATAATTCACGAAAATCAATAAAATCTTTTTCGTTTTTCGGTCGTTTGAAGTCGGAATAATGTTGATGGATTTCGGATAAAACGTCGTACGAAATCGACGTCACTTCTTCGTCGTTGTTGTATGGCGTTAAAGCGATTCGTATTTTAGACCTAATGAACCGATCTAGATAGCGATCATCATACAAATCTTGTAAAAACTTCTTGATTTCTGAAGTCATCGTAACTCTAGTTTCAATTCCTTCTCCTGACATCGTTGTATTTGATCATTAATATTAATTTCTTAATTTTATTTTATTTTTTATGTTTTCTGAAAAATATAAAAATATAGAAATGTGAAGCAAACTTTCAATTACCTTAAAGGAAGAAATTTTGGCGGAAAGAAAATTTGGCGGATTTGGCCAGTTTCCGCCAAATTAAGTTCCCGCCAAAATTTCTTTTTCCCGCTATCCGCCAAATTAAATTCCCGCCAAATTAAACTTTTTGAAAATATGATCTCTTTTAAAGGTGTTTTTGCATTTTTTTTGCTGTTTTTACGCCATTTTAAGGATAAATTTTTCAGCAAACGCCAAATTAAATTCCCGCCAAATTTAGTTTTTTCGTCCATCCGCCAAATTAAATTCCCTCTAAAAAACTTTTTCGACCATCCGCCAAATTAAATTCCCGCCAAAATTTCTTCCTTTAAGGTAGCATTTTTTTTGTACAATCATTTTCAAAAAAACTATTATCAACTATCAATTCTCAAGACAGTAAGTGACAAACTATTACAAAGCATAATAAAATTCAAAAAAAAATTCACCAAAAAGGCAGTTATACAGTTGACGCTCTCTGATTCGATTTTGAAGGGGTCTTTTTTGAACTTTCATCGAATAAGGGAGCGTATAGAAAGTAGAAAATCGTTTATGAGAGTTTCCTAATAACGCTGACTTTCAATATTATCGAATAACGGAACATATCCAATAGTAGAACGTCGAAGTTGAGAGCGTCAACTGCAAATTTGAGCAACCGGATAGTTGATAGACATATTGACCCCAAGACCCCATGATTTTGTCGATTTTTTAGGTTAGAATAACGAGACCGTTACAAATCCAACCTTGAGGTTTTAAGTATGATCTCCCTCATATAGAAAGACAGGGGGTTCATAGAACCCTTACCCCCTTGATTTAAATGCTTATAAGCTTATATTATATCCAGTTAAAGGTGGAACAATTCTAGAAAATATTAAATTTCAAAATAAACTAACTTCGCAGACCTCATCATGACAGAGGCTGAAAAATAAAGAACTAAGAAAGACATTTCATATAAATTTGTACTAAAAAATTTACAGTTTGATAAAATGTGAGAGGCAGTCAATATTTTACTTTTATAAAATGTTTCTTAAAGTTTTAGTTTTAAAAACTAAATTATCTACATATAAAAAAGCGAACTAAAGAAAAAGTGCATGCAAGTTAAGTAAAACTACAAAAAAAAAGGAAAAATAAAGTCATGAAAATCGAAGTAGAGATTTCGATCTTCCGAGGGCTTGAAAAAATCTTTCCCAAAAATTTAATTTAAACACATAGTGAAATTGACGAACAAAAATTCGTGACTTAGAAATTCAAAAGCTACTTTTGGCGTACAAACTATCGCACGCAGAAACTTTCGCGAGGTCGAAAAATCGCGAAATTTGAAAAAAAAATTTTTTCGCGAGCATAAACTTTCCCGAATCGTTGGATAAAAATCGCCTTAAAAGTAAAAAATATTCCTTAAATCCGCTACGGTTGCTCTTCGGCTTTAAAAAAGCATTAAAGGGTAATATGCCGAAAATGTGGTATTTATTACGATTTTGAGGTTTTACAGAGCATTAACTTTCGCGAATTGCCCTGTTAAGAATTTTCAAAGACATCTACTTTCGCGAGAAAGACCAAAATTCGCGAAAAATCGTGAAAGTTTCTGCTCGCGAAAGTTTGTACGCCTAAAGTAGTTGCAAATGGTACAAAAGGTTTGCGCGAGGCAAAACTTTTCGAAATCAGGGGATAGATTGCAGTTCTTCGGGATTTTAACTCTATGGTGTGCATCACTCAGTCCTCTCAGTTATAACTAAAAAAATGTTTCATACCAAATAAATCCAACATTTCAAGCAACCAACCAATCAAAAGGATTTACAATTCAAAAGCTAACACATCTCCTGAACTTAATGCCAATATTATCTGAAGAAAAGAGAAAAGAATAATTAATAATGCGTTAGAAGGGGTTTCAACAATTATACCGTACAACACCTTAGTTGGATTTGGATCGAAGTTCAAGTTGTGCCCTCTCATATTTTGAAAGATTTATTTGGAAAATTCTTTGAAATTTTTTATCTTTTTTAAAGACCTTAAAGATGCTTATTGACATGCTTGACCAAGGGATTTCAGTTCAAGAAAAATCTCTCTGCAACCGAAATTCAATAATGGGGAGGCGGGAGGGTTTCAGTACTCGATCTGAAAACTACCGTAAGTACAGACAAGAACTAGGGAAATTTACCCTAATTTGACTAATCACGGTGCATTTGTCAGCCAATATTTTTAATGTTGTTTGACACAACGAACTGTTTCGCTCATTAAGGGCTACATACACTACACAATATATTGTCAGGCAATATATTGATGATATATTGCTGAATGTCGACAATATATTGAAAAGGTGTCCGCAATATATTGTCAGCTCGATTTGCAATATTCCAACAATAAAGGGGGATTGTTTACAGAAAGAAAGTTCCTTTTTATAATAGAGTACCAGTTGTTTACTTCGTACATTACGGTCCGCAAACCATATTGTCGAATATTGTTCGTCAATATATTGTGTAGTCTAAGTAGCCCTTATTTTTTGAGATCGAATCTGGAAAATGAAACCCAGATCACTGACTGACCTTTCCACCTGAATATCCAATAAGGGTGATTTGGCTTCTTCGTTTACATTGGTAGATCTCATTCTCAATGATCCCTCCTCCTTCATCACCATTCGTCAGATTCTAAAGATGACGTAATGATATAGAAATTTCATTATCGATTGATTTACTTTTGGTCAAAGTAAGGATTTTCGTCTGAGACAAACAAAAAAATTTCGATAGTGCGGAAAGGGGTCTGATCCCCCCCTTCTTGGCATCCCCCTAACCTTTCAAAATGCCTATTCCCAAAGGATTTTGGACAAAAATAGCTAACAAATATATGGTGAAATATCTTAAAGAGAAAGCGAAATAATAAACTTCTTTCTTCTTTTTGACTCAGACTATTCTAACAGAAAATTTTCTTTCATGAAGACCAAATTTCATAACCTGGGCTTGAAAATAATCTACAATATATATGTAAGCCCCCCTTCTTAAACTACCCCCTACTTTCCTTGCTATCCCCTCCCTTTTTCATAAAATTTTTTGATCTCACTTCTTTGACTTTTCGGAAGGTGTCATTCCCCCTGAATTTCTCTCAACCGCGAATTAAATTCAGCGAAACTTCCGAATTTTTAGCTGAAGCCGCGAAAATTTCTTGCTGAGAACATTTCTTCCTTTAAGGTATAGACAGCAATTTAGCACATACTCCTTGAAATTTTGTTGAGTAATGCAGATTTCTGAGACGGAAAAGCCTCTTTATATATTTCGGGGAGACAGAAATCCGTCTGAGGTGGAGAAATTTTTAACACTGATTTGGAACTGAGAACCCCATTCGCCAATCTTGGTGCAATTTGGCGGGATTTAATTAGGTGATTTAATAAAATTTTTAACTTTGGCAAGAATCAATTTGGGTGAACGACCCATTTTTGTTCAATATTTTAGCTGAAAAAAAAAGAGGGAAAAAGGGTTTTTAGGAGGAATAGAAACCAAATCAAAAGAAAATTAAATTTTGTGAGAATTTTTTTTGGCGACTGACCTATAAATTTAAATTTGGCGGAAAGAAATTTCTTCCCTTAAGGTATCTACGCTGGGAAGGGTCAAAGTAACTGGTAGAGGCTACATTTACTTGACTACACCATCTTATTCTATCTTTCAGGAGGATGGCGCTATTATTTAAGGGTCGGTGACATTAGGGAAAGTTATTCTGTAACATTCAGCAGGGTTGGAGCAGAATATCACACATCGAAAGTGTAAATCCTTCACCCTAGATTCCCTCGGTAGTGAATGGTTTCTTTTTCCTTTTTTTAAATATGGAAAGAAGAACAACAATGCTAGGATGAATAGTTTATTGGAGGATAAGGAAATTATCGCTCTTAAAAGACATCGTCGGCAGTGTCATCGCGACACGACATAGCGTATCAGTGGCATTGCTCGGTGTCCTGCACAGAAGTCTAGGAGACGATAAGCAATATACAATATCAAACTTTGACATTTTTTAGATAAATTGGCAATTTTGACATTCTTCTAATCCCCCAATTGTCAATTAACGAGGCAACGAATTTCGGGCTGGTTTCTAAAGAAAGGTACATTGATCGGAAAGGGCCAATTAAACGGAAACAAGTGATAAATTGTGTTTATTAATTGAAATAGCAAATTAAGCAGAGCGTAATCACCCCATGCTTGAAAGTACGTGGTGAACGTGTTCAAAAAAGTTTCGTAAGCAGTTTATCTAAAGCCATTAAAACTTAACGAATAATTGAATAATTTGAAAATTGAATTATTGTTCGTCATTAAGGATGCAAGATGGTGCCTCCTTTTTAATTTGTGGTCATTATTTAATGAGAACGTAAATTACTTTGTTATACAAGTTTCTAGAAGTCCTAACAAACTTTCTTTGATCATAAACTCTCAATATCCCGCTAGTCAATTATACCGGTAGACCTAAATACGATCACCCTGGATCACCACCTATTTAGCTCAAAATATGCGAATAGACAAAGACCGTTCATTTTAGATGCGCACACTTATTAAGAAGTACCAATGTTAACAATTTATATACTGTTGAAAAGATAATTCAGAGCACTACAATATTCGAGAGAAATAACTGAGAAAAAGAGGATGAGAAAGAAAGGGAAATGGAGAATGAGACGAAGAAAATAATTTACTTTTATTCCGAAATCACTTCCAGGAGATAGCTCGATGAATTCAAAAAACCTTCAGTAGCGTAGACAAGAGGGGCGCAAAATTATGTTGGAGAGCAGGTTTTTATGACACTGTAATTATCTATTCGTAAAAAGATAATTACCATGTCGTAAAAATCTTCACAAAATTTGCGCCCCTCTTGTCAACGCTACTGACCCTTTTGCTAGCTGTATGAAAGTAATACTTTGTTTGAGTTCTTTCAGAAAGAAAAATTTTGCATTAAATTTTCTTACTATAACAATCTGGGCCTCTACTTGCTAAAAAGAACCCCTTTAGTAGTCTAAAGGTTTTACATAAGTGTTCCCATTTCATATCAGTCACATATTTCATATCAGGACAGTGTCTGCCTTCTGTTATATTATGCTGATATAAGCAAAAAATGTTTTCTTTTTCCTCTTTCTGACCAATCTTGCTCCACACCCGTGTCTATTCAATAAGAAAAAGCTTGCGAATTAAAATTGACGAGTAAGCAAGTGATATCACTCTTATAAAACAAAACCTTTAATGTAGTACAATATTTATACATAAAAATCATAGATAAAAATAAAAATATTGTATACAAAAAAACCAGGGGTGTTTAAGCTGTAAACTGCAACTCGAGATCCTTCCCCATGAAGCCGAGACACGTAATTTTGAACTTTCCAAGGTGTACACGAAAAAGGCTTCTTTCCTATCGAATTGGGAAAAGTTGAAGATTGTCTTTGTATTTTATTGATTCTTTTACCACATTTGACAAATCGGTTGAAGCCAAATATATGTGAGCACATTAAAGCGTTGATCACGCGTTTTACTCAAATTCATTATGCACCACTGCAATGACTATAATTTACATACAGATACTTCGTTTCTATCCAATACGTTACTTGAGCCAACTGTTGTGAGAGACGTAATGTCAGAATACAATAGGCCATTTCACAGTCGCAAAGCGTAATGGGTAACCAGGACCACTAGTGACGCAATAATGACGACTTTTTATTGGTCCAAAATTTTTTGAAGATTACCCATGATCCATTTGGACTGTGAAATGGCCTATAGGGTCATGAATAGTTGCGAGACAATCATCTTGCCAACGTCATGGAGGCCAATGCATTGCGCTTACCACTGTTAATTAATTTTCCATTGTTTGCAGGTATGCCATACGATATTGAATACATAGACTTTTTACTGCCACTTGGCAACGCGTAAGAGGATTTTGGCATCAGTTTATTACCCTTGCTACCAATAAATGTTGATTTGCTAGTCACCGAGCTTTCATTTGAAATGCTGGTCAAAGATGAAGGCATTACAGTGAAAATTTGGAATATGCTCTCCTGACTAATCGTGTACGTTCTCCTGACCAGTCCTGACGATTAAATTATGTACGTTCTCCTTGCCTGTCTAAACGCTCAGCATAATTGATTTCTTAGAGTAGTTTCTTGTGGTTGAAGACTCCTCTTTCAGCCAGACAGCTTTCTCGAAAAAGTGTAAAGAAGTCCCCTTCAAATTTAGCTGATTTTACAGCAAATTGACACGAACAATAAAAAGAATCTAAAACTCTAAATAAACTGTCTCCACGTTGAAGCTAGCTAAAAAGTGAAATAAATTGATGTGGACCCGTTAGAGTTACTTTTCCTTGTCCAACCAATTAAGTTTTATTTCCCTGAGCTATATCATAATGAAAGCAATAATTATGGCAGTGCTATCATCGCCACACGCGTTTAATACACGACTAAGTATGGATACAATACAATACTGAAATATAGCTTTATTATTAATTAATGAATACGCGTTTTATATAAGAACATATGGCTTCCATGGAAAAAATGTTAAGAACAAGTTAGGAACATTTTAAGTCTTTGAGAGCTCTGAAACACAAGACGTCACAAGTCTTCTTAACTAATATTGACATCATTTCTATGAAAAATCGTAAGCAAAAAAGTTGTTCAGGATGAAATTTCCTTTCCAACGGTATATAATACTTGGTGGTGTGTAACTATAAATTTTTTGAAAATTTTTGATAACGTCACAAGTCTTTTGTCAAATGATGCAATTAACGTGCAAAATAGATCAACGCAAAGGTTGATGGGATTGGAACTTGTACAAACACATCTAGAGTGATGATTATATCAAAAATCTATTTTTAGATTCAGCGCGCTGCGCTATTTCAGGAACATCCAAATTGACTTTTGGCTCCACTAGCTCAAATTGGCTCATTTTGATATCTTATACCTTATTTTATCTTATACATTATTTTCTACTATTTCAAAAAGCTAAATGAATAGCAGAAATAAAAGTTAACGCTAAAGAATTTATACGTAGCTGCTAGCAAGATTACATTCTAATACTATAATACTTCGCACATGTGCAAATTGGTTCCTTCCAAACAACAACAAACACTTTTTGAGGCAATGCAATGTCTTTTAATCTGTTCTGTTCTACAGAAATGCAATGTTTTTCTAACATTTTAGCAACAAAGCAAGTAAAGATGCATTTAAAAGCATCCTCTTTCGTCTTTAGACGTCTATCAGTTTTGTACCCTAAATTTTTGCGATTTCAACCATGTTACAAAACACACTCAATAGCTTTTATTGGCTTTATTTTCATGAAAAACTTTAAGCAAAAAAGTTGTTCAAGATGAAATTTCCTTTCCAACGGTATATAATACTTGGTGGTTTGTGACTATAGATTTTTTGAAAATTTTTGATGACGTCACAAGTCAACTTCAGAGGCTTCTAACTTTTATTGACTTCGTTTTCAGCAAAGACTGTAAACAAAAAAGTTGTTCAGAATGGAATTTCCTTTCCAATGGTATATAATACTTGATGGTTTGGATACTTTCAAAAAAATTTCATGACGTCAGCAAAAAAGTGCTGACGTCAGCAGTCACGTGGTTTTCAGACGTGTCTCTGTCAATTTTTTTGTCCAGAATACAATTGTGCATGTCTGTGCCAAGTTTCATGCTTTTTTCACAAACTGAAGTATTATTGTGATAAGCCACTGGACTAATGATTTTATAGGAAAATACTCAAAAAATGGCGAAAATAAAAACATATTAAGAACATTTTTCTCTTTTCTTAAGACTCAAAAAACCTAAGAACATCCCAAGGCTTCAAAAAAATTTTGATGTCATTTAAAAAAAAACGTGTAAACTACTTATTGATGCGACCCTGTTAAATATGCTGGCGATTTTCCTCAATCGGACTTATTAATAAGTAAAATTAATGGTTAATTTAATTGCTGATCGTTCTTAGTCGGACATTCTAAATATTTTGCACACTTACGAGCATAATGTTTAGAGAATTTGAGAAAACGCTAATACGAATGCTTAAGAACGCATTAAAAGAATGTACCCTATCAACGTCATGAAACTTGGCAGTATAGAAATCAAAGAATGCCATTTTTAGAGCATTTTTAACTTTAAATTGCCAATTATCTCCTAGCAATACTCAAAAATAGCATATTTTTTGTTCGAGGTTAATTTAGGTAGAATTTGAATCCGAACCTAAGAATACCGTTAAGAATTTAAGGATGATTTTCCCCAAAAGTTAACCAGTGATAAAATAGAAATACACCGTTCTTATAGAAAAAAACGTGAAGTGTCTTCAAAATTTTGCGAATCATGAAATTTCAAAATATTATTGACAATAATGACATTGTTAAATAAATCGGAAAAAACTAATGATGAAATCTCGAGAGAATGCCGGTCGGAAATTTTTTTTTCGAAAATCGGCCTGAGTCACATTTTAGGTATTTCTATTTAGCGTCAGTGTGTAAAATTTCATGAAAAAAAAGCACAGCTCGAGAAATTCAAGAAAAACCGTTTTTCCGGGGATATTCGGCTGGTCCGGCTATTTTTAGGAAGTTCCGGCTTCAAAAATCAGTTTTTATGACAATTATTGAATCATGCTTGATGGGCATTGTTGTCAATAATGTTTTTGTGCAAAAAAACGAAGAAATATAAGAAAAAGTCCAATGAATACGGCGATTTCCAGCATTTTCAGCCGGAAAAAAAATCTCAAAAATCGGACTCGGTCACGTTTTGGGCATTGCTAATACGCAACTTTTGAGCAAAAAATCAGAAAAAACTAATGATGAAATCTCGAAACAATCCCAAAAACCGGGTTTTCCAGTATATTTTCGGCCGGAAAATTTTTTTTTAATTGGGCTCCGTCACATTTTAGGCATTACTGTCTTGCATCTTTGTGCCAAAAATCAGAAAAAACTAATGAGCTAATCTCGAGAAAAACTGGTAACAGACGGACGAATGAACGAACGAACGGGCAAAGGTCAATTTATAGGACCTCCACCGGGGTAGGTCAAACAAGGCGCTAAATTGTGTTACCGATGTTGTAAATGACCAAAACTAAAAAAATATAATATACATGTTACAAAATTAAAGTCTGAAGACAAATCACGCATTTACTCGAAATTTTTATGTGTTTGTTACATGACATTTATTTCTGATTGGGTCGCCTTTATCTTACTATACTAAATGAGTTTATGAAAAATGTCTGTAACGCTAGCCCAGTAACATATGTTAAGGTTTCTAAAGTTTGAACGCCGCGGCTGGAAAACCTATCCACCTCCGATACAAAAAGTCTTGCGCTAAGTTTGACAAGCGTAGAAAAGTCGGATTAGAGAAGACTCTACACTGCTATTTGTAAACGAAAAAAGTTCTGACGTCAATTTCATGAAAAAGTACTGCGACGTCACAAAGTTTCAAATAAAAAGGTGTGGCATTTTTGTTGCACGATTTCGAATTATTTTATATCAACACACGCAACAAAATCCAACATTGTTGTTTGATGATTAAACTTCGTCTAACATTATTTAAAAAGGTTTCAATGTTGGTTGCATTGCATATGCGCCGGTCTTAAGCTGTCCGCATGCGAAGCCAACAAACGGGAAAACCTTCAGTGCTCAATCGCAAAGCGCGAGCCTCTCCTTCACAACTAAGGCTTTTTCTTTCCTAGAAGCAACCCTCTCACCACCTCAGACACCTTTGGGCGTCTGCAACGACGGGTACCCTCGATAATTTTGACAGGGTCACTATGGCATTTCATTGAACACAAACTTCCGTTATCTTAAAAAGACATATCATCGAGGCTTACAGACACAAAATTTTGACTAATGTAGAAAGTTTAGAAGTATAATTTTTATTATTGTATTTGGCATTTTAAGCCAAAACGATGTCAGGAATTAACCCACATTATAGTATTTTAAAGGATTTCGATGTGCAAGCAAAACCGTTAACCGGCGTTTGCGACGACGGGAACCGTCTAGTTGAGACTAATAAAGTTATCAGCTGTAAGCTGTAAAATAAGTAACATGGGAATAAAATCACGTGAACTTTTTCGAGTAATCACATGTTTTGACTTCACTGATATAATTTTGCAGCCCGTGTATTAATAAGGACTGATGCTGCTAAACATAAAATAGAAGCCAAAGAAATTCAGCGAGTTGATTGAAAGCTCTATCTAAATCTAATGTTTTTATAATAAACGAAAATGAAGAGAATAGTCCGTAGCTGCGTCGCGGCATCATCCGATAGAACTATGGAATTTATCAAAGAAGGCTATTTTCCCTTCGCAACTTTAATAATTTAATTGACCAAGGATAAACCACACTAATTTGGGAAGATATTTAATGACTTGAATTGCGATAAAAAAAACAGGAAAATCGAAGTAAAGTTTTTTGGATTTGCCTGTTATTTGACATTTCATGTTTATTTTCTCTTGGTTACACACACGTACACACGTACTTTGGTCATTTATCTATTGCACAAGATGGTTTGTTGACTGACATTTATAAAAAGCGTAGAAGATTTAATTTTGCAGAGCAGTGAAAAATCGAGTAGTTGTTCATTATAGAGTAACAATTCTAGTTCTTTTCTACTGTACACCAAAAGTGCTCCAAGAGCTCAGAGCTGTTTATGTTGAAAACTTTAAGAATAAAATAATTTTGATTTGTGCAGTTTTTTGGAACTTTAAGTCTATTATGGAGTCTAAAACCGAGTGAAATCAAAATTGTCAATTTTGTCTTAAAATGGTACTTAGTACATCAAATTTAGTTAAGTTTCGTGCCGAAAGGAATCTTAACATTATTTTAATATTACATCAGGTAATAAAATGCTGCTTAAGGGTTGAAGACACTTCCAATTCACAAACTGGTTGGGAAATGAAGAGCATTTTGGAGTTTTAGGGGGCTATTTTATTGGATCATTATTGGACCATTGTCGAGTTTATTTGAACAAAAAAAACAAAGAGATTGAAAGTTTTTTAAATAACTTTTCTTGGCGTATGAACAACTAATAAAAAGTTTAGATCCAATGTAGAACTTTTTATAACGCTTGTTCCAATGACTAGATGCACTTGGTGAGGTCACCATTTTGAAAAAATTTCCAAACGTCAAAAAAAAGAAAAAAAAGAATGAAAAAACCAACCATGCCCTTTTTTTTTAAATAAAAAATTATTGTCTCATCCATTGCAAAAAAAAACTCAATTCTGGTGGATTGCTACTTCTAACGATGTCCACCATTTTGACCAAAGTTAATCGCAGGATAGATCCAATGGAAAATCGATTTTCACTTAAGTTTTTAAAAAGCATTTCCTCTTTTCATCACTTTGACCTTGAAAATAAGGTCCTCGATTATAATCCAAGGTAGCCGAAAACAAATCAGGCCAAGACAAATTTTGAGATCTTAGAGGTACAAAGTACTGATTTCAAAACCAATTTAGACCAAAAAACTAATTAAGATGCAGATGGAAAACTTAACTGAATTGGTAGAACATTTCTCATTATAATTATCACAAAATTAAAAAAATAATTTGAAAATAATAGCGTATCCCCTGTGTCTCAAGAAAAGTAAAATCTTCAATTCCCTCATTCTCCATTGAGGCTCATATTATTTTACATCTTTTTTACATAAAAATGTCTTTGACATATGAACCTTCTTCGAGCCTAAACCTCCAAAATTGCACTTTACAACGGCATTATTGAGAAAACAGGCCCGGCCAAAGCGGGGAGACTGGGGAGACTTCAGCCTCCCCACATTTGAGCAAATGAGATTTTTTTCTCAAATTCCTACCGAATTTCATCTCATTTTTAGCTTCCAGCCTCCCCATTTTTATGTTCCGCCGGACCTGAAAAAGTCATTGTTTTCTATTGTTATAAGGCATATTGTAAATTGACTGACAGTTTCCTACGAATATTATAGGATGATTTCCGAAAATGAGTTTAAAAGATCCACCATGCTTAGAACATTTTTAGCCTTATCACTCAAAAACTTAAGAACATTTGTAGGCTTCAAAGATAATCAACGATCATTTAAAAAAACGTGCAAAGTTATATAATACCTTGTGAATTTCTTCTTCATCAATGGTTTTCTTTTTGGGTAATCTTGAACATAATGTTCTTAAACGTTTTTTAAAAAGATGTTAATTTTGCAGTAGTTTTTGAGTATTTTGATGTGATTACCTAAAAGATTGCACCATTGCAATGTCTTCTACGAACCCAACAGCTGATTGGTTGAAAGTGACATATTGACTGATTGAAATTTATATATATCTTTTGTTACCAGTAATCTTACAATTTTAAGCTATTCCATTTTAGAATGACCATCATTTACTTATCTCAGAAATAAACAAACCTAAGAAGGTGACGAATACATGCATATTGGCATTTACCAAACTAATGTATAATACATCTTGCTCAGCCACAAAAATGGATTCGTGCTGATTGGCACACAAGGAACAAGTGTGATAGTTATTCAAAATTTGAAATCAACATTGCAAATAATTAATCACCAGCTCGTTGAACATTGTAAAATATTTCCAAAGCAGAACAAAACTTTCAAACCGTAATGTTTTTATTGAATAATAGAGCCGTTCAAAAGCTTTCTAGCGGCGGGAAAAGCCAATTAACATTTACAGTTACAACGTTAATTCTGAGTCTGAAAATAATAGAATGAACGTTGAATTATTTCCTTTAATTAGAGTAAATTTGAACTGATTGGGACCGATAAAACTCTGCATGTTAAATGAGATCTTCAACTTACTTCAAAACTTTCAAAAATTAAATTATTTTTGTACTCTTAAACGTAAATTGAGGTTCTCAAATTCTCATAAAATACTGACTGAACTTGCAATATTTTATGCTCATAAATACATTTTTTATTTGAAAATGCTATAACAACAAAGGACCTAAAAAAAGCTAACTAACAAAACCAACCCTGAAACTGAACTTGATGAACTTCTTAAATAGATGAAAAAAAAGGAAATTCAAAACTATAACAACATGGATGAAGTTACAAGAGTTTTACCCTTAAAATAAGAAAATAAAAACAATAACTTGAGGTTTAAAGGTTTTTTATTTTAAGTTATTTTTATCATAAGTGTTCCCGTTTCATGTCAGACACATATTTCATATCAGGACAGTATTTGTATGCCGATATAAGCAAAAAATATTGTTCTTTTCCTCTTTCTGACCAATCTTGCTCCACATCCGTGTCATTCCAATGTGAAAACGCTTGTGAATTTTAATTCATGAGTAAGCAAACGATTTAAAAAAACAAAACCTTTAATTTAACTGAAAATATAGTAACAGTCGAGCCTCAAAAAATATTACTGGCTCTTATGAAAAACAAGATAATAATCAGGGTGACTCAAAAATGATTTTTTACCATTAATGCACTTACCACCAGTACTTCCTGGAAGGCTTCCACTATTTGATGATTTCTTGTTTCCACCTGGCATTGCGTACATTGATGAACTCATACATTTTGTTTTACTTCCAACTAATGTTGATTTCAAATTTGATGGTGATTATATTTTTTTCACGACCCTTTGTTCTTGAAACCGATTAATTGTAGCTGTGATTATAATGTACATTGATAGAGTTCTGTAACTTCCAAAAAGTTCTATAACTTCCAAACAATGGAAAACCTTTATGTATAATCGGTGTATTTGATAATGGTGATATTAAGGTGAATATATGCTAGATGCTGTGAAATTTTCTACCTTCTCATTTTCTTGAGTCTAAATCATCAGTTTTGATTATAAAACGGAACAAAAAAACTCATTAAAATTAAGAGAGAAACGTGTTTAGAAGAAAATCAATTCAAAGATGGCGGCAGCGAAACCATACAGACCAACAGTCTGGTTTCTTAATAAAATCTTAAACAATCTCAGTTGGGTGGGCGTATTCTTTCGAATACGAAAATTCCACGCTTTCATCAACAGAAACTCCTCATGGTTTAATATATCGATATTACAAGAGGTCTTGGCCGATTTAAAAATAATAGACCCCTTTTTTAAACTAAACTAAACTGGGGGCACAACAAATTATCGTTACTTAGAAAGGAATACTTTTTTAGAAACACGTTTACATCGAAACTGGAAATTCAAAATCAATCAAAGTCTTTATAATCTTAAGCTAGTCTCTCTTTGAAAATTTTACTCATCAAACTGTTCTTAAGATGCCATTGCTACTTTCAAAGTAACAATTATTATGATTATGCGTTACATGATTAATTACTCAACATGGCAGCCATTTTGTTTTTAGGATAATACCATGGTAGGTCACTGTAACATAGTAAGTCCACCACGCGCAAGACAATAGTCGATCAATTAAATTGTACAATAAATGGGAATAAATTCTGGGATAAGTGCCAGTAAATGAAAAAGTGCCTGAAAGATAAGAGGAAAGATATACATTCAATATGTCTTTATCTTCTAATCAATCAACATCAAATTTGAAATCAACATTAGTAGGAAGTAAAACAAAATGTATGAGTTCATCAATGTACGCAATGCCAGGTGGAAACAAGAAACCATCAAATATTGGAAGTCTTGCAGGAAGTACTGGTGGTAAATGCATCAATGGTAAAAAATCCGGAGGATCTTTAAATTCGTTGTCATCAACATCATCTTCCTCAAGATGAAGCTAAACAAATAAATTATGATTTGCTGTAGCTATAAAGAACGAGATTTCCATTCCAACTAACTTCGACCAAAGCAATTAATTTGTTTGAAAAAACTCAAAATACAAAACAAAGTTCTTCGGTTGGATATTTAAGGAGGAGTTTGCTGATTGGTTATTTTTTGAACTATTGATGATTTGGTTTGCATAAACTTCATTCTTGACAACACTTTCGAGTGGTTGATAAAAAACATTTAATTATTTTTGAATTATTTTGAAATTGCATTAAATATACGAAATATCAAATCTAGATTTTTTTTTTTAATTTAACATTAGAAATGAAGATGGCATGAATTGTTTAAAAATAATGAATGCAATAGAATTCAAATTCAAAATGTCAAACTTGCTGTTAGTATATTTTTTCTGCCATTAAAGATAGCACATGCTTTAAGTTTTTATTTATAACACCTGTCACTTTAGCTTCGAACTAATCATAAACTCAAAAAAAATGCATCATTTCAATTCATCAAATCCATATTCAGACCTCTGTCGGGTCATTGGAAATCATTTTGAATATTTCAAAATTATTTTTTGAAAAAGCTAGCAATGTCGAGATTATATTGTAATAGAAAATGATGCTGATTTTTTAAATGATGTTATAAGGATTGGTTCTGTCACATTCCTTTGTACTTTCCCTTTAAGATAGGGCTCACAGCTAAATTCTTTATTTTTGCTGAAAATTGTTCAGTGCACTTTCTACAATCTGTGACTAAATTTTGTGGCAAGAATCCCCCCCTCCCTAGTACCAATGTTGACATGTGGAAAGGCTGCCACCATGCTCAGAAAAACCTCACATGAACACTAATATTAGGGGGGGAGGGATTTTTCAAGAAATTGCCGCATATTTTGTCACTGATTGTGGATCTTTCTTTGCCGTACTTTTTTTTATAAAAATGGTGTTTTTCCATTTCACCATGGATATATTCGTAGTATTTTGATAAAAATCATTCTAAAATATTCTTCACATTATTCGTTGGTTAGGGTCGAAACCCAAGCTAAATTCAAAACGTAATACTTAGCTCAATTAAAAAATTTGCTTTCTTGAAACTCTTGAGCAATGGTGGGGATAATTGTCCATTTACAGGTAGATATGCTCTAAAATACCCCAAGATTGGCATTCGCATCTTTCTAAAATTTATGATAGTGATATTCTCAGTAAATTCTTAAATTTTGGCCAATTTCGTAATAGTTATCACACGGTACCGAGTACAATATGGGATATATTTTTCAAGGCCAGAACTCTGAACGAGAAAGATATATCATATATTGTACGAGTAAAAGTGTGATAACTGGTTTATCGTCAACTTGAAAAATATCAACAAACTTTTCTCTCTCCATTTGTGTCTCTTCTTCTTTGTTTTGTTTTTCTCTTCCAATAATTTTTTTTCTTTTACTTTTATTTACATGAAATTGGCATTAAAGCATTCGAAAAAAGAATCGAATGGTCATTAAAAAGATCAAAGCATTCTTTTCATAAACTCTTTTGTTGATAAATCGTTGTGTATTGGAAGCGAAGAGAAAACCTTTCTAATCAACAAATTGTACAAAATATGACCTCTCGCTTACCAGACCCTTTTTTTGAACGCGGTCTTGTATTTGTACGGTTGGTTGAATAAAAATAAGATTTTCATTAATCAAGGAAGACTTTAAGTAATATTTTTAAATATCTTTATCGAAAATTCATCATTCATCTTTGATGGAGTTTGTAATAAAATCTTTCGTGCATAGATTTCATGATTCTAGATTATTTTTTCAACTTTTTTTAAGTGTAAATTTTTTCAATGACTACTTATTATTGGAAATTTGTGGCACAGGAAATTCAATATTATTATTTTTTCGTTTGCAGCAAATACTGGGTCGGTCGCGCCGGTAGAACAACAAGTTGGGTTGTTCTCGCCTTATGTACGCGTTTTTAGCCAACCAGATTGCTAATAATTTTCATGTTGATGGTAAAAATGAATAATCTTCTAGAGTACAATTTTATAAAATAAAAGCTTGTAAGGGACATCAATAGAGAAAATTGATAGCATAAGTTAAATTGCACAACACAGTTTTCGTCCTGCTTCAGCTTTTTGTTTAACGAGTTTGGAGAAAAAAAAATGCAATCAAATTTAAATTTAGTAAACAAAGTAAAATTATTAAAATGATATTCAAAGAAGTAACTCAAACCTGCGAAATAATTCAAAACTTTTGCAAAATTATTTGTAATTTGATTTTTTATGCAATGAGTTGAGCGGAAAAATTACATTATCTCAAATTGGTTTATACAAATTTTCATTTTATTTCTTAAGGTGCTTTAAAGTTGGCAGTAATGCTTTAATAAAAGAATAGGTCAAATAAGATGCAGTATTCAAGAACTTTAGCATTAGTTCCAAGACATCGCCTGATTTTACATCATTGATTTAATAATTCAATAATTCAAATTTCTTATAACTTGTTTTATTTTCAGGGATATAAATGAAACAAATAAATACAAAAATAAAATATATACTTACATATAAAGCTGCACAAAGAGAATATATACGATCCGGAAGATTGAAACACCAGGTTTTTATATGGTAAAAAGATTATCATTTTGATAACACAAACATGGTTGGCAAGAGGGTTACTTTACAATGAATAAACAATGGATAGACAAAGATTAGCCAACGAAAATAGATGGATGGATCTAAGTGGTAAGAAATGGTGATGAATTGTCTATCCATAAAGTTGCGACCAGTTATCAGAAGTTATTTCTTCTTTGGTTATCTGGATGAGGACGAAGATGAAGACGAGTTTAATGTTCCTCCAGATTTTTTACCATTGATGCATTTACCACCAGTACTTCCTGCAAGACTTCCACTATTTGATGGTTTCTTGTTTCCACCTGGCATTGCGTACATTGATGAACTCATACATTTTGTTTTACTTCCTACTAATGATGATTTTTTGTTCCCAGACGAAGAAGATGGCGAAGATAAAGGTGAAGATCCTTGATTGCCAGACATTGCCAGTATTATATTGTGGAGATTGTGAAAACTTGCTTAAATTTGAAGTTTGTTTCCTGAACTGTATCTGGAATGACTTGATCAATCGACTTGACGATGATTTACGGTGGCGACTTTGAGATGTGATGGCTGAATTATTTTTCATTGAATTTCACTTGACCATGTCCCAACTTTATATACCCCCAAATTCAAGCCCCTCCCAATAAAGAGGAACCATGGAGCCAGAATCTTTTTATAAATTGGTAATTAATTTGTTTACATTTGTGAATATCTTTATTTCAACTTTCCTCTTTTCGAAAAAAGAATTCTTCTTCGGAATTTATTATAATTAATTGCTCCCATGTTTGATGTATTTGGAAGATAATTGGATTTTAATCTCGACATGCTTCAAGTGAGGAAAATAGAGTCAGGATTAATGAGGTCTCTCGCGGATTTTTCACACAATAAATTAAAGTATTGAACCCTAAGATTAAATTTTAACCAATATCATGAGAATTTAAATTTATTGACGTAATGATGATGCAGTCCAATTGAAAAAATGTCACGTATTCCATATCTTAGGCATTATTTCTATACCTGGTAAACCTGTTTAACCTGATTTTCTTGTTTAAATTGCTTTTATTTGGTACGTGGCCTTTTATAGTAGAAATATCAGATTATTTAGAGGCTCTCTTCAGAGCTCTACAGAAGTCAGAGATAAATTGAAGGGGAAATTTTAGGTAAAGTTGATGAACATGTTAGGAAGTTTTTACAAAAAATATAAATATTGAACCAATAATTTCCATGGTTAATTTGAAATATCTCGACTAAAAGTCTCCGGTTGAGTTATTTAAATAAAATTGAAACATTTAACTTTCTCTTCTGATTAATTTTCATATTTTTGCCTGAAGTTAAGTTTCACGAAAATTTTAAATTTTTCTATTATTTTGATTTTCTTATCAATTTAACTTTATTACCGGGTGCACCAAAAAGTGTATAAGTCAGTGGAATTATTTCAGTCTTAAGGATGACATACCGGGTGTGCCACAAATAAGTTACCCTCTTTGATTTGATACTGTAGGCAGTAGAAAAGAGATTTTTCAAAGATTGTTTCGGAATCATTCAGAGGAAAGCCTAACTTAAAATTTGGTGTATTACTTTTTAATTTTACTTCATTGGTTCAAAAGTTATGTGATGTTAAGTTATGTCAATTTAAAAATATGTCAAAAAAGGCTAAAAACAAGGGTATTAAATTGATTTTAATGAATACAGACACAAAACGATTCTATGCATCAGGAAATGCATTTCCATTATGTAAAAAGCACTTATTTACAAAGTTAAGCATTCCAGTAAATACAGGGTGAATCAAGATGAGCTGCAACAGTTCAAACAAGGCATTTTTCTCAAAACTTTCACCCTTCTCCACCTTTTTCAACAATGATGTACACACAGAAAACTTTCGGAAACTCTTGGAAGGACGTTGAAAATTTTGTGGGGTTGAAGCATTCTGCATCTTATTTATGCCCAAGGGGAAAACAGAAGTAAAAAAAAAACAATAGAGATAAAGAAAACATAAAGAGTGTTACAAGGAGCAAGACTTTGTATTTTAATGTTTGGGTAAAAGAAGTCCTTTCTCTCATAAAACGATACCCTTGTTTTTAGCCTATTTTTGACATATTTTTAAATTGACATATAGGTTTTTGAACGTAACTTTTGAACCAATGAAGTACAATTAAAAGTAATACACCAAATTTCAAGTTAGGCTTTCCTCTGAATGATTCCGAAACAATCTTTGAAAAATCTCTTTTCTACTGCCTACAATATCAAATCAAAGAGGGTAACTTATTTGTGGCACACCCGGTAGTTGATTTTAAAGTTGATTTTGAACATAGTTGAATTTATAGTTGATACCCTTTGAGTTTTAACCAAATAAAGTTTTCATTAATCGAACCTCTTTAGCTCTAGCTGTCTTATAGATTAATCTCCATAATTCAATAATTCGAACAACTTTGTGTTCCCCGTGAATTTTTATTGTTTTCAATGGATTTTGATTTTTTTTGGCACGGTTAGTGAAAAATTTCAGTTGTTAGCATTGAAACATAATTTTCTGTACCAATTTTCAAGTTTTTATATAGCAAAAGTTAAGTCACGCTTTCCTCTAAAATAAAAAAAGGAATGAGTTTCTACCATAAACTTCACAATATCTTTTCTTTTTCAGCACCAGTATCAATTTCATTTTTATTATTTTTTAGTTGTAATCTTCATTTATTTTAAATTCATATCTACCGGGTGCACCAAAAAAAGTATACAGGTTTGTCGAGATATTGTGAGCTTTTAAGGTTTTTTAAGGTTTTTATCGTAAAGAGGATGCTCTGACTTGAATTTTGAGCTACCATAGATTAAATTTGAAAAAGTAGTTCGAAAGTTATTTTAAAAAAACTGACTTTTTTTCCATGTCGAAATTTCCAAAAATCATTAAAAAAAGCAATCACGCTATAAATAAGACAAAATGACAAAAACACAATCTTATTGTTTTTTTGTTTTTTTTCTTGTTTATATTTTGCCAACACCAACAGTTTCTCCATCTTATTTGCCCGTCCTGAACATTTCCAACACGAGCAAACTCAATGCAGACCCAAGTTCTTTGTGCAACTAGTCGAGGAATGGTGATATGTTTTCTAAAAAGTTTTCTCACATAGCACACACATAACATCAAAACCTCTCTTGGAGATTTCCAAAACTTTTTGTCAGCTTTTCCAAAAATATTATCCCACATGGGAAAAGCTTGCTTTACCATAGCTCACAATATCTCGACAAACCCGTATACTTTTTTTTGGTGCACACGATAGAATTTTTGACGGTTACAGTATCTTTTTGTTGATATAGCTTTCTTTCTTACCAAGTTGAAAAAAAGAATTGTCTGAAGCCTAAAATTTAAATGAAAATGGGCCCCAAAAATACCATATTTTCATCAAAAATGCAAGATTTACTAGCTTTTGAGCAAAAAAATACAAAGATTTTTCTAGTTTCAAGTCCATACAAAGGCACAAATTAGCGAGAATCAACCTGAGGGTTATTTATCAATGTCTCATTCATATTCTTTTATTTTTAAATGTACTATTTTTCAGTCATTTTGAAATTTCAATGAGTGACGAATAGTGATTGATTGAGTGACTTGCAAAATATTTGTTCGGCCATCTTCATGCCACTACTTTACAGATCAAAATGTAAATTTGACTTAAGTCACGTAATTGTCGATTGGTTTCGTCAATTTGGCTAGATTTATACCTGAAGGTCGATTACTCATATAAAGTGCCTGATAACCAAAAAATATCTGTATTTGGTATATTACAGACCGGTTTACATGGCATCCTCTAGAATGGGTGAAGAAACTATTTAATTGAAGTGTTTGTATTTTACCAATGAAAATATTGACCATCTAAGATGGCGTGCAAAACATCAGTGTTTATCTGTACAGTTGGTATTTTACGAACCTGTCAGTACTATTACCAAAAATGCTCACTTCAGCAAAAAAGCTGGTCTGATTTTGCTTAAAAGTAACGATTTGCTATAGAAAGGTAACTTATGCGTGTTGGCCAATACGCATAAATTATCCGAAAAAGTGATACGTAATTATTAGGTTGGTATTTTGATCTATCTGTTTTTATACAAAGGTTTTTTAGCGACTTGTGGTTAAAAGAATGAAAAAATACGCATGCGTGTTTAAGCCGCACTCACTGCTTCCACGCAAATTTTGCTAACAGCAAGTATGCCAATTTAGAATAATAAATCAACGAAGAGTCGTGCAAATCTAGTGAAAAATCAGTTAATGGGCTAGAAACATTCATAGAGTCTAGTTTTCTGTTCCCATTCTCAATACTTGATCAAACCATTTTATATACATATTTGAAATTGAAAAATAATATGAGAAAGGAAAGACGCCGTCTCAATGAGGATTCGAATCAAAGACCCTCTGATCAGAAATTTGACGCACTATCCATCCATTGATCTACTCCCTTTTTAATAAGAATATACTTTATGAGAATATTCATGATGAAATTGGCCACAAAAAAATTAAGGATATGCTAAGAACAAACAAAACCTACCTAAGAAATACCATTTTGAGAATTAATTTTAAATTGTCAATAATCCTCAGTAAGGCTCAGTCAATACTTTCACAAAATGCCATTTTGTGCTTCATCCGTGTATTACATGTTAAATTTTGATTGAATTTCGATCCTAACATTAGAATATACTGTAAGAATATTTTCCACAAAAAGTTAAGAATATCCGTGATGAAATGGAAAAACACCATTCTTATATAAAAAAAGCGTGTATTCGGCCATGTCAAACGAGGGTGAATAAATCCTTATATACTAAGCAAAAAGTAATAAAAAATGACGCATGCAGCACAATAGTCGGGATTTTCTTTATTTAAATTTCTAGGCGTAAGCATTTGAATGCATTTTTTCACTCGAGGAGTTTACGTAAAAATTCTTGCCTTTAAAGCTTGAATGATCAATATCTAACACTACTTTCAATTCAATAGAACTTTCAGTCCTGGTTTTCAAAAATTTAGGTCCAACAGGCAAAACTGAAAATAGACGATACCGGGGCAAACGGCAAATAATTTGAATGAAATTCATTTGTTTGAGGCTTGTCATTTTCCAGACCGAGGCTAGCCACAGTAGATTTACCACAAATTTCTTTTGCAGTGACAGATTTCGGAGGCGTCGGCTTTCTTTGAAGTCTGTAGTCGACCAATGTTTATTTTAATTACGCTTTCCTGCTGATGTGACCTATCCACGAAATAACGACTTCCATTACCAGACAGATTACATTTTTTGCTCTTCGTTACGTAATATAACATTCTTCACATGGGACATGGTACAAAATAATCTGATAACTCTTTCAAGGCCCCCCCCCTTTCAAAAAGTGCACACAAGTGGTTAACCAAACTGTAAGTCTGTACGCTTTAAAGCCTGTTTCAATCGGTGGAAACCATGTCAGCATAATTTCACTTATTCCCTTGAGAGTGGTTTCCACCATCATGGCAGAACAAAAGAATGCACACTTAAAGCGAATGGACTTTCATATTGTTTCCAAAACGAGCACAATGTTGAAATGTGATACAAAATCTATCACTAGCGGGGGCACTTTCAGCTTCGATTGTCAATTAAATTAAGAAAAACTTCAAGTCAATTAAATTAAGAAAAACTTCAATTACGTAATTATAAAGAAAGAAGAATGTCGAGTCATTGCTCGAATATGGCTTGGAAACCAATTATGTTAGCTCCTCGAAAGTAATTACTAATTATTCTAGGGTGGCTTTTAAATGGGCCACGCTAGAAAACTTTGGAAAATACTTTTACATTTCAAATGAAAAGTACCCTGTTTTGGTACTTAGAGATTTGATGATACCACATGCCATTAAGCGAAACAATTAGAATCACGTGTCACACCAAACTTATGCAACAGTAGAAACAAATGAAATCAGCCATACCTCGTTTTGATTGCTGTCTCACTGCATGTTTCTCTTTATAAAGATAACTCACAATTATTTCAATATTTCCTTAAACGCCCATCTATAACCGCGGAGGGGCAGGGGTGGGGGGACTTTGGCAAAAAGGCCTACGGGTATTTGCCGCTGGTCAGGGTACCTTTTTCACCTCTTCGAGTCCCATTCAGGGTCCCTTTTTTAACTATCATAGTCCCACATAGGGTAGAATTAAAGGCTCAAGTACCATTCAGAGTCTATTAAGATTGTAAAGTTAGAAAGAAAATACAATCGCTGCTAATCAATTGAGAATATTCGAAAAATGGGAATGAAAAGCATAAGAACAGCGTGTGTCAGCGCGCGCAAAGCGGGTGTAATACGTGCAAAGGGCGCAAAACTGGCGGCAAAAAATCAACTTCTCCTCGCAGCGCCACACCCCCATCGTTCATCAAGGTTAGTACCCCCGAATCTATACATATTCAAAACTGTTTGCTGATTTTGCAGAATTAACAGAAAAATATTTTGATCCATAAAAAGGTAGATGACCATTTCCATCGCTCAACAATTTCATGGTGATTCATAACTCAATTTAAATATCTTTAACCTGGCTTTAACCTCACATTCACGTTCTCATCGTCATAATACCTATATCAATCACCATTTTTACAAGCTTTGACAGTTAATGTTGTATGTAGGATACGTAAAAGTCTAATCGTCAATAATGCCTTACATTACAAGGCAGAAAAATAGAATAAACATAAAATTGAATCAATCATTTTGATGAATTATCAATAACTTCATTTACATTTGAAAAATCCAATTAACGTATTCACGGCAGAAAAAAAGGCGCATTGACGTGCCACGCCAGTCCCTGGGGAGCCCCTTGGATGCTGGTGAGCTTAGCAAGTTCAATTCTCAACAAATATATTTTCCATTGTTATTTCTACCAATAAGGTTAGTTGATTACTGTTGATTAGTCCCATACTGTTTTCTTGTTAGGAGATATGATTTTGTGTTTTTTCTATAACAAGAGTTGCCCCCCAACCTATATATATATTTTCAACTCCAACCTGATTGATTTTCTGTGAATTTTCATTCTAGATTTTTGTTTTAATTTGTATTGTCTTTTTGTTTTGTGGGTTTTTTCTTTAGTGTTTCCATTTTGAGTAGTTGAAGGTTTTATACTTCTAGACTATATATATTTCCCATTTTCCCATTCTTTAACCGCACCCAAAATCAATGCCAAAAATATAAAGTAATTTTTCGGTTTATTTTTCATAAAGCTTCTCTTCGACTTTCCTCAATAAGAAACTTTCTTTTTAAGTGCAAAAAGGTTTCGTCAAGGTTCTGAGGTATTTACTATAAAAATATTGGTCGTGGTGTTAACTTCTTAAATTCAGTCATTCCTACGTCAGATTTGCTTAATTCATTTCTATAAATACGCATAATATAAGAATAATCTTATAAGAAAACCAATGCTTATTAAAACGCCAAAATTAAGAACAATTTAAGAAAAATCCCGAGCCTGGAAAAGCTGAATTTTAAGCAAATTTAGAAAAAAAAAGTAAGAAAAGTAGGGTACCAAGGTACCAAGTCTAAAAACAAAATATTACCCTAAATTGAAGAAAAAGTCAAGAACAATTTGAGACCTAGAGTCCAAAAAAAAGTAATAATAGTCGAGCTTCATCAAAAGTTAACTAGTTCTTATGAATAAGAGTGTAATCCCAGTAACTACAATGAAATTCACAACAACGTCATAGAGGAAAGTGAAAAGTGATGAATAGTTTCATCATTAATCATGATCGTCTGACATTTCTTAAAAAAAGATTCCAGAAAAATTCCACGTCAATCTTTTAATGAATTCCAAGAATTGTTTTTATTCTGTTTATCGAAAAATAGCAGTCCCTATAATTTGTAGACACTCGACTTTTTCCAAACACCCACTGTCTATATCAAAAAGGCCGTTTATATTGTTGGAAAGCTATTTTAGAGTAGAATAATGTAATGTATTTAAAAAACTTAAAGATTGAAGTTAATATTCACTCTGCTGAAATAACGAAAAAATATCTAAAGGCCCTTGAAAACCATTGAGCCAAAATTGTTCTGGATATCGCTATTCCTCCCCATCTCTTGTTTAGACTCTGGGGTTTATAAAAAGATTTCAATTTACTTCACTAACCAACTGTAACTGTAAAGATCTGTTGTTAAATCTTCCTTCCAGACGCAAAAAATGCACTTTAAAAAGGAATCAGACCACAGCTGAACAAGGGGCGATAAAGATTCAAAAGGATCTGACAGCTTAGAGCAGGGGGGGGTACACAGTTAGTGTACTGGACCAGTGCCCAAAATGTGTACTTTCTTGACTCTAATTTTTTTTTGGGACCACCACGCCTTTGTACCGTGGTGCTAACTTGCAATTAACGCTCAACATAAGTGGGCTACCTACCCCTTTGTACCATGGTACTACCTTGTAATTTATGTTCAAAATAGGTTGACCACCCCTTATAGCCTGCTATATGGCCTATTTTAAAATCAGATCCTCAATATCAAATACAGTTATCAAAATGCAGTTATTTATCAAATACAGTTTTAAAGACTCGATCTTTCTGTCGGTAAGTCAATAAAGAGGAAAAATAAAGAGAAAAATACCTCATAAATGAAAGAAATGAGGAGAAAATCAAAAAGATTTTTTTCAAAAATGGACTACCACTCAGTACCCTGGTACAAAGTGGTAATTTTTTTCTTCAAAAAAGGACCACCACTTAATACCCTGCTACAAAGTGGGATAATCACCTACCCATCTGGACCACCCACTGCATAGAAACTATTTGAATATTGTTCATCGAGAACAAGAGTGAGGGAGTATTATAATGAAAGTGTAGTACATATTTTCCCCCTACAATTACGTTGAAAACTAAATTACACGTTTTTTTATAAAAGCAAACTATTGAGAACATAAGGCTCCGATGGCCGAAACGTTAAGAACAAGTAAAGAACATTTTGAGGCTTTGGGGACTCTAAAACACCCGATTTCTTGGGAAAATGACCAAAAAATAAGAGCATGCTAAGAATATTTTTAGGCTTAAAACTCAAAAAGTTAAGAACATCTAAAGGCTTCGAAAACTTTAGATGTTCTTATAAAAAAACAAGTATTCCTCTTTTGGGTCAAACAAATAATTAAACTTGAATAATTGTTGTACTAATGACAACGACAAGTGATTGTTGAGGAAAGTCGGAAACGAAGAACAACGTGGAATTTGAAAAACAAGAAAATTGGTAAATTCTGACATTATATAAAATTGTGGGTGCGGTTAAATCATGGATATAAATAAAGGCAAAAGGCTGGTCCTCAAACAAATAAAAATTCAACTTCACTGATAAGGAAGCAATACAAGGAAAACTAATCGATTTCACTTTTATGACCTACATTATAAATAACTATGTCTTTGTCATCAAATCAAGCTTCATCAAATATGAAATCAACATTGGTCGGCACCAAAACGAAAACGATGAGTGCATCAATGTATGCAATGTCAGGTGGCAATAAGAAGTCATCAAGCAGTGGATGCAGTAGCAGCCTTGCTGGTAGTAACGGTGGGAAATCAATGGGTGGTAAATTGAATTCCTTAAAATCGATATCGAAGTGAAAGTGGACAGAAATTTGCTTTTGTAAATAAATTTATGTAAATTTGTAATCTATTAATCTTTTTGACAAGTATTATTTTATTATTATTGTTATTTTATATCAGATTATGATGAAGATGAAAAAACTATTTTAAAATCATGAAAACATACAAAACGCTTTCTCTGTGTAATTGTTTCGGCAAAAATTTTTTAGCGGGTTCTACTGGCAATAGTACTCTGATGAGGTGGAATTTTGCAGTTATTACAGAATGAATAGACTTTTTTCCCAAGAGTTTTCCTGAGTTGGTGATAAATGAGGGCAATTTTCCCTGAAAATCTAGATGTTGCCACTGTATGGTGAAATATAGTGAGAATTTCAAACGCCTTTCTAAATTGATATTAGTCGCACGGGGGCAACAATGGCTAATAACAAAATTGAGCGCCTAATCTATATAAACTCTATATTCTTTGTTTTTTTCTCACTCCAATGGGTAATGTCTATAATTTACAATGCTGGACAAAAGGTTTGTAGACTTCTGCAATATTTGCAAAATACTTCAATATCGATCAAAAACAAGTTCCCAAGAGGCTCTGGGTGCTTTCCAAACCTATCCAGTCTTTGCAAGTCACCCACTGCAGTCTAACCGCAAGGGCAAACCACAAGGGCTTGATTAACTGGCTTACACCAGTATCAAAACGCTGATTTTTTGCTCGTGGTTCCCCTCAAAAGCAATTCAAAAGCAATGCAACGACTTCAAAAGTATTTTTCTTAACTCCCATCCCCTTTCAGACACATTGAAGAGTCATTTTGCTCTATTTCTCATCATTTTTCACTGAAATTTCATTTGTCTACAACCTTTTGTCCGGCATTGAATGGGTAATGTCTATAATTTACTATGCAATAATTCTATTTGACAAATAATTGTATAGCTGATATCAGGAGGCTTCGAAGTACCTCTGTCACAAAAATGAAGATTCTAGCACCAGTGGAAAACCCTTGAAGCAAATGGACTTTAAATTTCCGATATACACATGCTCATTTCCCATTTTTTTAAATTAGAATCGTGAATTATCCTTTTCCCGATTAGCCGTTTCGTATAAAAAGTCACCAAAATTTCGAGTAAACAAACCATCCCATTGGCTAAAAGCAAAAACATAAACAAAAAATTTGCAGAGTATGAGAAAAATGTGCTTTCTGTGATCTTACTCTGGAAATTTTTTTGCTTTTAGCCAATGAGATGGTTTGTATACTCGAAATTTTGGTGACTTTTTATACGAACCAGTTAATCGTAAAAAGGTGTATTATCGTGATCTCAGTCACAGGAAACAGGAATTACTATGATATCGATAACACAGTAAGTTATCGGGATGGCATTCTGGTCCTTTATAATGAGTGGTGCGTTGTACTCATTGAGTTTCAAGCCCGAAGGGCTTGAGGTCAATCTCTAACCTTTCTCAGGCAAGAAAAATTGAAGCCTTAAAATCTGCGCCGTATTTTTTATGACGGATTAAATCTAGCAACTCTTTGTTTTCGAGTGATATATTTTTCGAAATTAAGCGGTAAATTTTAGTTTCAATCTGTCATTTGTGTAAAAACCAGGCGGGTCGCTCAAGGCCGCGCAACTTTGGTAGGATTTGTTGGCTTCAAATCCTACCAAAGAGCTCTAGCCCTTCGGGCTTGAAACTCAATGATGGTTGTACTTCATTGTCAAATTATTCTACAGAGGGATCCCGTATTTTTCGTGAAAATATTACTTGTTAAATTACGGGTTGATTAACCGATTAATTTCCAATTTCGTTCCAAAATCGTTATCTTTAACGTTGAAAAAAAAATTTACCGGCAATTACCACATTTGTGTTTGGAAACCCCTGCAAAAATTCCGGGCAACATACGCCAAAGATTAACGGTAATATGACTTTGAATTTTCACAAACGGTATGCAACGATTAAAACGCCAAGAAACAGTTTATAAAAAGTAATGACAATGTACAAATAAATATGTTAGATAACCAAAGCGATTAACAGAAAAAAATCCATCTTTATCAAATGACCTGGAGTGGCTAATCTATGAAGATTCCTCTCTAGCCCATTCGGGGCTTCAAACTCAATGCTAATACCGTCACCACACCAAACCCATACGCCCCCTTAAATGCATTAATATATAATTTACTCGACCAATTGACTCATAAAATATTAACCATTTTAACCAACGGTATAGGTGTAGCCAAGAACATTTTTCCGTAATTTACGACAAAACAGTCATTAAGTGGAATCAAAACGATTCTCGGAAAAAGAGAAATAATGTAATGAAAAGTTTTAAGGTTCAGGAAAATCATTTGTGGTATTTGGTGTATGACTCACATATAAATCTATAATACACGTTTTTTATAAGAATATCCAAAAAATTTGAAGCCTTCGAATGTTCTAAACTTTTTGAGTTTTAATCCTAAAAATGCTCCAAATGCATTTTTTGAGGATTTCAGTTTTTCGGCCGAAAAGAGATGACGTCATCAAAATTCATAGAACATTTTTTGTTATTCTGAAAACATTAATAATGTGCATCTTTGGACTAAATTTCCATTAATTTCGATACTTAAATCAAAATTTAAATTATAATGACGTCATCAAAATAGCAAAAATCTACGCAAAATCGAGATTTTTTGCGAATTACGCAAAATTTCTTATTAGGAAAACATATGCCTAGACTGAATCTTATACTTCTTACTGATACTCTTCATTGTAGCCAAAAATGAGCTTCTAGAAATAATTTGTAATGTTGCAAGCATTTCCTAACATGTTCCCATTTTTGTCTTTGTGGTTATTTAATTCTTGTAGAAAACGTGCAGTGAGGTATATTGCAATCAATGATGAAAATTTCACTTTCCCCTATATTACGTTGTCAAATGAGGTAATCTAATTGTATTTAAGAATTAGAATAATTAATTATTGTACTATAAACAACGGTAAGTGGTTATTAAGGAAAGTCGAGGTAAAAATAAACAAACCAAAATGACCTTCAGAAAAACAAGAAAATCAACAAGTCTGGTAAATGTAGGTATTGGAAATAATTGTGGGTGGTTTTAGACATAGGAAAATTGAAAATGGATATAAAAGAGGGTAAATGCCGGTCCTCAAACAAATACAAACTCATATCTTTACTGACAACAAAGCAATAAACGGCATCCAAGAAGAATTGACACCAGAGAAAACTAATCAATTTTACTTCTACGGGAACCTACATCCTCAATAACAATGTCTTTGTCATCAAATCAAGCTTCGTCAAATATGAAATCATCATTGGTCGGTACCAAAACGAAAACGATGAGTGCATCAATGTACGCAATGCCTGGTGGGAATAAGAAGTCATCAAGTGGTGGATTCGGTAGCAGCCTTGTTGGTAGTACCGGTGGGAAATCAATTGGCAGTAAATTGAATTCGAGTTCATTTTCATTTTCAAAATGAAATTTTCAAGAAGTAATTAGTAAATTATTCAATCACTATTGTAGATATGTATATGTAAGCTATATATTTTAGTAAAATTTTTAAGCATTTTTTAATAAGATAATATTTTATATTATAAAGATTAAAAACATTGAATTCTTTCTAATAAATGTCATTTCATTTTTTCTTTGATTGCTATTCAGCCGCTCTCAGTTTTCCACGGACTTACACTACAATCAGCGCCGAAATATATTGGCAATTTTGGGTATTTAACGTTTTTCAGAACTTAAAACAATTGCAATTTCAGTACTTCTACTTTGTTTCAGGGGATTTTTCGATTTGGGAGGGGTTAAGTGGCTTCCAGGCTATGTTCTCAGCCATATTGAAATATTTTTGAGCTTTTGGATTCTGAGATCCAAGTCTTAAAAGTCTCATGTTAAAACTCAAGAGTTAAAACTCTACTTTCTAACCGTACTTTAAAGCACTTAATAATCACTTGCGGTTTTTGAGGGAATTCCCCTTTTGTGCCAAATATTTTGGCGCTGATCGTAGTAAGGAATTTGAGTATTTCTCCCCAATTAAAAAAGGTATCGGCATGATTTTCGATTGAATGAATGTAAAGTCCCACTTGAAACCTCTAAACAAATTTCATCAAAATGAAACATAGACAAGTTAAAGCTCAATTGATAAACTTTGTTTCCAGTGTCCCTACCGTCTCAAAGAAATCTCAACGAAACAATTTTTTGTCAGAGTCACGTAAATGCCAGGAAAAGTTTCTCTCGGCCGGAATTTTTTTTTTTTGAAAATCGGGCTCCGTCACATTTTAGGTATTGTCATTTTGCATTAGTGTGCAAAATTTCATAAAAAAATATAAAGTACAGCTCGAGAAATTCAAGAAATTCGTCTTTCCGGCGAAAATAGGTTGTTCCGGCGATTTTTAAATAGTTCCGGCTTCAAAAATCAATTTTATTGAAAATTAAACATGCTTGATGGTAGGCATTGCTATTAATAATGTTTTTGAATGAAAAAACAACCAATTATAAGGAAAAAGTCCAATGAAAACCCAGAAAAACAGTGATTTCCGGCATATTTCTGCCGGGAAAAAAATTTTCTCAAAAATCGGACTCAGCCATGTTTTGGGCATTGTTAATGGGATTCTTTGAGCAAAAAATCAGAAAAAACTAATGATAAAATCTCGAAAAAATGCCAAAAATACAGCTTCGCCGGCATATTTTTCGAAAATCGGGCTCCGTCACATTTTGCGCATTGCCATTTTGCATCTTTGTGCCAAAAATGATAAAAAACTAATGAGCCAATCTCGAGAAAAGCTGGTAACAGACGGACGGACGAACAAAGGTTAATTTATAGGACCTCCACCGGGGTACCCGGAGATAGATAGGGACTAAGCAATAGTGGGGCTAAGCAATAGTGCACTCTCCAACGAACGCACGATGTACTTAGTCACGAGGAACACTCTACTGGAGTGTTGACTGTGACTGTGACTCAAAAGCAGAAATCCACTCTCGAACGGAATGCACCCGTATGCTTCTGATAATGTTGAAAATCCTTCATCTCAATCATGGGCTGAGGGCAAATTGGTGTCCACGTTGCAATGAACCCACCGACCCACCAACTAAAACATTTTATCCCGTTACCCACGGTAACAATAACAACAAAGATTTGATTTTCTTTTTTTTTAAAGTCATTTAATTCCCCTTAACACATCCGTTTTTATCTAGACGAATTCTCATTAATGCCCAAAGCCTAATAATGATGATGAAATGAATGGAAAGCCAAACGATGACAAAATAATACAAGTTTAGTTTGCTTGTTAAGGATACTTGGGATCACAGATTTCTGCAAAGCCTAAAGGGCTAAATGAAGTGCTATAGGCTTTTCCAAGAAAGAAAAAAGTGAATATCGCAAAAAAAATATTGTTGCTATTGTTTTCGAAAAGTCTCGAAGCTTCTGATTGGTCAAGCAATGAAATTCTATTGTAATGTCAAGTGACCTCGGTAGGACTTCCTACCGAAATACGGCACACCTTTCAGCCAAAGCACGCCATTTAGCCCTTCGGGCTTTCTAGATCTGTGCTTGGAACTTATTCACTTCAACCCATTAACTTGGCATATAAGATCGCTCAATTTTTTCGGTCATGTACCAGTTGGTCTAGACCTAGGAGCGCCACCCTACTTTTCTCATTCCGCCCTCTAATAAAAACTAAGGGCATTGACATTTTTTCTTAGTTAGATGGGGGCGCGTTTCAAAAATAAATTTCGACAATTTTATCTGAAAGATAATGATGAAAAGTAGATAATGAAGATGGAGTCAGAAACGACCTAAAACCCGTCACATTTTTTTGGATAGTTCGGTTTATTGTAGGGAGTCTAATTGACATAATTTCAAAACCACACCATTTTCCTTACCTACTTTTCATAATCTTTTAGATAAATTAAAAAATTCAGTTTACGTCATCATAAAATGCCCCAATAAGGGTCTAAAACTTTTTGAAACGATTGCAAGTTTTTCGGGTGGTTGTAGGACCCAAAGGATTCAAATCTCAGCCAAATATTATTTTTTCAAGGTAAAACCTAATTCCTTCGGACTATTAGGGACAATAGATTTGAGCAAGATGTCATGTCATTCTTCCAATCAGGAAACATATACTCGTTAATACAGTAAACTCCTGGTTATTCGAACCTGCTGCCTTATTCGAATGATTCGATTATTCGTAGTAAGATGGATTTCCCCTTAGATCTGCTTACCCAACTCAGGCAATAAAACTCTCAGCTATCCGAATTTCAGTTATTTGAAGCGATTTCTATTCCCCTTGGTGTCAAACATACCCAAGTTATTTAAATTTTTCTTATTGGGAAATCGTCGATTGAGAACCTTGATTTTCTCCGATTAGTACAGTAGGTTTCAATATTCATGGCTATTTATACAATCTTCAAGAATAAGCTTGTGTTTATTACGCTCAAATGAACCAGAATGCCTAAATTACTTCAGAAAAGTCCACTCCATTAAAGAAAAACGGATTTTCAGTTATTCGAACTCCCGGTCATTCGACGTCAGTTCTTATGCCCCTTGAAGCTTCGAATAACCGGGGGTCTACTGCAATTAATATACTACACTTTGCAAAATTCGCCCAAAATTCCCTTAAGGTATATTCAGTATATAGTTGACTTGTTAAACGGACGCTAAGAGTATGGCTGAGAAAGTTCCTACAAACGCAATTGTTTATGGCTGACAAGACATGATGCTATCTTTAAAAAAAGTGGACCTCTAATTAGCGGACAGGATCGAGAAATGGATTACTATCCAGCCTATTAACATGAGTAAATCATGTTCACTGGGATTTTTTAATATAACACGCTGTAATAAATAAATGTTTTGGACGTCACTGCTGAAAAGATTGGAGGAAGATTAATTGCAATTTTTTGGTACGTTTAACGATTTAGGGAAAAAATACATTGACCGTACTAAATAAGATATCTTTATGGACAACATAATGAAGCTGAAACGAGCTAACAAAGTTTTGTGTCAACTTGAACTTGTAGTGTTACACGAGCTCGCAGCTATATTCCTCCCTTACTGCGTTACTACTATCTTGGTGAATTTATTTTGGTAAGAATTATTTCGTTCTATTTTTGGAAATTGTAATAATATTTTATTTGCCAGTAAATCTGTTAACATTCATGTAAACATTAAACCTCTAAATATTTTCACAAGGACTTGTACCGACATATTTTGTCACGACAGACGGAATTTTCTGATGACAAAAGGATATAGCTGTTTGTCCTTTAAATCTTTAAAACATGTTTGTTTAACTTTGTCTTTATCTTAAGATCTTCGGCTATTTTTTTTCCACTTGCTCCCACTGGAAACAATTCAAAAACGGTTTCGAAGCCGCTTGACATGCTTGCAGTGTACGGGTTTGTCGGTGTGTCAGTATAGGCTCTTCTTTCTTTGAGTGTTTTGGTATTAAAAGAAAAAGTGTCAGTATTTCGCTGATGCCAACCCCTTTCTTTCCAAAAACACCCTTGCCTCACAGCCTCAGTGACACTTTTTCCCTTAATGGGGATAAAAATTCCTATTGAAATCCCAATGGGGATAGAGATATTGTTCCAAGGTTAAAAATGCAATTGGGATGGTTTTGGAGTGCAATTTCAAAACATTGAATTCCGAGTGAGGATGAAACCAACGTGAATGTCCCAGTGGGGCTGAAATCCCAGGGTATTTTTCCCACCGGACCGGAGACGAAATCTTTGCCAAATTTTCCAGTGGGCTTGGGTCCCAGAGGGTCTGTGACACAAGCGTGTCCAAAATGTGATTAAATGATAACATTATTATTGAGTGTTTTTTTATATGCGTAAGTTAGTGTCATTTTTCTCTATCAGAGACACCCTTGAAAAACCTTGTTATTTTTAGTGGGGAATAGGTGTCATAGTCCGGCTTTTTCACTTGTATTTGTGAATTTTTAGATACGGATAGCTTCTGATTTGTCTAGATCCTGATCGACTGAGAACGACGGTAAATTAGCACTATTATCATCCTCGATTTTACGGGTCAAAACTGTATGTTTTTTCAAATCGCTTGAGTGACTCTGCTATTCTTAAAAGTGCAAAACATTAAGCTCACTATTAACGTGGGTGATGTACGTACTCTAGTTACCATAACACGAACCTTTATAGCTCGCATGTATCATTAACAAGGTACAGTATTTAACCGCTTTCAAGTATCAAACCCTTGTAAACTCGTCTCTAGAATTCGAAAAAAATTTAAGTTATTTGTATCGAGTTAAAAAATCTGCTCTTAGTGTAGTCTACACAATAGACAGCTCCAGGCTTTTAGGCCTTACTCTTGAGTAGAGAAGGGTCGGAGTTTTACACTCGAAAAGAAGGAAGATATGACGTAGCCTATTCTCAGTACAGTAATGGTTTAAAAAAGCAATGTTTGCAAGGTTGCCAAGTCTCCCCCTTACAAGAGAACGTCATGACAAACCATCAGTGAACGTGGTACGGAATTCCTGAAATGTTTTGTTTAGTCTGGCAAACATCCTGAAATAACTGATGACAGGAAAATCATTGGGATACATTATAAGAACGAAGGACTTTTAATAACATGCTTGAAAGACATGATTTAGCGTATCCCCGATTATTTGGTTGGATTCTTAAACTAAAGAAACAACAATTTTCTCCTTTTTTTGCGCCGCGCGAGCACAAAAGTTGAGAATCTTGTTTTTTTGTTATTTGTTTTTTTTGTTTTTTATAAGTAGAACATAGAATACAACCACTAAAAAAAGATTCCAGCCCTCCCGCAAAAAAACCGCTAGATTATACCGCCAGGAGAGAGGAACCTTATAAGAGGAAAAACGAGAAAAAAAACAATAGAAAGGTAAGGAATGATTAAACAAAAAACAAACTAAATGAGCATCGCGAACAATCAAAATAACGGACCCTCGAATCGACCGGTATCTTTGATCAAGTTTACGGTTATACTTAATATATCATGATATAGGTTGTTACTAAAATTCGAATCCCCAAAGAGAAGTATTCTGGAAAGTCTTCTTGGGTTTAATGTTAGCAAGCATACACGTTTTTTCTTTTATTAGAACACCTAAAATTTGGCAGATGCGTTCTTAAATTTGCAGACTACTCTAAATCGACAATATCGTGCAAAATAAAGAGCACTTTTAAAATTGGTAAAATTTGGACAATATTTGACTCTCGATTTAGAAAATCTAAGTTTTTTTAAAACTGCTTGAAAAGAGGAAGAAATTGTAGTTTCTTGTCACTTTTTCAAAACGGAGGCTGAGCATGTTCTTACGATGTTCTTAAATTTTTCGACGAATTTCAGCCTCAATGTTCTTATAAACTGGGTTCTAATAATTAAGAAAAAATGTGTATGTCAAGTTGTTTTTTGTTCTGCTTTGTAAGCAGAGAGCTTTCTGTGCCATAAAAAAGTATAGCTGGAAAGAAAAATGCTTCTTGATCTGGGGAAGACAGAAGTAATTGCCCTTGTGACGCTGATCCACAACTACCAGTAAATTTTGGCTGAGGCCTCGCTTGACCTAATCTTTGCCAATATTTTCAAGTTTCAAGCTAAAATGTTTTTAAAATGTTCTTAATACGCTAGTATATATCGAGTTATTGGTTTAAACGGTGCTAAGGTACATTCATAGCTTTTTTGAAATCTGAAGATGTGATTGTTCTTTAATCTGTTCTTTATGTTTTGACAAAAATAGAGCCTCGTGTTTTTAAAAAAATGTTCTTGTAAAAATACGTGTAGGAGGATATTTGAGTGATTTTTTTCTATCTATCTCTTGTATGAGAAAGTTTGATCCTTAAGGAAACATATTTTTTAAGCTCTAATTTAAAGAATCACGTCCAAACCAATTTCTCGTCAGGACCGAAAGGTCTGGAAAACAAATATTGTGGAACAAGGAAAATATTCAAATATTTTTAGTTTTGTAGATCACTAGGGTTTGCATTGATTTTGGATCCGATCATCCATTTTACTTAAACACCCAGGCTCTAAAGCAGTCATCATGTTAAACCGATTCATTCAGAACCACGTCATTATCTTGCCTTATTAAAAAAAGGGCCTGGTTTCTAAAAGACCAGGTAGATGATGGTTTTTGCATTCTATTTTTTGTTTGTACACCCAAAGGCTCATTTAATATTCATCCTAAACCTGGAAAGACCTAAAAAATGGCAAGTGGATCCACCTGGGGACTAATTTTCATTCATAGGGAGATTTAGGGGTCAAACCGATAAAAACTTTTACAATGGTTGCTTTGTAGAATAGCAGTGAGTTAGGAGCGACTGACGTTATTCCGTAGCGAGCTGAGTATTTTTGAAAAAATCTTTTCATTAGATTCTCTCTTAAAGCTAAGAAAGGTCTGTTTCGTTCACAGTAACCAGCGACTTTTGTTTTGGTTGTACGTGCAAAAATGTCAAAGTTGGTCACTACCTAGCCTGTACCTAACTCTTCTTCGCTTACTGAAAAGATAACACGAAGTTGGGTTTGTTACGGTTAGGCAACATTCCGTGTCTCATATACTTTTTTCAACAAAACTCTGAGTGTCTCAGCAGCGGAGTGCATTCAAAATAGCTCAACTAAAGGGACGTTACTTTTAAGGTAACAATGTAATATTATCTTACAATTTTCGAAAGATCATATCTACGCTTTTGTATGTATTCATTATATGCACCACTGGAGAGTCAGTCTTCTGATAATTTTTAAAATTTTCCAGCCACGTCACTTTTTCCATTTTTAAGTGACGTATTGGGTGGAAAATTTTAAAAATTATCAGAAGACCCTCCAGTGTTGCATATCATGAATTCTCAGATTTTGTCCCAGAAAACTAGGACAAACTGAGACTTGGAGTATCGCTAACCGAAATAGGCTGCTGGCATCCACTAACGGATTCGTGCTCCTTATAGAGGATGCTTAATAAGCGATATTTCCTTTATCCAGAGATTTGCCGCCTTTAGCCGATATACGGCTAAAGACATTTTTAGCTGGTGAGTGTCTACAAATATAACATTACGTAATGTTTAAATTTTCTGTGAGGCACCAAATCATAGATTGGAAAATATATTGGATTTCGAAAAAAAAGTAGGCGGAAGGAAGTTTGCTTTTTTTTCTTCCTCCTTTCTTGTTTAATGTGGAGGTTTTGTAAAAGATGAGAAATTAGATTTATTGAATTTAAGTGCCCTGGTGTATCTTCTGTGTGCACCAACAAAATTTTGCTTCATAAAACTAAGTTTTGATGCTTGAATTTGGACTTGTATGAGTGTATAATTTTTTACCACACTGGATTCGTTGATCACGAGTTTGGCTCCAGATAATTGTTTTGACATCTACAGATACCTACAGGTATGTTGCAGATTTTTTCAAGGTATTTCAGTTATGTATATACAGTACATTTTGGGGGTTGTATTGAATATTTCTGACATTACTATGATTCTACAAAAGGGAGTGTTGTTGTCCCCTTGTTAAATGTTAAAACAAAACAAAGAACTTTTCTTCAGCTTTGGCATTTCACTTTGCAATACTATGTGGCCTTTGTGTTTATCTTTTTCATGTACTTGGCTTTAATTCTTTTGAAGAAATTGGAGAGTTTTTGGTTGTTTTCTTTTGTTTTTTGTTCATATTTGTATTTTTGAGCTTCGACCGAAGAGCTGAAGGAAAAGATAAATTTACAGACCAGATATCTTATGAAAGCAAAAGTCAAAAATAATCTACAGACTGTAAAAAATGCACGCATCAGATTGTTTTTCATGTTTCTTTCTGTTTTGTTTTTCTGGTCTGGGATTCGAATTTCGAATATAAACATTCTATTGAAAACGTTCGAAACAATCGTTTTCGCGTGTACATCAATGTCAACCAAATTATTAACTCGCCAAGATTCTGTAAAATACACCGAATTTAAAAAAACCGAACCGGAAAGCGGTTGGTAGATCATTAAGCAGACCTATACTACCTAAGGTTTTGTAGAGGTCTGCGATTCAGACTATAACCGAAACAGACCGACACACGGCAAGTTTTTTCAAAATATGAAAAACACCCGTGGACGGGGTGGTGCAGGCTAGTCACTACCTCGCCAAAGTATTCCATTTCAAATTTTAAGTAGGTTAGCTCATTAAGCAAATTTGAAACACGAATCTGTCAGACAGTCAGACGATAGGGCAAAACAAACAACTAGGTGACAGAAAAACAAATTGAGCTGTTTCCAACCTTTTAAAGATATAATGATTATAGATGTTTATCAACTTATCATTAAAAACGTCTTATATAGAAGAAATTATTTCGTCTGGTCCTGACCGACGATAAAGTAGACTTTAATTAGTTTATATTAAAATCTAATTTGTCTGAAACTGTTCGTCTCGATCATTCAATCTTTTAAAACTTCTGCTACGTGGATGTTTAAAAAGTTCAGATTTAAAAGAGAATGTGTTAGATTTGTGGCCAAGAGCGAAGACACACAACTAGGTTTATAAGCAGCGTGTATGCAACCTAAAGTGTGCTGCAAAGAATACTCCTTCTGTGCATTGTCCTCATTCTTTCAAACAACGTTTGGAGTAAAAAGTATAGTTGACGCTCTCTAATTCGATCTTCAAGAGGAATTAGATTTTCATCGAATAGTAGAGTGTCGTTTATGAGAGTTTCTTGTTGGTAGGGACTTTAAATTTTATCGAATAATGGAACCTATCGATTAGTAGAACGTCGAATTAGAGAGCGCCAACTGTATATGATTTTCTAGCATAAAGTTTTGGTTCCTCATGAATGTCTTCTATTTCTACCCTAACGGTGCAGCTTTTGTTAATTCCCGCTATTTGACCTAAAGGATGAACAAAACTGTCCGTCGAAACTTCCTTATTTTAAATAATCTACTTGTATTGCGTTTGATATGCATTCCAAGAAATTTATCCACTGCAGTGAAGCCTAATTTACTGTTAAGCATGTATTTTTTTTATGAAAAATCAAAGGTTGAAAATATTTGCAACAGACGCGAAATCGTACTCAACTGTTACGTACAAAAAGTCAATACACATCTTTTATAACAAATATATAAGAAGATAAGGCTTCGATGGCCAAAATGTTAAGAACAAGCTAAGAGCATTTTAAGGCTCTAAAACACTCGATTTCTTAGGAAGCTGCTCAAAAATACTCAAAAATGGTCAAATTAAGACAAATTAAAGAATATTTCCAGGCTTAAAACTCAAAAAGTTAAGAGCATCCGAAGGCTTCAAAGTTTTGAATGTTCTTATAAAAAAACGTGTACAGTGTGAGGGATGGATTGTTTGTAAAAGTATTTCTTTAGTTTTAAAGCCTTTTTAATAAAAGATCCTTACATTTGAGTTGAAAGAGTCTGATCCCGTAGCATGAACTCAAGCCCACGCACTTTATTCACTCATCCCCCTATTATGCTTGTGGTACTGTCTGAAAAAAACTCTTAAGGAATGTTTAAGCTATCCATTACACGTTTTTTATAAGAACAAACTATATAAGGGCATAAGGCTTCGATGGCAAAAATGTAAGAACAAGTTAGGAACATTTAAAACACCCGATTTCTTAGGAAAATGGGCAAAAATGCTCAAAAAATGAAAATGAAAATAAGAACATGTTAAGAACATTTTTAGGCTTAACACTTAAAAAGTTAAGAGCATCCGAATGCTTGAAAAGTTTTGGATGTTCTTATAAAAAAACGTGTAAAGTGTGAGGGATGGATTGTTTGTAAAAGTATTTCTTTAGTTTTAAAGCCTTCTTAATAAAGATCCTTACTTTTGAGTTGAAAGAGTCTGATCTCTTAGCATGAACTCAAGCGCTCTTTACTCCTTCATCCTCCCTATATGTTTGTAGTACCGTCTGAAATGTCTGAAAAAATCCTTAACAAATGTTTGAGCTATCCATTATTAGGTCAATTAATGAGATTCTCATATAGTAGAGCTCAATAAATCAATATGCCTAAACTCGTATAGGTTACAATCATTACAAAACTTCCATTCAATGAAAATATTATTAAATCCTTCCAGTTTTAAGTCCCGTTAATCAGTTTTTTTTTTAAGAAACATGGTAGGTAATTACGACTGTTAATTGTGGTGGATGAAGCAACTGAGCAGCAAGTGAGGTCTCCCCTTTAAAAATCGGGGACTTCAAGGATAGGGTCTTGAAACTCGCAATTGAAAAACTCTTTTCGTCCAAGCTTGAACAAAGATTACAATCGACACAGAGGAGGGCTACACACTACCTACACTTATAGAGGCTTAAAAATTATGTAGGATTTTTTTTCTGCTAACCCTGTGGGCTTGTGAATGAACTGGATTAAAGTATAATTTCATCATTTTAAAAATATTTCATTATCTGCTTTCTCGGCTTTATTAAAAAGTCGATTTGCTGAAAGTTCGGAACTCTTTATTCTAGGGTTAGGACTGAAAACAATAGACTTAAATATACAATAATTAAATCAATTAAATGACGCTTAGACATCATTAGATCACAGTTCTTGGTTACGACTGAAAAGTCATCGTCAGTCTTATTCCATAATCCCATAATTAAGCCAATTAAATGCTGCTTGGACATCAATACGCCAGAGTTCTTGGTTACGACTGAAAACAAAAGTCAGCGTTTGAGCAAAGGCTTAATCTTTATTATCGTTTTTGTTCTCAACTGCAAATTCTCAACATTTTCTCAGGCTTTCCAATTTTAAAGAAATAATATCTTGTTTGAGCAGGTTGGAGAGGTTTCCAGTCGGGTAATGTAAAACTTATTAAATATTTGATCATTTTGAAAGTAGAGTTTTTTTCCTAGTACCAGTGGATACCCCTTAAAACCTACAAAAAAGGTACCCCTATATCCTGATAGAGAAAACAATAAGGGCTGAAACTTTTTCTGGTGAGTCTAGGCTACCTAGGAATTTCTTCCCTTGGTATGGTTTTTTGTAAAAGCTGCTAAGAAAATTTTTATTGCTTGATGAAAAAATGCAATTTTAGCAGGTACCCCTTAAAACCTACAAAATGGTTTTCTTGAATAACTTTTTATTTAATAGTTGTTTTGGTCTCATATTTTAAAAATGTCAAAAGTCAAAGTTTGCTGATCTAAAAATTTCGTAGGATCGAAAAGAAACGTTATCAATTCTATCTTTTATAATTCCCCTCTTTACAAAATTTGAGAAATTTGATTTCGCCCCCAGTGGGATCATAAAGGTTAAAAGTTTACTTAAGTGGACCCTCGCTAATTTCGAACTTCTGTTATATTCAAATCTTTCTCTAATTCGAAATAATTCTAAGTTCCCGTCAAGGCGAAATCCTCGCAAAATACTTTCTACTGTTCGAATCTTCTCTAATTCCAAGACAATTCTAAGCCCCATGAAGGTCGAATTAGAGAAAGTCAACTGTATATTGTAATATACTTGTCCAAACGGACTGTCGAAATTATACTTGATTTACAATTTTCATAATGACGTCAACCAGAGAAGCAAAAGTAGACGTAATTTTAGTGATTTTTAATGATTTTCGATTGATGCTTTCGAGGTTTTTACCTCCAAAAACTATGACATAACTTAATTAATTAAGCTTTCAACCAATGCACTAAAATAAGTAGGTGACTCACTTAAGTAAAGCAGGTAATTACATTATCTGGTGTCATTCGCTGGAGCTGTGAATGAAGGAGTCTCTACCCCTTTGGGTGGTTACAAAACGAATACTCTATCGACTCATTTTGCAAAACCTCAGTTCGACAGTTATGACCTATGACCTATGACACAGTAACACTGCAACTAATATCAGAGATTTCGCTTTCAGCGATAAAAAGGAAAAACATAGTATGAGTGACGGTGTGATAAGAATTTTTGTCAAGAAATTTTGCTCAAGGACTTATTTGTCGTATCAACCGAAAGTACACTGTCGTAACCAAAATACTAGGTTAGATGGGATTATAATCCTACAGATGGGATTACAATCCTATATTAATAAATTGTATCCTTTTTCAAAGCATATTTGTCTAACTTGGTGAATTAAAGGGGAAAGTTTTTAATCATGTCAAGACCTTGCCACCCTGAAAAAATAGGAAATGCTTTTAAAGATGACATTCAATTGATATACTGATTTCATCAACATTTTGGGATTTGATTTCTTGTTATTGCACTGTATTGCATCTTTTTTCCGTTTTTTTTGTCGAGTCAATATTTTTGTCATGACCGTTTATGAATTAAAGAGGCAATTCTTTTCTCATCTAATTAATACCTATTAATGCAGTTTATCATTTGATTAGCATGCTATAGATCAACAAAGCTGTAAAATTGTGCTTCTTAAGGCTTGGGAACACGAGCCCACCAACACAAGAAAAAAGTGCATGTCCCATGGTTTCTTTTTTGTTTCACGGGACAAAAAGTGAGGGAAATACCCAAAAGATACGATGATTTTATCCCTTTTTGTCCCAGGGACAAAAGTGAGAGAAGCACAAATGTTATTAAAATAAAAATGGGGTGGAGACACGAGAAAGCGTTTCATTAGGTTGGTGGGATGGAGCATGTTGTATTGCGCCAACACAAAAAAAAACTTCTCGTGTCCCCAAGCCTTTAATTTCTCCTTCGGCTTATTATACACGTTTCCTTTATAAGAAACATCAAAAAGTTGTGAAGCCTCAAGATGTTCCTAATTTTTTGGGGGGTTTTAAGGTGTTCTTAAAACGTTCCTATTTCAACATTTTTGTGAGTGTGTATTTTGATCTACCTTCCGAACGAAGAAATTGCATATCTTGAGAGTCTGCAAAGCCTGAAAATGTTCTTAGAATGTTCTTAAATTTTTGACCATCGAAGACTTGTATTCCTATATAAAAATATTTTAAGGTAAGGTTATGCAAGTAATGCTCGTGGACATTAAAGAGATTGCACCACATTCTTCAAAATGGCAATGTAATTTAAAGCTATTGTTCTTACCGTAAAGGCTCCCTATTAGTGTTTCAGGCGAGCATCACGTTGTAAATTAATTGGGCCGGTAGTCACGTTTTCCGTTTCAAATAATCACGCTTCTAACGAATTACTATATATACAATGTTGGAAACATCTTTCTTGGTGACACTAAGACTCTTGGATTCGAGATCTATCCGTTTGTTTATCGTGTTATTAAGGAAAACTTAATATTTGGATTTTCATTGACAAACTAACTTCAAGGAGAAAACATCAACTTCATCAAATAAAAATTCCAAAGTGAAAGTTCTTCTTCTTAAAACAAGCGAACTGATCGAGTTATTAGCTAAGCGTAACGTAGTTAGACTATGATAAAGATTCGATCTCGGATCACGTTGAAAAAACGTTTACATCGAAATTTGTCGAAATTTTAGCGGAATCCCAAATCTTCTCGGGTTCTATATTAAAAAAACATCAATCTATCAAGAGAAGTAATTTAGACGAATCAGACTTATTTGATACTTAATAAGTTTAGTTTGGCAGCAAGATATTATATTATTATAATATAGCGGGGAAGTCTTTTTGGTGAGTTTTTAAGGACAGACAAATTTCACGCCAAGGCTTAATACGCAAAAAGTCAAAATCAATTCTTAACCACAGCCGATTCAACATTGTATTGAAAGATAACAAGAAGATAACAATACAAAAACCTCCAACAAATTTGCGCAAAAGTTTGGTCGAGACGACTTGACAAGACTGTCTAAATATGACTCGACTTAAACTATCTCCGGCGCGAAAAAATTCCGAGAACACTTAAAATCACGTACCCATAATAATTAAGCACAGACTATATGACCTAAATCTTTTACTGATTTTGGACCACTGCGCTTAAAAAATCTTATAAGTTTTAATAAGAAAAAACTATAAGAGCACAAGGCTTCATTGGCCGAAATATTAAAGAACAAGTTAAAGCGCATTTTTTAAGCAGTGCGAAGAATATCCGAATGCATCGAAATAATAAACAGCTCAGGAAATTCACTCAAGTCAAAATTTCATTTCGCCATTATAGGTTGGACTGACCCTGAAAGAAGAATTCAGTCTGGATACACGTTTTTTTTTTATAAGGAACCTTAACTTTGCTCTGAGCCTGGAGTTCCTTATTTTTACAGAGAATTTCAGTCTCAGAGTTCCTTATCGAGTTCCTTACTACATAGGAAATTTTGAACTTTTTGCCCCTAGAAAGATCAAAATTTGAACAAATTAGTCCCAATAAGGTACATTATTTTCAAATCCACTTATTCTCAGCCTGAGCAGTTCCTTAACAATTCCTTATTTTTTGAACCATTTTCAGCCTCGAGTTCCTTATAAACGTGTTCCTTATAAAAAAATAAACGTGTTTTAATAACCTCAAAATGTTGGCAAAAAAAGAAGACAAAAACATACATTCCAACGTTGTCATCCGCAAGGAAAAATCCTTCATAGTTAGCGCCAAAGGCTAGATCGTCATGTTTTTCATTTTGAAATACACGTTCTTTTTCTAAGAACAAACTATATAAGAACATCAGGCTTCGACGGCCAAAATGTTAAGAGCAAGATAAGAACATTTTAAGGCTTTACGGACTCTAAAACAGCTGATTTCTTAGGAAAATGGGTAAAATGGTAAAAAAAAATGGCGAAAATATAGGAACATGTTAAGAACATTTTTAGGCTTAAAACTCAAAAAGTTAAGAACATCCCAAGGCTTCAAAAATTTTGGAAAAGAAAAAAGTGGAGTATTTTCACAGCCCACATAATAACCGTAAGAAAATAACAAACATAACAGGGCTATCTATAAATTATGGAGGAGATTTTCCAAGGAGGAAATTTTTAATCCTCACGTACATACGCCTACACGGATACGTATTTACGTTACGTTAATTCTTGATGAAGACGGAAGAAAAAATTGTTTGAATATTTGAAGAATAATATTTGGTTTGAATACAATCATATTCAAACATACTGCGATATCAAGTAAATATGTATGATAATATTTCTTCATTAGCCAATATCTTCAAATCTCAAATGATGTTTGTTTTTCAAAGTAATAATGAGAGTGCCAACTGGCCAAGTAGTTCGTGACGATTAATGATGAGCCTAGCATAGTTAAAGGTTTTGAGGCGTTCGTTCGGTAAAAAAGGTTAAAGGTTTTATTTTTACATAAGAGTGTTCCCGTTTCATATTAGGACAGTGTCTGCCTATTGTTATACTATGCTGATATAAGCAAAAACTGTTTTTCTTTTCCTCTCTCTGACCAATCTCGCTCCACATCCGTGTCAATCCAATGTGAAAAAGCTTGTGAATGAAAACTGATGAGTAAGCAAACGATATCACTCTTATTTAAAAACAAAACCTTTCACAAGTTCGTCTTAGTTATGTGCTATTCTTTTCTTTTGAGTAACAAGTCTTGGTTTATAAGAACAAAGAATATAGGGACAAAGCTCTAAGGTTGAAAATTTTAAGAACATTTTGAGAGCATTTTCATTTTGAGGCTTGGGAAAACTTCAGAAAATCACATCAAACTACTCAAAAAATGCTGAAAATGAGAACAATTTATGCAAAAATTTATAGACAAATATGTTAAGAATCCGAAATATTCAAAACCTTATGATATTTTTTCAAACAACCATGCAAGGTTATATGATTATGTTAAATTTTACATACAAGCTATGATAATGAAGAAAAAAAACGAAGTGGGTGATTTTTGTAGCGGTGAAAAGTTTCTTTCTTCCTACTTCGGATGTTGGATAATTTCATGTTCTCATGTTCTCTAGTCCGTAGAGCCCTTAGGATGTTCTTAAAATGTTGTTAAACATTTGGCCTGAAGTCTTTTATTCTTTACATACTGTGTTCTCACATATGTGATAAGTAAAATCCTTAGTTTTACAATTAGGTGGGTCGGGTTCTAAAGGACGTCAAAGTGTTTTGGTCAAGGTCATTTCTAGCGTGACATTATATCATGTCATGTTACAACGAAAAGACATTATTTTATTTAAATGCCTCAAATCATATAAGGCGTTTCTACCCTATAAACTATAAATAATACGGTCGAAACAGACTTGACCAGGACATAATTAAAACAACGACGTTATTTGATTGATAAGAGGATAAGTAGTAGAAGAGAGAGAGAGGGAGAAAAAGGGGAAAATCTAACGAGCGGAAAAAAAATCAAACTTTGATCCTTAAGTTACTATTGGTTACAGATTGGCAAGTGACGTTTTGACAACATTGAACAATGGACGATTAGAAATTAAAAAAAAAAAGAGATAGTCGTGACACAATTATGATATTATGTTGAATAGTAAGAAGGAGAAAGAAAAGAGACATTAGCTTGACTCTCTTAGTATAAAATGACGGGTTGAGACAATTTTACAAGAACATTCTCGTAACTACGTTACGGCTGTAAGAGGGAGAGAAGAGAAAAGATATTAGAGAGGAGAGGAAAAAATTATTTGTGTGTTTTTGAAGTTGTGTTGTCGTTGTTGTTAAAACAAGAGAGCTCGACAGATAGGATAGAACATTTTACAAATTTGAAACTTATTTAAAACGTATCACATATCTAAAGGTTTAAGATGAGGTGATAACTGTTTTACGTGTGCATACGTGTAATATGAAAGCGAGATTTTACAAAAAAACATTCTCTTTTCTTTAGACTTTAGTCAGATAAAAAATTTGTTTGAATGTTGTCAAACATTTCGTATGTCCTGACGAAATAAGACATTGATAAAAAACTTTATTTTGATCTAAAGTAAACGGATTTTATTTCGTATTAAAAAAAAATTGATAGAGTAGCAAATCCAGGTCAACAAATATCAAATATTATGTTTTATAAATAATATGTAGGCCAGGGTAGAACATCAATCAAAGTAGTGTCATTTCGACAAAAGACTCCTCAGCCTCTATATTGTATATAATGTTTCGTTTTTTTTTATTCTAGCAAGAAAAATATGCAAAAATAGTTTGAAATCATGATGCGTTCAGGTAGCAGTAATTCCAACAACGTTCAACAAAATTCTACGACAAGTTCACAACACCATCACCTACAACAGCATCAACAACAACACCAACAACGAAAAGAACACGGCAATCCTTCACAACAAACCATACAACTGTTGAAAAAACAAAATGCACAGATGAGACAACAAATTTCCGAACAAGACCAACGCGAACTTACATTAATGGAAACCATACGACAACTCCAGGCAACTGTCGAAAACCAAAACAAAAGATTCGAAGAATTTCGAAGTGACGTCATGGAAGAGTTCAAATCACTAAAAGAACAATTTTCAAAAGTCACCTTAATAGAAGGTGCATCTTGTCCGCCTAGTAACCCCTCGCGGGCGCCTTCACCCGCCCCTTCAGAAAGCAAACAAGAGGCGGACGAGGACGAATGCATGTCTCCACCAACGTCACCACAGCCTCAAGAAAACGCAGAATCAGCCAATAATACTGTAGCAGTATCAAAACGAAACCTCTTCTCACTAATCAAAGAAAATCGAAAATATATCGACCAGCTCGATTTACGTCTACAACTTCAAGACAATACGTATTACAACGGGCGTATTCTATGGCGCATAGAACATTTTAAATCGCGAAGACGACAAGTTTTGAATGGGAGCATTAACGCTTTACATAGCGCGCCTAGTTATACGAAATCACAAGAAGGCTACAAATTCTGTTTAAGAATGTACCCTAATGGAGATGGTGCAGGACTTGGAACACACCTTTCAGTCTTTCTAGTAATCATGAAGAGTGAATATGATAATTTACTTGTATGGCCGTTTAACCATTCTGTTAAATTCACATTGATAAATCAGTTGAACAGATCAAAAGACTTGATAGAGAAAATGGCACCAGAAAAGAGCTCAGCTAGCTTTCAAAAGCCAACTAAAGAAATGAACGTGGCTTCTGGATGTCCTATGTTTGCTCACCAGGCTTGCTTGGAACAGGATGGTTATTTAGTTGATGATACCCTTTTTCTTGAGGTTTGTGTGGAACAGGGTTGAATAGTATTAAAGATAAAGATTGTTGAACAACACATGACCTATAATACCTCTTTTTAGATAGAACCGGAAAATTTTGTGAAAAAGACACACATACATAAACACAGAAAAAAAACAATAACAAAGTTAATTGTGTTTTGATAATACAAGATTCTTAAAAAAGTTGACATGACCCTGGGTGGTTTATTTTAAAAAGGTAAAAAGCATATTGATTATGTGATTTATCATAATTTTTGATTTGATCTCAAAACCATCTTATCGTGTTAGAATTTTGTGGGAGAAACAAATATACTATCGAAATCAGTTGTATCTGGATGTTATCGGAACAAACTTTCGGGAGTTTCCACAACCCCAGTATCTTGACATTCAGTTTCGTTGTTTGTTTTTTTCGTAAAAGAAATCTTGTTTTTTTATTTATTGTCATAATAATTCTATAATAGACCTCCTTTAGCTTGTATATATTATTTTTTTTAAACCTTGAAAAAAAAACAATTCCTAAATTTTTGTAATATTTTTTGAAAGAGTTAAAAAGTACAAATTACTTACTAAGAAAGAATAAAAAATTTATACTATCTTGAAAAATTCGAAAATTCATTTGTTACAATCATCATTTCATAGAAACAAGAAATATATTGTCGATGTTCGGCTGTTCTTTGTGACATTGAGCTTTAAATTGTTCTCATCCTGTTCTTATTCCTAGGGCAAAATTCGAGCGTTATATTGGATTTTTACCTCTAATGGCCTCTTTACTTTGCCTAAATCAAGTTAGTCTAGACTCGACAGTAGAAGAGCAACTCCAAATATCGAATTCGCCATTGGATTTGAAATTTTCAGAATCAGTTTGTTATATATAAACTTATATAATATTATTTTGTGGTGTTTTGAGCCTCTTTCTTCTTATATAAAGTGTGTTGAATCATCCTCAATCTCCTTTCAAGAGAAATTGGCCGAAAAAAAAAATTGATTCCATCATTTCTTTTCCTGTACAGCCAATTACAGGATCATTTCAAAGAATACTTTCAATTGGTCTTTTGAACAAATTTTCGGTAAAGACATGATTAGAAATGACTGATTATATTTCCTTCGTTAAACTGTCTTTTTATAAGATCCAATCAACAATAACCATGATTTTTGGGTTATAATGTTCTTAATACGTATGCTTTATACACGCTTTTTTTATAAGAATGGTGTAAATCCATTTCATCAGGGATATTCTTAACTTTTTTGGGATAATCATCTTAAAATATTCTTACAGCACATTCTTAGGATCCTAATTCATACTAGATTTAATATACATACGTCTCAAGCATAAAATTTACTTTTGCAAGGATTGAGCCTTACTTGGGGGTAATTGACAATTTATAATTGAAAATGCTCCTAAAATGGCATTCTTAGCTTCAGTAGCAAAATTCCACGATGGTGATATTCTTAGCATATTCTTAGTTTTTTTGGCCATTTTCATCATGGATATTCTTATAAAGTGTATTCTTATAAAAAAAAGCGTGTACTTTATGACTAAAATAGTGCTTAAGATCAGCATTTCTTAGTCATTTCTGAAAACCGGGGCTGAGATTGTTGTTAATTTTGTTTAGTTCTTAGGTTTTTGCCAAAATTGAGTCTCATATACAAAAAAGATTATCCTTATGTTCAAAAGCCTGTATGTTGTGAAGATTGTCTGGTTTTCTGTTTAATGTGACAAAATCTTTTCTGTCTGAAAGTAACCTTGCTTATTTTGACAACAAATATTTCCATATTTCATGTCTTGGGTCTTAAGTTTTTTTCGACAACTGTGTAGTTATTGTTGCCCAGGAGCCTGTGAGTTCCCAGAGTCAGAATCTTGGCCAACATGTAAGGTGGATTCCTTAACAAGCTGTAAGAACAAATTTAAAACCAAATGACATAAGGAAATATTTATATTTAGTCCCGAGGGAGGGGGATTTTTCTATTTTGGTGTTTTTGTGATCCTACATGGGACTGGCGGTGGTGAAAAAAGGTACCCTGACCAGCGGCACAAGTACCCCCCCCCGGGTATTTAGTAGCTATTTGTCAAAAAAATAATACGTATAGCCAAATGTATGAAAAGATCTAAATCAGATTTTTTGGTAGAGTCTGTGGAGCCTTAAAATGATCTTTATTTCTTAATATTTTGGCCGTCGAAGCTTTATTGTTTTAAACTTTTAGACTTTTACATATGTTGTTAAAGTAATTTTTAGTCCTCAAATAAAAAAAGCGCCAGTTTAAAAATCGAATATGACACGCAGCTTGTAAAATTGTCCTTTGTAATACTTGAAACACTAAACCGTACTCTAAATCAATTGATTTCAAAACAATAGCTATAATTAAAACCCATTACACAGGCATAAAGTGACGTTACAAGTAAATTTGGTGACTTTCATAACTGGCTTTTTTACTTTGCTTTCATTTACACATTTTTTTTATAAGAACAAACTATATAAGAATATAATAAGGCTTTCGATCTACAGAAGAACCTCCAATTAGCGGACACTCTAAAAGGCGGACACTAATCCGATTCCCCGATGGTGTCCGCTAATTAGAGGTTCCATTGTATGGCCAAAACATTATACACTATCCGGGGTATTTTTGGAATTTCGGAAAGGTCATTCATAGGGGAGGGGTACTTCCTTTCCCCCTTATTATACAAAGAAATGCTGCCGATTATTTCATAACTGCATTGAAGTTGCATGGATAAATTTTATCATTTTTAGTAAAATGATTCTTTGCGGAGGAGGGGAGGGTTTACACCTCCAAAGTTATTTTCTCGTTTTCCCAAAGATTATTCTTAAAAGATCAACAAAATCAAGAAAGTCAAGAAAGGCTTAGGATTTATGGCCGTGACATCTTGGATTTAAGATTATTCAATTAATCCATCAGTTTGCAAAACATCTCACCATTCGAAAGTAAAACACAAAACCGAAACTTGGAATACAACAAAAATTCTTGTCCTGACAGAATTAAGTTTTCGAAACTTGATGTAACTGATATATCAAAATGTCATCAGAAAAATTTTGAGGTTATCTCATTTTTGTATATAAAGCTCTCTGTCAGAAGAGACATGCAGATTCCAAGGTCAATTAAAAAGCACGAGCGATGAGTCAACAATTTTAGTTTTCATAAGGGGCCGTCCACATAGTACGTACGCACTAAAATGTCGAAAATCGGATACCGCCTCCCCCTGTACGCACGCGTACGCAAATGGCTATACCCCCTGGTAAGTACGTACTTTTCATCCACACCCCCCCCTCAGTTGAAGAAAATTTGACTCCTCCCCTCCTCCCGTACGCAAGCATGCGCTTTTGAGAAGACTCCCCCTCCCCCCTTAGTGCGTACGTACTATGTGGACGGCCCCTAATAATCTTCTTATATGTATCGTAGGAGGTAACCTGGAGATTCTAGCTCTACAGTGGAGTCTCATTAACTCGGAGCTCTATAACTTGTCGAATGTCTCCTTAATTCGAACAAGTTTTATGTTCCATTCAGCAGGCCCGTAGCAACCGGGGGAGGGGGCGCCAGGGGCAGTCCCCCCCAATAATTTTTCAAAAATAATTATTTTCATTGTTGTTGATGGTTAAAAAGTTAGCTATGAAATTGTTTCAATCTGTTGTTGGAAAATAGTTCAAAAATAGGGTCTTTTTATCTAAAAACTCTAGAAAATTCGCCAGCTCACGGCGTTTTTGTTCGACTTCAACTTTTATGCCCCCTCAATAATAAATTGCTTCCTACGGGCCTGTTCATTTATGCCTTATAAACCTTACTCCGTAACTCGAAATTTCCTTGACTCGTACAAATTTGTGTTCGAAATATGGAGACTCAACTGTATAACCAAAACAGCTCGTTCAGTGGGTTATCCTCTAGACGATCCTCTAGACGTTCCAAACTCTACCACCACTATATTTTGCCGTAAACTGCCTTGACGCCCTGACTCTACTGTGCATATATTTTTCTAGACGATGTTATCGTCCGTTACAGTGATAGTAAAGGCGGGAAAAATGGCGGTATGGCGTTATGGCGGTATACGGAAAAAAAATCGGCGGGAGAGTTTCGAAGAAACGGACGATAACTCTTTGGCATAAAAAAAAATTTGCGGTTTTGCTTGGACTAACCAGTGAGACTGGTTAGTCGCTCCGTGCTGAAAACTTGCTAAATTTATGGGCCGAGCTTGGTTCAAACGATCAAAACACGCAGGTCACTGGGAAGAGACACAAGGACAAGATGGATCTATGGTTTTTCTGTGAAAATCCAGCTCATTATGGATTCTTTCTTCTTGGTTCATTTGTTTTATCGAGACTACAAGATAACTTAGTTTAAGGGAGTACTTTTTCCTCAAGTATGCCTCTGTAGAAGCTGTTTTAAAATGATTTTTCAACAAGTCTACATACAGCAAAAAGACACAGAGAAACTAAGTAAGGTAAGTCAGTTTGTATATTTCTTATGAATCCTATGAATCACAGGCAGCGTTTCATTAGATATGTGAATACCCTCATATCTCCACTCTTAAAAAGTTATTTTCATCTGGTGTTAGCAGTTCTTTGACAACTTTGAAAAATGTCAAACAAAGTACTTATTGTCAATTGTGGACTTTAAAAGACTGCTTTTAACATACTTTTTGTTTGAACGCTTTCACATTTTCTCATTTTTATTTGAATTGTCGAGAAGTTCAGTTACCTAGTCGTACCTGTAAAAATTATCAGATTATTATTCTAAATTTTCTAGGTAAGAATCAGAAATTCAGAAATAGGATGCATGGGAAAAAATATGGCAGAGAGCATAATACAGAAATGAAATATTTGGCACAGCATCCTGGTATAATTTGAGATTATGAATTGCAATATTTCACTTCACGTCGTGGTTTAATTTGGGATTACAAGTTGGAATTATTTCACTTGACGTTCTGGTACAATTTGAGATTATAACTTGGAATATTTCACTTGACGTTCTGGTACAATTTGAGATTATAACTTGGAATATTTCACTTCACGTCGTGGTTTAATTTGGGATTATAACTTGGAATATTTCACTTGACGTCCTGGTACAATTTGAGATTATAACTTGGAATATTTCACTTGACGTCCTGGTACAATTTGAGATTATAACTTGGAATATTTCACTTGACGTCCTGGTTTAATTTGGGATTATGACTTGGAATATTTCACCAACGCCCTGGTATAAATTGAGACTATTACTGAAATATGTCATCATGATATGCAATTTTTCACTTGACGTCCTCATATAATTTGAGATTATGACTTGGAAAAATTTACATCAGCCTTCTGGAATTAGTCGAGACTGTAATACAGTATTGTCGGAAGACAGTTTAGAATCATTTGTTTATCATGATTGAATTACCTATTTATCAGTTTTTGTAAATAAGAAATTTAATGTCATTTAAATCTGCCTCAAGGTTTTTACTAATCGGTATTTTTCCATTTTAAGCTAATTTCTGGGAATTTCTTAACTTTTCTCCTATTTCATCCTCATTTTTAATGTCTCTTTTTGGGTAAAAAGAAATTCAAGCTCAAATCAAATCAAGATCAACATACTGCAAAGCTTACAAGCTGGAACTTTTTTACTTTTTCCCTGCAAAAGTTATCATAAGATTTTTCATCCACTACTGTAAAAATTTTTATCAAACAAAACAGGAAAGTCACAAATTCGAAATTGCTAGTATTTATAAAACTGTCAATGATTTGTATACATATCCTTTGTCTTTGAGCAAAATGGTGGTGGGGAGAATATACTATAGCTTTTTATTTACATGGACTTTAATATATAAAAGGGGTAAATATAAGGATATAATCCTCAGGCAAAAAAACAACAACAAACAATTAAACTTTACATGATTTGATGTTTTTTAAGAAATTTGTAAGGTGAAAGTTTAGATAGATATCCTTGTTGCAAAGAAATTACAAACTTATTAAAGAAATGACTGCTCATAAAAATTTGTTATTCTAAGAAAAGAAATTGTAGTTCCAAGAAAATATAAAAGGAATAAAAGGGAGAGGGCATTCAAAAAGAAAGATATCATTTCTTGGAATCTCAGTTTCTTTCTCCCGCCTTTTTTTTTTGTTTTGATTTTTTCGAATACCGAACACAGTTGGCCTCGCATACGGAAACTCGAATTCGTACGATTTGGGCAGTTTTTGTATTTTGTGCCAAAATCGTATAGTCTAAGACTAGCAACTCTACCGACTGTAAACTCTTTTCGGCAAAAAAACCCGTTTGTGAATTTTCTTCGGCTTTGGGCTTTTTTCTTTGATAGTGATTCGTCTTAGACTATAACATAGTCTAATATTTTTCCTGCGTTTACTATTACTCTATCTAACGGACGATATCATCGTCTAGTTATCCTCTCGAAGGATACCTCACAATCTAGAAATTCGCAACCTATGGAAGGGACTAAATACAAGGAGCGTATATTTGATTTCAAATTTATTCACTCTGTTCGCTGCAAAATTTTCTTAGGGAGGGTGGGGTGTGCCAAATGTTGACATAGTGTCACACCACTATTTCTCTCACATGCGGAAAAGTAAAGTTCAACATTTTTGAGCGAACCAGTGTCATAGAAAAGCCACATTCACAAGTGTCCATACAAGTCGTGACGGGGATTCCATTATTTTCAACGATAACAACAACATGGAGACGCAAGTATACGTAAAATCAACAAAGTGACGTCAACAAACAAAATACCCAGCGAATAAACAAAACAAATTACACAGGTTTTTTTATAAGATAGTAGTATAATTTAGCTCGGTCACGTCTATTCTCCATTTTTCTTCTAGGCTGATGGCCTTTAAAGTTAGTTGAAATAATTGTTTTCTTTACAATTTCTTAAAACTGAAGCTCAGAATGGTTTGGAGTACTTTAGGCTGAATACCAGGTATCGTGTGTTCTTATAAAATTGTTCTTATACAAAGAGGTTGAGGGCAAACGAAAGCAGCGGTTTGGCAGTATAAAAAAATAATTATATGTTATTAAATAAAGATATCTATAAGGGCATAAAATAGAATAGATAACAGTACCCTTTTTTATTGTAAAATGAACCAAAAGATTTGCTTCTTGAATTTCTCTCCATTTCTCATAAAAATAATCTATATTTGCTTAGCATTGGCAATTTCGCCGTAATCATTAGCCTTCTTGTTCTTAAGAAATACTTTCTCGACTTTAAGGGCTTAAAGAGGCTTAAATAAAAATGTGTTTAAATTAATAATTCTCCAAATACGCTTTCTTCACTCGTTTACGAGCTTAAAAGAGGCTTAATGAAGCATTTTCTGAGACTAGCAATGTGTTCTTAATTTGTTTTAGGTTTAGCTAAAATTGAGCATCGTATTCTTATTAAACTGTTCGTATAAAAAACGGGCATTTTTCGTGTGATACACGTTTTTTATAAGAACATCAAAAATATTGAAGCCTTGGGATGTTCTTAGCTTTTTAAGTTTTGAACCTAAAATTGTTCCTAGTATGTTCTTATGTTCGCCATTTTTTGAGTATTTTTGTCCCTTTTCTCGGGCGTTTGAGAGGCCACAAAACCTTAAAATGTTCTTAATATTTTGGTAATCGAAGCCTTATGCTCTTCAAAAAACGTGTAGCAAGCTGCTATAAAACCTTAGTGAAAAAGATTGTAATTGTCGCGACTGAAGCTGATCAATATGTATGTGGAAAAATGTAATTAAAGAAACTACCTTGGCTAGTAGGCGCAGTGACTTTAACTTGGAGCTGAGAAATAGGATTGTTTGGATGGAAAACCGCATAAAACATTAATACATACTGACTGTATTGCAGCTTGGCTGTAAAACTACAAACATTCTAGATATTTGGAGTTGAGATGAACTCCGTTTGACTGACGTGGACAATAAATGAATTGGAGAGGTGCCAGCAATAACCTAAACCGTTTTTGCACCAGATTGGCTCGCAATAATTGTTTAGTAATATATCAAGGCACCGAATTCACTTTCCCTCCCAACGGGGCGGGACCAGTAATTAAACGCCCGCCCTCATACTCTATCTCAACTACTCCATAAAGTGCATCTTCAAGAAAATGTAACAAAACTTCGGGCCAGAAAATCATGTCACTTTGAAAAATGGACATGTAGCCTAAGGTAGTTTTCAGTTGTACGCAAGAAAAGCTTTACGTCGTGTAAGCTGAGCCTAGTGTAAGTTAGAATATAGTTGTGAGACTGTGCTACAAAATACATCCAGTGGCGAATTGTAAACCTAAATCCACCACAAATAGTATCTTCATGTGTCCAAGACGCTCTTAAGCAAGAGACAAATTCAGACGACTCAGGAAATAATATTGACTCTTCCAAGGAAAAGGTCCGCTTAAACAGGAAAATTTTTGAGCACATAGTTCTTATCAAGCCAAGTGGTTTTAATTTTGGTTTTCCAAACGAAAACAAAAACTAATAGTTATTTTTTATAATTTAATGGGATAAACTTTCGCGGGGATTAAATTTCGCGGATTTCGCCGATTTGGGTGGCATCCGCGAAAATCTGCGAAATTAAATACAATGGAAATTTGGAAGGGCCTCAAAATATGAGCAATCTCATTGGCTTAAATGGCATAAATGTGTTATTCCTCAAGAACAGTACAAATAAGTCCAAAAAACAGTGCAAACATTGAAGGAAAACGGTGTAAATACAAGCTAAAAATTCAAAATGGTAGATCGAAGCCGAGAACGTGTTCGAAAAGCCGTAGAACTTATGTTCGAATGTTTCTTGGAATGTCATTGAGAAAAATCAAAACAAACCCTAAAAACTTTTCGTGAAAAGCGTCACCTAACAACTGGCATTAGATACACTTAAAGGTAACTAGGCGCAGTAAAATGATTCTACTTAAACATCAAATTTATAGTGAAACATGAGATCAGCAAAAAAAGAAATGGTTGATTCAAGTTACGAGGTCAGATACATGCTTTTTTTCAAAAGGACCTGCACTTTTGGATTTTGATCACTCTTATTTTTGGAGACCTTTATGGTTAAATGCTGCTAATAAAGTTTAAAACACTTATTTAAGGTCAGCATTCCTTTCCAATTCCAATTTCTGAAATCGGGTCCTAGGCTTGTTCTTAAATGGGTTGGTGATTCTTATGTAAAATACTAGTCTATTGATATAATTTGGAAAGCATCTGGACTGAATGCGGAAAAATTTATTTGTATAAGAATCTGTATAGAATTTCAGATAACAATCTGTCCTCACTGATTAAAAATAAAATGCATATGGCATATCATCATTTTGGACATATGAAAATTGAGGAAAATTAATTAAATTAAAATTAACAAGAACTGTTTTCAAAACAAGAATTGTAGGGAAAAACGTGATAGTAGTAGGTTGAACGTTATTACATCGTTTTTTTTTTTTTTGAACTATATAAGAACATAAGGCTTCGATGGCCAAATTGTTTTAAAAGAACCATAAGAACATTCTGTAGACCCTAGAGCATTCAATTAGGAAAGTGGACAAAATACTTATAAAATGGTGAAAATAAGAGCTTGTTAAGAACATTTTTAGGCTTGTAACTCAAAAACTTAAGAACATCAGAAGGCTTCAGAAATTTTGGATGTTTTTATAAAAAAAAACGTGTAAGCAAAAGAAGAAACATTGTTGGAAAATTTTTGATGCATATTACAAAAAAGCTAAACAACGTCTGTCAAGACCAAAACAAACTAAAAATCAACTAAAAGGATTTTGGACAACATTATACATTTCTTATTGGATTATGTCTGTAAGAACAAGAAGCTGAACAAAATATTAAACTAAAAAATAAGCGAACTATCGAATATTTAAGTGTATTTAATGCCAGTTGTTAGGTGACGCTTTTCAAAAAGGTTTTTGGTTTGTTTTGACTTTTCTTTGACATTCCATACGTTCTACGGCTTTTCGAACACGTTCTCGGCTTCGATCTATCATTTTAAAAATCCGTTTTTGAAACTGAGCTGAAATTGAAAGATCCTTATAAAAAAATCTTGTATTGATTAGATATATACCTTGGTATTTAGTTTGAGGTTGACCATTTTCCTTCTTGGTTCTCATGCCAGTAAAACTGATGTCAGTAGCTAATTGCAATTTTCCTCTTGAGTGAAAATTAAATCGAATGGAAAATGATTGAAAATTGGTGTAAAAGTCATAATTGTGACAAAAATTAGCATACACTTTTCCTCTTACGCTCTCCAAAACCATGCTATAGATCAATAAATCGCCGTGTCAATTCAAGACAGCCTTAAGTCCATTTTTTCCATTTTGAGATAATTGATTTTAAAGGTTGAGATGTGTTGGACTTAAGGCTACACATTTCATGTCAATGCTTCATAGAAAATAAAATTTGCACTAAAATTTAGGACTTAAGGCTGTTTATGGTTGATATATTATGGAAGATTCTAAATTCTTATTTTTTTTGAATTGCAAAATATACCTCTTTCCCATTAGAATTTTGTGGAGTTAAGGCCGTTTTTGGGAAGCGTGCATGCTGAAAAAAATGGACTTAAGTCTGTCTTGAATTGACACGGCGAAATAGAAAGTTCCAAGAAGTCAGTAGGAATGACAAAAATCAAGTTCTTATAATGATTAAAGTAATGCAGGTGAAATTATTCATCTGATTAGTAATTGGAATAACGTTATTTTAATGAATCCGAGTAAAACCCTTGGTTCTTGAAAAGAATCAAATGTAATAGACCTTTTCATAAATTACGTCACGAACATCACTTACCACGTTTTGAGATTACTGCCATGGTGATTAACTCCCAGCAGATTTTATCAAAACTACTTTTTATTCATAAAATAATCATGTAATATCTTAAGGGACATAATCACCATGGTAATTGTTTGAATACGAGGCAAGTGATGTTCGTAACGTAATTTATGGAAAAGTCTAATGTAGTTGACCCTCTTTATAATTCGAATTTTTCCCTTTCAATTTCGAATAGGTAATGGACAATAGGTCAATGGACAAGATGACCCGACAGTTTGCCAGATGATTTTTTGAACAAAAGCCTTTGACAAGCAATAAGTAGGGGTAGGGTTAGGGAGAAAGCTAAAAATTTCAATTTTCTGTTTGAGTTGAACTTCAAATAGTACTTTGCATCGAGGTACTGTACTACTACTAAGAAACACTTAAAAGAAACGGTGTAAAGTGGAAATGCGAATAAAGCCAAGTGATGAGTCGGGTAAGGTTTTTAAAAAAGAAGAACGCTAAATATATAAATGTTCAGCTCTTATCTAATCGCATTCAAAATGTACTTCGCATGGCAGTACTGTACTATTCTTAAGAAACTCTTAAGAGACGTGGCAACGTATCAGATTAAGATACGACAAAAAGAGCCGTATGGTCAAGACTAATTAATTTAACAAAGGAAAGTACAGGCAGGAAATGGAAGGATGTTTATTATCTGATTATTGTATAATCATATGATTGTTCAAAACAACATGTTGAATAAGCACGTATTTCGAATTAGTTCATTGGCCTCTTATCCAATTCAATGTACTGGCCAAATATGGTAGCGCGCTTGCCTCCCGACGGAGGGTTATGGCTCGAATACCCCACCCACCTCCCAAATTGACCGTCGCCGCAGCAAGCTCTTGAATAACTAATCGCCTCAGGTAATAGTGAAGGTCACGGGAAAAACCAGTTCTTATGATATATGTGGATTCGGACCCTAAAGACAAAAACCATTAAATTAAAGACAATTGTATACAACAATTCTCGCTATTATGCTCCCTTGAGTGAAATTTACAGCAGGTATGTACCAACATCAATATAGCATGAAATATTATATGCATCGGAAAAGGGGTTAAGCATGTAGATATACCATTTCGGATTTGGACGACAAATTGAATCTAATATCTTCTTTGCTTTCGCTCAGATATACCGGTATGAAAGCTTTCATTATTACACGTGCATCACGTGCATTATTATTATTAGAAAGCAAACAAAAATCCTTTCTTAACCAGTTCACATTATTAAATTATTAGATAATTGAAAAAATGCTGTATGCACATCTATTATTGTCAGCTTTAACCATAATAGTTTCGAACGAAAGTAGTTTCTCGACCATATTACTTCTTTTTTTGACAATAACTAGGCCGTCACAAAAACGTAAGTAATTTGATCTTGTCAATATAGTTTCGTTTGCATCAATACCATACATTTATAGCCAGGTTAACGTTATTCAAATTGAGGTCTGAATCGCTATTTCCCATTGCCCTCTCACTTTTTTGTTGACACATTTTTAAGTCACCTGTTTTCATGCAAAAAGTGAAAAATTTTCTTCATCGTGCAGCCTAAAATGCCCCCCTCTCATTTCAAACGGCTCGCCGGGACTCATAGGACAGATGGACAGGGTTACATTTGCAGGATGAAATATTATTTTCTCCTTTTTCATTCCCTTCCTGTTGTTTACACGTCAGGACCAAAGTGTGTCGCGAGAACTTACTAAACGATGTCTGTGAGCACCTTAGTTTCCCTATCCCGACTTCTCTTTCACGAAATCTTCGGCGAGCCTTTATTTAGCGATTTAGAAAATTATTGAATAATAAGTCCCAAACAGAAAAACAATATGAGCCCTTTAAATATATTTCTTTGAGCATTACAGAAATCATTTTAAACCAAAAAATATTTGGCTGATGATTGCCGTTCATACGGAAGGCTTAAAACTTTAAGAACCAAAAACTACACATCTTTCATTCTAAAAAAACAGGTCTGAATCGCAGACCTGCTCTATAGATATACTTCCTATATAGAAAAAAAGCTAGGAAAGAAGCTCTTTTTTCTAGAGGGTGAGCAGAAGCCTAGAAAACATAAACGAACAGACTTACTTCAAGTCCCAAACGAAATACTCGAGCGTGCGTGACGTCATCAACCAAGTAGAGTGAAAGGTCTACGAAACACGAGAGCGTGTAATTGATCTTGAAGTTAGGATTGATGTTCACGTTCGAAAATAAGTCACCACGCTAAAAAGTGAAGTGAATTTATTTTTTTTCAATCATGGCATCTCCGGGTTAAGGTCCATGGCAAAAACTAGGTCCACACTGAGTTTTAAGTCCTATCAACGATTCATAATTTGTTTGTTAGCCCCCAGGGCATTCGACCCTCGAAATTTTGTTCCACGAAACAAGGGTCATTCAGTGTAAATTGTGTAGGAGTTCCAAGCTTACGATAAAATCTTTTGCTCATTTTAAAAATATTGCGCTGAAGGTGAGGTAAGCATGGTCGAGCTCTAAGATCTCTACAGCGGTCATCATTCAAATGAGTTTTATAAGTGACAGGAAGGGGTATTTAGCGTCTGAAGATTGGTATCCAGACAATTCCCCGACCGACAATTCCCCGACGGATCATTCCCCGACCGGACAATTCCCCGACAGACAACTCCCCGAGCGGACAATTCCCCGAACGGACAACTCCCCGAACGGACAATTCCCCGAGCGGACAACTCCCCGAACGGACAATTCCCCGACCGGACATTTCCCCGAACGGACGATTCCCCGACAGACTATTCCCCGAACGGACGATTCCCCGAACGGACAATTCCCCGATTAATGAAGAACTGACAGGAGAAATCTCATGTTTTTTCAAAATGTAATTAGTTTTTTTGTGTAAATTGCCACCGTAACGAACTTGCGAGCGTCGCTTCACGAATATACTGGAAAGAGAATTTTAATTCAAAAACGGCAGGGAAATATTTACTTGATGAAAAAAAACATGTTTACGTTAATTTTTTCCTTTTCTTTTTTAATAATACGCAGATGAATAATTAACAAACTTTTTGTTTCCCGTAAAATATGTAACAAAAGACTATTTACATTTGTGTGAAAGTTATCGGTTATCACTAAAAAACAAAAGAATAAAACAAACATACACGTCTTTAAAAAGCAAGGTTATAAGCAATACCACGGAGAAAGTTCAACTTATCGTTGTTGTTGTAATTCTCAACAAGAGTTTGTAACCGTTCATTTATACGTCTGTATGCCAAGCGTTGGCGGGGTGGATTTGCGCCAATCAACACTTGAGCTCGTGTGTGGTCGTGAAGAGCTGAATCTTGCTGAGTGCTTGAATAAATTTCCAAATATCAGCATGACGTATTGAAAGAAATGCGTTGAATCGATTATGCCAACCCTCCAGATGGTTATTCGTTCGCGGAAGGTTGTTTTCCACACGGCCATGAACGTTCCACATAGCATGGGCGAACCTAGGTCGAAGTCGTCTCCCACGGCGTTGTTCTCCTATATAATTCGTTTCAAAGTAATCCAGGATAACCTGCTCATCGTTTCCACAATGGTTGGAAAGTCAATAAAAAGAACCAGAAGTCAAGAGATCAATTATTCAAAGTAAAAAGCCACAATTTTTTGAAAAGGTCCATTGTGTAAAAAAAACAAATAAACCTTGAGTGGGGAGGAAGAAAAAGATTATCTTTATTGTTTATGGTTGGGCTATTAAACAAACAGAAGTATAAATTTTAACGCTGCAATGAAACCCCAACAATTCACATTAATTTCTTTGGCCTTTTCAATTAAAAAACGTGAGATTTCTCCTGTCAGTTCTTCATTAATCGGGGAATTGTCCGTTCGGGGAGTCGTCCGTTCGGGGAATAGTCTGTCGGGGAATTGTCCGTTCGGGGAATTGTCCGTTCGGGGAATCGTCCGTTCGGGGAAATGTCCGGTCGGGGAATTGTCCGTTCGGGGAGTTTTCCGTTCGGGGAATTGTCCGGTCGGGGAGTTGTCTGTCGGGGAATTGTCCGGTCGGGGAATGATCCGTCGGGGAATTGTCGGTCGGGGAATTGTCCGGGATTCTGAAGATTTGAAACGAATGATATGTGAGCATTGGGACAACCACCCCGGACAGTTTCCCCGGACAATTCCCTCCCAGTACAATTATCCGTCGAGAAAACTGATCCCCCTCCACAGAACAGTTGCTCCCGGACGATTGCCCATAGGACAATTTTTCGCTACAAAAACATGTCCCGTTTCGCGTATCGGAAGGAGAATCTTTTTATATAAATTCACTTTTTCAATTGCATACCTGGCATAGCACGAGACACGTCAGTGGTTTTTAATAATTGAATTAAAATGTTTCTTAAGCTAAAAAGTCCTGGCAGAGGTTGTAAAAAGTAAGCAGTCTTTTTATTTTCGTTTTGTGGGTTTTCGAGGTTTAAATTATGTTTGATTTTGAAATGATCCTATGCACTCGGTACGCTATCATTCTCTCATTGTTTCCATGAAATAAAATACCAAATAACAGAGATTAATGACAAAATGAGAATCATTCATTTGAATACCAACAATAAATACCAAAAGTCAAGGTGCATATAAATGACTTTTTAACAAAATTAGCCCTAACCACTGACCAACCCTGGACCAAGTTTCTCAATCCCGGCCAAGCAAAATCTTTGATCGGAGTTTTTTGAAAAGTGGTACCCTAATAGCGGCACTACTCAATAGCAGTGTAAATGCATCGAGAGTGCTAGATCTACTTTCCCTCAAAAACTTTTGATGATGTGGCGCCGTTAGACTTTAATTTTTAACACTGAAATGGCTTCTTTACGGATACCAATTCAAAAAAAACTTCGATCAAAGATGGCGGATATAGCTTGGTCCAGGGATATATAAAGGTCAGTGGCTCTAAGAAAATTTATGTAACCATGATGCCGATAAATAAAGATAGAAAATTAATTGAAGGCATCGAATGATTCTAATCCGGCCATATTTGGAAAGGGTGAGGAGAGCCGTAAAGGGCGTCAGGGGTGAGGTGGTATGGCAATGGCGGACAAAGAGACATACAAAGTAAAATACGAAGGGAAACTTCTTTACAAGGGAGCTAATCTCCACGAGAGCTAATTTTGGAGACGCTGGATATAAAATTTAAAAACATTGCTGCCACGCCAAATTCAAACCTTTTTAGAATTTTCGCTGCTCTTCAAAACAAAAGGGGCTTAAGCTAAAATCTCAGATATTGTGTTGTCGTGTTGTGTTGTATTGACGTAGTGTAATACCTAAAATACTTTTAGTAGGGGTACTAAAATACCACTTCTCTAAAATGGGGTGTTGGGATGCTAACATTTTTCGAAAACCCTCTTAGTACATATATCCCTCCCTGTATCAAAATTTATTCTAAGATAAAAATGATAGTCAGTTGGAGTCAACTTACCAATGAAAATAAAGATAGTGTGTGATTGGCGTTCAATGTATATAATCGCCGGTTAGAAATCTGAAATAAAAAAGACAAAATTATAATTACCCAATCAATCAATAATCCCTTGCCAAAAGATAAGGGGTTTGAAGATACCATGGTATTGAAGTATTGATTTCAAAGTCCCAAAGGGGCTAGATCCGTAACTCTTGGATGGGAAATGAAGCCACTTATTTCCCGTCCAAAACACATGACCCGCGTGTTTTACAAGCAAAATTTCTAACTGTGGGGCAAACTTAAGGCTTCACTTTTCTTGCTTAAGACAGCTTGAGAAAGGTTGAAGGTTTCTCTCTAGTCCGAAATTCAATGGATTTGAGATCAGATCATCTTAAAAATTTCTTGATTTTTGGTCAGCCTAAGCTGAGCATTCAAATAGGTAAAATTCGGTTCTTCCATCATAAGACGACAAAAAAAAAATCCGATTTTCCGATCTCACTTTTATTTGTTATTTGATTTCTAAACTTTCTTCCGATCGGGTTAACTTTTTGGGTACTTTTAGCGTGCGTTGTTTTTACAGATCATAATGTAGTTTCAAGATGGCGGCTCAAGCGATAGTCAGATGTGATAAGTCAGTGTAGTACCAAAGTATTTCCAGTGTAAATCTGTTGCAAGCTTCAATTTCTGTCATTTATTTTTTAACTCGGCAAATTAAACACATGATTTTCATCAAGGGGATTCTTTTTCTACATCCTTTGAAGGTTTAAAGCCGTTTGCTCAAGTTTTTGTTTATGTTGAATTTTCTGATATATACTTTTTATTGCTGCTTTTTAATAGTTTTTGCAATAAAAACATATTTTTCTTGTTTGCCTCTAGGGGATTGATTGATGGTTGTTATAATGTTATTGGGATTTGATAAAGTTTACAAAAGTACAGCTACTGTATAAATTTGATATAAAGACTGGATGCAATCGTGCTTTTTTGGACTTGGACGTGTTTGTGATAAAGTCGAATCACAAAAAAATGTTTGGTTCCCGTCATTTCTACTTTAAAAAGTGGGAGTCGTTCGGCCGGTCAGTCGAAAATATTTTTCTGTTAAGAAGCAGTTATACGTCTTGTTGAAAGGGAATTCGTGTGGACTGATCCGAATTTTAAAATTGAGAAACCGTGGATAAACTGGTGTTTTCGGTTTACTCTCCATTAGCATGCGGCTCTCTACTTCGATTTGAAAACTTTTAAACACAGAGCGTGCAGAGGTCGACAGTGGAAATCCAGCAAAGCAGCGGAAAAGCTTTCCGACTCTCCAGCTCTACCTGCTGACCGTAAATCAGATGACGGGAACCAAATGATGACATCACATCTCCTATTATTTGACTTGCAAAATTATGACAAATGGTCTTTGGAATTTGATCATTTATAATTATATTAATATTAATATATACAGTTCTTGTTGAAATTGATCAAACTATTTTTCACGCAGTTCCGGACGCAGATTGTGTTTTTCTAACCTTTTTTAACCTTGGCACACATTTTGACTGAATGATGGAATGGAATGAATGGCGATAACAGTTTATAGATATCTCTTATCAGACTTGCCGAAAGCGGGCTGCCGTCAAGTTACACAACATGCACACTCTCGCCACAACTTGCACAGCCATAACAAACAGATCAATCTGGTCTTCATTTAACATTGTTTTAAAGTTTAAAAAACACTGCCAGTGCTTGGCACAGAAGAGAGGACTCCCAGTTGAAATTAATTCCTATACCGCTAAACTGTTGAATTTATTTATTATGGTTGTTTGTTTATTCCGCCAAGGCGGTAAATCAATCGCCCAAATTCATAGACCAATCAAAAGCGAGTTTAAAGCAAAACGGGGGAAAAATGAGCTTCCCCGCATAGTTATGAATTTCAAGTTTTGCTTTCGATTATCATTTGCGACCAGCAAAGTCTTCAAGATGGTTGTGTGCATGTTGTGTAACTTGACGGTTACTAAACTACAAAATTTATTTACCCAGACTGGAGGGACCATCCATATAGTATATACGTACACAGTGAAGGGGGGAGAGGGGGTTCAGCAAAAGCGTACATCTATTGTTTAAACAAAGTCATTTCTATTGTTCTCTGCGTACAAGGGGGGAGGGGTGTCAAATATTTGGAAAATCTTTGCGTACGTACTATATGGACAATGCTAAAGAGAAGTATACTTTGAGCTTCTCGTGGGGGGGGGGGGGGTTGGAGGAGCTCTCAGGCTTGTTTTACATAATTTTAAATCAACTTATCAAATGTTTCACATTTTGTACATTATTCAACATATTTAGTCTACTCTGTTTCAGTGCATCTCTTACATCTGTTAACCCACTTATTAAAGCTATCTAGCTAAGCTCTATTGGCTGACCTTCCAGCCTCGGCTGGTTTATTTTTCTTTTAAAAAGATGATGTTTGATGCTGAAGTTTATATTTTCATCTTTATTTTTTGAATTTTTTTTGAATTATTTTTCTTAAAAATTATAATTCTCTAGAATTATCTTTCCAATGGTATTTAATTTGTTAAAACTGAAGCATTTGGTTAAAAATGGAGAATTAGTAGTGCACAAGCAAATGGACACTACCTTGTCACATAAATGATTCAGTATAAGTTATTGACAAAATTGAAACTAAACACGGTTAAATCAACACTTATAATTACGGCCCTAATTGGGATAAGCTCAAAGTCATTAAGGCTTCAAAGGCCAAAATGTTAAAGAACAAGTTAAAAGGCTTTGTGGACTCAAAAACACCCTTTTTCTTAGGAGTATGGTCAAAATTACTCACTAAATGGTAAATAACAGAACATTTTTAGGCTCAAAACTCAAAAAGTTAAGAACATGCGAAGGCTTCAAAAATTTTTTGAATATTCTTACAAAAAAAACGTGCAGTGGAGGATTATAAGGGCTAGCCTAAACAAGAATTTTTCAATTCGTGTAACATATTCCTGTATTAAGAAGGATTTCGAAAGTAGTTACATGGTTACAAAGTTACATAATTAGTTACATAGGCAACGCATTAATTGTGGAAATAGCTTAATTATAGTATAACTATCCATTTACTTCTCACAAATTCATTTCAGTTTCCTATTTTCCGCTCTAAGGTCAAAGATGACAAAATATTGCACCATCAAAAAAGCAATGACCTTTAAAAACTTGGCAAAGTTTCGAAGTTCAAAGTTTCGAAGTTTAAAGTCTTTTCCAATTTTAAGTTTTGTTTTTCTAGCTGAGGGACCTCAGAAAGGCCCTTTTAGCGTCCGGTCATCAGACGCTGTCCCTCCTGGAATCACTAAAACTTCATTAAAAACAGCCTTTTTAGCGGAAAAAAACACAAGAAAAAGTGCCCTTTTTGACCACCAACGGATGCTGCCCTGCCTTTCTAAAATATAGCCTGAAAGAACATTTTGCTTTATTTTTGGTACATGGGTATTTTAAAGCCTCCTTATTTTTTCCTTAAAGTTGCTGTAGCCTCTAGAAAGTAACTCGTTGGAGTCAAAAGACCCTGTTTTTTGCTGTGTTTTCACTTGGAAGCTGTTTCCGTCATAAGACCAGCTTGTACAAAAATACCTAGATAGCAATCAATCTTTCTTTATGGTAGCGAACATCATATCTTTACATACAGCGGTTGCTCCGATTTTAGCCCATATAATTCGCATGCGTAATTTATCGTTCTTTATACCGTTAACGGTTAAACAGCGTAAAGAACAAAGACTAATGAATACGTATGGTTAATTCTCGTTATTTGTCGTTATTTCTCAGAGGGTATTGGTTCATTACCAGATCAGGGTCAGGGTTAGACTCGGAAAGTCACAATCTTAGGGGCACTCGTACCCAGTGACTAAACCTAAAACCTGTTTTTTTTTCTTCGTTCTTTCATGCTTTTTTATGGCAGGCTTAAAATTGGAGCTAACACATTCGTTAAACGAATAATTTTTTTGATCATTTTTTGAATTAAATAAAAAAAACCTGTCTAACAGCCCCGATGAAGCTTCTTCCCAATTTTTCTGTGGAACCGTGACATAGGGGTTATAAAAAATTTGATTACATCCATCACTAGCAGAAGATTGGGTTCTCCCTTTTACGTCTTCATGATGATTATTACCATCTAGTGACCTGAAAACAATACACATAGCATATCGATGGGGCAAGAATTATTTTAGCAAATTCAGTCAGTGCCATTCCAATGTTAAAAATATTATTGCCAATAGTGATATTTATTTATCACGTAAAACATATCATTAGAAGGAAGCTATTACAAGACAAAAATGATGTGACGACCAGATTGGTTTAAAACAATTAACTGCTAGCTGTCCTGACCGATGTCAAAAAACGGTTTTCTTCAGATATTTTAGAAATTGTTTGTGATTGGTTAGTTTACAACCATGTCATTTTTTTGGCATACAATGATAAACAACGTGGCAGCATAGCTACCAAGAATTTTTAATTTGTGTAGGTGTGGCATGGAAACAAAGAAAGAAGCGTCTAAAATAAAAGATTAATGCTGTCAATCCTCTACTTATTTAAATTTGATTTAATACAACTTGTTCCGAGAGTGATATTTGAGTTCCTGAAAAAGGATCTGAAAAAGAGCCTTAGAGGAAAATCAGAATTTCAAGAGAGAAAATTAAAGTCAATGTTGTCTATGCAAGGATACCCGCAATGGAAATTCTAAAGAACTGAGAGCGATGACGATGTGACCTGACCTTTCGTCGTTAACAAAAAAGATTGAAAACACTCAAAAGTAAGAGTTCAAAGTAATTAGAAAGCACGTGCTAGAACGTGTGACCGCAATCGCATGACTGTTTCGACCGCGTGACAAAAGATAAGTAAGATAACACGGTCCTAACCGGCCATCGTTTCCGTTACTTTGACTCAATTGAAAGACGCATAATAATACCATGAGGATGACAAAAAAAGTTTAAATTAAAAAAAAAATTAAATTAAATGGTTTTTGCCTCTTTAAAGTAAGTAAAAGCAACAAAATGGTGACGGCGCAGGACGGCGTGTTCATTAAGGTTGCGATTATATCTCCGTTTTTAAATCGGGTTATATCAGGCAGATATCGAAGTTTTGTTATATCTTTATTATTTTCATTTGTTTTTCGATCCGACCGACCTCCGGTCTTGTTTTCCTATAAGATTTACAAAAGAAGGGGTTCTAGTTCTAGTTTCTCTTTAAACCAGATGAGATAGAGCATAGCTTTCTACATAAGAGGGCCCCCAGCAGACCCCTCTAAAATAAACGAGTCAAGCTCCTGAAGAAGGTCCAAAATTGGAAATTAAAGCTGGATAGTTACTTGTTCAAAGTATGAAGAGAACAATCAAATGAAGTCTCAGAATAAAGATATTAGACATCAAGTTTTACTGAGCAAAGGCCAGTGAATCTCCCTACGCATGCCACCTTAAAATTTACATTTAGACCGAAAGTGAGTTTAGCCCTTTTTCAGACAAAATGCACTATTTGAAAATAAATCAGGATAATTCGGACGATGCAAGACGTTTTGAAGGTAACATCAACTTAAGTTTTAAGGTTCTAAAGGTTACGAGTTATTGGAAAGGCTTAGCATTTGAGATATATGAGCCACTTTAATTTTACCTACTCGTCCGTAAAAGGGTCAAAATAAGGCTGCACACATCCCTCTGATTGTTTTGATATATGTTAATCGTGTATAAAATTACCGTTCAAGAGTTACCCCAGTGATTGTATTAACCTCTAGCCATTCAAATTTTTAATTTTAATTTAATCTCTCACATAAAACTTACTAACAAGCTAGTCAAGTTTCTAAAACTCAAAAATACAAAGACGGAGACGGGAATTTTCACACGTTGCGCATCCCCTATATCTAAACATATCAGAGAGGAGGCGCTCGGCCTACGGTCAAAGTAGGAAATACCTTGATCTTCATGATTTCCACAGATTGAGGTTGTTTGAACCAATGTTCCACTTCGCCATCCTGGAAAAAAAAATACATAAATGGGTGAATTACAGAAAAAATCATACAGTGTCCCGTCCGCAACAAGCACTTTTGAGGACCCATAACCTAACTTTGGCAAATGCAATTTCTAAGAACTTTACATTTCGTGAACTTTACTAAACAGCCTTCCTTGGAGTGTTATAGAATTTTTGTTACAGCCCCAATCTTGAGAAAAATGTTGCGGACGGGACAAAAAGTTTTTCACTCATAGCCAGTACATGTAAAGTCAAGAAAAAGAATACTGCTGCAAAAAGCATGTAGTTCCCTATAGTTCATTGGATTGAAACAGTTAGAACATTCAAGTTGTCTCAAAAAATTAGAAATTAAGACTTTTGTGCCGTTGCAGACGGGACAAATTTTTGGACATATTATTTTCACCAGTTAAAAAATTAAGAATACCTAGATTATTCAAAGGCAATAAATGTCTTTAGCGGAAGAAACCATTTAGTATGTCACAACAAAACAAAAATGGGGGTTCTCTAGTTCACAGATCTTGACTTGTAAGCATAAATGGTGCTTTTGTTGTGGACGGGACATTGTATGATTTTTCTGCAATTCACCCAAATATGACAGGAGTTCGATAAAAAAGCATCAAAATTCGTTAAATGAAACACTGAATTTTCCAAGAGAGTTGTGCAAATGGTGCAAAATCTACTAAAAAGTAGGACCTGCCTTGGTACACGCTTTTTTTTATAAGAATACACTTTATAAAGAATGTCCATGATGAAAATGGCCAAAAAATTAAGAATATGGTAAGAATATCACCATCATGCAATTTAGCAGCTGAACCTAAGAATGCTATTTCTAATGCATTTTAACCTGTAGATTGCCAATTTCGATCTTAAGCTAAGAATACTGTAAGAATATTTTTGGATGATTTTCGCCAAAAAGTTAAGAATATCCATGATGAAATGAAAAAACACCATTCTTATTAAAAAAAAAAGCGTGTATTAAATGTTATTTTCCCATATCATAAGCCTAATTATAAAACTAAATCAAATGTTACCGGGTGTTTTCGTACTTTTTTTTATTTTTGGCCTAAATAATGGCCATTTTTTAAAGTAAAGTAAGTAAAAGTCTGCGACTAGGGGGGGGGGAGTCGGTACTAAAATCCAAGACACATATGAGTACTAAAAGGTCTTTTGACGATTTTTGACATACCCCCACCTAATTTTTGAAAAAGGAATTTTAGTACACATTGAATAAATTTTTTTTTGACATTTTAGCATAGTGACCACCTAAATTAGGCTTATTTTGGAATTCGGTTTAGAGGATGGTGGTCTTTGGACAAATGCCAACTCTGGTTATTTAAGCTATCAATGAACCTGATCTATCTATTCTAGATAAAGACTCAGAAACAGTCAAGACACTTTTACTATGCTCTACTTTAGTTATTGCAAAAATTAATTGGTTTTTTCACCTCTAATTTACAGCTTGCTATTTCTTTTCTATCCAGTGACCCATGGTTCTTTACAAAAACAGAGCATTCAACTTCGAAAACATTTTTTATTCCATAGTAGATAAAAGTAGAACATTAAATACATCCCTGTTTCACAGCCCCGGTGGAACCTTTTTCCTCAGTGGGGATAAAAATTCCTATTGAAATGCTAATGGGGATAGAAATTCTATTGTTTCAAGGTTAAAAAACCCAGTGGGGTGGCTTTGGAGTGCAATTTTTTAACATGGAATTTCGAGTGGTGATGAAATAAAAGTTAATTTCCCAGTGGGGCTGGTATTCAAAGGGTATTTTCCCACCGGGATAAAATTTGGTGATTTTTAGTACTCATGTACTATAATGTTTCTCAAATTTCTTGAAGACCCCACCTAATTTGGGATTTTAGTACAATTTGTACTAAAATGCTTTAAAGCTTTTTTTGTAATACCACCGCGTCACTTAAAGTCATGATGTTTGAAATTTTAGTACCGACCCCCCCCCTACTGCGACCGCAGTCGGAGGCAACCCGAGGCTATCTACCCGAAGGTACGGGAGGGCGCCACTCTTTCTCTCTGGTTTGCTCCACTTACCCTTGATCTTTCTCTTAATTGCTGAGCATCAAGCAGAGATGTATCAAGTACCAATTTGGGAATCAATCTTTGATATGACCCAGCTGGGAATTGAACCCACAACCTTGCGAACCGTAACCGGATGCTCTACCTTCATGCTACGGTCGCTTTTTCCAAGAGCCTCCCCTTATGAAATTGTAGGGTAGGGTTAATGATCTCTAAGAGCCATCACGCAAAGACACCTAAAAGATACTGGACTGACTAAAAACAACCTTTACAACGTTCTTTAAGTATCTGGAAAGTTTTTAAACTTTTACCTTGTACCATTATTTACATCAATTCGATGAGCTCACGAAATTTGAGCCTTTTAAAAGATGAAGTGAATGCTCTACCAATAGCTGAGCTACCTTGGAAAAAAATACTTACCACTTTTCGTGCATAGATAGTACCACCCCGAGTGGCCACATACAAGATATTCATTCCATCTCCGTCACGTTGGTAGGAACACATATCGTTTACGCCTCGTCTTTTCTTACCCAATCGTGGAAATAACCGCTTCTCAAACAATTCACCCTAAAAAGAAAAATGGAAAATACAGACAGTTACGTTCGAGAACAGAAATATTTAGGATATGATTATTTTAGAAGATACAACCATCCCTCTTTAATTTGAGTCGATAATATTGGGATCTTTCTACGTCTTTAGCTAAAATGATAGTCCCTTCCGCTTGTAATGATTTGATAGAAGTCTCTCAGTAATCCATTTTCTTTTTTGAAGAAAACGTTAGCACAGGGTGTCAACTATAATTACCAATTTGACATTGTAGTTCGAGGCCGAGATTAAGGAATCGGTAATTCGGCCGTCCAGATAAAGGCCATTTCGTAAATAAACAGAGTTGAAGACGGTCTACCCCAGTGTTATGTTTCTCTTTTTCACTTTTCACTCCTGATTAGCGTTTGCCAAGCATAGTACGGAAAAGACGTAAAATACATCACAAATTACGGTTTGTTACAGGTAGCCAGCATTCCGTGTCGTTGGACATTTCGCCTAAGTCTCTGGGAGTCGCTGCGATTTGGCGTACAGCAATTTTAGTACTCCAATTAGTTTCGTTGCGTTATTTTTATAGCGTATCGTTTAATTCTTATTCCTCGAGACAGACCGACACTAAGTAAGATTTTACCCCAGACAATCTCGTTTTCAGTTCTCCTCCAGATTCCCTCTATTTGCCTTAGGAATTATGTGTCTTTCCCACCTCCGTTTGCGGATACCCTCTATTTCTTTCACATGTAAAGATCACTGGGATAATAAATTAGGAAAGGAAAGATGAGGTATTTCGAATCTATGATCGAGGAATAAAAGACGAAGGGGTTAATATGAAGATCTGTATTTACAAATGTTGACTTCCTTCAAATTCTGTCAAATTTTATACACCCACTGGGCGCGTTGAAATTGTGAAGTGAAAGAAAGAATCCCTTTTTAAGGAGTCGTGTGTTGTAAAAACAAATTTAGTCGCCGAGTATTATGTAAGTATTGGGTAAATTGTTGACAGAAAGAGAGGTCTTCTTTTAAATTTAAAGTTTAGGATCCCTGAAAAGCCGAAGGAATAAGTCAACTAAAGGCATTATGAAAAGATTTTTTTTACTACTAATAAGTCCCTTAGTGGAGGCCCAGCTTGACACCTAAGGCGTGTCTGAAAGACGGTTTTAGAGTAAACAAAATCAAGTCTCAACAGCTTGCTTGTATCGCATTATGGTAGCAATAATTTAATAATTTCAAAGCCAAAACAGGAAAATGCCATTGAATGAGCCTCAATTAGACGGGTAATAGGCATTCTTCGTCGAGACAAGATTTGATAAGACATTTGATTATTGTAAGAGAGAATAATTGGTTGGAGGTTGGATAATCCATTCGGACTAATTGCTCCGGCCTAGGAGCCTTAAATTCTCTCTCGTCCGACGACGCTCAAGACATTTTTTGTTTGTTTATCTAATCCGATGATCTATTCCGATTTAATAAAAACGGATTATCTGATTCCAATAATACTGTGATTTGATCGGTCGAAAGTATTTAAGAAAAAGATGGCTGCCGAAAGTGGACTAGCTGACTGTGTAGCAAATACTGGCAAATCTCAGTGAAAAATTGATCATTTTCATCATGATTTATGAGAAGTTTGATGCATACTGGCTCTTTAACAATGTGGAAAGACTTTGGAGAAATTTTGGCCATGAATCGTCAGCTGATCGAGTGCTTAAATCTTGCATATGGCTAAACAAAACCATAAAACTCTGCAGGTAACTTGACAGTGAAACTTTCAAGCACACATCCATTGGAATTTAAAAGAGAATACTAAAATTACAACATTACACTGCAAATTTGAAAACGATTTGAGTAGTTTTTGTGGTGTTATGTTTATGGCTGAAAATGATCCTGTTTTGTGTATTCATCATCATATTGTTAACCTGATTTAATAAAAACGGATTATCTGATTCCAATAATACTGTGATTTGATCGGCCGAAAGTATTTAAGAAAAAGATGGCTGCCGAAAGTGGACTAGCTGACTGTGTAGCAAATACTGGCAAATCTCAGTGAAAAATTGATCATTTTCATCATGATTTATGAGAAGTTTGATGCATACTGGCTCTTTAACAATGTGGAAAGACTTTGGAGAAATTTTGGTGTGAAGAAATTATATTTTTTGGACTTTGTCGTAATTTCATTGGCTGGGGCGACCATTCCTTTTGAAGATTTTTCAAACCCAAAACTGTTTTTTTCCAAATATACCACTATTTATTACATACACACTATTTTACCATTTTATTTGGTTTATCCTACTCTCCTCCAAGTATTATCCCAACAGAAAAAATAATGCTTAGCTAAAAGCCATGGCCTCTAATTTAGGCTATTTTTCTCCCCAAAATTTTATCCGGACAATCAAATCAACGGCGCATCATGGCTTCGCTATTGGCAAGTTTAGAAAAAAATAAATTTATAAGAACTTGGAAATATTCACTTCTGAGTGGGTGGGGGTGTTGTTGGTTCTTTAGGCAAGAAAGTGCATGTGTAATCACTTAGAAGAGCTAAACTTCCAGCTGGTTTATTTATTTGTTAAGATTATTTCTCATACTCGCTCTGCAATAGAATTATTACTTTGCTTTCTGATCTGTTATGATTAGTAGTTTGTGGGCAACGTTCTAACACAACTAACTCAACAAGCTCATCTTTCACATCTTTTAATCTCTTAAGCCGGAGCTTCCAGCGCAGCTGGTTTATTTACCCTTTTGAAAGGAATCGATCACTATTCCCAGCTGACACACAACGTTGTTTATACGTTCATCTAACGTTATATGGACGTAGTGAACGTTAAATAAACGTTGAAACAACGTTGCGTGCCAACTGGGTTTTTATTAGAGATGTGTACCACGTGCATTACTTACTTAAATCATGTTCTGGTTGTTGTGTGAGTATTCTCACGTTTAAAACACGGCCATGTTATGTAAGAGCACAGACTTCTGGAAATAATTCGCAGCGTTTTGCATGAGCTCAAATCACGCTCTAGCCCACTCTCTTTCAACTATGGGTACATTAACAAAATACGAATACCCTTGAGGTTAAATTCAATCCGTGATGGTCCAAATAATCTTTTATTCTGAGACATCTGCAAAAGCCCTGAAATTTATACAGTGAAGTCTCCATAACTCGAACATCACATTAACTCAAACAAGGTTCCTGGCCCCTTTAGGTGACAAAGAAAGCGAGTTTATGTATCGGAGGATATCGAGGACGACAGTAAGTGAAGTCGACGCAAAACAAAGTCAATAGTTGATGTACGGCTCTATATCACCTTTGCTCGTCTAAACAGACTATGGTATTTTGGTGCTTTTAACATCGTCGAGCAAAGTGGACGGCGACTTTGGAGAAATGTCAACTTTGCTTTATACCGTCTTCTTCGAATTATCTCCAATACATTCTCTAAAGTCTCTTTAACTCGGATCTTCCAAACTAAGATATTATTTTCTCGGTGCGTGTTTGAGCTTATGGAGACTGAGTACTGAGCAGTTTACTGAGCAAATCATACACACCGCGGCACTGGCGGGCCAGTCGGGCCTTGACCAGACCATATTTTTTCAAAGTAAAAAGAAAATTTACTAATCAAGCCAAATTTGTTTCATAACATTGAAACAAACCTGTTTTAGGCGATCTAGAAGGGCTAAAATCTTCACCCGTCGGTCACTATCACTTTCAAAGTGGAGCCGCGGCCCCTGAATCAGTCTTATCTTTTGGGGCTGACCCCCCCCCCCCCCGCTACAAGTCACGATGACTAGAAAGGTAAAAATAATAATAGATCGAAGAAAAGAAAGAAAGTTATAATGATACCTTTCGTTTGGATTTTGAGATTTTCTGTATGGTACCATCGAGAAATCCGACAAATAGGGAATCAAAGGCAGTATGCATTGAAAGACAACCACCACATGCTATTCGCATCTTCTCCAAGATGGTCCATTGCTAAAAAAATTGATATTCGTAAAGAAATGGCTAGGTAAAATTCAGGCTGGGACTTAAACTTTGTGTTGATTTGTTGTTATCTGACCGACCCTTAACGACCCAAAATATTTTCTTGAAGAAATTTATTAATTGTTTAATGCACATTTTTATCACTCTCAAATAATGAAATTTTAACCCGTTGATAAAGAAAAATTTCAGGAATGAACAAATCTTTTTCCCAACCGACAGACCCACCTCCAAAATTTAGTGACGGGTGATGGCAAACCGACAATTTTTAAGTCAAACCTCGGTCCAAAAAATCACCAAAATAATAATATTTTTTCTAGTCGAGGTAAAAATGATGATTAAAGAATTGAATATAAGAAAAATGGAAAATCTAACTATCATCATAAATAGAAATCATACAGACGACTCTGCCGACGCACGGAGTTACAAAAGCACCGGACGCAAAATGTTCAGTGTCAAATAAAGTGTCAAACTTTATTCCACTGGACAATCTAAACACTGGACAGGTCGTGAATCAGTCCGATGCATCCGGTACACGCGAAAACGCTGAAATGTAAAGAAAAAAGTCCGGTGCTTGTCCGGTGTTAAGAATTCGCGTAATGTGGGACACCGAACAGTTTTGTCCGGTGTAATTTAATACTTTTCACCGGACAAAAATACCGGGCAGTTCAGTGCGTCGGCATCAGGGTCGTTCATACAGTAACTTGTTCCTTACGTTTGATGGATTTTTCTGGTAAAAAGTGACCATGCCACTGGAACATCCTGTACATAACAAGAACCGATCGTCATATTGGTAAACCTGAAATGAAAGAAGCGAGTAAATTGGAAGAGATTCCAGATAAAGAAAAGAATTTAGTTTACAGGGTTTACTAATGTCCAAGGGACGAAAGTTAATTCTTCTGCAAATGAATTCCAGCTATTTTTACGCCAACAGTATCGTCGTTTGTAGTTCGCAAAAGCTGATAAATAAGCCGTAATAGACAATGCTATCCTTGAGTAAGGAATTTTCTAATCATCGGAAGCTTATTTTTCAGAGTAGGATTTCGTAACAAAAAAATATCCTACAAAAAAAAACAGCACGATCGCTCGCTAGAAAACCGGATCTGTGAACAATAAAAACGAGGATTCAAAAAGTTTTATTCACACAGGGATTATTATCAAAAAAGGAGATTCGTTTAGAGTCGATTGGAGCCGAGTTTTTATTTAGAAGAAATCGATTTACCTTTCGTCCCCCGAGAACTGTGGGTGTTCGTGAAAAACCAAACAACTGAAGTCTCCAAAAAAGGAAGAGAGGTTAAAAAATTGCGCGCTGAGATCAGACATTAGACCGTTTTTCTCTAAGGGATATTTTTGGGGGTTTATCCTTTTGCACACCACTTTATATGAAAATGATTGTAAACTCATCGTTCAAAGACATCGTATTGAAGTACTTGGTATATGAATCCTTTTTATTTGGAAAAAAACAATGGTGAATATTATTAGAATACTTTTTGGAGAAAAATTCAACCATATTTGTATTTAAGTCTGAGGCAAAATTAAGGGGAATTTTGATGGTTAATTTTGGACGGTGGAAAATGGTGGTGATGGGGTATCAATTCTTTGCTAAGGAAACGCGAACATACAACACTAAGCGGTTGACAACGGCTATACCAACCCTTGGTACATTCCTAAGTTTGACCTTTTTGAAACGTGAAAAAGACTTTTGTTCCCTTAACTCATCTCTTTAGAATAGGGCGAAGTGCTTGCAATATTGAAGTTCAGAGTTATGATATTACATATCTGACATCACATATCTTTCAAACCACATCAAGGATTTTGCAGTATGAAGCCCGAATCCAAGCGCCCGTTTTCGGGGATCGTCGGGTTCATTCAAAATGCCTTCAAGCTTAAGCGAAAGGGCCGGGGAGCCCGACTGGGGATGCGGTACATCAAAGGCCGACTATCGTTCCACTTCGCTCTTTTTAGAGCTTCAGCGTGGGCGACCGCCAATCCGCCATCGGAATATCAGATAACGAGAATACATACCTCCATACACTTGAGTGGTCGCTGTTGTTTGATGATAACTTCCTCTGCTGCATTAGGCTGTAAGACAAAAAAAATTTAAAATACAGTTGACGCTTTCTAATCCGATTTTAAAAGGGAATCGAGTTTCCATCGAATAAGGGAGTGTATCGAATAGTAGAGCGTCGTTATGAGTGTTTCTTGTTGACGGTGACTTTCAATATCATCGAATAATAGAACGTCGAATAAGAGAGCATCAACTGTGTGTAAGACCTCTCTTTATACAGACTAAGCACACATCAAGGATTATTTTAATTTTATACTGGTACTTGCTGTCAAGGGTTTAGAGCAAGGGTATCAGGAGAAACTTCACTGAAAGTAGTGTAGGCTACCCTTAAAAAAAAACAGTATAATCAGGAAAAGGCATTTTGAAACGAAACTCTCTTTAATTAGCTTATTAGGTTTATAGGCGTAGTGGTGTAGTGGTTCTCGTGCTTGACTTCTGTCCAGGAGGCTCGAGTTCGATACCCACCACTACGCCACACTACGATTCACTTGGCAAGCGAATGCTCCTTCGCCCGGGTCAACCCATGCCATGTGAGGGGAATTGGGTACCATAACTCTGATACAAGAGTATGGGTAGATATTTCAGACATTGTGGTGTGCCGTGACACTCAGGAGGTTCTACACCTGCGAGGACATCCATTCTCCCGTGTAGTTCGAGTGTCGTGGTATACACCATGGCTCGGCAGCTTGCATCTGCAGGGTTGCAATGTCTGCTTGCGCTGTGATTCCTACTCCACCGTGGGTAGGACCCATTCCGATGCATCGGAGGGCATATCTATTAGGTTTCTAGACAACAAACTTCTTCCGACTTTTTGCCTATTTCAACAGCTAGAACAAGCAAGGAAGAAAGTTCGTCTATCCTAAAACAAAGCTTATACTGTAGTTTTTTCCCGGCAGATAAAAGAAGACTATTATAATACCTGCATCGTTTTACATAAAATCTTGCAATTGGGTTTATCGCAAGCGACGAACAAATCATTCTTGTAAACCTGTCAAAAAAAAAAACGAATTATGAAATAGGTTGGTGAATTACAGCTAAAATAAGGGAAAGGCCTTGGTTAGGTCCAGAGTCAAAAAAAATGATAATCAGCACTCGACTTCTAAAAAGCAAAATCGATATGATCACCGATCATGTTTTTTTTTACTTTACACTTCGATTAATTTCATACACTCAACAACCAACAAAATCGGCTATCTAAACAAGTTATTTAAGATTGCGGGTTGAAGTAGAATTTCTAGGTTTTGCCCCAGATATTCACACAATTTTCTTTAGAAAATATTCCATTTGCCTAATCTTATTTTTTCGGGATTTAGTAAAATTTCCAGGAAGTGTCGGGAAAAATTTGGGAAAATTGGGAAAAGTCACGGGGAAACAGGAAAACAAATATAACAAGGACATTCACGCTATATATTAGACGCGTGAAGGCCGTTTATAAACAAGAGTCTTTCCCACGCACGCCTACACAAATTATAACCCATGTCTCGCACACCAGAAAGTATAAAGTAATCCCACGCAAGCATCAGGCCAAAGGGTATTACTGTCTCTGTTTTTGCCCACAATATTAGACAAATTTTTCCTGGCCTAGCTTCCTATACACTAAATGTCGCGGCTTTTTTTTTATCCCGTAAAAAAATGATATAAAGCTATTGGTTTCTGGTGACTAATTCGTAATCGTTTTCCAAAAAAACTTAAAAATTGAAGATGGTTTGATAGTTTAAATATTAATGTGAATACAGTAGGGTTTAGGATAAAAAATAACTTTTAGAGTACTTTAAAAAGTAACAGTTTCTACATCTTCACCAGCCTTCACTGTAGTTTAGAGAGTTTTTCTTTTACTTGAAATTTGGATATTTTTTTCTCCTTTGATCTTTACGTCTCGGTTTAATTAGATTGAGATTTTCATCGATGAATTTTTTTTGACTAGATACTGAGAATTTGATATTCCTTGAAACTTAAATTTTAGACGGAAGCCAGGTCCTAATCAACTTAATTTTGCAAATAATTACAAAATCGACACCCTGAATTTTTTTTTTTTTTTTTTGGAACAATTCAATTCAAATGTGCCTGTGATATTTTCAAGTTAGCAAGTTCTCGCCACTTTTAGAACATCATCATAAATTTAGACTCGTAATTAGATATAAATACACGCTCTTTTTTTATAAGAATGGTGTAAATCCATTTCATCATGGATATTCTTAACTTAAGGTTAATTTTTAAATTTTACCAGTCATAGTCTTAAAATCATCGATGATCTTCAGGTAATTAGTAAAAGGAAGTAAAAGGTGTGGAAAGGAACATTTATAAGGAAGATGAAATAAAATAGGTCAGCTAAATCAGCTCGAGAAGGTTTTAGATGCATTTGAAAATATATTTATATTCATAAAAATAAAATGAAAATTTTCATGACAGCAATATTCTTATTCTTTTTGGCGATTTTCATCATGGACATTCTTATAAAGTGTATTCTTATATAAAAAAAGCGTGTAACAATATGAAAAAAGGGCTATTTCTTCCCCCGTAATTTTCTTCAGGTCGAAAAAATGTAGTTTTTTTCTATCAAATTTATTAAGCAGACAAAAGGTCAAAGTTTGTTCTTCTAAACCTCGTATATGAATGTAAATTTTTCGTTAGAAGGAAATTGATAAGAAAATTAAGAAGTCCGGGGGGAGAAAAACTGAAGTTTCTTTTTTTGTTCCAGCCTGCAGGTGTTTTCAGCAGTCTATAAACAAATTGATCATATCTTGAAAATTATTCAGCTGAGAAATTTTGAAACATTTCTTATGAGTTTGAAATGGTGTAACCCACTTAAGTTATCGAAGCGCTACATTTTATAACTGTAAAGTACTGTCAAGATCTGAGGCATGATAATGAGATCTCCTATTCTCCGATCTTAAGTTTTCAGTTAATCGTTGCTACAATCATGGTCAGAATATGCTGATATATATGCTGATATAATATGACTCGAGGTCAACACAAATTAGTTCAAATTAAAGAAATTTCGAGTTATGGAATAAGGTTTCTAAAGCATTTTCAGCTGAAGAAAGTAAACTTGTTTGAGTTAAGGAGACATTTTTTAGTTATAGAGGTTCGAGTATAGGGTTAGGATTATGTCTTCGGGCACGCTAGCTCCCGTCGTCAAGGATCGCGACGGCTGGGGACAAGCTGGAGTTTTTACAAGCTCTTATTTGATTTGGTTGGTCGTTAAGATGTAATAAAAGAATCTTATTACTTTTTCTAAAGAACGCGTCATCTCTATCACTTTAAATGACCAATTAGTGAAGTATCTTCTAAAAACTCCAGCTCATCCTGACGACTGAGACTATCGAACATGCTTTCGTCTACCTCAGCAGATGATCTTATGGAGGCACGTCCACTGACCTTTATATATCCCTGGACCAAGCTATATCCGCCATCTTTGATCGAAGTTTTTTTGAAAGTTGGTACCCGTAAAGAAGCCATTGTAGTGTTTGAAACTTTGCTTAACGAAAAACGGCGCTACATCATTAGTGTACAAGCGAAACTAGATCTAGCGCTCTCCCCGCGGGTACCAATTTAAAAAAAAACTCCAATCATAATATTTTGCCTGGCCGGCATTGAGTAACTTGGTCCAGGGATATATAAAGGTCAGTGGACACGGCCTTTAGAGTGATTAAAATCTGCTAGAAGTTTTTATGAATGAAAAAGAACTTTATTCTCAATAATAAATTAATAAATCTTTCATGTTTGAAAATAGGATAATTTTGACATTTTGATTTAAAATATTCCAAACAAATTTGAAACGAACACAATATTTTATCTAGATTTAACATGTTGATAGCCTGAATGATAGGTTGAATGAATCCTATTCATTTGATTTTTTGAAAGTCAGCAATAAATCTATTTAACAATTCATCTGTAATTGGTAACAGTGTAACCTAGGCTCACAGGTTAACGGGATGGTGTATACCCGGTGTATATATCCTTTGATTATTATATTTTATTATTTACAGGCCAAATACCTAATAAAGTTGGAGTTTTTACGCGTCATATCTATTACTTCAAATGACCAATTAGTGAAGTATCTTATAAAGACTCCGGCTCATCCCAATCTTGAAGGTAAAAAGTAATGGATTGGAAATATCTGATTGAAAAAACAGTTAAGGAATTATTATTTTTAAAGTTAACTCTCTCTCTCTAATTCGAACTTCTATATTATTCAAAACTCTCTGTAATTCGAACTAAAATGTTGGCTCCCTCAGCTGGAAAGCGGTTTTGATTACTTTCTGTAATTCGAATGAAATTTTTGGTACCATGAAGATCGAATTAGAGAGAGTCAACTGTATCTGTAGGGGGTAGCCAACATTAGACCGACGAATACAGTATGTTTGCACACCCATTGCATGGACGAAAAAAGCAATTGAAAATTTAGATAAGGAAGAAAGAGTTGATTCTTATCAGAACTTGGAGTTTCTTCGAATTCTTTTAAGGACATTTTATTGACCACGAAAAATTAAGTGTTAAAACCAAAACATCTAAAAACATATGTTATTATTGGCCCAACAGCTTTTTTTTTTATGGCTTTTTGATCACCCTCGATTAAACCTTATTTTTAAAATTTTGATGGATTTTCATGGTGTACGATTAATGTAAACTTGACTAGGTGATAAAGAAGTCAAATCCGATGTCAAGAAAAAGTAAGATACTAGAGGCTCTTAAGAACTTATTCGGTGGCTAAAACAAAGTTAATGTCCCAGAGGGAAATGGACTTTAAACAAGAAGTAAGGGAAAATTCTTCAATTTTTTCTAGAATTGTATTCCTCGCTATTATAATACAGAAGTAGTTAGTTTGTACACTACTTATTAAACTTAATGATTCTGGTTTTACGGTAGAGGTTCAACCCCTTTGGGGAACTTGTGAAAATAGTCTGATAAGAGTGGAGCTGTCAAAAGAGGACTACATTGAAAGGCAAATTATTTGGCAGACTTTTGATTAGGATTAATTAATCTATTCTTCATTTTTACAGAGAAACTAACAACAGAATCAAAAATGAACAACAGCAGCACTGTATCATCTTCAAATAAACAATTTCCCGAAACGCCAATCGGGGAACGAATCGGTTTATACTGTTTATACTGTTTCATCTTTGTGATCGGGACATCGGGGAACTGTATGGTGATATACATAATCGGTATTAAACATCGTGTCGAGAGAAGCTGCGATGTCCATATTGTCTCTCTGGCGATCGCAGATCTCCTGTCGTCAATATTCCTTCCTTTAGTCATGATTCATGATATGTATACAAACTATTTAAGTTGGTATCTGCTGGGAACGTTTGGGTGTAAAGTATTTGTACCTATGAACCATGTGACCATCTTGGTATCAGCTTTAATGTTGATTACAATCTCATTGAATCGTATACAGTAAGTAAAATTATCTGATTGTAATATCATTGCACTCTACGAAAAAGATAATCACCAATCTTTTACTGGTTGATGCTCTATTCAACAAAGATATCGGTTCTCTTTACTTTGTTATTATGGAGAGCTCAGCCTACCCATTTGGCAGACAAATTAACGTTGTTTCAACGTTAATCTAACGTTATTTGGACGTTGTGAACATTAGATAAACGTTGAAAAAACGTTGTGTGCCAGCTGGGTAAGTAAATGTTTCTTGGTATTATCCATGTAATTTTGCTGTTTTATCGATAATATCGTCAAGGAATAGTTTTACCTAACTGCATAAGAGATCTGGACTGACCACCTAACTTTTATTTATGAACGGGAACAGTCGAAGAAAAGTGTACAATTGCAATTTAGTGCGTTCGGGAATAATGATGATCGTCGAGGAAATGTCCTTAGGGACGCGAACAAGCCCGTCGAAAGAGCCGGTAATCTTTTTGCTTTGTAAAGTGGATTTAATACTTCAGCCTTTTTACTGTGTTGATCTCGCTTCTATATATTATATAGATTCTTTTCTTTCTTTCTCATAGTGTGATTTACAGCAACCTGACAGTGACCAGACGTTTTTGGCGTTCCATTTTCGAAGTGTTTATCGTTTGGTTCGTAGCATTCTTCATTGTCAGTCCTTACATGTACCATTTATCAGTCATTCAAATACCCGCGGGCGAGCGCTGTTACGATAATTGGAAACCCAAGGCTAGATTTATCTATTTCGCACTCGTTCAAAGCGTGTCATGTTTTGCTCCCGTTATAATAATGGTTATTGTATACAGCTTATCCGCTATCCGCATATACCGGCATGCCATACCAGGTGACGACAAATCTGCGGAACGACGTCGCATTAAACAGAACCGTAACATAACTAAAATGTTTGGTCGAATCGTTTTAGTTTTCTTCACGTTAACAACACCCTATGCTATATTTTTCTTTGTACAAGCTTACTTGGGTACCTTCAGATTACAAGTGTACCGAGAATATGAAAGTATCTTGTATAAATTTTCACTCGTCCTATACCCCATATCAGCATTGAACTGTTGTGTGAATCCGATAATCTACGCGAAAATGCATCGCAACATGCGTAAAACATTCTCCCAAAGAATCTCTTTGATTTTCAGTAGACAAAGTATGGCCAGCTATCAAAAGACCAGAACGGCCACTACCGTAACGACACACTCAACAATGAGATCGGCAACAAGTAGTTTCTACGAGACCAAAGACTGCTCTTCAAGACCAGCTTCTGCAATAACCAACACAACCTATTTGGCACCTTTGTCATCTCTGGCGGATGCAACGTTGGACCTTGGACCTCCTACTGTTACTAATAACACTTTAAAAAGTAATATTGTTATTATTGCAAAGGATTAAGAAATTAACGATGAATTTTTTAGAGAAGTTTAAAGTGTTATTGATTGGACAATAAAAATCATCGCAAAGACTTCGGTTTGGTCGTTGAAGAAATACACACCGTTATTGCGTTCAAATTCCGAAAAGCAACACACTGTCCAGCGTCCAGCTATACGTTAATGAGCCTAATGCTACCTAATTTGTAATTTTGAAAGGATCATTTCAAACATGGTATACTAGACCAGTATTGAGTCATGAATAGCAGATTAAATTCCATTGTAAAGTGTAAATCTAGCTGATACAGAGAACTCTAAAAGCGAAATAGCTGATGGAATGGATGTCGACCGAATAATCCAGCTAAAAGATCACATTCTCAAAGAAGAGCGCCTACCTAACTTTCAAGAATTCAAGACGAACACTTTAATGTTCAGTTTCGTGAAAAGTTTCAAATGTAATAGATGATATTTTCATGACAATCATGACAAAGAAGCATGTTCTAGTGAGGTGATGTTAGTCTTCAATTTGAAAGGAAAGGAAACTGGAATTTTAAGCCAAAGCTACAATTAATCACACCCCTTTCTCACAGACCCACTGGGACCCCTGCCCACTGAAAAAATTGATCAAAATATTGTCCCCAATAAAAAATTATACTTTAATTTTTGTCACCGCTGAAAATAATCAGATATACAAATGCTCACTGCAAAATATTGTGGTATTTTTTCCATTTTTCCAACTACGGAATTTTCTGGCTCGAAAACAAAGGAATTCAAATCCCCAGCCATAAAAAACATAGAAATATCAATCCCCATCGAGTTTTTGTCCGATATTTTGACCCCCACTGGCTGAAAAAATCCCACATGGTCTGTGAGAAGGGGGTGTTTAATCAGCTAATTTAATTATGAAAAACGACAAATTCTTTAAATAAATAATTTTAGTTTAAAAAGTAATTATTTTTAAGCTTGTATATAGAGTTGAGTCGAGTTCCTAGGTTGAATGTGTATTCATTTGTACATTGTATTTATAACAAAAGTCTTCGTTCATAAACCATGGACAGTTACTCATTTCTTAGTATTTTTAAGAAATTTGGTTGGCCTTTGGACTCACGGATTAAGGAGAAGTTAAAAGCCAATTTTGTAGCTCGCTGAAAAGCGAAGACTTTCCATTTTCTTTTGGAAGTGAGCAAATGCAGAGGGAGTGGGGAGGGGTTCACCTAAAGAATCCTACATTTACTCAAAATAGACAAAAAGAACTACAAATTTCATAAACAACGAAAAAACTTCGCCGTCCACAACTTCGCCCCGGTTAGTTTGTCCACCCCTTTTCCCTTCATTCCCCTTTGTTTATCACGGGAACTAACTACATAATGGTTTAAAGAACGGCAAATTGCGCATGCGTGTTACAATGCAGAATTCTTTAAAGGAACAGACTGATTTCAATACACGGATTGAAAGAAAGGAGCCTAAGGATAAACTTTAAATCGACTTCCTAGCGGACAAAATATAGTAAATCTCTTCCCCCAAGAAAATAAATCCCTAGAAAAAAAAAACAGTAAAAATTTCTAAAGAAATTAACTTACCTTTGCCCAACGGACTGGTGACGAAAGCTTTGAGAAGATTTTGATGCTTTTGACTGTTAAATAAAAAGAAAATAGAACTAGAAGAAGTATTGAGAATAATGCTTTTTTGAGAGAAAGAAACATTAGTTAGAAAGCCTTTCCGGGGTTGCAGGCAAACGAACATGCGGTTCTTTACATAGGATGTTTTTTTTTTAAACAGAGCTTGTACAGTAGTGTAAAATCCACATTGTAAGAAATAACAGGGGAAACTTGTGAAAAAGGGAAACAAGACTTTTGAAGCAAGTTTTGAAAACAATCCAAGAAATTAGCGAAGGAAAGAGAGGTGGCGAACTTAGCAAAAATGCATACCTAAAGTGTTTCTTTGAGATGTTTCATGAATGGACTGATTCAAGACATCCGATACAGAGGGGCTCCCACTTGGAGTCGCATAGTGGCTGGACGAGGCCGTCGTTGTTAAAACCGACTCATCAAAACTTTCCGTATGGAAATACGGTTCACTCGAAGACGAAAACCCATCAGTGCTTATTTTGGCATTCTCGCTAATGTCAGTGATGAGTTTTTTCTTCTTTTCATTGATTCGTTGAATATGTGTTGTGTAAGTTGCAATAGTGGTCTGCAATGCGGCTACTTTCTTTTTCAAATCTGACATGTTGACGTTGGCTTTGGCAAGTTTGACCAAATACTTGTTCTCTTCCAAGTGAAGTTCTGATAGCGTGTTGCCCAAAACTATAGAATAAGGGAAAATGAGAATAATAGCGAATTGGGAATGACGTCTCAAGTTTGGATTGCGTTCGTGCAAGAGTTTTATGGAAATCGTTTTGACCTCTGATAAACAGACACCATTGGGGAATCAAGCATCGGGCGAGAATTGGAATTTCAGTACTTCCAGGCTTTATTCTCAAGCTTATTGGAACATTTTTAAGTTTTCAGATCCTGAGATTCTAAGGTCTTTAAGTTTTAAGTCTCATGTTAAACTCTACTTTCCAACTGTACTTTAAGGCACTTAAAAATCACTTGGACATGTTCATAAAAAAAGGCAATTTTTTGAGGTTTTTGTGACATTTCATACCTATGTTACAAAATTAGCCTACATCTTTCTAACAGAATTTGATCCTTCTCAAAGAATAACATGATGGTTAGCTCATTAAATTTCTGTTGGCAAATTAGGTAACAGCGATTTCTATAGTTTAGTATATTTCAAGTTATGACAATTTGAATCTTGCCAGAATTCTGGCTAATGATGTAACATTGCAAATTTTAGAAAAGCTGGCTAATGACTCTAAAACAGCTATTAGGCAATATTCACATAAAAAATGGTACATTAGCATCATTAGGGGGTTGAAGGGGATGCTATTGGTAATGCATTTGGGTTAAAAAGTTGATCGGCTAATGGTGTAACAAGGCTGAAATATCCCAATGTGCTGTTCCATTTAAGCCAGATTTTGTCGACATAACAACGAATCCTTAGTCAAAAGGCAATATATTGTTTAGTTCATGCATTGTTTTAGACAATATTATGACTTTGCCAATAAATGATAGGACAAACTGGCTAATATGGTAACATTCAATCCTCTAACTCTAATAATGGTCCCTTTTCAGGCCCATTGATAGAAGTATTTATTAAATTGGCTGGTATTCAGACTTTAGTCTAAGTTACATAATTCACATCTCAAAAATAGCATCTCAATGACAGATAATTCACTTGATGAACCTTCCAAAAGCCTTTATTGGCCCAGCGCTAGCGAAGGGGCCTTTCAAGAGGAACTTTCCGTGTGTCTGTCCTGTCCTGTCTGTCCGCAGTCCGTGCCGTGTTCTGTTTTTCTGTCCTCTCTCACTCCTGTCCGTGCCGGTTGCTCTTTTGGTGCGATTCAATCGGGGGCATTCGCATAAAATTTAATCGATTTGCTCGGGTCGTCTTAGGCTGCGTGCTGTAAAGAATATCGATTCTACTGCGGCCGTGGGTTTATTTGCTCCGAACGGAATCCAAGATGGCGCCTGAGAATCACATTTTGGTTCTGTCGGTCAATGTTTTGATTTCTTTATGGACCTTGAGACTTATAAAGGAAAGTTTACTGTTTCAAATGTTTTTCAATCAGTTAAGTGTAGCTCTGACTTGCACCCACAGAAGTGGATGCTCATACTTATTGACCTAAAAGCTTTTAAAGACTATTTTGAAAGTTGCATTTTTTACACTGATTTTGCTTGAGGGTTTATTCATCAATGTTTTCTCATTATTGTTCAAAATGAAGGTTCAAACACCAACCAGATTATTACAGGTATGTTCTCTTATGTAATGTTTACTACTCTCTTGCTATCTCCTTGATGATTAAGAGGAATCAGGCATTTTATCAAAATAATTATTAACTTAACGTGTGCGAAATGTGTGTTCAGGCTTTTATATTCGACAAAAACATTTATTCAAACAGCAAGAGGTTGACTAGAATAGCCTCTATTTGTATTGTTGGATATTTTGATACTTTTTCTGCATAAAATTATGGTGAAATTTTATATTTGTTGAGCTTTTTTAAAGGAGTCTCGATCATGCTCAGTTTTTTAGTTTACATCAGTACATAATCAGATGACATAATTAATCAAAATTTTCAAAGGTTGCTGCACTAAAATTGTGAGTATTCGATTAAGTACCACTTAAACTTTGACAACAAGAAATGTTTGACAAATTCGACAAAAGTTCCGTTCAACAAAGTTGAAAACCAAACAAATTCTTTCAACGGTCACACTCTTTAAGAGAAAACGCAAGTTCAGAAATATGGTTTTTATTTTAGTAAGTGATGAGTGAGGACAGCGATAAATTCAAATTTCCCACAGTAATTTTTTTGTACAATATACTGTGAAGTCGGGTAACTTGCATCAGTGGAGGCTAATATGCATAGCAAAGTGAAATCAAAACAAAAATGGTAGAGTAGAGCTGCGAGCGAAGCTGCGTAGTTCATTTGTTTTGAAATTTTGCTGCTTTGATTGGTCAGTCATTTGAGGGCTATGCATGTTAGCCTTCACTGATGCAAGTTACCCGATCTCACGGTAGGGGTAGGAGTTTGTAATTTCAAATTTTGGCAGCGGCTTGGTAGCACATGCCGGGCTCAGAATCACTGACAAATAACTTTGGTGGTTCGAGCCGGGCTCAAATCTACTGTTTTGAAAAAGTTGTCGCAAGGCATTTTGAGCATTCTCCATGTTGCAGCTTGTATTGCGGTTTTGTCTGATTTTGCAAGTTTCTTTTGCCTGTTTCTCCTGGTAAAATTGAACTAAAAAGCTCAAATTTTGTACATAATTTCAGCATATCATAATGATTAAAAAAATAAAAAATAAGGACATTTTAGATACATTTATCTAAGAAAATTAAGCCATTTCAGTCCAAAACGGTCAAAAGGGCTTATCGGCGCCACCCTGTCAGACACCATCTTGAAATAGCCTCATTTTGGGAAAAACACTTACTGAATTATGATCTGCATCTGAAAGTGAGTCACTGTACAACATTTCAGCCAATAACTCCAAATTGTTCAGTTTTTATGGACATTTTTATATACAAATTTTGCAATTTTTGAGTGCTGCAGTTGAGGTTGCAGGCTAGTTTATTTTTAATTTTACTTTTTATCATTTGTTTTTGCTCCCTTTAGTTAGAGCTTTAACACAATCATGTTTGTTAAAGATTTTTCAAAAGTTTTATCTTTACATAAATAAGTGTTCCCGTTTCATGTTAGACACATGTTTCATATCAGTTTGTTATATTGTGCTAATATAAGCAAAAAAATGTTTTTCTCTTCCTCTTTCTGACCAATCTTGCTCCACATTCGTGCCAATTCAATGTAAAATTGATGATTTTAAGCAAACTTTATCACTCTTATTTAGAAACAAAACTTTTAATGCTGGGCCTTCATGCCCTTGGGCTTCTTGTTTTCATTAATCAGCCAAAATTGGCTAAATTTGTAACAAAATTGGGAAGAAATATCCAATTTTATTACTTTTTTAGCCGTTTCTGGGGAATGAACAAGTTGTTTAACAGCACTATCAATATGATTCATGTTTCAATCAACCTTTTGTAATACTTATTTCAACATCACTTTGCAATGAGAGGTGTAAAAGAAGTCAGACTCGCCGAAGCTTGGCTGTCAGTATAACATGGGGGAAACACGATAATTTCATTGAATTAATGGGATATCAATCTCAATCTTCATTTTTTGATGGTTACACTTTTAGCCTATTCCTGTTAAGAATGTTTTATCTTGAAGTACTTATTTCATAATTTTTTTTGTTCCATAAGTTCATTAGTTTTTTTAAAGAAGGTGTCAGAAGTTCCATAGCTGATAGCTTAGCATTACTTCTTAATTACATTTTTAATAAAACAACTAAGACAAAAATATAATATGTTCTGTTACACTTTAGCCTATTCCAGTTAAGAATGTTTTATCTTGAAGTTCTTATTTTATAACTTATTTTGTTCTATTAAAACTCATTATATAAGTCTTTTTTTAGAAAAAACTTTCAGAAGTTCCATAGCTCAGCATAACTTCTGAATTATGACGTTTTCGATAAAACAAAAATATGTTATATTTGTTACACTTTTAGCCAGACATGAGCCTATAATTAAAAACTTTGACTTTAAGACAAGTAATAAAACAATCCTTTATATTTTTGAATTCTGTTGAACCCAATTCTTTAATTTTGAAACTATAAAATTTTGAAATTGGTCGAACACTGTTTTTGTTACATTTTAGCCAAAATGTGTATTTTAACAAGAAATAAACCAGCCGAGGCTGGAAGGTCAGCCAATAGAGCTTAGCTAGATAGCTTTAATAAGTGGGTTAACAGATGTAAGAGATGTACTGAAACAGAGTAGACTAAAAATGTTGAATACTGTAATGTACAAAATGTGAAACATTTGATAACAAGCCTGAGAGCTCCTTCACACCTCCCCCCCCACGAGAAATTCAAAGTATACTTCTCTTTAGCATTGTAGCACTGTTTTTATGACATCAAACAATTAAGCTATAGTTCACTACTATAAAATAAAAGAGAAACATAGTGTAATTAAACTTTTTGTTAATTTCATTCCAGTCAGTTATGATACATTTTTTCTGTTCGATGTAGACAATATCCATATCTGACCAAAGTGTTATACTAGAAATAAATAAGAAAATTGCCAAAACGTCAGAAACTGTACTTTTTGTTTTACTTGAAAAAACTCCAATTTCACTTTAATAAACTAACAAGCTGCAAACTTTAAGTCACAAAGCGCAAACTCCAGAAAAACACAATTTGCATCAAAAACTTTACAAAACGTAGTTCATATTTATAACATTTCAACAGGAACTGTATTTTGGTAGACTTGGTCAAATTACAGAAACCATTTATCAGTTGTCTGCAAGGGCAATGAGGTACGTAAAAACTGACTGCTATTCAGTCAAAGCCAAAATTTGGCAAGGTCAGAAAAACATAATTTGCATCCAGTCTGCGTTGCGTAAATAAATTTTGTAGTTTAGTCGCAAATGATAATCGAAAGCAAAACTTAAAATTCACAACTATGCGGGGAAGCTCATTTTTCCCCCGTTTTGCTTTAAGCTCCCTTTTGATTGGTCTATGAATTTGGGCGATCGCCTTACCGCCTAAGCGGAATAAACACACGACCATAATAAATAAATTCAACAAGGCAGCGAAGTAGCAATTAATTTCAACTGGGAGTCCTCTCTTCTGTGCCAAGCACTGGCAGTGTTTTTTAAACTTTAAAACAATGTTAAATGAAGACCAGATGGATCTGTTGTTGTGTAACTTGGCGATATAATTCATTAAATTCTAGAAACCATTTTTCATAACTTTCTGCTAGTCTGATAAGAGATATGTATAAACTGTTATCGCCATTCATTCCATTCCATTATTCGGTCAAAACGTGCGCCAAAGTTAGGAAAGGTTAGAAAAACACAATCTGCGTCCGTAACTGCATGAAAAATAGTTTGATCAATTTCAACAAGAACTGTATATATTAATATTAATATAATTGATCAAATTCCAAAGACCATTTGTCATAATTTTGCAAGTCCAATAATAGGAGATGTGATGTCATCATTTGGTTCCCGTCATCTGACCGACCCTGATTTACGGTCAGCAGGTAGAGTTGGAGAGTCGGAAAGCTTTTCCGCTGCTTTGCTGGATTTCCACATTAAATTCTAGAAACCATTTTTCATAACTTTCTGCAAGTCTGATAAGAGATATGTATAAACTGTTATCGCCATTCATTCCATTCCATTATTCGGTCAAAACGTGCGCCAAAGTTAGGAAAGGTTAGAAAAACACAATCTGCGTCCGTAACTGCATGAAAAATAGTTTGATCAATTTCAACAAGAACTGTATATATTAATATTAATATAATTGATCAAATTCCAAAGACCATTTGTCATAATTTTGCAAGTCCAATAATAGGAGATGTGATGTCATCATTTGGTTCCCGTCATCTGACCGACCCTGATTTACGGTCAGCAGGTAGAGTTGGAGAGTCGGAAAGCTTTTCCGCTGCTTTGCTAAATTTCCACTGTCGACCTCTGCACGCTCTGTGTTTACAAGTTTTCCAATCGAAGTAGCGAGCCACATGCTAATGGAGAGTAAACCGAAAACCAGCTTATCCACGGTTTCTCAATTTCTTAATTCGGATCAGTCCACACGACGGATTCCCTTTCAACAAGATGTAGCTGCTTCTTAAAAGAAAAATATTTTCAACCGAATGACCGAACGAATCCCACTTTTTAAAGTAGAAATGACGGGAACCAAACAATTTTTTGCGATTCGCCTTTTAGTCCAAAAAAGCACAATTGCATCCAGTCTTTATCAAATTTAGACAGTAGCTGTACTTTTGTAAACTTTATCAAATTCCAATAACATTATAACACCATCAATCCCACATAGAGGCAAACAAGAAAAATATGTTTTTATTGCAAAAACTAATAAAAAGCAGCAATAAAAAGTATCAGAAAATTCAACATAAACAAAAACTTGAGCAAACGGCTTTAAAGCTTCAAAAGATATAGAAAAGAGTCCCCTTGATGAAAATCATGTGTTTGATTTGCCGAGTTAAAAAATAAATGACAGAAATTGAAGCTTGCAACAGATTTATACTGGAAATACTTTGGTACAACACTGACTTTTATCATATCTGACTATCGCTTGAGCCGCCATCTTGAAACACCACATAATGATCTGTTAAAACAACGTACGCTAAAAGTACCCAAAAAGCTAACCCGATCGGAAGAAAGTTGAGAAATCAAAGTGAGCACATTATGATCTGTAAAAACAGCGTACGCTAAAAGTACCCAAAAGTTAACCCGATCGGAAGAAAGTTTAGAAATCAAAGTGAGATCGGAAAATCGGATTTTTTTTTTGCCGTCTTATGGAAGAAGAAGAAATGAATTTTACGGATTTGAATGCTCAGCTTAGGCTGACCAATAAGCCAATTTAAGGTATTTCCATAGCTAAGTTTATAGTCTAGATAGTATATGGTAATTGTTTAAGTTCCATAAATTCTAAATTATTGAAATTATGAATAGAAGTTGATTTTCTGAGCATGTTACTTCTTTAGCCAATATCTTCAGTTTAACGATGTGCAATTTCCGCGAATAACAACAGCGGGAAGTTAACATACTAAAGTTTCATTTCCAAGCCTTGCTCTAATTTTTTTCACCTGAAATAAAAATTTAGGTCATTTATAATGAAAATGTTACATTTTTAGCCGTTTTTGGCAAAATAACCTACAAATCCAAAATCTTTCAATTCTAGTGCCTTTGGACCTTTGTTACCTTTTTAGCCAAAAGATTTTATTGATGTAGAGGCTATTTTGAAGGTTTTATCAACATAAGACCAATTTTTCCTATTTTTTGAATGTCACAGAGCTTGCCTTATTTTATGAACATGTCCACTTGCATTTTCAAAATTTTGAGGGCATTCCCCTTTTGGACCAATTACGGTGGGGATTGGATTGTGATTCATAGACACCGTTCAGAATCCTTAAATCTTAAATTCCGTCTTAAGAACATTGGTGATACACAACCTAAAACAGATCGAAGTAACCCTTCACATAAACGATTTTATACTTATTCCATAACCATACCTGGTATAGGTCCGATAGTCTTTTTCATTTTTTCTTTCTTTTTCTTTGAATTGGTAGTATTACCAATATCCACTCTGGTTGTTGCACTGACAACTTTCTTCGTAGTCATCACCTTTAAATGAAAGGGAATTTCCCTTAAAATCACTTTATTTGGTAAGTATCAAGATGGTGTGAAAAATTTTGCCGTGTGTAGAATTTCCTTTATTTTTTTTATTCATGATATTCATGACGTAATGTTTTCTACGGAAAGACCCCGGTAGTGCCAAATTGTATACAACTTTTGTCTACTTCAAATTTGCCACTACTGGCTAAAACCGGGGTATTTCCGTAGAAAACATTACGTCGTGAATATCATGAATTGAAAAAAACAGTTTGATACATTTTGCTCCATTTTTTCTCAACATGGTACAGTATGCCGACGAATGTTCTAAAATTTGTGTCCGTTTTATCATCATTGCTCTATAGCAGGCATTAGAACAGACGGAAAATCAGATCCATAGGATCATTTGGTTGATTGGATGTATTTTGTTAAAAGAAGGAGAGGGGAAACTAAGAGACATCTCGAGATTTAAAAATGAAGGAAAAATAGCTGTCGAATTATACCTTGCCGAGGTTTTGTATTGTTTAAGTACCGTATTTCCTCAAAGAAGCATGGAAACCTTTAAATTTTCAATTTGCGGTAATCCATAGAGGATGGTGCTAATTGGAGGGTGGTACTTTAATAAAGCAGTTACCTTTTTAGTGTAAGAGCTTGTAGGGATTGTTGCAGTTGGAGTAATGGACGATGTCAAAGTAGCCAAGGATTCTATTGTCGATCGACTCGACTGGAAAATGGATGAACTTACATCTTTGGAAGCCACTTTCTTGAAATGGCTTTGAGTTGACGTTTTGGTAGTACTAGTGTTAATGGATGTTTCTGCGTTTTTATCCAGCGCTTTAATTGTGTTCTTGTTTATCTGTTGTTTATCTGATGACTCAACATTTTCGACATTTGAAGTAGATTCTTCCCTAGATTTGACAGTGGATTCTGATATTTTCTGTCCAGTACTGTTGTTCGTTAATTGTGGCTGACTGTCAATAACAAATGGTTCAAGATTTTTATCTTTTAATTTCGAGGATTCTAAGCATTTAGTCCTTTCGACAACCGTTGGGTATTTCATACTTTTGACCATACGCTCTTTCAAATGTATCAAATGTCTCGTTTCTGGGTCACTAGAAGACAACGAATCCAGCTTCATTGGGAATTTCTCGATACTGTTGAATTCTGCAGCTAAAGAAGAATATTGCGGAGCTTTCAAGTTCATCAATGTCTCGCTAACCTGTTGCTCGATATCTGATGCAGTTCCACCTTCTCCTTCATTAAATTTGGAAGAGCTGGCTCGTTCTGGTGTAGATTCAACGTTTATCTCAGTTGATTTGATACTTAGTTCTGTTGTTTGGGAAACCGTATCCAATTCATTATGTAATTGAATGTTAGCGTTTTCCGTAGTGGAACTATCGACGAATTGTTGGTCAAAGGCTTCTTCGTTCATGGATTCAAAGTTTGTTTCTTTCTCCTTATTTTCAGAGATAACTTTTTCTATTAGCTCTTCTTCATTAAATCTCTCTACCGAATCTAACTCCATTGGTGTCGATGGAGATTCAGTTTCGTTTAGATCAGCGTCTTCAATTTGCAAATCTGGTGCATCATCTAAGCTCTTATAATGTGTCTCATTAATAGCATTACTCTCAATAACGTCATGAAAGCTATCAAATTTATTTTCAACACAATCGTCCTGTATTTCCGACGATCCTTTATCTTGACGGTTATCTTCAATCAATGTTCGTTGGCTTTGAATGGGGAGATCCATCGTTTCATGTACCGTTTTAAAAGAATCATCGAAACTCAAATTTGTATTATCGTCTTGATCGGCTAGTGGAGGAGGTAGCGATATTGAAGAATTGTCAAGATTTGGTTGAGGTAACTCATCAAAGTCCATTTTAGGAATAGTATCAATGCTAGAAATATCTGGGCAAGGAAGTGGAATATTGGAAGGGGTAGAGGAAAGTCCTTTATCACTGGTGACAATGTCTTTTTGTTCTTCCAAATGGACTCTAGTGTTGATTGATGTAGATTTAGATTCTCTAGTTTGTTGCTCTTCGATTTTGAAATTCATCACGTCTATGGTTCTCTTTTCGATTAGATTCTGACCCATCGGCTCTGGAGGTGCTGTTATCTCTGATGTTGAAGATTCTGGTTCAACGAGTGGAGGACTTTCAATACTGAAATGGGTATCTGGATCATCCGTCTGTTTTTCGTTCTGAGAAGTGTTATCGGAAATTTCCGTTTCAGGATGTTCCTGGATATTGTCATTCATTTGAATGTCACTTTCAGATTCTGACTGGCTATTGCGTCTCCGGCGAGTTTTCTTTTCAATCAACTTCCTAACAGTTGGCGGTAGATTGGTTAAATGCAAATCGTTAACAGTACTGGAACTACCAAGATTATTGAGATACTTGAATCGTGATCCGCGCAAGCTTGTTTTGACCGGAGCTGCTGAGGACAACGATGTGGTTCCGTTATCATCCGTAGATGATTGGCATGTTGAATTACTACGTTCTCTATTAGATCTAGACCTCTTGAAACGAGACATGTCCAAATTGGTGACTGTTTCAGTGTGATTTTCACTTTCCGATAATGAATGTTTCCTTTTATAAGGCATGGTATGTTTAGGTGATTTTGGAATCTCAACATCTGAAGTGGGCTCAATGAAGGAGACTGCAGATACAGACTTCTTGTCAGGGATAGTGGAAGCTTTTTGTGAAACGAATGCTTCGACAGCCAGCAAAACTCGTTCGTGGTACTCACAAAACCTGAATAATACGAATTAAAGACTCTCAGAAACAGTGCTAGAATGTATAGCTGTATCAATAAGTTATTATTTTTAAAAATTGAACGGGTGCGCTACAAAGCGGTTTCCCTCTTTGAACTGAACCTTCTTAAGATATGAATTTTCAAAAGAGAAATCCTTTTTTGACTAGTAGAAGAGGGTAGATCAACTAAAATTTTAGGGCTTAAGACAATAACAACAAGAAGATTTCCAAGGGAACTGCAAAACGAATATGGAGAAAATCATTAAGCTGGGGGCTAGTGAAAATGGAAATGAAATGGCCCTCTTGTAATACCAAACTTTACTTTTTGGTAGTATTTTCGTCACATTGTGTGTTTCCTGGTTTTTTGAAGGCGCATTGGTTTGATTTGAATCTTTGTAAAGCACTTTTTTGAGTAGACTCCTCTTGATCATTCGAACTCTGAAAATTAAACAAAGAAAATGTAAAAATAAGGTTGAAGGTCTATTTTTGATGAGGATTCTCCCTACCTGTTGAAACAATTTGTGAAATTGAATCTAGTGGATAGGTTTATAAGGATGAATAAATATTTCAATCGAAGCTTTCCAGATAGCAAAGATCTGTCTTAATGATAGTATCATTCGAGTTAATAACCAGCCATATCAAATCTTTAAGGAATCCTGGCTAAATATCACAGCCACCGAGATAAAAGGGTCAGTTTGTCTAGTTTGCTTTTCTTAACATTTTGAGATTGGTCCTTTTCTTGTAGTGGAGAAGGATCGTATCTATAAGAGAAAAGGGCCAATCTCAAAATTTTAATCTGACAGAGTAAAAAAGTCTTTGGCTTTTTGATACACACTTGAGATCTCAATGGCAGGACACTTACTTCATGTTCCATTTCCATATTGTCATCTTTCTCAAGATTTCGGTTGGTTCTGTTTTCGGTTAATTCTGATTTCTGAAAAATGAAAACGTAAAGATTTGGATCCTTCTATTTATTTTCTTACAGAATAAGGGAAATTTAAAAAAATGCAAGGTTTTATTGTCACAATATCAAAATCAAATTATGCCTTATAATGATTCGTAGCAGTGTATCCCTCAAAAATCTGAATATTATTAATCACAGATTTCTGTAAAGCCTGGAGGGCTAGATAGAGTGCTTTGGCTCAAAGGTGTGCCGTGATTAAGTAGGAAATCCTTAGTCACGTGACATTACAATAGAATTTCAGTGCTTGACCAATCCGAAACTTTGTGGATTTCGAAAACAAAAGCAACAATATTTTTTACAATTTTCATTTTTTTTGCTTGGAAAAGCTAAAACCTAAGTCATCTAGCCACTCGAACTTTACAGAAATCTGAGGTTTTACTTGAGGAATAATTCTTAGAATCCGTAGATGAATCCCTAGTCTAGACCATTTATAAGTTACCTTGTTGTCTAGAAGTGGCTTGATCTTAGATCCCAACTTTTTCAGCTTCACAGAAACAGGTCGCAACTTCTTTGAGATAGGGACCATCTCAGTAGATGGATGGTTAATATCAACGGTTGGTAGGTCAGTATGTGTTTGCTGCTCTAACCGATCAAGCAATTCGTTTGTGTCATCCAATGAGGTCGTATTGGTACTAATGTCCGATTCAGTATCTAATGGTCCTTTTATTCCTGTTTTAGAAGTTGATTTTTGGTTGACATTTGTTAAATTTTCACTAGTCCTTATTTCTTCACTGTTACTTGAAATAGAACTTAAAATATCCTTTGTAGTAACATTTTCTTGGGAAATTGGGTTACTGTTTTTCTCTTTTTCAGGACTCAAGACTTTCTTAGAAGCCTCTTCCAATATTTGTTTTGTTCGATCAGCTATACGTTTTGATTTCTTGGGGACTTGAGATAACACGGCAGGTAATTCGTCATCATCACTTTGGGATGAGTTTTCACTCATCTGTTTGGTCAGTGTTTGCTTACTACTTGAACTGTTTTTCATTTTATCAGCCAATAAATGAACCCGTTTCGATTCAGTATACAAAGATAATAAACTATTTGAATCAGATTCGGAATTGCTCAACCTGGAGTCTTCACCAGATTCATCTTGTTCAATGTTACTTTTCTGTTGAATCGATTTTGGCGACGAAGAAGAGACACTCACGATTTTACCACCTGCAATAACAACTTTCTTTGCATTATTTGAAGAGTGAGTAGCAGACGAGTGTTCTGGTTGAGCAATATAGTTTTTAAGTTTTTCCACATATTTACTTTTACGTGAATTGATGATTTCAGATAGTGGAACATCTTCATCACTGCTTGATTCACCTTGAGAAGGAGTCCTAGCTTCTATAATCCCAGCGTTGGTTGAGTCAGCTTTATTTGCTTTAATGAGTGGGATACTAGTAGTTGTTGAAATGGCCATTTTAACAGAATTCTGTAAAAGCTGCAAAGTTGTTGGTTCATTTTTTGTTGGTGTCTTTGCCTTCTCAGATTGTTTTGTGGAGGGTGTTGGTTTTTTAGACCAGCTTGATGAGGAGTTATTGTTGTAGGGAAGACGAATGTTGTTAGGATCATATGGATTATGGGGTTCCTGTTGACAGCTGTCTTTAGTTTGCGTAGGGCTTGGGTAGTTTCTCTTCGGAAATCGTTTTATGTTTGGAAATATGTTTCTAAAAAAATAAGAACAATATCAAGAAAATTCAGAAATGAAGTAAAGCATGCTTGAAATAAAGTTTTAGTGACAAGAACAGGAAGAATAGCTGAAAAAAACTCAGATAATCTCATTGCTTTAAACTGGAAAGATTCCATTAAAATCATATAGTTCTAATTCTATTCTCACATGTTTTAGATTTACTGATACTGCTGAAAAAAGATTTCAAGGTAATTATTCGGGTATGAGCATTCAACTTTGAAAAAAAAATAGAAAAAGTAACTTCAAAGGAATTCTTACCCAAACTCAGGTCTAGGATGAAAACCTGGCCTTGGTGGAAAGCCACGTGGTATAAATGGCAGTCTTTGTTGATACTGAAAATTATTCTGGTAAAATGGAATTCTGGGAGGTGGAGGTTGACGAAACTGATGATTATTATTTTTCCAATGGAAATCATCCTGAAAATTATTGGAATCTTTACTAGCAGATTGCTGACCATTTTGTTTGTTAGCTTGAACTTTAGTCGCTGTTGTTTTTCCACATTTTTCTCCAACACCTTCCCCGTCCTCTGTGGGACTGTCTTTGTCATTGATGTCCAATCGTATCCATTTTGTCATGAGAGAACGATGCTTGTCAGAATTGATATGTTTTGTGAACAAGGCAAAGCTATTGCATGTTTCGTCACACAAGCAACATTTGTGAACAGCGTCCCTAAAACATCCAGTAGATTCATACATCTTAAAACCAAGACACCCATCAACCTTGGTTGAGTTAACAAGGAAATGATGCTGTCAAAATGACTAAAGTCATTGTATATATATATTGGTATACTCATGGTGGACAAAGAATTTTGACATCATTTCCGTTTTAAATTCATTATCAGCCTCCTCAAAGCCTGACTGTGGATTGTCAAAGGTTAATATGTGTATCTTAATGTATTAGGTTTAATAATTGGAAGCCTTGAATAATAGGAACAGTTCCAAACTGCATGAAAAAAAAATGAAATTGAAAGACTAACCTCCCTTCTGCTCGAAATAGTTTACGATGATGCAATAATGACCAGCTGTGCTCCTTTTCATCCTTAAAAGAGATCATAATATTTGATTATTCAAAAAAAATACCATTTATATGATTTAATCTTCTAATACCGGAAGTTCAATTTTGAATGTATGTATGTTAAAAAGTATACAGTACAATGTACTGCTGGGGAAAACAAAGAAGGTATTTTTCAACTACTCAGACTCAGAGACGTCCAATTGCAGCAGTTGTGATCTTACTCTGTCGCAAAAATCCAGTTAAAGAAGAAACACAATATATAAATCATTTGTCTTTTCTAACATTTCAAATCAAAAATTTTAATGAATATTTTTTCACAGTCAAAGTGATACTCAAATGTCATTTTAAAACAGGCTTCTTTGTCATTTGTTATTTTATGCATTCTAGGTTGTTCAGTCTTCTTAATAAATAGATTAAATCCAAATTGACAGTATAAAAAATGAGGTCTGATTTTACTATGAAAAAATGCTGAGCTTGCAAAAACATTGCGGTTTTTAAAAAATCACAAAAGCAAATCAACACGCGTTTTGTTAGTTGGTTGTTCTATTTGACAATAGAATGTCTTTTGTCTAAAATTACATAATGCAGACCATGTATTAGAAATGCCTTGAAGTAAAAAAGTTGAGTAAGGAAAAAACAAAAAATGTTCTATATTTTTGATGGAAAATATTTTGCATTGATTTCGCAAGATCAGCACGCAGCTCAATATGTATCGATCGCCTTCAAAATTACCCAAACAAAAATGGTAACATGATAAGAAAAAGGATTTTCAAAATTTAGTGCAAATTGTTTACCAGAGTTTGATATTTATTCTGAAAATCTGAACTTATAAATTTGGCAAAGGTGCTCAGAAAAAGGAGAAAAGATTGGGGTTGGGTATATTTTACAGTAAGTTATGAAGGCTCATTATTCCAGAGCCAATTCCTTTCCTTGGATTTCTCCACATACCCTTGACCCTTCGGTTTGATTGGTGAGCATCAAGTACCATTTTGTACGTCTTTAGCATGACCCAGCAGCCGAGGATCAATATCAAAACCTTGCTCTCTAATGAATACTCTACCCTTATGGTACAACTGCTATGATGGTTGGGTAGCCAAACAGGGAGCATAAATTCATTTATTGCAATTGGATAGGATCATTCTATGTACTATATAATTCCAACCTCTATGCTACCCCCAAAAGCCTTCTAGCTCAACCCTTAAGTTGAGAGTGAAATTTTGAATTTTCATCTAAGCCTTCAAAGATTAACTTGTTAGGGCTGTTTTATCTTTTATCTTAAATTGTAACATTATAAAATGATGGGGATTATAAAAAATGTTTTACTCATACCTTTCTGCAATTGAAAGTAACATTGCAAAGCTTGCATGACATTGTTTTAATTTCATTTACTAAAAAATCAATAAAACATAGAGATTAACCCTTTCAGTCCCGAAGTTTTCACATCTACTTTCCTGGAACTAAAAATTGCATCTAGAGACTACCTCAGTCGAGCCTAGATAACTTTTAGACCACAACTGCTATGTTTCTAGTTCTGATTCATTTAACATATACATAGCCCTCAAATGAATGACCTGGAAGGTCATTGAAATAAAAATAAAATCAAAACAAACGGGATGTTCTGGAGTTTTTATAAGATACTTCACTAATTGGTCATTAAAAGTAATAGAGATGACGCGTTCTTTAGAAAAAGTAACAAAATTGTTATATTACAGGTTAACGACCTACCAAATCTGATTTAAACAAACCTGATTTACAAAATTTATGGATTGTAAAAATGTATATCTCCTAATCATAAAAGTGACGTCGAGAATGCATAATTATGTTTAAAATATTATTGTTAAAATTTGAGATGTCCGGCAGCCATCGAGAAACATCTGAATTCCTGCCCTTGAAATTTATGATCTCGCATGATTTGATTTTATCCAAACACAATGTTTTAATTATCCACAATTCTGTCGGCAAGTAACTTGCCAAAAATACTTGTGCTGTAAATATGAGATTCTAATATGGTAGAAGTAGAGCTGCAAGCAGAGCCTGTGCTTTATAAGTTCTTGCACTGTTACATTTGTTTAAAGATTTTGCTGCTTTGTTTGGTCAGGCATATGATGGCTAGGCAAGTTTCCCTCCACTGATGCAAGTTACCTGACTTCACAGTACAATTGAGAAACATGGTAAGTACAAGCAAACCGTGTCTTTATTTGGCTGTAAAAAATAGTGCAACAGTAGAAATTTCTCCAACTTTCAACAATGATTGTACTTACCATGTTTGCCATATTGTCTAGGCAAAAAATAGTAAAAAAAAATGTAAACATAATACTTTTATGAGTGGGTTTAGGCAATTACTTTTTTATTTTCTGGTTTACGGACATTCAAATATGATCTTTTGGACCGGAGGATGGAAAAAAAATAAAAATAAAATTGCTCTTTTCAAACTTTAATGTTGGAGAAAATTAAGAAAATATGTTTTGAGAAAACTTACATACATTAAAGAACGTTTTTAGTAGGGAAATTGTGTTTTAAGTTATTAAAGACCTGGACACTGGCCCTTCTTGCTTTTATAAAATGTAATTTTTTATAAAGTTTCCTTTTCATGGCTGTTCAGTACAAGGTCGGAAGAGCATAAATAAATAAAATATTTGTAAAATCCAATTTTATTTTTATTTTATTTTTGCGAAAAAAACGTCTATAAGCCAGCAAAAACTAAATGACACTTGTAAACTTAAGTTTCTTACTATTTTCCACCAAAAACAATCGAAAACATTACTATATACTTCCCAAAGCCAGAGACCAGAGCAACTAGTTTTTCAGTAAATTTAATTTGCTTCAGTTTTTTATTTAGCTTTAAAGTTTTTTATCCACGTGGTGAACCGATTTTCCTTGATTTCCTGATAATTAAAAATTGGAACTTTCACGTGGGCGTGATTGGGTGTACGGCCATCGCAAAATATTTTTCGTGAAAGTTTACCGTATTCTAACGCTAATATAATCTAGATAGGAAACAAATATTAAATTTGACCTTTTTTTGCTCATATTTCTAAATTTCAAGATAAAAAGAACTATCTACGAATTATTTTCTTTAACGGGCGTTGAATCGACATTGACATATTTAATGATGTCATAATCAATGCTGTGCATATTTTGTCAGCGTCGTGCATATTTTGTCAACATCCTTTTCATTGGATAAATACCACTAAAATATACAAGATAAGTAAACATAAATTTATCGCCCGCGAGCACGGCTTAGCTAAGCGCGCCTCTTTTATTCATTATCTAAGATAAGAATTGAAGCGGGCAAAGATTACCGCGCGGCTGATAGCGGACAAAGGTTTTTTTGAAGATATTTTCAGTTATAATCCAAGGTAGAACAAACTAAACATAGAAAGGAAGTATTTTTTAGTGCTTTATACGATGATCGCTATTTTTTTTTAATTCTATGTTTAGATTTTTCTACCCAGCCCTGTTGCTATGTACGCGCGCCCTGTTGCTAAGACCTTTGCTTGAAATCGAAAGCGAAACCAAGATTATTTAGTGCACACTGCCGTTTGCGTAAATTCGATAAAGTGAAATGAGGTCCCCTAATATTTTTTCTCTCGCGGTCTTCAGGGGAAAACGAAAGTGTTCGATATGCTTCGAAGGAAGAACTTGCCAAAAAAAACCCTAGACAAAAAGATGTATTTCGAGGTTGGGAATGGATCCTGCGAAGATGAAACAATTTTGACTAGGCGTTTTTTTGGCAAACCCAAAAACTCTAATTTTTTTCTTCCCTCAAGCTAAAAAGGTTACGAGTTTTGGGCAATCGAGGCAAAAATCAGCAAAAAGCTGGTGTTTTCCGTAAATCCAGGGGATGTCAATCGAACGTTCGATTGCCAATCGAACCAATCGAATTAATCGAATTTACTCGAATCCAATCGAATGATTGATTTTCGATTAGCCGAATTGATCGAACGCCAATCGAATTCTAATCGAAACCGAAAAACATGTGAAATTCGATTGGTTTCGATTGAGTTCGACGAGCTTCGATTAACGTTCGATCAACTTCGATTAACGTTCGATTAACTTCGATTAACGTTCGATCAACTTCGATTAACGTTCGATCAAAAGTTTAAATTTTGCGGGGCTAAATTTGGATGATTTTTTGTCCCGTAAACCCAGATGACTTCGGCCACCCTCTGTTAACTTCCGCAGACTTTGAAGGGCTGTAACTTTTTATAGAATGAACATGAACATTCATTTTTTCTACACGTTTGGCCACAATAAAGGTCTTTGGGATGGTACAATAGAAAAAACAAGAATATTTATTCCTGCGAAAATGGGGCAAAAAACGGACATCTTTGACCGTCTTTTTTGAAACCGTGATCATAAAAGATTGCGAAAAGATATCTGTAAAAATTTTACACAGCAGTGCTGCATGTAGACGATCCTATCGTCTACACAAGATCACTAAAAAGGGAATAGTTTGGGAGAGGCGTGATAAATTCGGGTGGAGTAAGTAGTGGCGGAGATGTTTACAGTGTTCTAAAACTCTACCGCCACTTTTTTCCCGTAAACCGCCCTGACGCCCTAACTCTTTCTCGCAACGAAGGGAATACCCATTACATCCCTGTCTCACAACGAAGGAAATACGCACCAATTTCTTTAGTTATAACGGATTTTCAATTTAGCAAGAACTAAGTTTTGCGAAAAGGGCGAAAATTCGTGAAAATCACAAATTTACCGTTTTTAATTAATCCACGGAGTTTAATCCACTTAAGGCGGCGGACACGTAAGGTATTTTGATTTTAAATCAATGAATCCTGAATTTCGCCGGTTTAGGGATTGTAAAGATCTTCTAGCGCCACATGATGGACATTTAAAAATGTTAGAAAAGGTTTTGATGAACGCTGTTGTGTGTCAACTGTTTTATATTTGATCGGTTTTAAATGTGGTTTTGCCGGTTGAAGATTAAAATAATTTGAATATATTGCTTTTCTTTCAAGATATTCCAAATTGACACGTCGAATAATGGTACAGCTATCAAGTATCCCGGGTTGAGAAGTCCACACATCGTCATATTGGACGGCATACAATTAGGAAAAGGTATTTCGTTCTCGAATGTTTTCACCTGATTTTATCGTCATCCTTTATACCATTTTAATATGTATCTTTCTTCTAGTAAAATAATTTTATCATGCACCCCTATTTTAGGTCGTTGACTACTGAATGACAAAAATTTATCCCAACATAGATAAAGTAAAGTTACATCTTCTAATTTCCAGGATTTTGACATTACCATTTGCGTTCTTGGTAGTATTAATGACGCGTGGCGGTATATAATGACATAAAAAGGAGGGATACCGTTAAAGTGCGGAATAGTGTACAAGTAAGTACTCTCGGGTACCTAATAGCTGGGGGGGGGGCGCTGATTAATTTTTCGAAAATTTTCTATCCAGGACATTTTTATAACCCCCCACCTGCTTATTAAGTTTTGTGATAACGTTAACTGTAAATTTCTTTACATGTCTAATAAATATTCGATGGGTTTGGTTGTGCTTTCTAATCTAAAGAGCTAAGGTAATGAAGCCCTGAATATACCTATTTTTATTCATTCGTTGTCTTTTATAGGAACCACTGGATGAACTGATAATCGAGATCGTTCTCAGATAGACATGACCCTTAATTGTCAACTTGACTAAAAAACACGGCAGGAAAATCATTTATTCACCATCGAAGCGCTAAGAATTATGCACCCGACTGTATCCACGGAGATTATTTATGCAAATATTTTTACTATTCCCCTATATCAGTGATTCGGTCAGCTCCACTTGATGGATAACCCGGTGAAAGAAATTACATAGAACCCAAATCAAAGATCTTATTTATGGTCTTACCCCGGCCAACAATCGTTAATTTTTTTAAGAATTCTTGGAATATTACTTGAAATTACTTTTTCCCTACCCGACGAAGTAAAAAGTTATCACTTAGTGAGTTTTGGAGACCCTATAGTCAGACCCGGTGGGTTTCAAAACTTCACTGGGTCACTGAGAAAGGGGTGTTCTATTATATATGAAATATAAAAAATGTACGTTTATGTGTGTCAGTAAATGTCCGGGACAGCGTATATCATCCGTTTATGTCCACACGCTGAAGCTTTACAATAACCAAACATCATCAAATTTTACACTTGCGTTTAATTCCCAGTTTAGTGAAATCAGAGAGGTCTTGTCGCAGTTATTGGTGAATTTTACCCAATGGAGAGAAGATAAAAATTCCAATTGGGGGAAAGAGAAAGATCCATTGAGTAATTCAGTCATTTTTAAGGGTTGAGTTTGTCAATAGAACTCCCAAAAGGAGATGAACTTGAACAATCCGGGGGGAAATGATGACAATTTTGAAAATTTAACACAAGTTTATCGCGTCACAATTTTTCCCCGACTTAATTAAACCCCAAATCTTCTTCCCCAATAAGATATTTTGCAACAGAAATTTACGACTGCAATTTCCCGTGTTAGGTCCCACCGGGTTCTGTGATACAAGTGTGTAGGGCAGATTATTATGTTCTTCTGTTGCTCGCTTTTCCTTTTGACATGTAATCGGTACAGCTTCGGTAAAACAACAAACGCAAAGCAAATGCTTGCAGAGTTTTTTTGTTCTTATAAACTTCGTTTCTTGATCCATCCTGATTCCAAAGAGGACAGGGCCTAAAAATGAAATCGGAAAAACGATTAATTGAAATCGGAAAACCGATTAATTAATAAGCACGTTGTTACTTAACACGATCCCACCAAACCGGTATATACGTAAACAATTAACGAGCGGTAATTACTAACAGACAGATATATTTTCATATTTTTGATTTTGAGGCTGGCCGAGGTTATTTTTTTGCTACTTTTTGGTCTTCTTTGGTTCATTACTTTCGAAGGAAATACTTTTAGGTTGTGAAATTTTAACACATCAATTTGAGGGACTTCAAGATGATGTATAAGAAGTTTCATGCTCGTACGATTAATATTTATTGCAAACGAAAATAAAAATGGTCAAAAGTGGCCGAAGTCATCTGGATTTACGGTAACACCACCTTGAAATTCCCTTCCCGCCAAAAGAAGTTAGCGGAAGAATGTTTGCTTAATTCCTGGGGGGGGGGCAAAAATGGGTGATGGGTATGTGCGGACGGTAAGGGTCGGGTTTTTCACCTTTCAAAGTCTCTCTAACAAGAGGGTAGCAAAAATCACAAAAATTCATATCAGGTAGGGAATTTTTCAAATTTCGAAGAAAACAAGGTCGAATTCCGCAATTCCAAAATACCGTTCGTATCCTATTTCAGCGCTAATTTCCAGGCTCGGATACAGAGGGAGGCTATAACCAATGGAGGAGAGTGCACTTTATTATCGTATTACCTTATATGGAAACTAATTACTCTCCATGAATAAGATAGCCTACCTCCTGTATCCGACCCTGATTCGAACTTAAGATTTTGTTTATATTTCTGGAGTGTCTTTAATTATTACTACTGAGATAGTTCTGTGGGGTTGGTTCCCACGTAATAAGCGAGCTGCACTCGGTCCAGTCGGTCAACCCGGCTGTTACATGTTTTTTTTTTTATAAGCAAGTGTCTGCCACTACACCAGGCTCGCATTATGCTTAGCATTCTATTGTTCACAAACAATGGAGCCATTGTTTAGGTACCAAAAACTGAGCCTGCATATGCTTATAAACGTTATGCTTATAAAAGAAAAAACATGTATTGGATGGCGGGGCTTATTGGGGGAGGCGCTTAAAACAGGGCGGCGGTATAGAGAAAATACGGAACCACGAAAATCGAAATTATAACAAAAAAACCGGAACAAAATTTATCGAATGCCAATCGAACATAAATGGAGTCAATCGAATGCCAATCGAACACAAATCGAATTGATCGAACATTAATCGAACTAATCGAATCAATCGAAAAGTATATGCAATCGAAGCTAATCGAAACTAATCGAACGTCAATCGAACAACAATCGAACGGTAATCGAATCCAATCAAAAAAAAAGATGTGAAATTCGATTGGCGTTCGATCAATTCGGCTAATCGAAAATCAATCATTCGATTGGCTTCGATTAAGTTCGATTGATTCGGTAATCGAATTTTTCGATTGACATCCCCTGGGTCACGTGCGTTTGGTTTGGGAACGCGAAACACGGACGCAAACTACCCATGTCTAAACTTTTCAAAATATCTCCAGAACTAACAGGTTTTTTGAAATTCTGTAAAAAGATCTAAGTTCCTGAATAGTTTTACTATGTTCTATGGAAAAATCATAAGCATCAGTCAAATACTCGTTCATCTATTTAAGATTGAAGACAAAAATTTGCGAAGAAAAATAAACCTTGAGCACAAAAAATGCTTTTTTAAACACTTTTTTCCACCGAAAAACAAATAACTTTTACAGACTTACCTTCCCCAAACATTGAAGAAGCCTCTACTAATTAAAGTAAATGAGTTAAGATAAGATAAAACCTTAAAATCAACCAGAATTTACAACCTTTCGTCCAAAGCAAAAGACGTACTTTTCTCGCCGCCATCTTGAATTTAAAATGAGAATTCTAGAGAATTCCATTCGTTTCCAGCTCCCGCGGTCTTTTTCATCCAATCAGATCGCGCGATTTCACTTTCGCTTTCTCTAGTCCAATAAGACTGCGGGATTTGAGTCATGTGACTTATCTATTAAAAAACCCGCGCGAAATACAGGGGGTCACAAATAGAAATACAGGGGGTCACACTTCTGGCTACAGGAACTGAAAGCAAGCAATTAAGGCCAATATTTTTGGTTTTTCTGTAGGACAAAAGGTATAGGAAGCTTTACTGAAAGAGGGATAAGGCTGGGACAATCTATTTAAAAGATATGGACATAAAAAAGGCACTTTTTTGGGTGATAATTAATATTTTACTTAGAAACTTTAATTCTCTTACCCCCGTCTCGGCCCCCCCTGATATGAGCAAGGAAACCATGATGGCCACCCCTACTGAAAATTTCAGATCAAAACAAACAAGGAATTAATTCCTGTAACTCGAAGAAAATTGGAAAAAACTGGTTTTTGACTGTTTCTGATCCTAAAGTGCTATTTTTTGGTAAAAGCTATACAATTTATGTTTGGATTTCTAGAAAGCTTACCCATTCATTGTTAATACATTTTTTATTTGAAAGCAATCTTTTCATGGAATAAAAAGATATAGTCAAATCTTGTAGGGTCATTTTTCAAAATTTTTTTGCCAAATTCGATTTTCGCATTTCGCCATTTTACCCTACGCAAACGCACGTGGGGTAAATCTGAGAATCACGATAATAATATCCTCACTGCTGCCTAGGAAGCAACAAAAATGGCTGCTTTTTTTTTAAAAGACAGATTAAGAAATTCTCTATACTTAAAAAAAAGGTTTCTGAATATCTTTTTTCAAAGGTGAGATATTTATCTCCAAATTTCTTTTTTACGAAAATCGGGAATTGTTACCGCTCTGCGCTCGACCTTTCAGCCTCCCTAGTATGATACTAATTACAAATAGTGCAACCTCACTTTCTAAAGCAATTTTTTCTACCCCCATTTGCTTCATTAAGTACAGCCAGAACTAAAAAAAACGTTATAAAGCAGTAATACAAAAATAAAGAGCAAGCTCCAACTCAAGATCCCATTTCGCGGTCCTTTTAGTGACATGAGTGTGAACTGGATGATTATTAGTATAGTACATCACTAGCCTGTGTTTTTAGCTCAAAATTGTTCTTCATTCTTGTTCGAGCTAGCGAGCATAGGCTAAAAATTAGTTTTTGACTACTTCCAATCTTACTAGCGTACAGCCTGGTCCGTGAGCAAGACGAAATTGAGAAATTGAGTCGTACTTTTTTTCTGTCAAAATCTACAATTTTGTTGTCTAAAAGTTGTCTATTCTACAAAGCCAAAGTCAGGTTTGAGTTATTTCAAGGAGTTATCAGAAACTATCTACTAGGGTGAGGGGAGTTCATCCCCCTCTAGTAGATACTTTCAGACCACTCCTTTACAGTATAGACCTAACTCTTCATACAAAAATTATAGCTATGGGAAATGCATATTTGGACTTTGTACCATCATGCTGCACGCAAGCAAGCACTTTAGATAAAGAACTTTTCCATGTTTCACTTGTTTGTACCAATATTTCAAAACCAGGCGGTGTCAATCAAACAAATCGAAAGCCGAATCGATTGAACGCAATTATTAACACAATCGCAATTCGACTGTCGAATCGCAATCGAATATTACCCAGGATTAGATTTGACGTTTGATTGCTTCAATTACGTTTGATTGTATTCGATTATGTTCGATTACCTTCGATTGATTCATTTGTATTAGATTTTATTCGCTTTCGTACTGCAGCCTATAGAACAATGTTAAATTTCGTTTTCGCGCAAATTCGTCACATTTATATGTCTCGATAGCCTCATACCTACTAAAGTTATCCTTAGAGGCAATCGAGCAAGAACAATAGGAAAAATCTTTATTTGGCTCTGTAGAAAAATTGCAAAATAGAAACTCGCTTAAAATTCACAATACAGATTCTTTACCCCATGCCAAAACAAAACTTTTCTATTTTGTAAATCTTTCTTCCACTTCCCCATACGTAAAATATAAAGTACCTTCGTTTTCCCCCCAAACTTGCGAGGGAAAAATGTTAAGAACGCGTATTGTCCTCTCGGATTTTTCTAGCGCAGTTTATGTGTGACAGGCCTGGCCATGAGTAAAACAGTGCCTGTGCTACAATCGCACGCCTAAAATCTTAACTTATATTATCAGCCTAGACAAATGTTAAATTTTCTTTCAGAAAAAAAGACTATAATCTGTTACCTTTATCCTTGCAGCTTCCCAACAGCCAAGTTCTCAAACATCACAAGCCAAATGAAATTACTTTCGATTTCCCGCAGAAATTATGCGATGAAAAATCCGGGGGTCAATAAATGAAGACTTTCTTTTCCGCACAAGTTATCTTTCCTTATAACGAATTATTACTTTTCAATATAATTGTTAAATATAATTTTTGATTACAAAAATATTTTACATTGTATTTTAAGTTTGAAAAAGTCGATTCTACTTAGTTCTTTGTTTTCATGTCTAACCCCCGTCTCAAAAGAAGTCCCAGAATCCCGAGATTTTGGCAGTCGGGGGTTCAAAACAAAGGCGTTTTTTATTTTCCACCCACTTACAAAATTTTCTTTAAAATAGGCATTTAAAATATCAAATTTAAAAATAATAGTATTTAAGCAAGTTTCTATTTTGCAATTTTTCTACAACGCCAAATAAAGATTTTTTCTATTTTTCTTGCTCGATTGCCTCTAAGGATAAGTTCCGTAGGTATGAGGCTATCGAGACAAAATGTGACAAATTTGCGCGGAAACAAAATTTAACATTTGTCTAGGCTGATTATGACGTGCAATAATAGCACGCCTAAAACTTTTATGGCGTGCTATTAATATTTACTAATTAGGATAAGAAATTGATCAGAATTATATCTCAGAAGGGGTCTACTCGTGGCTAATGCTAACTAACAACTTATTCTCTTTATTATAACGATTGAACAATTTTCAGCTGGCACACAACGTTGTATCAACATCCATCTAATGTTCATAACGTCCAAAGAACATTAGATGAACGTTAAAACAACGCTGGGACCGAATCACTGAGACAGGGATGTTATAAATATAATAACGAGTTCATGTAAAAATACTCTATAGTCTCCAACCACTCTTTAACTAATTTATTATGCAAAGCTTGTGTAAACACAAAGTAAAATATTTTTCTTTCTTGTATACACAACATAGTGTCCTCCCCCCTGGATTCAGGGGGGAATGGGTTTTGAGGTAAAAAGGACGTATAGGGGGGAAAGAATTTTTTTTGAAGCCATGGAAAATTTTAATTCTAGGCATGGGGGGGGGGGAACTCACCAAAATCAATTCAAAATTGAAAAACATCTGGTTTTTTGAGATGATATAGCATTAAACTTAGTTTTATTAATATTATGGTTTAAAAACAACCATCCTTTCCATTTATTCTTGAATTAGAACTACCTTAGGGAAAACAATAAGCGTTAAGTTCATCTAATTACAGCTTTTTAATTTTATGCTTGAGGGGGGGGGCAGGAAAATTTTTGGAGGCAGGGTGGGGAAAAATGAGGGGGGGAATGAAAAATTTTCATTCTAGGCATGGGGGGAAGAGACCCTGAAGGACACTCTGAGACAAAGAAAGATCAGACATAATCTGTATAAAAGGCTATGACGTCAAAAGTAAAAGAAAAACCATCAAATAAAAGAGAAAAGAGAAGCCTTTCACGAATCTGTATGATAAAAACCTATGACGTCAAAAGTGAAAGAAAAACTATCAAATGAAAGAGAAGAGAGATTTGTGGAAAGTCTGGGGCACGAAAAAGGGAATCACAAGAGAGAAGCAAATATAAGCTATTTATAGTTTACCTGCTTTGTTGAAAATAATTTTTATTACGCGCGTGCTATTATTTTCAAAGATTGTTTTAGGCGTGCTTAAATTGCACGCCTTGGAGTTTTTTTAACCTTTTTAGGCGTGTTATTTTCGCACTCGTAAATAATTTTACGCGTGTGCCAGCGCGTGCGCGTGGTTTCGCACGCCATTCATGGCCAGGCCTGTGTGATGTCATAATGTTATTGTTCTCTTCTCAAATTATTACTGAAGGCACTTCAAGGGACAAGCTGGAGTTTTTACAAGCTTTTATTTGAATTTGGTTGGTCGTTAACCAGTAATAAAACAATTTTGTTACTTATTTTCTAAAGAACGCGTCATCTCTATCACTTCAAATGACCAATTAGTGAAGTATCTTATAAAAACTCCAGCTTATCCCCACTTCAATCGCTTACAGGATTTGACAATGGTTGACAATAGATCGTGACGTACACAACAATAGACCTTTTTTTAAAGAGGCAGCCCTGTTGAATAATTATGTACTCCAGCATAAAAACAATGATACAGCCATGCATAGTTACTGTATCATGCATATTATAAAAATATGGATATTGATATGGAAATGGATATGACCCGGCAAATGAAAGTTCATTATTGGGTGGCTTGATAACACTTGTGATTTCTTTATTTTTCTAATATATCTTGTTTCTTCGTTTTAGAAGAATGATTATAGTAAAAAATATGGTTTTATACTATTATTTCTAAACTTGATATTTTAAATGCCTAAGAAAAATTCGTAATTGGGCAGAAAGAATAAAAACGCCTTTGTTTTGAACGCCCGACCGCCAAAATTAATAATTCATTATAAGCAAAGATAACTTGTGCTAAAAAGAAAGTCTTCATTCATTGACCCCCAGATTTTTCATCGCATAATTTCTACGGGAAATGGAAAGTAATTACATTCGGCTTGTGATGTTTGAGAGCTTGGATGTTGGGAAGCTGCAAGAATAAAGGTAAACAAATTATAGTCTTTTTTCTGAAAGAAGAATTAACATTCTGATGCTAATCAAAAATTAACCCCTGTTTTGTGACATTTTTACAGTCAGCCACAATTTTGCTCATAGAGTGAAACCATTTTGTGGCTTACATTTGTAAATGCATCTGTTGTTAAGCTGAATAGTTCAGCTTTCCGTTGCAAAAAGAATGAAATTTTGTGGCTGACTCAAAATTGATCTATAGCTGTCTAAAGTGTGAGTAAATTCTGTGGCTGACATGCCGAGTGGCTTACCCTACCTGCAATCTTTGAGAAGCTATTTCTCAGCAATGGAATTAGATATGACATTAGTTCCTTCTGCAAGTTCTCAGAAAAGGTTTGGATTTCTCATATTCAATCCAAAAATGTGGCTTACATATTGTTAAATGAGAGAAAATGTGGCTTACATCATAAAAGTGCTGTGATTTTTTCATTTCAATATTTTCTTTCACTTTGATTAGGAAAACCATCAATTTATGGCTGAATATCAAGGAAAAAAGTAAAATATAGTTGTTAAAAGTACATTTTGGTGGCTTACGGACTCGATAAGAAGCTCTATTAAAATGGATATAAATGCATTATAGATCTTTCACAAAGATTTTATTAAGATTTTCCAAGTAATGGATAGCCGAATGTTTATTTACCTTAAGGGTATTAATTTTCGCGGGGATTATATTTCGCGAATTTCGCGAGTTTTTCCGAAATTCGCGAAATATAATCCCCGCGAAAATTTTAAAAACCTGTGGATTCGCGAAATTCGCAAAATATAATCCTCGCGAAAAATTTAAAATCATGATTTTTGCCTGAACCCCTAGGAAAATGAAAGAAATTCGGTTAAAAAGGGCTGATTCGCGAAATTTTATCCTCGCGAAAATTTAGAATTCCCGTCTTCGCGAAAATAAGTCCCGCGAAAATTAAATTATTTCGCGAAAAAATTGTCTCGCGAAAATAAGTTACCACGAAAATTAATACCCTTAAGGTATTTATTGACACATTACATTTTGTATTAAATCGTGGCTTACTGCCCTTCTGTGAGTAAAAAATGTGGCTTACAGCGGGGGAGATAATCAGAAATTATACAGGCTGGAAGTCCATTGACTATCAAGCCTTAAACTATTTCTTTGATTATTTATCAAATATAAAGACAATAGCCTTATATTTTGTAATTATAAATGCACATTATTGTGGCTTACAGATCCAAAAACATGACTGTAAAGCATTTATCAAACAATGTGATTCAAATCGATTTCAGTGGTGGTTTATGAAGCTAGAACAGTACCTAGTGTAACTTAATTTTGTCTGTCAGCCACAAAAATTGCTCATCTAATCATAAAAAGACTACTATTGATGGTTTCCTTTCAAATTTGATATAAAATACCAACCCTGCATTCTTAATGGATCAATTATCTGTATTGTCATGTTAACGGTATTATCTTGCATTTACCTCCAAGTAAGCCACATTTTGTGCTCAAATTACGACTTCACAACATTTTGAAAGTATTCTGGTGATTTTAAATTGGATTTTAGATCATTTTGAGTAGCTACAAATGTTTTAGAAGTGTATGGAGCAGGTTAAACGCTTAATTTCTGACAAAAATATCCCTTTAATGTAAGCCACAAAATAGAACGTTTAACAGTGGAATATCATGTACATTTAATGCTTTTCGTAAAATTCAATCTTTCTACCATCGAGAGCTGAAGGTTTCTTTTTTGTATCATCTCTAGTTTTGATGTGGCTTACATTCTAAAAAAATCGACATTTTTTGATTTGCAGCCACAATTTTGGCTCAATTAACAAAATTTTTTTTTTCAATCATATTCTCGTCTTGGGTTCTATAAGCCTCTGAGATTTGAAGGCTAGATTCAAAATACCTGGGGAGTTATTTCAAAAAGTTGTTTTTGGCCATTTTTTCCAATGTCACACTATTTTTGATTAGCATCTTCTGCTAGACTGTACGGTACTTGAGCACCCGGCCGCCCATGCTATAAAGCTCTAACGGAGTGATCCAATTTAATCTAATCGCAATCAAACTCATTGAAAAATAATTGTAATCAGACGAAATCGAAGATTAATTGAATGTAATTAACAATCAATTGAACCAATCTAACATAGTCAACTATCAATCAAACCAATATAATCTTATTCGAACGCAATCGAACACAATCGAACACAATCAAATATTACGTGGGAATTGGCCGTTCGATTGAGATTCAATTAAGTTCGACAATCGAATTGCAATTATTCAATTGCGTTCGATTACGTTTGATTGGTTCGATTGCAATCTTTGTTCAAAGTTGTTCGATTGACATTGTCGGGTCAAAATGAAAACATATAAAATTTAAAATTCTTCTTTTATTCAATGATTTTTATGGCACTTTGTTGACAATCTAACTCTCGCATCAAATTCCCGCTTTCTTCAGTAAATTGAAGATGAGAAAAAACTTAAGCCTTAGGATCACGGATTGAAACAAATATAACGAAGGGTGGGATTTTACAGCCGCCCTTCATGCAAGCCACTGAGAGGCCACGGGGGCCAAAAAGAAGGGCTGTGTGAAATGCGGTAATCTCATTGGTGGAAATTAGATACTGTAAACAGCTGTGAAGAAGCACCGGAAAGCAATCAGCAAAAGAGACTACTTTTGTTTTTGTTGCAGATTTCGATCGAAACTTCTCTCATAGGGATTACTTGTCAATGTGTTGTGTCAACTTGTCAGCATTGTATTGTTTGTTGTAAAGGGAAAGATAAAAGAGCTAAAACTAGCCTAGTTTCTAATCCTGATATAGGAGTTTAATCTTAGACTGGCTAGAAAGAGAAAACAGAACCCCCGTTGTAAATTTGTTTACATATTACTCGATTTTGCTAAGTCTGCATTCTAACAGAAACCAGTTGAAAACAAAAAGAAACGAGGCAAAGTGGGCCTAATAATTGGGAGTGTGTTGAATACCACGTGTTCAATAATAAAATCAACCTTTCTTTCCAAAAACAGCAAAAATGGCCGTTTTTATCTTAAACACCCAACTGGTAACAATTAACTTTTGAAAAACTTCAGGATTTCAGTAACATTTAAGATTTTTTATGGGAAAATCTTGGATTTTCCGATATACTTGGCAAGAAAATAGATATATGACTAAATGAGGAAAAATCCTGGATTTTCCAAAACCTTTTTCAAAGTTCTCAGGATTTCCAAGTGAAAAAAAATCCAAAAAACCTGTCGTCCACAGGGGAGGAATGGTTTTTTTCTGGAACTGCCCAATAACTTATGTCAAGTCGGAAAGTCGCAAAATTGCCCATCTTTACTTCATTCAATTATTGATCGCAAATTACATTCATTTAACTGAAGAATTCAATTTCAAAATATAGCGTGAGATACTATCCAACCCTTCCTATTGGTTTGTGGGAATGTGTTATCACCTTCCTAGTTATAAAAACAGAGATACTGATATATAGATAACCTTTTTCACTGGTAGAGATTTGTGCGTTACAATGGCATGTGGGTTACATGGCCTGGTTTGTATTACATGTTGTACATTATAGGAACAAGATATTTGGAGAATAATTGCGGGTATTGTTAGAGAATGCCTCAAATATGATTTTAAGCAAGTTTTGCTTCTAAATAGAAGCAAGAAACGTTGGTTACATTTCTGAATAAGAGCCTTTGGTTTCCCATTGATATTTGAGCGTAACTTTTTGTATAGACATTTTCCAACCTATCTATAGCTTCCTCAAATAAAAAAATTGTTCTTTGTCAAATATTGTGGGTTACATTTTCATCTTAAATATATTAGTTGTGTTTGCCAAACGACTTCCTTGCTTATACATAACTACTAAGAATTCTTTGTGCAAATTGTTCTAGAAACAGTTCTTAGAAATAGTTTATACTATAAAGCAAACTATCTTTTAGGGAATTACAGGCAAGATTTGTGGGTTACTTATCCAACTTAATACACTGTTTTGGATGCTTTGCCAGTGACCTAATTTTTTTATTTTTTTCCAATTGCTTTTTTAATATTCTTTTTCTCTCCAAGTAAAATATTGAATTAAATAAGTACATGCATAATAATGTTTCGTTGAAGAATAGTGGGTTACATTCAAGGCTACAAAGTTAGCTTTCTTTCATATTTTCATTAAAGAAGACATAGCGTTTTTAAAAATTAAAATGTTTAGAATTTTTTTGAAGCGCTTTTTTACCAAACATTTGAGAAAGTTTTGTTTTGCAAATAAATCAGAAGTGTGGAAAGGTTTTGTGGGTTACAGTTCTGAAGTGGAACAGTTCTTTCAATTCTGGTTGCTGAAGACATTACATTGTAGTTTTTGGTTTGTAAAATCTTCTTTTTTAAGGCATGTAGATGTAATAACCCACAAATTTTTCTCACAAGTAGTTTAAACTTATATACGATAAAATTATAACCACCATAGAGTAATCAAGGTCTTCTACAAACTAAATTCAGTTTTTTGAAGCTGGTAAAAAAAAGCCACATACAGTAGAAGATCCAGGAAGATCTTACATTCAAATTCAGTATGTGAATACAGCAATAAAAAACAACTTTTCTATGCTTCCTTTTTTTTGCAAAAGTTTCAGAAATGAGAATATATACAGCAAAAGGGATGATGATAATTGAGTACTATCCACTGATGATCTGCGGCACTATCATAAAGCTAGAATCGCTTCGCAAACTCTTCGCTTGTGAAAATGATTGACAGATTAAAGTTTTTCACCCGTGCGGGAGCTTGCAGGCATTCAGCGTTCTTGGCTCAATCCTCAAACAGTGTCGTTATTAATTTTGATTTTATCAATCTGACAAATTGATGTTTGTGAGTGCGCTTTATAGTTTTCATTCCCTTTGAAGAATCATTCTGGTTTTCATGTTATTAGATGCTATTTTAGAGCTTTAAAGCTAGCCTGGCCCAGTGAAAATTCCAAGCACTTTTCTGTGGCCGTTATACGGCCAGAAAACTCAATTTTAAATTGAGTTTTGAAACTCAATATTTGAAGAAAAAAATTTCTTTTTATTGTTACCTACAGTTTTATTTTTTTATTCTATTGTAGAGTAGAATTATTAACAGTTTTATTGATTTACTAAGAAGGCCGCTAGAAATATGTCCCATTTTCTGATCAAATTTTCCTTTATATTCACTTTTAAAACTCCAGATTTGTTAGAATAATATCAAGTGGAAAGTACATTCCACAATGTTTGCCCCTTTTTTATTTAGAAATCTTACTTTAATAAATAAAGCTTTGTTTCTTTTGTTCTTGAAGCATTTCTTTTGTTCTTCAAGCATTTCTTTCCATCAGGGGTCGTAAGCTTTAAAATAGACCTGTTTTAACCGGTCTAGAAGGGCTAATTTTCAAAAATTTTCTCCCGTCAACGCCAACCATCGTGGCGCCTCCTTAGACACTAATCAAGGGACACTAAACTATGGCCCTATCACCCTAACACCTACCACTTTCAAAGTGGAGCCGCGGCCCCTATCCATGCATGGTATAAAGAGTATTCTATTATAGTTACTAGTAAAAGATAATTTTGCTTATGTTACGAAAGAATTTGCATTTTAATTCTTGATATCATTAATAAACTCTTAGCTAGGAGTCTGTTAGGGGGGGGGTCTCAGATAATAGCAATGGCATGGCTGAAACTCAATTTCTGGATCAAAAAACGGCCAGTGGGAAAAGTGCTTGGAATTTTGCCTGCTGGCCGCTTTGCTGAATTTTGGCATGAACATTTTCAATAAGGGTATATAGATGAAAAAAATCAAACAAAACTCGTCAATGTGAGTTAGGAAGTAAACAAAACTTTTAGCAAAGGATATAAACCTTACATGCATAATTGGCATTATTAAACTGTAATCTTTTAGAAAAATGAAAACCTTGCTTCTTGTAAAAACTAAAATAATCATTCTCCCCATCTCTTAGAACTAGTCCTAACAACCATTACTTCAGACACGAAGGCTATTATAAGCATATTTCCTCCCTGTTTTATTTTGTATATGTTTTGTTATTTACTGGCTAACATTGGGGTGTTTGATCTGAAGGGTTTACCTAGCATAATATTCTATCACTCATTCATTGACAGGTAGATCCATAAATGTCTAAATGTGTCACTTGTTTGATAAAAATAATTTAACATTTATAGCAAAAACTAAAATAAATTCAAGATGTCGTCTTTAAAAAGTGCAATGAAGAGTGGGCAGAGAACACACAGAGAACGTGGTCAAGTATCTGGTAGGAAGCATCTTGGTAATTTGGAGAAACATAAAGATTATGTGCTGAGAGCTAAAGATTTTCATCGGAAGAAGCAAATAATCAAAGGGCTGAAAAAGAAAGCATTTGAAAAGAATCCTGATGAATTCTACTTCCAAATGGTTTCAAGTAAAACAAAAAAGGGTGTTCACATTCAAGACAGACCTGACTCAAAACAGTTGACCAAAGAACAGATTAAGCTAATGAAGACACAAGATGTCAACTATCTAAATGTAAAACATAATGCGGAAGCTAAAAAAATTGAGAAGTTGAAATCTAATTTGCATTTTACAAGCTTAGCTGATGCCCAACCAAGGACACATATTTTCTTTGTAGATTCTAAAAAAGAAGCAAAGAACTTTGATGCTGCAGAAAGGATGAATACTCATCCTGAGTTCTTATCTCGTACACACAACATACCAACTTTGGAAACACTCAAAAAAATGGAGTTTGAGCAACCTGCTCCAAATAGCAAGGCTGGAGAAAAAGGTTACAAAGAATTACAGCGAAGGATAGAGAGGAAATCCAAACTGAACGAATCAAGAAATCATTTGGTACTTCAGCGCAAATTGATGGGAAAAGGTTCCGTTAGGAAGCAAAAGACTGAAAATGAAGATGATGAGCCGCCTGTGTTTAAGTGGAAAAGTATTAGAAAACGCTAATGAAGTATATGAATTAGATTTTATCTCACAATAATCTTGCTTCATTTCAAAGCTAGACCAAAATTTATTTCCTGAAAATTTTTGTAACATTTTTATAGAAGAAGAAAGGATATCTTTAGTAATTCGATGTACAGGATTATTTTGTTTTAAAAACTACAGGACATTTTTTTTAATTTCCTTGCGGGCTGAAAAGTAACTAAACACAGAAACTAAAGTAGAACTTTATAATTGATTTGAAATTAAGGCCTTATTTATCCTTAGCAACTTTAAGTTTTAAATTTTTCAACCGAGTGCATATCTTGCATGTCAATTTTTCCTTATTAAAAATCTTGTTGAAATATTTTGTCTTTTCGATTACCTTGCTTTCATGTGTCTATGTTTTCTTTCTATCTTTTAGAATGAAGATGAAAAGTAATGAGTAGTGATGTTTACTCCTATTGTAAACTATGCCAAATAAACCATACCCAGCAACGAAAACACATCTACACTAAGAAACATCAGAAAAAGTTGAAATGGGTTTTACAGAAATATGGACAGAAGATCAAGGAATGTCGGCCTTATCTCAGCAACCCTGTAATACAGGAAGGTGATTTTGAATCTGATAAGAACTTTTGGTGTCATTGCTGTGGCAATTCATTCAAGAAACATGTGTCTGATTATGTAAAAACTATTTTGTATGGTGGAGTGATAGAACATCTTGCCACTGAAGAACATTGGGCTAATACTGAAACGTTCTTTAAAGAGAATGGTGCAGACGAGAAATTCAAAATTTCTTTCATAGTTTCAGAGAAAGATATCAATTTATTCAAAAGTAAACTTGAACCGTTGGTTGATGTCTATAATCATAGAGCTGAAAAGAAAACAAAAGCTTTGGCGAAGGAAATTGAAACGCAAGAACATGCCAGGAAACTTGTTCTCGATTCAGCAAATGTTGGATCTTTCGCATCAAATAAAACTGAATCTCAATATAAGACAGTGAAAAACAAACACGGTGTTGTACAGAACCCTACTGGATATCATGATGGTATCAGAGTGTGGAGAGCCGGCATTGTCAAATACAAGCAAGGCTCAAATCAACTGAAACCATTGAAATATCCATGTCATAAAATTGAGAGATTAGATAAATGTACTGAATCCTCAATCTACACGGTATCTGCTGATGGTGTAGGTCTCACATCAATAAATGCAAAATTTGATTCCAGAAAAGGAAATATCTATACCGGAGCCACACCTCCTTGGCTACGAGACGATGCTGTAGAGGATAAAGACAAAAGGGAAGCACCCTCATCTTCTAGAATTTATGGGCCTTCAATGGAAGATCTGATTAAGAATAAAGAAGCAAGGAGGAAAGCCAAGCTTAATCCAAATAGAGTTGGTGCCAATTTTGATCATACTGTTAGCCAGAAGGATAGTGAATGGTTACCTTCATTTGGAAGAGTCTGGAATAACGGTGCTCGTTGGAAATCAAGACATGAATATCACAATGAACAGAAAGGTGCTAAAAAAACAAAAAAAGATTAACTTTTAACTGACAAGCTGAATCTCATTGCCTTGGGATATTGGGGTATTGTAAATAATGTATTTATATGGAAATGTTCTCATCACATCTGTTTAATAAAAACAATAACATTATAAAATCTTTTGATGGTCGACTTATTTCAAAACCTATTCTATCAAAATATTTTTGCACCTTTAAAAATATTGTCCTCAAAAATTATGATTGAAACTTGAATTATGATTGAAAGGCTTATTGTTTTGATAAAATATAATAATTTTCATAAAATGATCCTCTTTTTCTCAGAAAAATATAAAAAATGCTGTAAAAAACAATATATCAAACTGGGTCTGCTGTTTAGAAGAGAAAAATGGCTGGTTCAGCTTTGAAAAGATTGATGGCTGAGTACAGGCGTAAGTAATTTTTGGCAGTTTTTGAACTTTCAGTGGTTTTGAGCCAGCTCTGTTTCTGAAATTCTTATGTGTTATTTTTTATACTTAAAGGATACCACTCCATGTGATTGTCAGGCAAAATAGGATGTGATTGTCATGCAAAATAGGCTACGTGCTTTTTTATTTCCAGTATTTTATTAATTACTCATGTATACAATTTTTACCTGGTGTCTTTTAGAGCTGTTGTCAAATCCACCAGAAGGCATTCTTGCAGGTTGATTCACCTTTATTTATTATTTGTGTTAACTTGTTGGGCATTACAAGAAATAGTCCGTGCCCCCCCCCCCCCCCTTGTTGAGGATATTGGACATCCAGGTGGTAGGATCTTATAAGAGATTGAGTATATCCAGGGGGTACAGAACATAATGTGCCTGGATATCCGTTGGGTACAGGGTGAAAAGCCCTGAATATCCGGGGAGTATAGGTCAAAATGCACAGATATCCTCAACCCTTATGTCCGCTTTTTCAGGTCAGATATCCAAGGGGGTATTTATTTTTAAGTTGGACATACACGGGGCTGGAAAGGCCCAATGCAAGTTTTATATTATAATATTTTTCTGAAAGTAATGAACCAACGATTATAAATTTCATATATTCTTTGAAAATCATAATCAGGTTAAAACAAAATAAAAACCACATTAAAAACTAGAAATGTTGAGCTAAAATGTACTGAAAATTAACTTTTTTATCACAATATATCAATAAGATTCAACAGTTTTATAAGTGTTCTGCAATATATATCCCTCCATTTTCACAGGACCTTCAAATGAAGAAAACTTTTTTGAATGGGAAGCACTGATTGCGTAAGTACACTTCTCGTTGCTTTTTTTATGTCAGAAGCCATCGCTTCATTTTAGCACTATTTTGTAGAAGGTAATATCTAAATTTAGTTTTAAAAGTCACATGCAAAATGGAAATAGTTCTAGTAAAGATGAAATGCAAATGCTATGATCAACCATCCCATCCTTTGATAGGCATAATACCTATGCTGCACTGCAGGAAAACCTGGATCTCTCATAAAAAGTGAGATCCGCCAGTGAGATCCATGTCCATTCCAATAACCATGTTGCTTTTCTAGTTTCTTTTGCGAAAAATACTCTCACTCGTAAATTCATCTATTATCCAAAATCAATCTTTTCCTTGTTTCATTTTTTTTCAGTGGGCCAGAAGATACACCTTTTGATGGCGGTGTATTTCAAGCTAAGTTGAGTTTTCCACATGATTATCCATTGAGTCCACCAAAAATGAAGTTCACCAGTGATGTTTTTCATCCTAACAGTAAGTCCATTGTGATATTGAAAAAGAAATCTCCTCGCTTTAAGCCTCTAAAAATCTAAAAATGATTTGGAGTGGCTGGGAATGTGAAAATGAAAGATTCAGTCAGGCATTCTTCTGTAACAATTTAAATTTTTTTGCTCAAACTTTGTGAGGTAACTCCACATGACATGTATTTTTGGGGCAGAGGGTAAATTTTTTTCCACTTACAGACTGGCCCAAAATTGCCCTTTTTTTCCTAAACTAAGGCTACTACATCTATTGATTGGGAAATGCAATTGACTTGAAATTTTGGCAAGTGTTAGGTGTTAATAATACAAGCTTACAGCTAAAGTTTCAGTAAAATCAGACGAGTGGTTATGCTGAAAGTGAGCATTTAAGGTAAAAATGGACCGATCTATAAAATACCAACCGCAAATTTTGTACACTGTCTTAGATGGTCAATATCCATCACTGGTGAAAATCTTAAGTCAAAGGCATCATTAGTTCCTGAGTTCCGGCAGGTGGTACACGTGTTTTACAGACCGGTCTGCAAAACCAAATACTCATGAGAACGGTCTTATTCAACAAATAAGCTTTAGGAACAAATTTCAGTCAAATTGAATGAGTCAATCAGTCAATACATGATTTTGGTCAAGGTTACATCCTAGCCTTTAAAATATCAACCAAAATCTTTCAAATCATTTAATTATCCATATTTACCACTGGTCAGAATTTCAAGGTCAAAGCACCTGTCAATTTTGAGATTTTAAAAGATGCTTCCCCTAGTAGAAAAATAGGAAAGATGTATGGTGGCCCATAAGTGCCAAGTAATTTTTTATTGAAAAACTCAGAAAAATATTTTTTTTACAAATGAAAATAACTTTCATTTTACAATTTAAATTAACTTTCATTTCAAAATCAATGTAAAAGTAATTTCGTTTTCAAAATGACTTTAAAAACAACTTAAAATACGACCCAGCAAGGCCACACAAATGTTTTAAATTTTGTTTTAATTCTCATTTACTTTTCGATATCATTTTAAAAAGCATTTTGTTTTTTTATTTTTAAAATCACTTTTCTCACGTAGCCCATCAGTGCCAACGACAGCTTTGTCTCCAGACCCCTACAGGCTTAAAAGATTGAAGTTACTATGGTTACTTATTGGTTTGTTTACAGTTCACGGCCCATCAAGGCCAAAACAACTTAGTGCTTAGACCCCAAACATATTTACAAATGTGTAGGAGAGTATAAAATGATATCCTTTACTCCAGTGTTCTATGGTACCATAAATGAGAGATTTTTTCTCCGTCACATTGCTTTTCCTTTCTATTGTTCTTTGTTTGGCTGGTGGGTTGAATTGTCTTGAAAAATTTACTTCTTTTTGCAGACAAAATTATTCATCAAACAATGGGGAACATGAAGAGCCTTTGTTTTGATGTGTAAATAAAGAGTCGAATTTTTTCTTAATATGCAGCATGCGAGCATGAAAGGAAAAATGTTGAGAAGAGAGGAAATACACTTTTTTTATATAAGAACAATTTAAGAACAGTGGAGAGGCTGAAGTTAGAGAGTTATAGCAAAAAGAATCCCTGGTTGCCCTGGTTTCTAAAAAGCCAAAACTTGTTTTTTACGTTGGAAAAAATAAGAACAAAATAAGAACAATTCAAGGCTCAAAGTGCCAAAAAATTAAGAACAGCCGAGTCTCAGCAAAAATTTACTGGTTCTTATAAAAAAAAGAGTGTAATAAGAGGGAAGTTTTATTTACTTCTAACCCCTTTCATGTTGCCGCCATATGCTTTAATATTTTTGGCTCCCCAATGTGACCCCCCCCCCTAAAACAAACAACTGGTTCGTTCTATTATCAAAAGAAACTTTATCTGTTGAAATTTACGGTTTGTGTAATTTACGATGCACGATCCAACGATTCACGATGCGCGATGCACGATCCATGCATATATTATGTTAATTATTCTAATTATGCATTTATAGGTTTTAGTAATCACATATTTTAATTCCTTCTTTTGTATTCCTGGAGAATCAATGTAAAGTATGCGTGTATAAATTTTAACCTCAACAATCAAATCAAATCAAAACATGCCCATGCTTTGAATTGAATATCTTGTAACCTTCTTGCTTTCTTTCTTAAAAAAAAAACATTTCTCCGATTAAACCAACCAAATGCATTGGATTGAGACAGGGTTATAAACAAAAAATAGTAGGGGAAGACGTTTAGCGCGTGTATAAACTCACCTTTTTTGAGAAAGATCAAATAAAATGAATTAACTTGATCATCAAACAGAGAAAAAATCAAATAGATAAAAACACCAGTTGCCATTCTGTTGGTAAAAGGCTTTTATAAGAACATGCCAAAAGTAATGTAGCCAATGATTCCTTATTTACCTTATTCACTGTTCTTAAAAAATAATAAACGTACAAAAATGAGTTTTCTTTTAAGGGAGTTTCTAAACGTCGACCAGAAATGGCGACCACGACCAGCGACCACGACCGGCGACCAGATAAATTTGGGTTATCGAGTTTACCTGCTCTCTCCACCGTCGAGAACGTCCAAATCGAGTCCTGATGTGGCTTTCAAATGAATCACTGAGCATGTGGCTGAGAATTACTCTATAGCTAGAGAATACTAAAAGTGACTTTTGACGTTACCAGTCATTTTCTAGACAAAGTGACACTTTTTGACAAAAATATTGATAGGGTAATTAAGTGTGATGCCTGTAAACTTTATTACACCAAATATTTTAATTGTACCGAATGAGATGCCTTTAGTATGAATGGATAGAAATTGTCAGTAGGAGAAAGATGGGAAGGCCAGTTTTAGAGATATCAATCTCATCAATTATTCTATTGTCCTTACATTTACATTGTCAAAATGACTTATTTTGACAAAATAATGATCTGATGATCAAATATAAAGCTTCCTAAATAAATTCCAGCACAAATTTTGTCACTAACCAATTTGATGCCGAAAATACAAAAGGATACAAATTGACACTATATTCAAGATCCAAGAGCGTTGAAATGGCTACTCTACACGTTTTGCACGTGGCTTTATAATCACTACATGTGAGACAGGGGTGAGCTTTACTCTTCAAGCCATAAATAAATGATCATAAGAGAGACTCTACGGTGGAGAAAGAGGAAAAACTCGATAACCCAAATTTATCTGGTCGCCGGTCGTGGTCGCTGGTCGTGGTCGCCATTTCTGGTCGATGTTTAGAAACTCCCTTCTTTTAATAAATTTTTCGCGCCAAAACTTTTCTATGACGTCAAGGCTTTTTCTTTCATTTTAAAAACAAACTCTCGCTATCAATTTTTGGTTTTTCTAAACAGAAGATATAAGTTATTTTAATCATTCTGATTATGATAAATTATTTACCCTTCTTTTTTTAATTTTTTTTCGTTATTGTTATATGATGTTTGTAGCTAGCATTATGAAAACTTATTTGTGCATAATTAGAATAATTAACATAAATCAACATAAATCATGCATGGATCGTGCATCGTGCATCGTGAATCGTTGGATCGCGCATCGTAAATTACACAAACCGTGAAATTTACTCATTTCTATGAGTGGCCTCAATGGGCTGTCAGATCAATTCATTTAAAAAAAATTAGAATTGATTTTAAAATGACATGGCCTCGATGGGCTGAGTTGGAAATCGTTTTTGAAAACAAACCCGTTTTTAATTTGAAACGAAAATAGAAAGTAAATCAATTTTGAAAACAAAATTTAGTTCAAAACTTAAATTAAAAGCTATTGCAAAAATGAATGTGAAAAGTAAATTGTTTTGATTTTTTTTATAGAAATGTCAAAACAATTTAACTTGGCCCTCATGGGCCACCATAAAGATGCTTGAAGGGTTAAAATTCCTTGATGTACCTCTACTAACATGGTTTCTGCCCCCCCCCCCTTAAAATAAGGGGGGGTCAAAAAAATTGCCTTTTAAAAAAGGGGGGATTTTTGTCATTTTTTTTTAATAAGGGGGGATTCTTTATCAAGGGCTGCAAGAATCTATCAAAATAAGAAAAAAGGGGGGACTAAAATATTTGGTTTTATTGATAATAATTTTCTTTGTCTAATAATATCTTCTTTCCCGTTTTTGTGCTCACAATCTCATGCCCACTATTTTGTAGACCATGCTATATTGAAAGTTATGTACATTAGAATGACCTTTAACAGACCAAATCAAACCATAAAAACTATTATTCTCCCCAATTAGATAACGTTTTAAGCTGTTTTGAGGGTGTTAAAAGTGAAAAAATTTCTCCGTCGCCCAACCATGGTGGGCGACATTTTTTTCCTAAATCTTGCCCCCCCCCCACTCAAATAGCTCGCCGAGGCCCATGAATCTGCATACTCTCTCTTCTCTCTCTCTCTCTATTGTAAAAATGGTTTGCTGAAGGGTACAAAGATTTTCTTGCAATAGTTGGTCGACATCAGTGATCTTTGTCATTAATGATCTTTGACATTTTCAGCTCTGTCACATCCAAAATCAATGTCATAAGCATGAAATCTTACTTGTGTTTTACTGCCTAAATTCTCTACTTGGGAAGACCACTTACTCGACCCATGGCCTACTAAAAATATTTTTAGTAGGCCATGCTCGACCTAACTTAAACTAGGACTACAATCAGAAAACATTCCCAGTTCAAATCTAATGATAAAGATAATTTACAAGGCCTAAGATATGAACAAAACACAACTGTTATACCAGGTACTGCATCTTTTGTTTGGTTTTATTCATAAAAAGTTTTATTTGTATCATTTGATTATAGGATCCAGTTTATTTTTAATGATTTCTTTTTATTGAATTTTATTTATTTGGATATCATTATGTACCTAATATAATGTTGATGGCATTGATATCGAACCAATCGTTGTACTTTGTTATTATTGTCAAAGTCTAAAAATAAAAATCTGAGGGGGGGTCCCTCTTTTTTTTCATTTTAAGGGGGGACATTCTAACAAGGGGTACCGGTAATTCTTGTTCGATTTAAGGGGGGAGTTTTCTTTAAGGGCAAAATTGCATTTTAAGGGGGGACTGAAAAAGTAGGCAGAAACCATGACTAATTTTAAAATTCAAACTATCTATTTTTTTGTTCAGTTTATTCTGATGGACGTGTTTGTATATCTATTCTCCATGCTCCTGGTGACGACCCTATGGGGTATGAAACTAGTGCTGAGAGGTGGTCGCCTGTTCAATCTGTGGAGAAAATCCTACTTTCAGTCGTCAGTATGCTTGCAGGTATTAGACAGTTAACTCTCATTACCTTTATACTACCTTATGACTGCTGCAAAACCCCGAATTCAACAACTAGAGTAGACCATGATCAGCTTTCAACCATCATCTTCTTCATCATTATTGTTCATTTCTAGAACCAAATGATGAAAGTCCTGCCAATGTTGATGCATCCGTAAGTTGTTCTTTGCTGTTGTTTTTTGTTCGAATAAATTGCCTTGGAAGGTTTGTATTTAGAAAGGCTTTAAAACCTACTTTTAAGGAAAATTTGCACTTTACACTTCAATCTTTCTGATGTGAACCTCCAGATGCTGCCGGATGCAGATCATTATGTAATTCAAACTAAAACGATTGTCCCCTCAGCTTTGAAGGCTTTGAGGCTTTTTGTTATAGTAAAGAAAGGCTCTTTGTCCCTTGATTAAATGATTGTATAAGGAAGTTGGGTACAGTATTGTGTATTCTTGAAGGAAAATTAATTATGAAGGATGAATAGACCTTTTCATAAATTACGTCACTAACATTACTTGCCTCGTATTCAAACAATTACCATGGTGATTATGTCTCTTGAGACATTAAATGATTTTTTTAGGAATAGGAAGTAGTTTTAATAAAATCCACTGGTAGTTAATCTCCATGGCAATAATTTCAAAACGAGGCAAGTGATGTTCGTAACGTAATTTATGAAAAGGTCTATGTGCTCTGTCTTAGGAAAGTCGTTTCTGTGTGTTCTTGGAGGAAAATGATTTCTGTGTATACTTAAAGGAAAATGGAAACTTTTTTTTCATTGAAGGATGAATGTGCTCTCTCTTGGGAAAATCTTTTCTGTGTGTTCTTAAAAGGAAAATGATTTCTGTATTTCTGAAGGAAAATTGATTCTTTGTTTCAATGAAGGAATGAATAGATTATTTCGTTGTTCTCTTGAAAAAAAATGTTTCCTGGCTTAAGATATTGAGAGTGCAGGATGGGTCACTTTCGTATAACAGATTATGCCTTTGTAAACTGTCCTCGATTGAAAACTTACTTTTGTTTTTCTTTTCAGAAAATATGGCGTGAAAGCCGTGACCAATTTAACCGAATGGCTGATGAATGTGTCCGAAAATCACTTGGTATCACCAAAAAACTTCAATAAATCCAAAGAATGGGAAAAGCAGTGCCGATACTGTAAGAGTTATATAATTTCATACTATTTATTTTGATTTTCGTTTGTTTTTAAAACGAGATCTACCAAAATTGCCATAGGTTGATTTAAAAATATACTATTAGTTTATATCAAACTTGTAATAGTATTTATCACTTTAATGGCATATATAAATAACAAACTTTGTTTAAGAGGAATCAAATCTAAATATAACGGTATCTTGCTTAAGACACATATTTATCATTCGTATTATCACTGTGCTGACCTTAACCTATAGTAAGTTTCCCAAAACGTATAGCGTTCAAGAATAATCAGTTTAGATTTGATTAAGATAAGGCAAGGTTAAATTTTGGACATTATAGCATTTTGTTTAGGTTCTGAGTTTCTTCTTGATGGTCATTTTAATACCTTTCAATACTTGGGAAGGCTTGTCTCTTAATTGTCATTATCGTCGGATTATTTAAAGTTGAATTGATTTCCTAGTTGATTTTATGAGGCCCCCAGCGGTTTTTGTGATGGCGTGATTGGCGTTTTTTTAAGTTCGTGATTACGTGATTGAAGATTTTGAAGTACATGATTGCTTGATCAACGTGATCGTGATAGAAAGGAAATTTAACTCGTAATAACGTGATTTGGAATTTTTTTTGTGTGATAGCGTGACTTGAAAGGTGACTCGGGGCCTCTATTATTGCTTGATTTCCAAACAGTGATGGCAAACTGTAGACTCATTTTTTAAGGAGGAACTCTCACGAGGCACTCTGTATTTACAAAGCTTTTTAATTGCGCTAAGCCTAGTACTTCTTTTGGGTCAGTAACTTTTATCGTGTATAATTTCAGACACTTTTTGGATTATCTCGAAGTAAAAATAGTTTTTAATCGTGGGATTTTTGCCTCTTGCTACATCTCGGATTACATAACGTTTTGGCAGTACTCATTTCCTTTTCATAAAAGGGATCAATTTGTATTGTATTATGTCGACATATTTGATTTGTTTTGTTCTTTTGGCTGTATAAGGTGTTGTCGTTTTTGAATGTCAATATTTGCTTTGGAATATGGTATACTTTTTGATAACATCTTGAATTATTTTTTGATGTTCTAATCAAAGTTAAAAATTTCAAACTTATTTATACTCTTATTTTGTTGTTATCTTCGATTCTTTTCAAAAAAGATTATTAGATCCTCCTATTGTTTATTTTGCCAAAGGTAATAATTAGGTATAACAAAAACATCTATTAATAGGCTATGGTCAATACATTTAGGAACAAACTGACGCATAATTGGACTTAAAATAATATAAGTGGGGAAAGAGACAGTGCCAAAAAAGTAATTTTTCTTATTTCTTCGAATTTTCTTTGTCACTTTGTCTAAGAAAGGTCATAATAAATTAGGGCTACTGAAAATGAGAAGTTAAGCATGTTTAAATATTATTTTATGATATGAATGAATTTTTATTCGAATTGTATAAAATAAAGAAATATGATGACTTCTTCGCCTGAAAGCAAAGTTTATTTTAATCAATTTTTTGCAAATTTCGCTAAAAGAAAATATTTGTCGATCAAAATTCATGTTATTTTATTTCATTCCCTTTTTGAAATTTTCAATCTGCAACAGTTGTTTTTTTTCTTCAAATATTCAACCTTGAAGAACTTTATCCTTATCCTTATCTTACAGTATAATGTCTCTCATTTTTCAACAAAATAATAATTATTAAACTTTCAAAAAGATTTTGTATTGTGGGAAATTAACATCTTGCCACTATCCTCCTTATAAGCAAACAAGGGGAGAGGAGATAAGCAATTAATATGTAAATATTTATTTGTTCCCCTAATAATTAATTTTTGACCTTTTTGGGCCTCCTCCTCTTAATGTAAGATTACAATTCGTGTAAGCTAGCTACCTATGCAGGTCTGATCCGAGTTTTCTATCCCTGATTGGGATTCCAAGTTTTATGGTCTCTGAGATAATTCTCCATATACTAGTGAAACTTTTATTTGGAATTTTACTCATTTTTTGATACTTTATTGTGATAAAAAATCAATCAGGGATAAATTGAACTAGCTACTACAATCTCTATTTGGCGCCATAACATGAGTATGTGATCTTTTAAAGAAAGTAAATAAAAATGGATGGCAGACTTTTACATTGTTCATGATGGTGAATAAAAAAATTAGAACCTTAGCGAGAAAATTGGAAACTAGAATCTTCGTCTTCATTCAATTGATATGCATATTTCACACCTTCCTTCAAAATTTACAAGGGTGGTACCAAATTCTTTTCAAAAGCTTTTTTTATTTAGTCATCATTATCATTTCAGAACAATAAAGTCTTGAATGATTGTTCTTTAGTAGTTTTTAAACATGTTTTTAATTCAAATACGTTATATCGAATTCATCTAGGTCCATCTGCCAGCTTTTCTTTCCATTCTTTTTTTTTTTTTTGAATAGAGTCCACCAAATCCCTCATGTTGCAGTGAAAAGCTCAAATTTGTATAAGATCTTGATGATACCACACAATTGGAACAACACATTTTTTTTAAGAACATTCAAAATTTTCTTTTATACTTTTTGAGTTTTAAGCCTAAAAATGTACTCAACATGTTCTTATTTTCACCCTTTTGGAGTAATTTTGTCCATTTTCTTAAGAATCCGGATGATTCAGAGTCCACGAAGCCTTAAATATTCTTAACTTGTTCTTAATATTTTGGCTATTTGGCCTTATGCTCCTACATAGTTTGTTCTTATAATGAAAAACGTGAATAAGATCTTGATGTACCACACACAATTAGAACAATGCAAAGTTACATTTGCTCGTCAAAAATGTGAACATTTGCATAAGACATACCAACTGTACTAGAATCATGTGAGCAAAGTTTGTTCAATTTTTTTGAAGATTTTTTAATATCTTTGTATCAAAGATCATTTTGTGTGCCTAATCATTGTGTCCTGTTAGTCAAATATTATACGAGTTCCCCCTACCACCATGAATAGATTGTTACTTCAACAATCAAAAGCAAAATCATCGATCTTACACGAGTGTATTTGTACTTCAGACTAAAATTTTGACAAACAAATATTAGTAACCTCAACTTTATATAAAAAGTTTAGCAAATATGAAAATATACATAAAAAATTCAAGTGTTTCCTAGAATTACAATTATTTTTTAATACTATGTACACTCTTCTTTTCCCCTCCTTGTAAATATAACCGTTATTTAGGGTCAGCTTGGTAAAAATCAATAATTGCTAAGTTGATGTTTGAGATCCTATTAATTTGTTGGATAGTGGTCAAATTTACATTTCAGTTAGGTTTTTCCATTATGTCCATATAAGGATAAAAAGAACATGAGTCATGGCATTCAATGATTCAACGATCTGAGCAATTTTTTAATTTTTATAAACCTTAAATTTTCCAAGATGGCAAAATATTCTTGGGAAATTTTTAGAAAATTTTCTTTCCATACTAGCATTGTGTTTGCAAGAAGAAAAACATGTTTGTAATAGAGTTGACCCTTCCTTATTCGATCTTCAAGGGTCCAAAATTTCTCAACGAATTAAAGAAAGGGAAGGATTCGAATTACAGTGATTGATTTAAACCACTCCCCAGCTGAGGGGACCAATGTTTTAAAATTACAGAAACATTCGAATTAGAGAGAGTTTGTTGTATTCTGTTTATGATATTTCTATCATATACTGTACACGTTTTGTTTTTTATAAGAACAAATTATTTATATAACAACATAAGGCTCAAAAACACCCAATTTCTTAGAAAAATGGACAAAAATACACAAAAAATTGGAGAAAATAAGAACATGTTAAGAATATTCTAGGCTTAAAACTCAAAAATTTAGGAATATCCTAAAGCTTCAAAAAATTTGGATGTTCTTATAAAAAAACGTGTATTTCAAAATAAAAAAATCATCGTTATCATCATCATCATTGTTAAAAGAAAAGGAAATTTTGTTACACTCTTTTTACCTACTTGAACTTTGAGAGTTCAGAAAAAGAAAGAAAAAAAAATTAAAGAAATTTCGATACTGCAGAGTATCATCATCACATCATGCACTGGCGGTCTTATCTAATTTCACAAGAAATTTAGATAGATATAATGTTGATGATAGGTTATAAAAAGAAAGCGAAAAAATATGATATGAGATTTTATATTGCTCTCTGTATCATCATCAAATTTCTTTCGTTTTTATTTTTCTGACACTTGTCTTTTTTAACACTTTCACTTGTCAATCAAAGTATCAATCACATACACAAACAAAGAAAATAAAATTGCACCAAGATTTTCTTTCCTTGAATGCTTCACTTGCAATTGATAGCCTAATACCCTCCTTTGAAGTTTATCTTATGCTTTTGAATGAAATTTTGATTTGTGTACAATACTTACTTATTTTCCATAAGAATATTAGGCTCTCGCTGAGTCAGCTCATTTAAGTATAACTTATTGATACACTTTTTTTCATAAGACCCAGTAAATATTTTGGGACTTATCCCCTTTTTATTAATCTGGGCCTTACTTTTCTCAAACTCCTACAGTTTCAGGGATATTCACGTTCTAAACACAGCTGTTAATGTATTTTAACATGTTCTTATTTTCACCATTTTGTAAGTATTTTGTCTATTTTCATAAGAAATTGGGTGTCCGCAAAGCCTTAAAGTATTCTTAACTTGTTCTCAAAACTTCGGCTATTGACATGTTCTTATATAGTTTGTTCTTATGAAATAAACATGTATTATTTTTGTTTTTGTTACTTATCTTTAATTTTTTTTGCTTTTCATCGACCGTTAACCGCGCCCTCTTTTAGCTTCATGATTGATCGAGTGAGTGAGTGATAGAGTGCTAACGACTTGATTGATTTCCGTGTATTTTCATGTTGTTTTTTCTCCTCTACCCTGCTGTTCCTTTGATATTGATATGTTTGGGTAACGACACAACCATAAGTATGGGGTCCCTTTCTCTCATCACTCAAATGGATTAATTCCCTGACTTGCATCCCCACTTCAAAAGAATGATTTAATACGTTATACACGTTTTTTAAAAGAACAAACTATATAAGAACATAATGCCTTGATAGCCAAAATCTTAAGAACAAGCTAAAAACATTTAGAGGCTTTGCAGACCCTAAAACACCTATTTTTCTAAGGAAAATGGACAAAAATACTCACAAAATGGTGTGAAAGAGAACATTTTAAGAACATTTTTTGGCTTAAAACTCCAAAAGTAAATAAAGGCTCCAAAAACTTTCGATGTTCTTATGAAATAAAACCGTGTGTATCTTTTGAGTAACATCGTAAAAAGATTAAGTGATGTTTTCTATTTAAGGTGCTCTACTCAGGAATATCTTGACAACTCTTCCAAATACTCGCCATATGTTATTTTCTAAATAGTGATAAATGTTATTGCATTTGAGGTTAAAATTTTTGAGAAAGAACTTAAATCGAATTCCACTCGCTTTGTGTATGCTACAGCCGTGAAAACGGTGAAAACCAGTCCCAAAGGAATTAGTGTTATTATGCTAAAATAGTTTCCACACGGTAGCAAAATAGAGTGCAAAGTGAATTGACTTAAAATTGATCTTTTTGTCCCAATTTGCTACACACGCTACCTTTCCCCGCTTATTTCTGATGGATAAGTTTACTAAGGTTATATTTGTTGATGGATTGATTCTATGTTTGCCGAGGAATCTCTTCGTATTTCTATTATTAAAAGTTTCAAAACAAGCAAGCTAGGGCACATTTATTTTTCTCCTTATTTACTGACAAATAACTTGGTATTTATATAGAAACAGCTCAGGTATAATGTCTAAAGTAGTCTTAGGAACTCCGGTATTATAGTTAAACTTATTCAATTGTATCTTTTTTTAAATAATATGCCAAATATTTAATGTTTTATTGTCATGACAACCCTGATTTCATACATACACGTCCATCCATAATTTCATACATACATATCCATCCATAATTTTTGATGCCTTCCTATGTTCTAAACTATACTTTTTGAGATTTAAGCCCAAAAAATATTCATAACATGTTCTTATTTTCACCATTTTGTGAGTGTTTTAGTTAATTCCCCTAAGAAATCGGGTGTTTGAGAGTCCACAAAGCCTTCAAATGTTCTTAACTTGTTCTTAATATTATGACCATAGAAGCCTTATGTTCTTATAAAGTTCGTTCTTATAAAAAACGTATAACAGCATACTTCATGACACCCCTGTGTCACAGACCCGCTTGGACTCCAGCCCTACTGGAAAATTTGGCCTAAATTTTTCCCCAGTGGACAAAATACCCTACAATTGCGGCCCCACTGGGAAATTGACTTTTATCCCCATTTGAAATTCAATGCAAAAAATTGCACTCCAAAACTATTCCACTGGATATTTTAAGCTTGGAACAATAGAATTTCTAACCCCATTCTGGGAAAAAGTCACACCGGGGCTGTGAGACAGGGGTGTTTAATGGTCTGATATCGAACTGACCTTCCAAAAAAAATCTTAATTGATATTTGTTATCACCATTAGACAAAAAATGTATTTCATCACTATTAGAGATTAACATGTGATTTCTAAGTGATGATCTAAAGACAGTTCGCAACTGCACCAATTTATAACAGCTTTGCCATTCCATCTTATCAAAACAATATTTTCTATAATTTGCATTCCTGCTCAAAGTCCTCAAAAGGTCCTAAAAGGAATTTGATCGGAAATATGTTTAAAGTTTATTGTCATTTTTCTATCCTTACAAATCCACTTCAAAGTACTGTAAATCGTAAACTTGCTCTAATTTTTTTAAAGCTTTTACGTACTATTTCAAAGCCCCGAAAAGCAATCAAATTCGTATCCTTGTATACCTTATCGGCCCTTTTTACACCGGCCCTTATTGGCGTTATATTGGGCTCGTGGCGTAATAAGGAACGGCGTTAAAAGGGCCGATAAGGTACGATAGGAATAAATTTATCGAGTTTTGAAGAACTCCGAGTTCAATAACGAATTTTTCTCCGGAAAATAGTTCACTCTAGTCCCTCCATTACATAATCTACGACCATTACCGTATTAGATCAATTTTGAGATAGAAAACGAGCCAGATGCCACAAAAGAAAAATAATTATGAAAACAAACCTAGACTAAATTTTAAGCAAATAAAGGGCTGAAGTACACTTTTTTTCTTATAAGAACAATTTTATAGGCAAAAAATGCTAAAAAAAATCTTTTTAGAATAATATTAAGTCTGGCTTGCTGAATTTTGACTTTAATTTTTTATAAGAACATCCAAAATATTTGAAGCCTGTTGAATGAATGAATGTTCTTAACTTTTTGAGATTTAAGCCTAAAAATGTTGTTAAGATGTTCTTAATTTTACCATTTTGTGAGTATTATTGTGTAATTTCGTAAAGAAATCAGTGTTCTAGATTCTACCAAGCCTTAAAATGCTCTTAACTTTTTTTAACATTTTGGCTATTGAAGCCTTATGTTCTTATACAGTTTGTTCTTGTAAAAAACAACGTGTATGAAAGATCATGTATAAAGAATATGATATCCCAATTTTTCCCTGAAAATAAGAACAATTTGAGGCTTAAAAGTGCGAAACACTTGTGCTCGGGGGACAGTCCTGTTAAAAAGTGTACTCGGCAAAGTACACCTAAGGTTAAAATCATCTCATGTCTCTCTAAATTATTTCTCGGATACATGCAAAATGTCCACTTCGCATCGACCCTCGAGTTGATAGCAACTTTCCCCACTAAATTCTCTGCTTTCTATGATAACAGCGTGAATTAATGTTCGATGTCTACGCTTACTACCCTTTTGTTTATAAGAACATCCAAAATTTTTGAAGCTTTCGGATGTTCTTTACTTTTTGATTTCAAGCCTAAAAATTTTCTTAATTTCACCAATTTGTGAGCATTTTTATGCGATTTCCCAAGAAATTGGGTATTTTAGAGTCCATAAAGCCTTAAAACGTTCTTGATGGTTCAGGATGGTTTGGCCATCTTGCTCTTGATGGTTTGGCCATCGAAGCCTTGTGTTCTTATACGGTTTGTTCTTATAAAAAAATGTGTAGTTAGAGAAGAGCGTCCAGCTCAGACGTCAGCCAGCTCTGATTTTGCACGCTAAATTCTGTACTTACTTGTGACCTGTTGTCAATGTTTGAACTATCTCTATAATTCTTCAATATTTGTTTTTGTTACTAAAATGATAAAATTAAAAATAAATAATCACCACAGATCGATTTTGATTTCCATAAACTATAATATTTAGCGAGATTGTTAATAATGTATGATAGTAATAATAAGAACAGTATAAGAACAACTCCGATTAAGGCATTTTAAGCAAATTCAAAATATGATTGTTAAATTGGTAAATGGAGGGTACAAAGTATATAGTATGAAGTGAAAATCAGCAAAAAAGGGTTTTGACTTCAACGAGCTACCTACTAGAGGCTATGTATGACCTTCGATGCTTAAAGATTTTAGGGGGAAATAACCAAAAATGAAGTTTCCAGCATCAAAGGATAAAAAGTTCTTTTTATTTCTTCTTAATTTTACATCTTTATTTTCTAAAACAAATTAGCAATTTCTTACAAAATTTATAGTGCTCCAGGGGGGAGGGGTCGGTAGTAAGAGGTATTTTACTACCCTGGCAGTAAAAGTTTTTGGGACAATTTTTCATGGAGACCACCTATTTTTTGGTTGCTTTTCGGACTGATTTTCCAAAAAAGCTAAAAAATGATTATTTCTGTGACACATTTTCACTTAGTGCAAAAATTAATGTTTTGCCCTTAGAATCAAAGTTTTTTTTATATTGACAAAAACTTTCGAGAATTTTTTGTTTGCAGCAAACAACTTTCCAACAGAAAATTTTTTCAAAATATAATTTTCAGATTTTTTCAAAAAAGTCATCCAAAAAATTAAAAGAATTACAAAAATAGCTAAAATTTGCTATACCACTTTTCACTACCCAGGTAGTAACATTTTTTCAACATTTAACACATAGATTACCACCCATTTTAGCACTTAACTACCCTGGGTAGTAAAAAAGTTTTTCGATTTTTCCAAAAGTTTTAAGTATTTTTTAAGTCTTTGATTTTCCCACAGGGTCGTTCTCATTACAAATTTCTATAGCTGAAGGGGAAATATCTAAGGGGTTGGTCAAAAGGTAAGTAAAGGGTACGGAAATGAGCTATTTTGGATCCTGGAAGTCTCCGTAAGGGCTGAAAAAAAATCAGAAAATTAAATCTCAGTCTCATCAAGGGTTGGTAAAATGGTTAAATTTCAACCCTCTGCCTCATGAAAGTTTGGTCAAATTAGTTTGATAAAGGTGTAAAATTCATAAAATTTCCCTATGCTAAGTATCCGAGGGTTGAAAGTCGGGGTAGCACATACACATCACAATCAGCTCGACACACCCTATTGCCTGTGAAATGATGTCAAACTTTTTGTCTCTGATAAATATGCCTGCATCCAAGTCGGAAAATGTAATCTAATGTGCCTCAGAGATATTTACTGACAAATAAATAAATAAAAGGAAGCGTTTTTCTTCCTTGTTTTTATTGTCAAAAGTGTTGACAATATTTGTGACCCAAGTGTTGACAAAACAATTATTTATTATTTACTTGGTGGGCCCTTAAAAATGTAAACTAAAGGTGTTTACAAAGCTTTGGAAAAAGTTGCAAAACCCGTAAGTCTTCTTACGAGGAAAGTAAGTTATAAATGCTTTTGGAATCGATATAAGATAATTTATTCCTTACTCCTTATTCCTTAGGCATCGCTTTTTTGAAGATTTTCCTGTGTCACTCTTTTATATTTTGATTTGTGACCTTTGACATTTTCTTTGAAAGACATACAGTCACTCATTTAATGCTTCGCGTATTCTTGTTTGTTTATGCTACCTCTATATAAATTGAAAAACAATTATTTGTATTCAAAAACTTTTCGTACTGACCTAGATAAATAAGCTGAGTCAGCAAGATTTTATTTTGTTGACGTTTTAAAGACTTCGAAACTACTTTCAATCAAGTTCCTTGTTTCGAGGCTCATGTAAAGCTTTTAATACTGAACTAACCATTTATTTTTCCAGGTTAGAGTCCTTAAATGTTCCTTGATTAGAGGGAAATTCGCGTTCAAATTCTACATTTCATGTTATAGTGAACCCTCGCTAATTTCGAACTTCTTTTATATTCGAATCTTTCTCTAATTTGAAATAATTCTTAGTTCCCGTCACGAGGAAACCCTCGTAAAATACTCTCTAGTTCGAATATTCTCTTATTCGAAGAAAAAATCTTTAGTCCCATAAAGATCGAATTAGAGAGAGTCAACTGTACTTTGATCTGTGCTGAGACAATAAAACGAAACTTGCCCTCCTTAAAAATCCATCTTGCTAGTTAAGATGCGTATTGGCACGTACAAGCTCCTATATTTTGACTGACATATCAGTAAAAGAGATTATCAAAGCGGTAAACGTAGGGTTTAGTAGTAGATATTCCGGATGTTTGTTTAAACAGTATCGGTCCTTTAATGTTTGTTTTCCGCCAAGAAATGTGCAGATGCCGCTCTACCGGTTGCATTTCTTATTCCTGATGTCATTTTCTATAGATCTTTTCATAAATTACGTTACGAACATCACTTACCTCGTTTTGAATTTATTGCCATGGTGATTAACTCCCAGCGGATTTTATTACAACTACTTCCTATTCATAAAAAAAATCATTTAATGTCTCAAGAGACATAATCACCATGGCAATTGTTTGAATACGAGGCAAGTGATGTTCGTGACGTAATTTATGAAAAGGTCAGTTGAAACGGTATAGACCAATGTTGTTATATGATCCAGTAACTTTTACGACCGCGAATTGTCATTCAGCTCTTTGATTAACGCAAATATGGTGCTGCTTTAAAATCCTTTAGTAACTGCTGTTACGCTAACTTTTAGGTTGACTTGAATTAGCTTAGAGCTAAATGTTTATGTGTCAACATAAAATAACAATCACAAACAAACAAACTCTGCGTAACTTTCAGTTATTCAGTTATGAGAATTGTTCTTTTTTGGGATAATATTTCAGTGAAAATTCAATCACGTAGGTGATGATTCCGACTTGACAATCCCCAAAAACGAGTGCTGGGGTTTAGGATTTTCCCTTTAATAACCGTGACGTAGTCTGGCGAAATTCTGTAATCTAAACCTTACAGATGTTGAAAATTTTCTGATCTTCAGAGTTTTAGCGTGTCGGAAGAAAATTTCCAACATCGAGTACCAGATAAGGATAATATAGGCTATTCCTCTCCAAGATTTAAAGGCGGAGTTGTTATATCTTACAGGATTGTGGTTAGGCTTAACGGTTACCAGCACTGCGTTTCTGTTGATTGTACATAAGCATGGTTTAATCACCTCATTGGACAGTGTTTTTCTTGAATGTCTTTTGTGCTGGTTGTCAAAGATGTCAGCATTCAAAGTCGATCTGTTTTGAACCGTGCCATAAGACAGTTTTACTTGCTCTTTGAAAATTCCCATTTTTTCTCACAATAAATTTGATACAAATGACTATAAAATCCATTGTTAAAAGTTGACACAAGGCTTTATTCCAACACCCCCTCCTCCCACCTGCCAAAGACCTGTTTTTGGACTTTGCTCAATCCCTTGCTCGTCCATAAAACAAAAATTAAAATTTATCTAAAAAGACTCTGTTTGTTCTGTTTGTGGAAGTCTGGCAAGGTCCGATGCTTTTGGATCGTGTATAACTTCTATCGGATATAATTGACTCCAGTATAACTCAGCAAATACTGCATACTTTGAATATATAATTTCCATCGGTATTTAAAGGGTTAATTTTATCCCCGTTACCTTCTATTTTTTGTACAGTGACGGCTTTCAAAATCTTGGACAACGGCGTGACAAAGTACACAAGGGATAAGCAGTGCTGCTGTTGTACTTGTTTGTTTGTAAGAAAGGGGTTACCCATTACCGTTGAATGTCCTGGTTGTATATACTTAACGGTCGGCATTTGATTTACAGGAAGTTCGCATGGTGAATTTTTCTCTTTGTTTTCGTTGTTGTTTGTTATAAGAAGGGGGTTATCCAGCGTGCGGTTACCCTAACCGCATCAAAGCAAATAGAAATTCCTTTACACTGTGTGTGCCATGGCCATTCGATTGGGATCGGTAACCCCACCTATGGGGTGGACTTTTTTGTTTGCTATTCGCACTGTCTACTATAAGGAAAACTTGCTCAAGTTCCGCTGGAGAAATTTACCAACCTGTAAAGAGTTTCACAGTACCTTAAAGTGAAATGTACCTTTTCGTCACTTCCATGTGAATTTTGACTTATCTTCACCCATACGCTTAAGCACCCAAGCGAAAGTAAAAAAAAATTGTTTTTCCAGGGGAGGAGTAGACTATTTATAGAAGCCATAATGATAAATTAGCCCGTAGACTTTTAGGGGCTAAACTTCCGCGATAAATTATCTACCGTATTACACGAAAATAAGTAGACATGTAATTAACACGAATTAAGAAATTTCGTGTTAATTCAAACCAGCCGTGGTGTCCTTGAAAAAGCAAATAAAATTCGTGTTAATTTTTTGCGTGTTAATTTCAAGGCCGTTAAATACTTACCTTGTAATATTTGTGTAATAAGGTATTATCCGGCTCGCAAACACATCAATAAATTTCAAGAGCACGTATTTCAATTGGTCTCGTTGCCAACAAACTGTGACTCAGGCCCCACTACAAAAGAGGCTGTTGGTCGAGAGAATCCCTTAATGAGTAAACCTTTTGCGAATCATTATCCCCCCGGGCCCGGTCATTATCTCGAATATTTCTCATTTCTTATATGCAATTTCAAGGAGTTTTTGTTTTCAATTTTTTTCTTGATGTAAAGCTCTAGTATATTGCGTAATACCAACTTTCAGAAGCGGTTTTCAGTAACGAGGATTTTCAGATAATCTTTTTCAGATGAATTATTCCTTTTTGGGGAAAAAGGCTGGGGATAATTTGGTCGCTGATTTCATGGTAACCCATTTCCTCAATTATCAGAAATCATTGCATTTGTTTTGGTGGTTAAAACGAAAAGTATTTTTCGGGCTGTATTACACATCCTCTAGCAAGGAGCTACCCAAGTAAAATATACATTCTACGATCAAATCTTTCTTTAATTCGGACACGAACCAGTTTGAAGTGGAAAGGACTTAGAGGCAAAAATACAACTCTTAAATTACTTTTTGACTTTGACCTGACAGTGAAGAGACATTCTTACGTCCTAACTAACGGATTCCGCTTTTCGTCATCGTTTGTTTAAAAGAGTCAGTCACGGGACTTCATTACTCGTTTATCCCATATGCAAATTCTTGTTCGCGGGAATGTTTTTGATTCAGATATTCGGTCATGAGCCTTTTAAGAGATTTCGTAGACTATCTGGCGCTAAACAAGTCTCCTCAGGAACACAACAAAAGTAAATAAAAGTCATTGTTTGAATGCTAACAACTGCGCAAGAAAAGATTTGAAACTTTAAGCCTTATGTTGATCTGTTGGGACAAGCTGGAGTTTTTACAAGCTCTTATTTGATTTGGTTGGTCGTTAACCTGTAATAAAACAATTTTTGTTACTTTTTCTAAAGAACGCGTCATCTCTGTTACTTTTAATGACCGATTAGTGAAGTATCTTATAAAAACTCCAGAACATCCCGATCTGTTTATGCTAATTCTTTGTTACTCGTTTTGTGTACTATAGGATCTGCATTATGAAAAATATGGTTTTAAGAATTTGATTCCATCTTCAAAAGCATTTTTCAACTGTGCCACTGGATGAAAAGCTTTGTTTTTATATCCTTTAAGAGACCTTTTATCACAAAATCTGAAGGAGGACAGCTCCCCCAGGGTATATCCCGTGAGCGTCTTTGTTTCAAATTTACTACTTTGACTTTGACTTTGACCTGTAAGATAATTTTTTTACTTTGTAACGAAGTTTAACAGACAAAAGCTTATGACCGATGGAAAGCTGAGGTGGGTGGCAGCTTACAAAAGAAAAATTCAAAAATTTCTCTGTCCGACCAAAATACGAATACAATTCTTTGAACTTGACCAAAAATAAGTCTTAAGCTCAAACTGGGTGGCTTCACCCATCTTAACATCTTAACACCCCATCTCGGATAAATCTGTCATCGGTCTGAAAAGGGTTAAAACAGGTTTTTGGCCTTAAAATAATCCTTCTACTGCAAAGTCCTGCGAAATATAATTTTTCTAGTAAGTCAATCGAAAATCCCAGTAAAACTTTTCCAAACTTTTCATTGCAGAGCGTTTTGGCATGAAGAGAATCATTAAAACTGAGAACTGAAAACTGAGCATAGTCGTATTACCGCTTTATTTGCACAGATTTTTAATTTGATGGGCTGTATGTAATAAAAATATAACAGAAAAGTCAATTTTTCGAGAGTATTTATTTTTGTCTGTATAAGGAAGGTACTTTTGTCAACTCTCAAGTGTCAATATTTTGAAAATCAAAACTCTTCCAATACTCGAGAAGGAAATAAATAATCGAATATTTTTTTGTTGTTGAAATAACTGACCTCACAACCCGTAAGTGTGTGTGTTTTTATGTAATTTCTAATTTTTACGCAACTAACCGCAAATAATTTGTTTGAGTGAGTATTAAAGCACTTTGGAGTGCACTGGGAGAATCGTTTTGAGTTTATCTTACGCCCAGTGTAGAAATTTTCTTCTGACATGGCAATTACCATTCATTTCCGCCCTCTTAGAGCTCCAACATGGCCGCCCGCCAGTCCACCATTGAGATTTCGCCATGGTGATTGAGTGAATTCAGACTAGAATTTCAACTGACATCACTAAGCCTAAACCTTTTTGGTCGAAGACTTAAAAAATATAATTTTATTATGATTTCAAATTGCTTTCATCAGCTTGGCATGCGTAATTCGCTAAAAAATCTAATCCGTGAAAACTATTGACATTTATGTAATGGAATTTCTATGTGACACCTTATGCTATGGAACTACACGTTTGTTTTTTTTTAAGAAACACACTTTTAAGAAACATGAGGCTCAGAATGCCTAAAAACTAAGAAACATCTAAGAAACATGCTGAGGCTGAGAATGAGAAAATAACATTTTTTTTTCGTTTTTTCTTAATAACCTTCCAATCCAGCCTTCCATGAGGCTGATTATGTCGAAAAGTTTAGAAACATGTAAGAAACATTTAAGGCTCAAAAGGCCGATTTCTTAAGAAACATTGAGGCTGCTTAGTAAAACTAGTTTCTTAAAAAAAAAAAAACGTGTATTCTGCGAATCAAAAAAAATCTTTTTTGAAAGGGTGGTACTTAGACTTCATCACGTCAATCACCAGTTTTCACTCCATGACATTTTTGACTCACCACAAAACACATTAGTTTCATACTCGGGGGAGGGGATTTTATATTGTTATGAAAAAAGGACTATATACTACTTTACTATCGATTTCTTATGTTGACACAGACTTTCCGTAAGCAGTTAGGTTATCATTTCAAGGATAAATTTATTTTAACTCTGGCCTTGAATACTTTAAACGTGACGGCGTAACTTAATAATATACGTTAATAGTAAGGAAAAGGGCGGGTGAACTAAATGGCCTAACAAACCCCTTTCGCCCCTACCAAAAAGAAAGATCGGGGTCTGTCATTTCCCCTTTCCCACTGTCCCTTGCAAGCTGCTAGTACGTTTAAGAAACTCTTTAGTTGGGTTGGTTTCAAACAAAGTTTCAATAAGGGACTTTATGTTGTTGACTCTATTGTCTATTTAAGAAAATGACCCCAAAATGATCTGTATATTTAAAAGCCATTATGGACTAATTAAGGTGTTAGGACAAAGTTCTTTTTTAAGCCATTCTAATCATTTAACGAGTTAACTTTATTATCAGTTGGTCATTTCGGATCACGAGTTGTCAAATTATCCACCTTTCAGGCTTAGATATTCCTTATTCCCTAAACGCTCAGCCCCTCCTCCTCATAAACAAGTCTTTCTCGGAGAAGAATTCTTTGGACATTGAGCTAATATTTATTTTTTGCTACACAAACTTAACCTCATTATTTACAATCCTATCAAAAAGTGATCAAAACTCTAAGTCTTTGCGAATAAATATTACTGTACTGCAAATTTCATTTTTCAATTTTGTAGGTTCTACTAATGATGGTCGGTTCTACTAATGATGGTCGATCAAGATTTCAGCGTTTGAAATAACTTTCATTTTTTTCTTCCTATATACTTGCCGTGGGAATATCAATTTTCGGGATCCTCTCTACCCCCATCATGTCGGATTGGTTTCAAAAGTTCTTTTTTGATCGTTTTGAAGTGGGTCTTATGGCTTGTCAGAAATGAGTCTTATGGTTTGACAAGATAGAGGAACTAACCTCGAGAAAATTACCTTTTCAAAATAAACAAAAAATCTCTCTTCAAATATCTTTCATTGAAAGAAATCCATGAAGTGCGCGGTAGATTGTCACTTGAAGTTAATTCCCTTTTACCGAGCTTTCTCCGCCTTTCACTTCAAGCTACACCGGCCTACCGGTATTTTGAATACTTCAACCTGTTATTCATTCGCCCACGTGATTTGAGTACGAACTTCAAAGGGTTTTAACCCCCTTCGTCTTTTTTATTTTTTACTTAAGTGTTAATGCACAATTTCATCGCGCTAAGCGGAAGTCTCGGCATTTTAGTTCCGGAGCTACTGAGCAATCTTTCAGATACTTAAATTCAAAGAATGTCGCTTTTCAAAGGATATGGCATGTTTTTAGGTGAGTTAGAATCTCAGCATTTAGAAGGCTACCAATAGTTTAAACAGACCCTTTCTCTATTTCCAAAAAAATGTTGATTTAAGCCTACGGCCTCGAAACGGTAAGGGTTTCATAAGGATTCGATGGCAAGTTAATAACATTTTGATGCTTTGCGGACTCTGGAACACCTTATTTCTTAGGAAATTGGACAAAAATGCTCACGAAAATGAAAAATAAGAAAAAATAAAATGAAAATAAGAATGTGTTAAAAACATTTTTATAGGTTCAAAACTCAAAATGTTAAGAACACCCGAAGGCTGTAAACATTTTGGATGTTCTTATAAAAAACTTGTATCGCTCAGTCCCAGCTGGTACACAACCTTGTTTCAAGATTTATCTAACGTTCACAGCGTCCATTTAACGTTAGATAGATATACGTTGAAACAACGTTGTGTGCCAGCTGGGGTGTTTGGAACGTTCTTTGGCACTGAAGGGGGTGTTTTTCCTTAATTTTCAACGCTAGTATAATCCTTTAATCCATTAATGCTGATGTTTGCAACAAAACCACTCACACGACGCGACGAGACAGTTATTTTCAGCCTGAAGCCAATTCTTTACAGAGGTGTATTTGTTAGCTCTGAGATTACTTTAGTGAGATATCATATTTGAACTGGCATTTACTGCAGTGCTTTGAACTGGCATTTACTGCAGTGCTTTGAACTTTGCCGATTTTTTGATAATTCACGCATTTTACTAATTCCTTAGGATTTATCACGAAGACGTTGCGTCACTACTTGCTTTCGTGTGTCCTTTATACGAAATTATTATTCATTTGGACATCTGTACAGACCTTTTGACCTTCTATGGAAACTCTAAACTATTCTAATCCTACAAAAGTTATGGTTTGCAGGCTGATCATTAGGATTTAAACCCCGAAGGGCGAAAGGGCAATCTTGAACCTTTTGCAAGCAAGAAAAGTGAAGCCCTAAGATTTGCGCTGTATTTGGGATGATGCACTGGATCTAGTATTTTCTTTATTTTTGTGCGTCTCATATTGAAAAGTTTTGCGATAACTTTTCCTTTGAACCTGACGTATATACGTCGGTTAACGTGTTTTAAATGGGAAATAAGTGGCTTCATTTTTCCATCAAAGAGATTCTCCTCTAGCCCTTTGGACTTTAAACTCAATACACCTGATAGATTGGAAGGTGTTACCCTCCAAATTTGCAGAGCTATTTCCCAAAGCTCCTCACGTCAGTAAATTAAGAAATTCAAATCATAGATATTGCTCAATTATACTTGCCATGGGAAAAAGGAGCCTACGCATTCCAAAATTACCTTGCTTTTCTTTGATCTTCTAAATCCCTTTCGATCTATCTGCAAATACAGCAAACGGTGTAGTGAGCGGCTGTGTGTTTTATCCTTTTATGCGTTGGACATCTTAGTTGAGTTCTGGCGCGCCTATTCATAGTTAATCGCCAGCAATGTCACTTAATAGCTGTGTTTTCTTCATACAAAATAATATAATGTCTCCTTTGCTTTTGTTGATTTTACGTTGTCATGCTTAGACGTAGCCTGTACCATCCTAGCCATGGGCGATTTTGACATTTTTTAGGAATCTCACCATCTCTCTTTTTGTTTAACGAAAAAGAGTTTGATGCCGAGTAACTTGGACGTGGTAATTGTCTTTTTTAGTCTATAGCGGGATGCTTTTAACATTTTCGTTGTATTCTAACTCGCTTGCTTTTTCTTGAATACACTCGCGCGTTTTTGCCTAAAATATTGGCGGGTTGATCTTGAGTTCTCTAAATGGGCCAGGGAGCACAGAGTGGGCAAGAGAAAGAGCCGGAACTTCATTTCCATTTTTTGAAATTATTCGTTTACCCTGCCGTTGTAGTGGTCATAGATTTATAAAGCCCGAAGGGCTAGATGTAAAGCTTTTGCTGAAAAGTGTGCCGTGGTTAAGTAGGAAATCCTACCTAAGTCACGTGATATTACAATAGAATTTCAGCGCTTGACCAATCAGAAGCTCCGTGGGTTTTCGAAAACAATTGCAAAAATATTTTTTCTGATATTCACTTTTTTTTGCCTGCAATGGCTTAAAGCACGACATCTAGCCTTTCGGGCTTTTTAAATCTATGGTAGTGATCCGTGACTAGCTCCTGGCCTTGTGCGCGATTACGCAAAATAACCTGAGGGGTAAGTATTAGCTAATCACAGCATTTCGAGACAGCTCGCAAGAGAATTCCCTCTCGAATTACACCAAAATCACTTCCGACCAAACGTCCCCCTTTTAAAGTGTAAATCACTTCGTGAGTGTACTTTCTTATCAATTTCCCTATTAACTGAACACCGCCCAACTCGTGCCCTTTATCTTTAATGTACACGAGATGAATGAAGCAAGGTTGTGAGGCCTGGCCTACTTAAAGTTTCAAATTTCAACTAGCTTTGTCAGCAGTAGAGATAAATTTTGATATGATTCATTGGAAATCTTTCTTTTCCTTAAAAAATGTTAAAGATTTCTCACGTTTTCATGTGCGAGAAATTCAAAATCCTTGGTTGTGACGAAATCGCCTTGTTAATCGCTAATCTAGTATTATGTGGTATGGGCCATATAAGGTAAAATTTTCCGTTTTTGACACTCGTCTTATGATACTTCGGCTCTGTATTTCTTACGTATATTCCAGCCATTACTAAAACACCAAGAGATTTTCGCCCGGAAAGACGTCGAATAGTTGTTGTTCCGGCTTTCGCGTTTTGATCACGGGAGACGGTCTCGCAATTGCGTCATTCGTTCGCTTGACTCGATTCCATGATTCCATGTAGTTTATTTGTTTTAAAGAGGATCGTGCTCAAATTTAGTTTCTTTTATCTCCAGCCTGTTGTCCTTACCATAGTGGGAATATAGATTAGATATAAATGCCACCGCAGTGGGAATTAAAAAATCATAGTTGCTTAAGGTTCTTATTCTTATATTATCATAAATGCTACCGAATAATAATAAATACGGACTTCTTAGCATGCCGGAATATGGTTTATATACCAAACGTTAAGATAAGATATGAAAAGTACATACACTTCGCCCCTCTTTTGTTACGGTGGCAAATACTGGTTTGTTATTCATTCATTCATTCATTCATTCATCCATCCATTCATTCATTCATTCATTCATTCATTCATTCATTCATTCATTCATTCATTCATTCATTCATTCATTCATTCATTCATGGAAAAGCAATAGGTACTAAATAAAACTAGTAGATATCTTTACCCTAATGCTGTGTTGCACTCTGTCCCATGCACTTACCTATGCTCAAATTGGAATTAATGCCTTAAGAATTTGACACATTTCTATAGCAGGATTTTCACACTACAAGCCAATAAGTCACCAAATATGGTATATGAAACTGATATGAAAAGAGGAAAGTTTAAATCATTTTCATATCAAAAAGGAATTTCTTTCTAGAAGAAAATCCACTAATAACTTTTGGATTGCAAAATTCAAAACAGAACACTTCAGATTATTCTTTTCAAAATCGCCCACTCTAATGTAAACGAGACAACTGAGTAAATTTTGAGATGAAAATGAGAGCGTTTTAGTTCTATCGATTTTCAAATGATTTTTTTTTTTTTTGCACTTGGGCTGCAATATTTTTCAATGCCATCAATTATCGTTCCAGGTTTTTAATAAACTGGAGTCCTATGACGTCAATGTTGCTCGGATGACACTTTTGAGTTGCCCAGAAATTTTCTTTGTCAAAAATAATTTAACGAGAGTAACAGTAGATTGAGTAATGTTCTAGGCTTAAAACTACCCAAATAAATGTATGGGCATTCTAAAATTACCTTACAATCAAACTTGTGTAGGTCACGTTGGTAAAAATTCTATTTATTTATTTGAGCAATTTATTAAGAACAACGTCTCTCGAAAATGCCAAAAATGGTGAGAACGATTTCCGACAAACAATTGCCCTATAACGACTTAATTATGAGAAAAACGTTGCAAAAAGCCTTAAAAAAGTAAAATACGTCATTTTTCCCCCAAGAAATCAGAAAAGGATGAAAACAATTGTAGGATTAAACTTTCAAAGAGAAATCAGAATAGTCATACGAGCAAATTTTCTATGGCAAAAGGCATATTTTCTAGATACTGTACTCCAAGAATAAATAGAAATGATACAAAGAATATAATGATTTATAGTTTTATGTTCGATTCTAAAGAATGCCCAAAATGCAAAAAACGAATATATTCACCCTAAGGTGGCTAAGGTGTATTAGCTAGATATATTTTTTGTATTGACAAAGGGTCAAAATGTCATATTTTTTAAAACACTTTCATTTTTGGGCTAAAACTTTTTTCACCATCCTCGAACAATTTGGGTTATTGGACAAAGTATTCATAAGATTTTCAGTGCAATTGATTTTTAAAAGTCATTTTAGTCGAAAGATTTTGAAAAACATGTTTAATAGCACATAAAATTTGATCCTTTTGCTCGAAAACTGGGGGAGGTAAAGGTTACCAATAAAAACCGCCCCTTGAAATACCAAAACAGCTAAGAAAAATGTACAAGTGTTTTTTTTAATTTATCAAGAGAGCCCTTGTTTATTGTTTCTTTTGTCGTATAATAAGTGTATATAACTAATCATAAATAGTAAAGGACTGTAATATGGTAATATGTACAACTTCATGTAATATATATTACAAAAAAACTCTTATTGTTCAACGTTAGACAACACTGAACCCTAAGCAGTGGCCTAACGATCAAAAATAACAAAAGACCTTTAAAAAAAAGTTTGAAAAAGCCAAAATAAAAGTAAAAACTAAAGAAAAAAATGTTTGATTTTGTTTCAATATGTTCTTTCTGTAAATAGCTTTTAGTGTTATCAACGTATTTATGTATGTATATGTAATTTATCGAACATGTAATATCAATATAATATATAATATATGTACAACCTTTCTTTATAATAAAGTTTTCTCGTTTAGAAAAAAAACTTAAAATTTCTTTTAAAATTTTCAATTTTTTTTGAAAAAAAAAATCCTCGAAAACAATTTTTTAAAGTTCTCTGGTTACGACGGCTTTTATAAAAAACAGTTTTATTTTTAACTTCTTAGCAACCAAAAAATGTGCTGTCTATTTTCGTTATCTGACAGAGAAAATTCAAAATTATTGAAAAATAAAACCTCCGAAAATTGGAAGTTTTAGAAGACGCATCTCAAAAAATATTACCTAACTAATTCCTTTTTTAAAATTTTACCAATGAAATATGTATAAATTAAAATTAATGTTTTTGAAAAAAAAAGAAAAATTCGAAGAATTGTTTAAAAAAAATTCACAAAGTTTTTTTAAAAATCTAAAAAAAAAATGAAATTTCAGCAAAATAAAGTAAGTTTTTATGCAAGTCCAGTATTATTAGGAACCATGCATGAGTTCTGATAATATTGGTTCATAAGAGAAGTGTTCAAATTAAAACTTTCAGTACTGGTTGGTGGTATTGATAGTCCTTCTTTACCTGCTGGTGCACCGTATGGTAATGGTGCAGTAAATGTTGATGGATGATACGGAAAATGCATTGGATCAGCATATCTGAAATCACCCTCATGTTCTGGTGCATTTATAATGTTCTTAATAGCGAATGGATGATTGAATGAATGAAGTCCTCGGTAAGCTCCATATGTTCCTGGTAAAAATGCTGGGACACCGACAGGTCCTGAAGAAGCACCTCTCGGAGAATTTCCCATTTGTATCGATTGACTGTATTTAGCGTACGGCGACATGTCATCTTGTCCTCGAGATGAATGTGGAATCGGGTTTCCTTTGCGATCAGATTTAAATCGTTTTTGTCGGCGAAGATAACATCCGTTTTCGAACATGTTTCCAGCATCTGGATGAAGTGTCCAGAAGCTTCCTTTACCGGGCTTGTCGGGGGATCGTGGCACTTTGATGAAGCAATCATTGAATGATAAACTGTGTCGGATTGAGTTTTGCCAGCGCTGTTGGTTCTGTCTGTAGTATGGAAACAAATCCATGATGAATTGGTAAATCTCACTTAAAGTGACCATTTTGGACGCAGAGTTTTGTATGGACATTGTGATGAGTGAGATGTAACTGTATGGTGGTTTAGCGTGTTGATAATTCCTTGGTTTCATTGGTGAGTTTGCTGATTTCGGTGATCCTTCTGACATAGAGTCTAAACTGGTTTGCGGTGGTGGTTGACTACCCATTTGGTTGACTGATGTGTATTCACCGATAGTCGGTGGGGCTGTAACGAGTGGTTTGATATCGTACTCCCCAGGGACGGCATGTCGGCTACTTTGTATCACCATATCGTGGTGCGACAGCGGCGTGGTGGTGCCAGTCATATCCATAATCGTCATTGAGAATATTGGTTTGAAATCCGGTGCTCGTTGATACTTTGTTATGATATGGTTGCCTTGAACCTTTTCTCCACTCCAAAAAAACACAAATCTTCTTGTTCTATATTTGTTCTTTGATATTTGAGAAATTTGTTTGATTTCAAATATATGTTAAAAAAACAACGTTGAGTTGAGTTGATATGTTGTTTTTCAAGTTGTTGATCTTTACACTGCAGATCCAAGTGAGGTGAAATAAATGTTCTCGGTTTCCTTGCTCTGCCTTTTTATAAGATTGCACTACGTTGTCGACTTTTTTACTCTATTGTTTGAATAAGAAGAGAAAAAAATAAAGAGCCACAACAAACAAAAAGGTTCATTCAAATCAAATTGAAAAGAAAAAGATGATAGCTTTTTTATTGTTTGATGATTTTTTTTCTCTCTATCTTTCTTTTTTTTTTGTTCTTTTTATGCGATCCCCCCTCTCTCGCTCCATCCAAATTATGATAAAAAGGAATTTTCTTTTGTCTAACACTTTTTGATAATTACTTTTCTTGCTTTCGCTATTTCTCTATTTTTTTAATTCGGAACTTTCGCTCGAGTGGTTTTTAAACACTTCAAACGCGGGATAACCGCAAAAGACCTCAGGCACTTGGAACTCAAGTTTCGAGCTCAGACCCCCTTTCATAAAAAGCTACGATTCATCGACTTAATTCACTGATTTAATAGATTTCGCCCTGGATTAAAGAATGACTTATATTTAATAATTTTTCTCTCCCATAATGATCAAAAATGCTCACATTTAGTAAATTTACCCAGTGGGAAAATCGCAAAGTCACAAAATTACCTTATTAGCGTCGGCACGGCACTTGTTTCGCCGACAAAATCAAAGTTTTTTTGTAAAGAAAGACTCCAAATCCAAAACTATTGGAATTTTATGATTTTAGTTCCTAGCTTTCTAAACAGTTTTATAAAATTTTAAACATTGATTTTTTTGAATATTTGTTTGTTTGTATACAGTTCTGTTACTAGTCTCTTTTTCAGTCCCTCTTCAGGGGTCGCCCGACTCCTTTCTCTTACAGGATGCGCCAGCAACAAATATTATCCTAGGTGAAAGTAAACAAAAAATTTATCAAAGCGTCCCCTCTTTTACCTCTTTTCTTCCAAAGACCTCTTTTTATGATATTTGAATGTATAATTTTTGACAATTACGTCTTTCCATGGATGTTGTCTGAATGTTTCGAATTTGGCTCAAAGGGGTACTAGTATTTTTGAATCGTGAGCTTTCTCCATAAAAAAAGCTGTCGTCTACAGCATATTCCTGATTTTTTCAAAAAAGACTTTTGTATACTCACTTTTAAGCGGAAAAGAAAATATTAGTTTTTTAACGTTTAATCTAACCTCTTAAATCGATTATTTAAGTCAGTTGGAAATGTCCCTGATGCCTTTTCAACAGTGAGTCTGGTAGCCATCATTGTCCTAAGCCTAAGGATCAAAGATGGTGCGAGTCGCCTTGATTTCATGTTTTGACATATTTTTGTGTTCATGTCATTCTGTGTATATGTTAAGGATTGAAATCATTTTGTTTACTCATTACAGTTGTTTTACACATTTTTTATAAGAACAATTTTTTAAGAACGTAATGAGGCTCAAAATCTCCAAAAAATAAGAACAATACCGAGCCTAAAATTACTCAATTTCAAGCAATTTAGGGGTCAAAGTAGTAAAAATTAGGTATAGCGCTTAAAATACCTCAATAACATCCTCTAAATTAGAACAGTATGAGAACAATTCGAGAAAGAACAGCCGTGTATTATAAAAAAAAGTGTACCTGTTAGCATAATGAGAAATGCAAGAGAAAAGGTGTGTATTAAGAAAATCTCAAAAATTTATAATTGATCAAAAGTAAAACTTGCATTTTTCTAATTCAATCAATGAAATTGTTATCTGGCCAAAAATAGAATTGAATATTATTTTCTTCCAAAATTATAATTACCCAGAATTAATAAATGATCGAAAAATCAAAATCAAGACTCTTGTAAAGTAACCTAAATTTCACCGGGAATGATTAAAATTAAAGACCTTTTAAAAGGCTAAAAGTGCCAGAACCAGAAGTTTATACTGAAACGTTTTTGTGTGTCCTATTTTGGATGAATTTTAGGGTTTTGTTGAAATTTTGTACCCATTCGACTAATTTCAAAGTACTTTCAAAAAAGGAAGTAAGCGCGTTGGAAAAAGTAACGGTAATTTTTTTCTTCATATTTGAACGGAGAAAAACCTCATCTCAGGTCTTTTATCAAGAGATTCTTGAGTTTTTCTTTACTTTTCAGATTTTAGGGCCTGAGTGATAATTCTAATGTTTGTAATGCGAGTTACGTGTTTTATTATTTATTCTTGCGAATTTTACATTCATTTGATAAAATTTCCGTCCCTTTCCTCACCCTCTTCTATCTATTATATTTCGATGCTGGGATTTGAAGTTGAAATTGAAAAATGATGAGGGAAAAAGTGACTGATCTTTATAAGAACTTGAAGCTACAAATCAAAATGATTACACACGTTTTTTTTATAAGAACATTCAAAAATTTTGAAGCCTTCGAATTTTCTTAACTTTTTGGTTTAAGCGTAAAAGTGTTCTTAAAATGTTCTTAATTTCACCCCATTTTGCGACCATTTTTACCTATTTTCCTAAGAAATTGGCTGTTTTAGAGTCTGCAAAGCCTTGAAATGTTTACAACTTGTTCTTAACATTTTGGCCATCGAAGCCTTATGTTCTTATATAGTTTGTTCTTATGAAAAACGTATAATTCATTTTTGTTCTTTTAATTCAACGCAGGTCATCTCCAAAGGCATTACTTATTGGTTTAGTTTCTGGACAATTCAATTCTCCAAATACACACGGGTGTTTTTTTATAAGAACATCTTAATTTGGGCTGAGCCTCGATTTTCTTAACAATTTTGAGCCTGAAATGTTCTTATTGACGCTCTTGAAATTAATGGGAAATTAATTCACTTAAATATACAGAATTTACATCAAGTCGAACAAATATCTCAACAAGTAAAAGAAATAAAGTTTCTTATGAATTCGAATAATTTTAAGCACATTTGGGAAATCTCTTTAACTTAAATTTTTCCGATGTTCATAATTTATCCCAAAATTCCAGCATAAATGTTCTTATAAACTGGGTTCTAATAACAAGACGTGTACTAAATCAAAGAATAATACCCAAAGAAAATAAATGTTTGAATTATTTTGTAAAACATTTTATTCAAAATTATCCAAAAGATAAGAAGTATTTAAGAAAAATCCTCAGATCTATAAGGGACATGAAAGTAAAAAAACAACAGAATACACTGACCCTTGACACTAAAAGTGCCAACAAATTAGAACTATTATCCAAGCCTCGACTAAAGTGAATTGATCGTTATAAATTAATTGACTTTATCTATTGTCTTATTTTGAAGTTGCAATGACAATGGTATGATACTTTTTAAAAAAACGAACTTATAAAAAAAACAGATAATTCGGATGTAGTATCTTCGATCTTCACTTTCCTTTTCAAAATCTTCAGAAAAAAAACCTCGTGGAATAGTGTGATATGTTTAAGGTCTAGTTATCTAAATGTTATACTATTCTTTGTGTGTTTTGATTCCAAGGGAGGCGTCAAAGTTGATTTTTCTTATTCATACCATGTTTTTATGTGAATGAAGTCAGCAAATATTATACCTGGATGCTAAAAATCAACTTTTCCTTTGTTTTTGCTTCATTCTTCCTTCTTCTTTGAACAAGGAAAAAGTTTGAAGATCTAAAACTCTTGATAAAGTACACAAATCTTTTGATCAATCATCGTCAAAAGGAATAATTTAAGATCTTCCAATACCATGAAATTGAAGAAAAGAAATTTGCAAAGAACAGATTTTCATAAAATAGAGTGAATAAACAAAAAACGCCTTAATAACGATCAAAATTATAATTTTTGCGTTATCAGATTTCGCGTTAAATTATTTCTTTCTTTTTCAAGTTTACTTTTGACTGTTTGGTCACAAAAAAAATTGTCTAGCTCTTCTTACTACTAGCATAGTAGTATCATTAACATAAACAAAGTCTTGATGTAAGCAAACCTCCCCCCTTTCTTTAAAGTATACTAATTCAATCGATAAACATACTAAGGTACACAAAACTCGCAATTTTATTCTTCTCTGAAAAGATTTATAAATTACTCGAGAAAACATTTTAAGTAAATTTCGGTTTACTGTTACATTTACCTTCATAATTTTTTTTTGCATAAATAGCAAATGGAGTTGACCAGAAAAAACTGTTATTTGGTTTTAACCTTTTGGACCCGAATGCCGTACATATACGTCCTTGAGACGTTCCGAATGCCGTACATATACGCAATTTGATAGGCATGTCTTTCTCGCGCAATATCTTTAATTGGCTTGCTTTCTGATCGTTGAAAAATAAAGAAAAAGAAAGTAGAGAGTCTAAGCTTTCCGTTGATATATAATGATGTAATGTTATGATCACGGTGTGAGTCAGCACTTTTCAAATAAAAACAACTGATTCAAGATGGCAGACGGAAAAACACTGATTTTGGAGAAAAGTGAACAATGTTTGAAAAGCCCTTGTGACCAGTAGAATTGTTTTTGGATGCTAATTTTTGGTATATGGCTTCATGAGTAGTAATATATTGATAAAATAGTAAAGAAAGCTTTTATAATTAACTTTCCCCCACTTTTTTTTGCATAGAAAGTGAAAAATGCCAAAAAAGTGACACTGTCGAAAAATGAGGAAAAAAGCATTGGTGTATGTAAAGCTACCATTTATGTTAGAATACTTTAATTGAACTTGTACCCAACCTAAAAGCTGCAAAACTTAATTAGCTTTTCAGGGATAGTTTACTTTTTGCCAATAGATTTCTAGTTCTTGAGTTATGGCAAATTTCCCAAACCCCGCGTTTTCTCAAAAAAAGTTGCGCGCAGACAGCGTGAAAATATAAAAAACAGCGCGCTGGAAAGGTTAACATATTTTGAAGGTCGAGTAAGGGTTAGTTTCAAGATCTGTCCTAACCATTTTATGAAATCGTCCAATTGAATCACATTTGAAATGGTCAGGTTTTTTTATACAGTGTGTCCGTGAAAACGGAATAAAATTTACGTAAAGGAAAAGCCACATAATTTATTATGCTAATTTTCTTTATAATTTTTTTTTTACAAAAACCTTATTAAATTACCTTTGGGAATTGCGATTTCATCCTCATCCTCATTATGCTGTACTAATTTTTCTCGATTTTTCTAAACCCCTAGATAAAATGATATTAAAGATTTGTATTTTTTGTAAATTACCAATTCCGTTTTTTTTTCGGACACATCTTGACGCACATTTTGAGAATTGAGAATCGATACACAGATATCTAAGCCCGAAGGGCTAGATAGGCAACTTTAAGCTTTCTCCAGCAAAAAAAAGTGAAGCTAAAATTTGACTTTTTAAATTTTGTGCCGGTGGATAGGATCTAGCATTTTAATTGTTTTCGGAGCGCGAGATCTAAAAAAGTAGGCGGCAAACGCTATTTCACATCTCTCAAACCGGTGAAATTGCATATTTTAGTCACGTGACTTTGGTAGGAAATCCTACCAAACCTAGGCTTCACTTTTCGATAAAAGCCGCAAATCTAGCCCTTCGGGCTTTACAGATATCTGTGAATCGATACCCTTTATATTTTATTTTTATTTACAGTATTCTTCGTATAATTTAATGATAACGACTAATTCACTAATTCAGCGGTTTCGTTTTAAAAAATACACAAAAATATTCTATATTTTCAGAATAATAAAAATATATAAGGTTCTCAGTATACGTTTGGCTCAGCCTTGATTGTACAATGACTATCTAGACGAATCTGGCGTTTCATCTTTTTTCAGTATAACTTTCCAATGTATTTTGTTTGTTATATTCTTAGAGTTGTAAAACATAATCAGAGTCAATAGTTAAATAGTTTCATCAAATTGAACATATATTGACCTAATTGGTATGCTATGCATATATAAATTTCGCGTTTCCTCAACAAAATAAATACCTTTAAAACGATGCGATATTTTATTTCGTTAACATACATAATATTTAGTTTTAAAATCTTGATTTCGTGTGCTGACTGACTGAAAATGTACATTTAGATTCGGTGAATATTATCAAAAGAATTTTGTACTGGATTGTTGGTAGTCTACACATTAGACAGCTCCAGGCGTTTAGGCCTCCTAAGACTAGGAGATTTACGCTCGAAACGAAGGAAGATATGACGTAGTCTAATTGTTGGTTGATTGCCAAGACTCTGGTTATCGCAACATTACGCGATTTGGATTCATATGGTAATTAATGGAGTCTAAAACCTACCTTACGAATGATTTTTTCACTATTTACGATAAGATGCTAGTGGAATCGATGTTTTTGGTGCTCAATCGAACTAAAATTTTGAATGGATAATGTTGCGTATATGGATTTTATGGATTTTAATTTGGCTTGAGCGATCTACAAGATCTTTATTTGTAGCAGATTTCAACTAAATCATTCGGATTTCGTCTACACATTTTTGAAGACTTTGGATAGTCTAACTTTTTTTAGTTTTAAGTCTAAAAGTGTTCTTAAAATGTTCTTGTGTTGTTCTATAGTTTGTTCTTATAATAAAAGACTTGTATTGTAGACCGCTGAAAAGGAATTTTAAATTCATCGAAATGGTTTGAAAATTTGAAAGGGTCATCATAATTTTTTTCTTCCAAGTAATTCACGTTAACGTTATAAAACGCTGATTGCTTTCACACTTATCATAATTAGAGCAGCTTACTTGAAACATTTTCTCCGCCGGAAATGGATCAATTTCTTGACAATAAGTTTTGTAATTGTCAATAATTACAGTCAATTTTCACACCCTTACAACTGTTGTAATGACACGGCAAAGCAAGATGAAGAAAATTATACAACGAGAAGGAAACATTTTGGCTATTTTCTCGCCCTTTGAAAACCTTGCATGGCCTTTTACTGATTTTTTTTCACAGCCCTCGTTGTTTATCGACAAACAAGCAATTACCGTATCTAAGTAATGAGATGAAATTTTCCAATATGTTTACCAATAAAAAGGTGATTTTTTTTCTCTTCATATTTTTTGGTCACCTAGCAGTCATATTTCATGCATCGACTGTCACTTTGGTTACCCAAAAAGCACGTTTTCGTAGCGATATTCTTCATTTTGAAGTAGTTTGTTTTTATATGCTCTTTTTCTGTTATTAAAGTTCGCACGCTATTTTTGCGGCAATCCTCTTTCTCGGCCTTCCTTCAAGCTCGGCCTTATACTACATTAAGGAAACTAAATTTCGCTTTTTTCGCGGTTTTTCGGCTGAAAATTAGAACCCGCAAAATACAGATTTAGTCTTTTTTCATTAAAATTTTTTGAAAAATCCCTCAGAAAATGAAAGAAATGTGTCTAAAATCGGGCAAAACCGCGGAAATTAATTCCCACGAAATGCCATATTTTTCGATTTTTTTTCGACTGGGAAAATTAGTTCGTTCCTGCTATAATTTTTTATTTTTCAATGAACATCATTTGTTCTCAGAAAGTTATTCAGGCATTTTGACTAGATTTTGGGTTTAGAGGATTTTCGTGCAAAGTTTCTATGAAAAGTAATTTTTCGAAAAAATATTTTTTGAATAAAAATGACAGATGTTTGAAAAAAAAAATTTGCAACTTTTTCAATGATGGGATTTTGAAAGACCAGCGCAAAAAAAATCAAGCGAAGATTGTTTTGTCTCATTTGTTCTTTTCATTTTTTATCATCTCATCAACTTTAATGAAAAGAAAAATAATACGAAGAAAAAGGAAAATTTTTAACTTCTCATATAGCTACAAGAAACGACTGGGTAAATAATAAATCTGCGATGAAAGTCAATAAAATAGGTACCTCCTGTACAAATAATACCTTTTTTTTATAAAGGATGAAACACAAGGGGAAATTTGAAGATGAAGAAAGTTAAAAGACTGATTTTTTCGTTTCTTCGTCAAATTCTCTTCTTTCACTTTCAACAAATACGAGGAGATCGATTTTCAAAATTTTCCGCCCTTTTCACAAATATTTTTAAAGGGAAATATCAATTGATTATACCTGCTTGTATGAATATTCTGTATTCTTGGAACAATTTATAACAGGTATCCGATATCCCTGTCTCACCCGGGGGTACTTAGGCAAAAATGGCTGCTGGGTATGTGCGGACGGTAAGGGTCGGTTTTTTCACCCTTGAAAGTCTCTCTAAGGGTCGGAAAAATCAGAAAGTTTTTAGGAAGTTCTTTTTGATTTCAAGTGAAAAAATTGTAAAAACTCTCTAAGGGTACCACACTTTTTTTCAAAAATCGAAGAAAATTTACCCTAGTACCCTCCCCTCGGGAATGGTATCTGACATCCCTGTCTCATTGATCCGGTGCGATGATAAAATCCAAATTCCAACTGGCAATGGTAAATTATCTGTTTTAGAGGGGATCTTCATGCTCTATTGTTCACGGCTTAAAAACTCGGTAGTGTTTCTCTTAATTAGAGTGACTTTAGCAGTTGGGATGAGGGTTCAGTGAGTTTTTCAATGCATATGAAATTGCAGGGTAATTTTCTCATCAGGGACGAGTTATTTGGCAATTTTTTCCATTGATATGACACGATATTCATCGGGAAAAAGCGGCCCGGGGAGGGTACTCAGGCAAGTGAAGGGTACGAAAAATTTCAACTTTTTGCCCTCAGATAGGAAATTTGGTCAAATTAGTTCCAATACACGCTTTTTTTAACTTTTTGGCGAAAATCATCCAAAAATATTCTTACGCTATTCTTAGGTTAAGATCGAAATTGGCAATCTACAGGTTAAAATGCATTAAAAATGGCATTCTTAGGTTCAGTTGCTAAATTTCATGATGGTGATATTCTTATCATATTCTTAATTTTTTGGCCATTTTCATCATGGACATTCTTATAAAGTGTATTCTTATAAAAAAAAAAGCGTGTATGGAGTTCTTGGCGATTTTTTTTCATTGAGGGGGTCAATTTCACAAATGTATTCTCAATTGGGTCGTCATTTGGTATCCCCTTTGTGTCCGCCTCTTCCTATAGATTATGAAAAAGAAAAAAATCAGGGACCCCGAAAAGAATTGATGAGTTTTTCTCCATTATTTTTTTTTTACGAAGTTTCAAATTTCTGATGATCACCTAACTACGTAAATTCAAAACAATCAAGATTCAAGAAATTGAATGGATAAAAATATAATTTAATATTGACTTTAGTACTTGATCTTTGAAAACAAGAAAATCAAATTTCAGTTAACCAAATTTTATGCAAATTTACTTGCATTAAAGGAAAGAAGAAGTAACGGCATTTGGATTGAATAATTTTCAAGGAAATATCCATCAAAATCAAATTATTTTGCAAAAATTAAAAAACGAATAACGTTGTTAGGACTCATACACATACCAGACTTGAAAATTATTTGATACCCTCATTTCAGTGCTTTGAAGCAAGAAAAAGTTCAAAAGATTTTAGTGACAGTATTTACATTTCTTTATGAAATTTTTAACGACAAGCAAGAAAAAATTCCTTGACAGTTTATGTCCAAATTAATAAAAGAAAGTGCTGTAACCTCTCTTTTTAAATTGGTGACATGATATCTATCGAGTTCAATTTCGTCGTGAGCCTTCAAATAATTCAAAGTTATCCTAATAAAGCTGTAATTGCCCTAAAATATTTTCATAGAAAATTCATTCGGCGAGCCTCGCAATTCCGAACATGTATTTATCTTGCAATTAAGCATACAGGAAAAATTTGTTTAAAATTTCGTAGTATGTACTAAAATCCTATTTCCATCAACTTTTTCTTCCTGAGATGTGAGTTCCCAAAAAAAACGACCCAGAAACTTGTCCAACCTATGTAGTTGTTCTTTTACCAAAAGGACTCGCTAGTTTTTAATCCAAATTTCAAGGAATTAGCCTTTTGGTGAAACAAATCATATCAAGGGCTTCCTCGTTGAAAATCTCCTTTTTCGAAGATATGGTCCAGATCCAGATCGAAAAGAACTCCCTAATCACAAAGTACTATCGAATCATAAGATCCATCCTAGAGCCGGGAGTTGCCTTAAGAAGGATAGACATATTGCAAAACGTGCATTCCTTCATATAATGACATAGTATCATCACAATTCATGAATTCTCTTGTCCTGTTCTCCTGTCTCTATTCTTATGTATATCCCATGACACGCTGTGCAAGCGATATCCTATAATATCCTTAAATATTGACTTAAAATGTTATCCTTTTCACCGTGGGAGTTTAGTCGGAGCGCCTATTATCAATTACTAATCTTTTTCGACGGTTCCAGAATTGGCTAAACATGCCTTTTCATGAATATTTCCAACATCTTTGCTATATCCTTTGAAGGGAATCTAAAAATAATGATCCGGTGGATTTTACCGCATCAGGGGTCCACCTTTTGAAACAAAAGGGTATATAGAATCTTTTAAATGACTGTCTTTTTCGCAAATTTGCTGTCTTAACTCGAAACATTTTACCGCAGTTTTCTTTGACGTCAGATAAATCCTAACCCTTTTGTTTACGTTTTAATCTTTATTTGCAATATCTATAAATGCGGAGTTTCTTTTCGCGTTTAAAGTATAAATGACAAAAGAAATTACTGTCATCTCCATGTCACTGTCCTGTTAACTGTTTTCCATTCTCTGTTGAAGGCGCCATTATGGAATTAAGTTGTGAAAAAGAGTCCTAAATATCTTTCGCACTAATTATCAAAAATTGTTGCTTAAAATGAAATATTGTTGTACCAATAAATATTTACTTTATTTTTAAGGCCGTCCCTAGAATTTTTAATTATGCTCTTCCTTTTGTTAATTTTTGTGGGAGGAGTCCTTCACCTTTTCAATTTCAATCTTCATCTTTGCTTGAGAATAACAAACAAATAATTTGTTATGAAATTGTATTTATTCAGTTTCCATGGTTACATAATAATGGTAACCCCAATACTGTAAGGTATTAAAAATTAGTGTCATCTTCTTAGTCACTATTTTAATCTGACTTGTTTTTTTTTTTAGTTTGGCCTACTTTGCAGTCTTTATTGACTTAATGAAGTCTCCAAATTTTGAAGTGTCTTTACTTAGCGTACGTGCAACTTTAGGCCGCTGGAACCTTTTTGTTATTATCATTTCTTTCATATTGGACAAACAAACTTCGCCTTTGATTGTACCAAAAATCTTTCGATAGAAAAACATGTATGTGAAATAAGTTCTTTTCATCCGAATTTGGGGCCATTCTATTCGTCTTTTTGTTTTATTTCAATTTTGTTCGTTGTATTTGTTTACTTTCGAAGGTCGGTGTTGACTCTTCGTCATTCAGTGTGAGAAGTTGCTCTAGCAGATTGCAAAACCCATTATTGATCCAGTAGGCCTCCTCTTCGTTTCTTTACAAAACAATCCCCATAAAACTTCAATCTCGTACCAAACAATATTTCTTTAATTAAAATAGAAACATTTCTGTCGCGTATATTTATCATTCTAGTTTAGGTCAATCAATCATTAAGTACGTCTTTTAAACATTGTTTTAAGGTTTCAGACGATTGTACCGTTTCCTAAATATTTACCCTTCAAGACCCCCACACAAAATACTGGCGCCTAGTCTAGGGGTCATCTTGAATAGTTTCCACGAAATTTCATGTTTCTTCTAACACTTGTCTGTTTGTTTCCATTGCAGTTCTTTATTTCAAACCAATTTTTATTTGCTTGTATACAGGCAACAACTGTGTTCAGCTTATTGTATTGACTAAACATTTTAAACAGCTACTTGACTTGTAGAACATGTAGAGTTTTTAGTTTAAAAAACAAATACGTCCGTGGGGGGGGAGGGTCAGTCGGCCAAATCTACAGACGGTTTGTGCAGCGGTTAAAGCAAAAATGCGCTGTAAGGGTGGAAATTTCAGCAAATCCTGGAAAAATTGCACCACAAATACAAAACTTACTGCCCCCGGGAGAATACGGCCAAGGGGGAAACTCCTACTGTATCCAACTCCTATAATGTTTGTATGTTATTAATAGTAGTTCCCCATCAGCCTCGCAGTCATGATTATAAAGATAAAGATACCTCAATGTCAACTATAACAAGGGTACATACCTCTTTTTAGATTTAAAACACTCTTACAATATTTATTTTCACAATCAACATATAATAACCCCAAATAAATGTTTATCTTTCAAAATTTAGCGTTTACATATACTTTTCTTGCCTATAATACCGAGGTCATCATTCTCTTACCTGTCGCCTGCAGTTTATTTATTTATTTGCAAACAAGTGGTTTTTTATTGTTATCATTGCAAACCATACGTTTGTTACTTTAATTTCTTCGCAAAAGTACATTTTTTAAATAATAATTAACTTAGTAATAAGTCTACGACCGCAGTTGAAGATGACCCCGAAGGCTCCTCTTTGGGGCACATTCCTTCTCCCTTTTAAGCATAAAAGTATTGGTTATTTTCAATTGTGCTCATCGAAATTTCAGCTTGCACCAAAAGATGGAAGGTTGATTTAAAGACATCGTATTTCGTTCACCAGTGATGAAGTTGAATTTTTCAATATTGCAGCTGAATTTTTTCTATCATCTAACATACTTTGACTAGTGATTGTCAACAACCAATTAGGATTAGCTGAATTCCATTTCTAGAGCATTTTTACCTGCAAATCGCCAATCACTATTAAAATGACTAGTGATATTTTTTGCTTGAAATATGTTAAATTTATATTGAACCCAAAACCATTAGGATGAACAAAGTTTAGAATATCCATGATAAAATGGAAAAGCACCATTCTTATAAGAAAAAGCGTGTGAAGTCCCAGTAGTTGTGCAGATCAGTGATTTATATCCCTTTTTCAACTGGTGCTTGTAATTACGTTTGCTTTCCAGTTCAAATTCCATTTTATCACAAATATTCTTAACCCTTTTTTTGGGGGGATGTCATCCTAAATCTTTCTTAACGGCATTCCTACCTAACTTAATAACTAACTATGGCGTTGTTTGTGAAAGTTTTGAACATTGTTGGGGATAGCTTGCAAATTTTCAGGTCAAAATGCTGCAACATTCTTAGTTTCAGTTGGTGGTGATATTATTAGCATATTCTTAATTTTTCAATAAACTTTCAATCAATATGTTTCAAATGTGTCTTGAACACATTTAAAGATTCCTCGACAGAAACATCATCCAAAAATATCCCGAGTTTGTACAACCATGTAATCATGTAACACCTCCTTCTCACAGACCCGGTAGGATCTTTTTCAGCCAGAGGGGTAAAAATAACAAACCAAAACTCAATAGGGACTGATATTCCCATGTTTTTATAGCTGGAGATTTATAAATTCCATTGTTTTCGAGCTAGAAAATCCAGTGGGAATGAAAAAATAGCGCAATATTTTGCAATGTGGACGATATTTTGACCAATTTTTTCCAGTGGGACGAGGTTTCATAGTTGGTTTGTGAGAAGGGCTTGCCGTGTAAGTCAGTTCAATGTCTATTTATTGATTATTGATTATGTTGATTTAAGAACTTGAGTAGCTAGCATCGTTGATACGGAAAACAAACCATACCCATGCTAGTGGTTTTTTCATCATTTTTTGTCTCGTTTACCCAGTAAACCATCAAAGATTTAATTTCGGCATTACAGGGTCGCTGAGGTGATGAAAATTTTCCAAACCCCTTCATGTTTACATTTGCAAAGGTTCTTTGCATCTATATCTGTAAATTGGTTTTTAGAATATAATCAACTCTACCCCCACTAATTTTTGTACTTTTGATTTTCACGGGTCAAGATATTTCTATTATAGTCAGATTTAGTTTTTCTGCTACACTACCGCTTTCACCTCTTATTTTTCACAGAATATCGCTTTCCATATTTTTGGCAGATCTCTCTGATTTTAGCTTTCAATTTTCTCCTTGCCCTCTGATACCCTTTTCTCTTGATATCCATTTGTTGACAGGTCTTTATAACACGCTATCTTCAAGAATTGAAATGACGTCTTCAAAACACATACCTAGCCCACTTTTATTCTGCAATACACTTTTTTTATAACAACAAACTATGTATAAGAACATAAGGCTTCGATGGCAAAGATTTTAAGAACAAGTTAAGAACGTGGCTTTGTGGAAATGCTTCAAAAATGTTCTTATAAAAAACGTTTACTTAGTGCACTTTTATTTTGCAATACAGTATCAAGACAACTTTGTACTTTGACAAGGACAAAAAAGTTTTGTTAACAATCAACAATTACCAACCTCGTGACCAGCCTTTTTGATGTTAAAGTTTCTACCAAGGTTTCAAAAGGGTGTAAACACCCGGTCACCTTCGTCCTCACTTTTTCCACCTCACCGACAACGATACGTTTTGCTTGCGATGTTTTTACTCTACACTTATTCGGCTCGGTTAAGAGGAGATGTTGGCAAGGCAGGAGGATTTCCTTGGACGCAGAGCAATGCCGGACAAAAGGTTGTAGACAAATGAAATTTCAGTGAAAAATGATGAGAAATAGAGCAAAATGGCTCTTCAATGTGTCTGAAAGGGGATGGAAGTTAAGAAAAACACTTTTGAAGTCGTTGCATTGCTTTTGAATTGCTTTTGAGGGAACCACAAGCAAAAATTCAGCGTTTTGATACTGGTGTAAGCCAGTTAATCAAGCCCTTGTGGTTAGACTGCAGTGGGTGACTTTGAAAGACTTTGAAAGACTTTGAAAGACTTTGAAAGACTTTGGAAATCTTTGGAAAGCACCCAGAGCCTCTTGGGAACTTGTTTTTGATCGATATTGAAGTATTTTGCAAATATTGCAGAAGTCTACAAACCTTTTGTCCGGCATTGAGGGTCGAAATGCTATCAGGGTTGTGTATTTTGCTGTGCTTTCTTCCATAAGGACACCCCTTCTCAAAGACCTCCTGGGAACCCTTCCCACTGGAAGAAGTGGCCATAATATCATCCCCGGCGGAAAACGATCCTCCCTTTTTTGTATTCACTGAAAATAATCAAAAAACCAATCCTCACTGCAAAATATTGTAATATTTTTCCAATCGCCGCTGAATTTTCTGACTTGAAAACAAAAGAATTCAAATCCACGGCCATGAAAAATATGGGAATATTAACCCCCATCGAGTTTCAGTCCGTTACTTTTACGCCCACTAGCTGAGAAAATCCTACCGGTTCTGTGAGAAGAGGGTGTGTAAGGGCATTTTGACCAGTTTACAATGAATATCTCGTTTTTCAAGCAAGTTTTAGTGTTTCTCAACATGAAAAGAGCAATGACCTCGGGAATCAGGACTTGTTAATATTAGGAGGGGATCTAGAAATCATTTAAGAGATGTGAGAACCAGACCGTAGTGGTTTTTTTTCTAGGACATGATATGATTCGGACATATATTCCCATTCCTACTTGTTTATTTGAATAAGGTTCCTAAGAATTTTCACACATCAAAAAATTATAATGTTGATCTTCCCATGTGGCAATACATAGTTCCACTAGTTCTTTTTTCCGATGGGATCCTTCGTTCTATCTATATTTTCATGAGTCATTAGTAAATATTTAAAAGGCTGTTGTCGAGTGGTGAATTAAAAATTTTGTGAAAAATATTCACGTCGAAAATGTTTGTTTTTCTTGAGGGGATTTTGGGAGTGTTTCTCAAGTTTGTTCTTTGTGAAATAGCTATTTGTTTGTACAATCCACATTTTAGTACCATACCCATCATCCATTTGCCTCCGAAAGAAGCAGGGGCGGGTTTATAGGGCGTTGTTATTTGTTCTACTTGGAATTACGCCCCTCCTTTTTATTACAAATTTCGATAAGGTCTAAACCTCAACCAGATCATTTCGAGTCCCACTGGTTAGATACGAGTATTAAGTTTTGAATCCCCGCCAATAAAAGATGAGACTTTTCCTTTTACCTAGGTATTTGGGTACCTTATTTCAACTTACTGGTAGGGTTACATCAAACTTCAACATGGTCCAATATTCAAGCAGATTAAGAGGGTAAATCCTACATAGCATCTTTCATGAGCATAGAACTGTATTTATGAGATCCCAGCACTTTGCATTGTTGCGTGATTAAGACATTTTTCTAGCGTGTTACCAACATACAGGGCAAAAACTTGAGGGGTGATGCGTCCTTTCGGGTATTTCTGGCTATTTCTGCGTGATGAACAAATCTTTAAGTTTTTCGGTGTGATGGCATGATGAGGGGTGCAGCATGGGCTGGGGGGGGGGGCACTCATATGATCTGGCCTACGTCATGTGCCGCGCTTAAGGGTAGGGTTTTTCAGCATCCTAAAATGCACTGGCAAGGGTCGAATTTTAAAACAAATTCAAAATAATTGATAAAAAAAAAGGTTTTTACTTCTCGTTTGTTTGAAAAAGTTTCTTTTGTCTGATAATTACAGCTTACAAGAATAATTTTCTCAGTTTTTCTTTGAAACAGAAAATTTCCCAAGCTTCTTTTTTCACGCAGATTTACAGCTAAAAAATATAGTGCACTATAAGGGTTGGGTAAATCATGAGAAAATGCACTGAAAGGGTACCTTTTCAGCCATATATTGAACTGCACTGTAAGGGGACCTTTTCAGTCATATTGAACTGCACTGTAAGGGTACGATTTTGAAAAGCAGATTTTGCGCGGCACATACCGTCGTTTCGAAATGGAGTGCCCCCCCCCCCGGAGCATGGAGGGGGCACATTTGCTATATCCCAACGTCAATATTCTTTTATTTGATTTTAGTTCGTCCCTATTTGCGTCTAGATACCTCAAGTAACTAAAGATCAATCTCGTACCCAGAGAAACTGGACGTGATACAATCGTACCTTTCGTGATCGCTATAGAGCCATAAAAAGAGCAAACTAAAATACTGGTTTCGAATTTGACTGAAGACTACTATTCCAAAATGTTTTGTCCAGTTGATTGAACTTAAAATACGGTGAGTATGAGATCAATTCATTTCTTAGTACCTTTAGGGATCAACGAGGTATTTGTCTTACGTAGAAGCTGAAAACTGTGGGGTCAATCACCTTTTTAAGAGTAGTTTTTAGTGTATATATCAAGAACGGGAACTATTGGTGTCCATCCAAAATTGGGGCTTCGGACTTAGATCGTGTATATGTACGGTATTAGCTCTTATTTATATCGATATTCCGGCGGTTCCGGTTCACTTTTTTTTGCTTGAGAAAGTTTGATGATTCATCTCTCGCCCCATTAGGGTCTTCAAACTCAATGGATTTGAAGGAGTTGATCCGCGATCACCACCGAACAAAAGGAAAGAAAAGAGGTAGCATTTGTGTCAATACCACCCAGTACCATCATATCAAAATCCTTTGTCCTATTGTTATAACATCAAAGAGATTTAGTGATAAAAAGGGGTATAGAATTGAATGGCAAGCTACTGTTCAGTGTTTGCAAGTTGAGGGAAGAATTGAAACGTACAAAGAGGCTTTTTTGAGTGCGTATCACACCGCCTAACTATGGTCGGTCAAAATTGAATAATAATAAGTCACTCCCGTGCTCAAATATTTAAGTCAATAAGTTAAAAAGATTACAGTTCAAATATTATATCTTAGAGTGTAAGTGTTAGAGAGATGGGGATACAATATAAGAAAAGTATGAGTCGCCCCTAAAACTAGTTTCTACTCAGCTTGGCAAATAAGTATCATAAAGTTTTTATTTTTTTGCGGGGATCGTATCCTTGTAACAAATTTCTATACGGTTTTCAAATGAATTTTCTAATCAATGGGAAAGGGGAAATCTAAGTTGTTTATGTTTTCCTATGTGACTTTCGGGGGACTTTCGCCTGGAATATCAGATCCTTTTTTATGCTTGCTTTTAACTTTTCTTGCTCTTTTTTTCCCTTGTTATTATAAACCTGTAAAATTTATATAAATAACGACATTTTTTTGTTTTTGTATTTAGTAATAGTTTAGAAAGTCTTTTTTTTTCTAAAAAGACCTCCATTTTGATTTTTGTGTGTTTTGCACTACGTTTCTGACACATGCGATTTTTTGTCTAGGGACTTGTCTTTTTTTTGAACGAGAGAACGAAAGCGTTTCTACCGGCTGTTCTGAATAATTAATTAATTACACGGAAAATTTTTTTACCATTTCGCTTCTCATGGAGAGAAAAAGTTAACAATTTTTTTCTCCTGTTTTCGTACCGAAAGAGAGTGAGACGGCGTCTTATTGGGAACCATGTGGAATGTTGTCTTAGAAACATGGCACTATTTACCCAGTCCCTAATTATTCACGAGTTGCAATGTAAACAAAGCATGGGAGATACACCCACACCCAAACACAAAGCAAAATCATTAAGTACCGATACAATATTTTCTATAAGAACAATTTTATGAGAACAACATTGCTTAAAATATGAACAATCTAAGAACAATGTTGTATCCTGTAGTTTTTTTAATTTCAAGTAATATCAAGACTTAACCGAGTAAAACATGAATTAAAGTACCTCAATTTATTCTTAAAATAAGAACAGGATAAGAATCGTTCGAGGCTCAAGGTGCCAAAATAATAAGAACATTCGAATCTCGATAAGAATAAATTGTTCTTATAAAAAAACCTGTACATAAGAAATTAAATTATTCTCGGTATCTCCAAAGTCGGTTTTCAAAAATATTGAAGAAAAAAAATTACATGTTTTCACATGGAAGATAAAGATTGCACCTTGCAAGCGGTCTTATTATTTTACTTCCCAGTAATTATTGTCCGCAATCAAGTGATTACTTAATTACATACGTCTGATCAAACTAATTATGTTTTTATTATATGATAAAAAGCGGCAACAGGATTCGAGCTAACCCGTCAACACGCGCCCCTTGACCGACTTAATTATCTTTTTCTTTCATTTTTGGCGATTTTCTCACGTTAATTTCTGCTTCATTTTAAAAATTCAATCTAAATTTTAAGTCAGTATTACATTGTAAATTTTCGAAGTTAGCTGATTGTAGTTACATGTATACAAGAACAAATATTATAAGAACATAAGGCTTCAATGGCTAAAATATTAAGAACAAGTTAAGAACATTTTAAGGGTTTGTGGACTCTAAAACATCCAAATTCTTAGAAAAATGGACAAGATTATTTAATGTCCTCAAGATATTTCTAAAATTTTTGATATTTTGTAGATATCTCGGATATTTTGCCGTAATTTCCAAAAAATTTGTATGTTTTAAAATTCGCAAAACTTAAAATTTATTACAATTCTTTTAAATTCTATATTCTTAAATTTGGCTGAGGCTTAGTTGTTCTTATTTTTTTCAATAACTCGTTGAAAAAAATAAGAAAAACTAAGCCTCAGCCAAATTTACTTTATCTGATATGATGGTGGATTGGCGGCCGCCCACACTAAAGATCTAAAGGAGGAGGCCAATTCCCATCAACATCCCCAGTCGGTTTCAACTTCCCTTATGCGTAGACCTAATAATATTTCGGTTGGACCTGTCAGTCCCCAACAAGGGCATGGTTACACGCTTTTTTTTATATAAGAATACACTTTATAAGAATGTCCATGATGAAAATGGCCAAAAAATTAAGAATAAACTAAGAATATCACCATCATGGAATTTTGGGACGTATGCACTAAATGTTAAATCTAGACTGAATTAGGATCCTAACCTAAGAATGCTGTAAGAATATTTTAGGATGATTTTCCCAAAAAAGTTAAGAATATCCATGATGAAATGGATTTACACCATTCTTATAAAAAAAAAAGCGTGTACCAGGTCTCCCGCTGCAGAATCCTTGACGCGGTCAAGACAAAATTCCGTAATCTAAACCTTCCAGATGTTGAAAGTTTCTCGACCTTCAGAGCTTTTAGTGGGTCGGACGAAAATTTCTGCATCCGGGCGTGCCAGATGAAAGTTTACTGGTCATATACTGTCCTGACAGAAAATTTCCTTTACCCAACTAGGCCCAGACTTTTTGTCTCAATTTCAAGGATAATTTTTTGGAGGAGGGGACCAAAGAAGTGTGATGTCGTCATTCAAAATTGAGTTCATGTGTTATTTATTTACTTTTGCCATGTTGGGAAATTATAATGAAAAAATTGGTGTTAGTCAGGAGCAGTAGGGTGGTCCCCTTCTCTTCTCTTTGTCTCTTTTAACGAACAAATTTTTGTTACCTTGGTAATAATTTTGTCGAGACCCCCGATTTAATGTGAATTTATCAGCCGAAAATTTTACCGGATAGAAATTTTTAAAGTTTTCTTAAAATTTTCAGCCTTTTTATAGTATTTTGGTATAACTTGTCAAGAGACATACAATTTATTAAGTCTGAAAGCGTTCAAATGTTCTTACGATATATGTTTGGTCTTTTGTTCTTTTATGCTTTGTTGCTATACCAGTGGCGTTGTGGCAGGGGGGGGCCTTTTTGAAGGGGCGCCGAATAGCAAGGGGCGCCAAAAAATAATCTAACTGCGCCCCAAGACTAATTTGCTGACAACAATATTGAAATCATAAACCAACAATTTTTCCGCTCCCTTCGCTCGCATTACAGTTTCTTTTCACTCTAGCAAGTGTCAAATTTGTCTATTTTTATTTTGTGATTTAGGGTTATCTTGGCAGTCGATTTTTAAAAATTTTCTAGTCGGCCCCAACCATGGTGGGGCCTGTTTTTCCCTTTTTCCATTCATCAAAGATATATCTACTCTTCTCCATTAAATATTTCCTTCCTCATTATGCCTAGGCAAATGAATTACACGTTGTTTTTTTTTATAAGAACGTCAAAAATTTTCGAAGCCTTCGGACGTTCTTAGTTTTTTGGATTTGAAGCGTAAAAATGTTCTTAAAATGTTCTTATTTTCAGCATTTTCTGAGCATTTTGATGTAATTTCTTAAGAAAATGCATGTTTTTAAGTCTCAAAAGCCTTAGAATGTTCTTAGAATGTTCTTAAATTTTTGAGCCTCGAAGCCTTATGTTCTTATATAGTTTGTTCTTATAAAAAAAAACGTCTAGTAAAAGTTTAGAAACTGGTGGGTGAGGGCACCACTTTGGAAAATTGGGGGGAGGGCCATTTAAAAAAATGACTTTGGCCCCTCCAGAAAAATTTTCCCACAGCGCCACTGGCTATACGTGTTTTTTTTATAAGAACAAATTTACAAGAAAGTAAGGTTCCAATGACCAAAATACTAAGAACAAGTTAAGACATTTTTAGGCTTAAAAATCAAAAAGTTAAGAACATCTGAAAATTTGAAATTTGAAGGATAAAAAAACGTATTCACTCTTTAATAAAGGAATAATCAGCCTCGAAATCGTCAAAAATTTGAACAATTTAAGAATAATGCGCCCGGAATTGCTAAATTTCGATAAATTTTAAAAATCAAAGTAGATTTAATACATGAAAATACCTCCATCCCTAAAGATAAGAATAAGATAAGAACATTTTGAGCCTCAAAGCTGGGGTAAGAACAGCTTTAACTTAACAAAAATTTACTGTTCCCCTTAAAAAAAGTTTATAGTACTGCAGTGACCGTTAATTCATAAAATGATGTTTTGTTTATATTTTTACGGGATAAAGTTTCGTAATTATTTCTCGATATCCTGTTATCCAATTTTCTTGGAAAAGAAGCGAAACTTGGATCACGACCACTCTCAACCTATGACGAATACCCGGAATTTTTTCTTGACTTTAGTAACTTTTTCGTTTTCGGTTGATCAGCGGTTCGTAAGCTTTTTTATATTAGCAGAAACAGAATTTACTTTCATTTAATTAATTTCCTAATGACTCACTCCTCAAGAAATTTAAGTTTTTTCCGCAAGAAATTCGAGTTCTTTTATATTTTAGGCTTCACCTACAGACCAAATGTCAATAAAAAACCCGTCCAAAGACTTTACACTTCACTGGCTGTGTTTACTTACAAACCTCAAGCGTGGAGGATTGAAAAAATTGAAGAAATTTTTATTTACACAAAATTTTGATCGTCTGAAGGGCGCACAAGTGCAATGTAAATAATAAACCGCCGTTATAAATCGGAAAATATTTTTTGGATTTTTGTTGTCATTGTGTAAAAGTATCTTCCGTCGTTCCCTAATAAAAGAATCATTATTTAATTCAAATTAGTTGGAAAAAACCGTTTGATCGTTTTTTGGCGCTATTTTTTAATAATTTCAGTCAAACTTTTTCGCCGTCAGGCCAGGTCAACCTTTTACTGAAAGAAAAACCGAAAATGATTTCACCTGCTTTAGTTTCTTCCTCTCGGCATATTTTTTTCTTCATTTTTTCTTGTTTTTGATCTTTTCTTTTGTTTTTACCATTTCCCCCCATATTCCAACAACACCGAAACTGTCTAAAATCAACCCACTTGTGCCTAAGTACAGCGGTCGCCAAACGAAAAAACTTTCTGTTTCAAACACTTCTTAGCGACCAGCGGTGGAGCCGGCTTAGAACACCTAGCAACAAAGCATCTTTTGTTTTCTCTTTAAATCTCTATAGAAAACTTTCCTATAGATCTCCTCCCATCTTAAGGAAATCTATACATCTATTATAGGGTCAGCGGAGATACTAATTTAGACCAGCGGTTCCAAGAAGTACCTTTTAATCCACTTCTTTATATCTATTGATATAATAATTTTCCTCTTCTATTCATTCACCCTTAACCTATTGTTGTTCTTTTCAAGTTTGTTTGCCTTTTGACTTTGACTTTTTAACAACAGATTTAAGTCTGAACAAGTCTGAACAATAGCTTTTTTAATTACAACAATAAACTTATGACGTCAAAAGATGAAACGTCATAAATACTTGAAGGTCCCTTTAAATTTTGTATTATAAATTTTATATTGATCATTTTGCAGTTGTAATTTCATTCATTTTACCACAGCCATTGAAAAATTCGGAGATTATTTACTGATTAATTTCAGCCGCTGGTCTGGACTGTACGGCTAATGTAAATAAATGGTGAAATAAATGGGAGTGAACTTTTCGAACCCCCAGCTTGGACTCCGCTGTACCGTCTACGTTTGAGGGTACCATTTGGTTTCTGGAAAGTTCAAAAAGCCATCTAAGGAGGGATTATGAACTTTTGAATGAAAACGGACGGATATTGTGAGTGTTTTTCGATCGAAAATTCTTCATAACGTTATTGGACGTCATTCATCTTTTGATTTTCATAATTTCGACTTTCTATATTTCATATGAACACCTTTGGTATCGCACAATAGATTAAAGTTCCTACCCCCTCTCACGCCTGCAACTTTATTATTACGCCTGGTGGTATTCCGGTGGTTTTTGTTTTTTAGATCAAAAATGCTTCAATCATCAGAAATTTTCCATTAGATATCACAATTTTTTTTAACCCACTCACAAAACAGCAAAGTTTCGAAAGCACATCAGAAAATGTAAATTTTTGAAGAATAATCAAAAAAAATTTGAAAGTTATGAAAACACAAAACAAAATCACAAAGTCATTTTCAGCTAATATATTATTTACAAATTCAAATTCCCCTTGATGAGCCAAGTTAAATTATCTCATTTTCAAAAATTCAAAAAAATAAGAACAATTCAAGGACAATGCTGCTGAGCCTGGAATCAGTGTCGTGGTGGCAGGGGGCCAGGGGGCCAGGCCCCCCAGCGGACCCCTTTTGAGAAGGGGCGCCCAAAAATAAGGGACGCCAAGAAGGATTTTTCAGGCGCCCATATCGAAAGATTGACAAATGAAAAAACATAAATGGCGCCCCTCATCACCTCAAAAACTGAACATTTTCTAGCTCGCTTCGCTTGCACATTCCCTTTTTTGTGTTCATAATGAGCGTATAGAGAGGGGCGCCAAAAACAAAAAATCTTTAAAAAGGGCGCCATATTTGCCTTAGCCACCCCAGAGAAATTTTCCTATCACGCCACTGCCTGGAATGCTTACTTTTAAACAAATTAAGGTTCGAATTAGTAAAAAATTGGATCTTGATCCTAGATTACATAAGTTTTAGCCCTAGAAATATGAATATACAAGAAATCATCAAAAATTTACCGGTTCATATGAAAAACGATGTAATACAATTAAATTTTCCCTGACAGATTTAAAATCGACTCTCATATCGTCACAAGATCGACGCATGATCAAAGCAATCAATTATGTCATCAGATTCACCATAATTACCATTAAAAGCATATTGAGTCATGGTTAAGTCAATCCACTCTTACATCACAATCCCCAGAATCATCGTAAACACCATCAAATTTACTAGAGCTGACAATTTCAAAATCAGACTCATCACGATCATCAATTCAGATGTAAGATTCACAAAGAAAGAATCAAATTAATCATTCAATTCTTCATCCAACCATCAACTCCAATACTCATATTATTTACAAATATTTACAAGTTCATTTCATTTCTGGTGAAACTAATATCAGATAAACCATCAACTTCATCATCGTAGATTCTTCAGCACCAGAATTATACTATTCATGATATTCACCACTGCAATGACTAGACAAAATTATGGAACTTTTCTGTGTTTTTTTCCCACCCAATACGTCACTTAAACAATGGAATAAAAATTAAAAAATCTAAAAGTTCTCAGAAGACTTTCCAGTGCTGCATATCATGAATACCGCAACCAATGACTAGAACCATCATAATTACAATAGAACTTTCAAATTTCCTATTTGAACCACAAAAACTATCACAAGTTCCTCTAATACGCCAAAACCATTAGATGGGTTACATCAGTCTCACTTAAGACCTATCTTTGCCTCAATCAACTGCTTCGATCATCTAAAAACATGTTTAATTAGCCATGTTCTTTTGAGTAAATGATGTCATGTCACTAAGGAAGTCTTTATAGGTGAAAAAGACAGACAATCAGGTCATTCTTAGTCCTTTAGATTTACGGGGCCTTGAACCCCACCATCAGAGTCACCAAAACCATCAACCGATACTTCAAATTCGCCGAGATAATTAAATTTGTTTTGAAATTCGCCAGGAGCCGTCAAATCAATCACTAAAGTGTTTTCAGATATAATTGGCAGTGGAAACAAGAATGCCTGTAACTTTTGATAGTCCGATATAATTGTGGAAATGCTTAGTGTTTTGGGAATTAGCAAAGTTCTTTAATTACTTAGAAATAAGAAAGGCAATATAGGTTCAATATGCTTAACGTTTCAATAAAAACAATCATATTGTGATTTCACTTTGTTTCGAAATAATCAATGATACCAATAATACGAATACATCAACACTTAACACTTTTATTTGCACTGCTCAAAAAAAATAACATAACCCCCGTTTTTAGTAAAAAAGTTAGAGATTTGATATTTCAAGGGGTACCAAGGGGTATTTCGGGTTCCATATCTTCCGAAGGACTTTTTCGTTTGCCTTTAGATTTGACAACCTTCTTCTCCTAAGGTTGAAATACCACTGGTGTAAAAATGAACGTTGTAGCATGAGTAGAAAAAAAGCTCAATTTTTGCAATCGTAAATTTACCGTCATATTTGATCATCAAAAGTTACAGTTATATCTGGATAAGCTTTATTTCAACACTGCATCAAATTCACCAGAATGATGGAGTTTATTGTTATTGTAAATTTGATGCAAAGAATCCTTCAGATTAACCAAAACCATTCATTCTGTCTGATTCTCCAAAACCAATCAAATCTACCATAAAGCAGTACTTTCAACTCTGCGTTAAGTTTACCAGAACCATCAACTCATCCTTCAGATTACCAGAACCATCAACTCATCCTTCAGATTCACCATAACCACCAACTCCTCCTTCAGATTCACCAGAACCATCAACTCCTCCTTCAGATTCACCAGAACCACCAACTCTCCTTCAGAACCCATCCTCCTTCAGATTCACCGAACCACAACTCCTCCTCCAGATTCACCAGACCACCAATCCTCGCTTCAGATTCACCCAGAACCACCAACTCCTCCTTCAGATTCACCAGAACCATCAACTCCTCCTTCAGATTCACCAGAACCACCAACTCCTCCTTCAGATTCACCAGAACCATCAACTCCTTCAGATTCACCAAGAACCACAACTCCTCCTTCAGATTCACCAGAACCACCAAACTCCTCCTTCAGATTCAGATTCACCAGAACCATCAACTCCTCCTTCAGATTCACCAGAACCACCAACTCCTCCTTCAGATTCACCAGAACCACCAACTCCTCCTTCAGATTCACCAGAACCATCAACTCCACCTTCAGATTCACCAGAACCACCAACTCCTCCTTCAGATTCACCAGAACCATCAACTCCTCCTCCAGATTCACCAGAACCACCAACTCCTCCTTCAGATTCACCAGAACCATCAACTCCTCCTTCAGATTCACCAGAACCATCAACTCCTCCTTCAGATTCATCAGAACCACCAACTCCTCTTTCAGATTCACCAGAACCATCAACTCCTCCTTCAGATTCACCAGAACCATCAACTCCTCCTTCAGATTCACCAGAACCATCAACTCCTCCTTCAGATTCACCAGAACAATCAACTCCTCCTTCAGATTCACCAGAACCATCAACTCCTCCTTCAGATTCATCAGAACCACCAACTCCTCTTTCAGATTCACCAGAACCATCAACTCCTCCTTCAGATTCATCAGAACCACCAACTCCTTCAAATTCACCAGAACCGTCAACTACTCCTTTAGATTCACCATAACCATCAACTCCTCCTTCAGATTCGCCAGAACCATCAACTCCTCCTTCAGATTCACCTGAACTATCACTCCTCCTTCAGATTCACCAGAACCACCAACTCCACCGTCATATTTATTATCACAAAAAGCATCAACCCAAAAAACCTGATGACAAAGTGCTCAGACCCCCCAATACAAGATCTCCAAGCTCAAAGATTAGAACAATCAACTTTGATTAATTTTGTCAAAACAATTAACGCCATTTCAAACACATGGTGCGCCAGTCGGACTGGAACGTAATCACGCGGGAAAAGTGAGCGTAGGAGTTAGGTAAACGTGCGAAGATATTTTGTTAATCAGCAGCCTTTCACTAACTGTTATTCGTTCTCCTACGCAGCTCCTATTTTAGCAAACGCCCTCCGACTCATGATTAATTAATTGACTGATTTGCTAGTCTATAAAAACATCAGATTCATAGCTTATTATGTCTCCCAGACCCGTTTTAGCCTCGATGGCATTGCTAGAACAACAAAATATAATTAATTAGCCTAATTTAGTCAATCACCGTCTTTCGAGTAAATGATGTAATGTCATTAAGGAAGTCGTTGAAAATAAATGAGAAAAAAAGAAGACATACAAGGTCATCATTCATTTCCTAAGTCCGTTGAGAAAATGCAAAGTTTTCTTCCTTTTGGTGGAAATTGGAAGAAAATATTGTGGCACGTCAATGCGTGATTTATCACTAGACATTCTTTGCCACGGAAAGCCATGTGACATCTTTTTCAACCAATAAGATTTAATAATTTGGAGGGTAAAACAAACACTATGGTTTAACTCACTAAAAGATTATGTTTACTAAAACTACATAATTAATTTTTAGTAAGTACCCCAGTTCTGACGTCATGCCGTGGCGAAGAATAAAAGAACTTTTAAATTATGATGTTACTAGGTGCTTCCATATTTTTCATCATAAATTCAGTTCATAAAATTCAGTCCTTCGAAAATCTAAAACTGATTTGGGTGAAGGGAAAATACCATGGTGTTCTAAGTTTAAAATACTCAAATAAAAGTTACAAAGTACCCAATTCTCCTACACGTTGTAGGGGGGTTCAGAGGGTATCCGATTCTGCAATTCCGCTATTTTTTCCCCAATTACCGTCAAACCGCTAAAAAGAATCAAAATCCTCCACTGAAAATTCCTTTGAAATTCAAGGATTTTGTCAAGAATTCTTGAAATTTTGAATTTTTTTTGCCGATTCCACAATTCCGCAAAACTTCTGGCTAAATTCCACTCCGCACAAAAAAGGGCCGATTCCGCTCTCTCTCCCCTGTTGTACAGGTTTGAGTCAAGAATTTTGATTTTGGGTCTTTTTTTTTCTTTACAGTTAAAAATAATCAATATTCACAAAATTAATACAAATAAAAATTTTAACAGCACAGTTTGTAACTTACTAGTAGTTTGGTATTTGGTATTTGACTCGTTTAATACACCCCTGTCTCACAGACCTGGTGGAACTTTTTTCTTCAGTGGGGATAAAAATCCCTATGAAATCTCAAAGGTTAAAAAATCCAGTGTGGATGGTTTTGGAGTGCAATTTTTAGACATTGATTTTTGAGTAGGGATGAAATCAAAGTCGATGTATTTTCCCACCGAGGACCAAGTCTTTGCAAATTTTTTCAGTGGGGCTGGGGTCCCAGTGAGTCTGTGAGACAGGGTTGTTTTGATTGGAATATTTATTTGTAATAAGCGAAACTGATGCCACTATCAGCACACCAACGATCAAGGACACTCCATCCAGTACAATCAGAATTAGGTTTACAATAATCAGCATAGATTCTTCCTCTGTTTCCACCTGTTTCGATGAATAATGCATTTGGTCCGGTATGACCCCACCAACATAAACATTTGCCTTTGTATTCACCTAAACAGTAAAAAAAGAAAACTATATCCTTTATCTTTTTCAAATACTTTTGGTCAAAAGTGCAGTTCAACTTATTTAAACTTTACGTCAGATCACGCCAATGAATTGCTTCATTTTTCTTTTGACCAATAGCATGGAAGCTTTGTTCGAAAAAGTACGATCGTAGCGCGCGCAAGTGGAGACCGGCCTGGATGCTTTTTAAGGGAGTTTCTCCAGGCAAACCAAAATAGTCCAGAAAAAAATGTGTCTGTAAAACTTCTAGCATGGAATTTTATATGAAATTTTGACCTACCATCAGTAACGCAACTTCCTACTTGGCTTTGACATCTAGCATCACACGTGTAAAGACAAGGTTGATGCTGATTTTTCGATAGCGACGGATTGGCTGGATTGTCATTACAAGTCAATAAACAGTGCGATGCTTCAACCCGGCTGTTATCCTTTGCATATGGTTTGTTATCAGGTCCCGTATATCCCTTTTTACATAGACAGTAACCATCATCCTGACATTCTCCTTCAGGTGGTTGACATAGTCGATTGCATTTATTTGTTAGTGTCGTTGAGGGGCAGCTGTCGCTACATGCTGAAAAATACCAAACAAACACTTATCAACCAAAAGCTGTAGAAATTGGATTGAACTTCAGTTTATCAGTGTTGAATGTCGAACCTCGGACCATCAGGGGAGATTGAAAAGGAGAAAGAAAGGAAAATTTTGGGAATTTTACAATTCCAGGGTCCAAAAAGGTACCTTTAAACCTAATAAGGGTAGCCCCCCCCTTAGGCCAAATTGGTGCTGGGGCGGGGTATGTGCGATTATAATGGTCCCTTTTTCACACCCTCGAAAGTACCATCATCTCGCAAACCTAGTACCCTCCCGGAAGGGTAGCACATACTTGCACCCTTTACTTGCTAAGGTGTACCCCTTCATAGGTTTAGAATCAGATAATCTGTTACCTGTAATTGCAATCAATGCACTGATGATTATAACACTCGAAAATTCCATTTTTCTTCTTTTCAATTTTGTTCCAGTTAGCCTTTCTTTCTTCAAATATAAACCACTGATTTCAATTAGCCTCTATTTATATACGTGCCAAAGTGCTGTTTTATACCGGAAACATTAAATTTCGTCCTGTTTGACTTTTGTTTTTAGGACATGTAACTAGTTTCAGTTTTTTTTATATAATTAGAAGATCATTAAATGTTGAAATTAATTGTATGGAAGTCATTAATCAAATTTTACGACCCTATTACAAGTTTGGCATGGAAGCCATTGTTTGTTTGTTTCGTAATCTAAATCGTTTTCTGTTTACATTTTTGAAACATAATTTTTGTGAAATTTATGAAAATAGAAAAACATCCTGTCATAAACTGATTTTTTACGAAAAACTTGAAATCCTACGTCAAAATTTTCTTCGAATTTAGTTTTCAATAATGGCTTTTCATCTCTTTTTCATTTTCGAGTCTTCAATATTGATTTTGTTGAGTTATATTTCTGATTGTCTTCAACAACTTCAACCAAATTCATTTTGGGTTCCACCATCTCCCCGAAAGTGAAAACACTTGGCTTATCTTGGCTTTGTACTTCAACGAAAAGTATTCTTGTATTTTCAAAGGAAAACTGTTCCTTGTTTCAAATAAAAACTATCTTTGTATTTCAAAAGGACACAATTCTTGTATTTCCTAGTATTTTCAAAGGTAAACTATTCTTGTATTTTTATATTATGTACTAAGGACAACGACTTTTCAAAGGAAATCAATCTTTAGATTTTCAAAAAAGTCCTGTGATTTGAAAGTGAAGAATCGTTGTATTTTCAAAGGAAAATATTTCTTGTACTTTCTAAACTTTCTAAGGACAACAATTTGAGTATTTCAATGGAAAACAATTTTGTGTTTTCTGACCCAGATTTTACGAAAATTAAAAAAGGCGGAACGATTCCACCTGAAAGATTTGTGTTCAAAACTGGCGGCATAAATATTTTATTGCTAAATTAATTGTTCAAGATGATGCTAGAAATGTCACTAATCCAAAATCAGTACCAAAACTAAAATCGATTCGACATTCTTCTTTTATGGAAACCATGTCATTGTAATAAATTACGTCAAGAACATCACTTGCCTCGTTTTCAAATAATTTCCATGGTGATTAACTCCCAGCGGACTTTATTAAAACTACTTTCTATTTATAAAAAAATCATTTGATTCCTCAAAAGACATAACCACCATGGTAATTGTTTGAATACCAGGCAAGTGATGTTCGTCACGTAATTTGTGAAAAGGTATATTAAGAACAATTTTCTTGAGGCTGGTTTCCACATTTTACCAATAACAGTGGACATTTAAACCGAATGGAGTTGAATCTACCTGGTTAAAGCTAAACAAAAATACTTGACACGGTCATATTAAAGTTTTTTTTGTGTTTTTTTATTATTTTATGAAGAAAGAAAAAAATATACATAGAAAAGGTTTTTTAAGGTATTATAAGCCAATAAGGGGGAAATTCAATAGATTGTTTAGAAGATAGAATGATGAGTTGTGAGGTTATGGCATGAAATGATTGATTGGGTAAGTGTGTCGATGGATGACTGATTAAATAGTAATTCAAGTGGACGCAGAAGAGTAGGAATAGCAGATTGTAGAAAAGATAATGGATGTAGAGTAGGTAGGTCAAATGCAATGACATTACAGTATTATACGGCTTATTAAGGGTTAAAAAATTTAAAAATTATTGAGCAAGATTTGGTTGTCGTCCAGCGACTTCATTTTGTTCATTTGTTGCGTGTTGTGTGCTATCATGTTCATTGATAGATGCTGCAGCTTCATTATTGGTGGTGCTATCAGTTTCCATTGCAGTGGATGTGCAGCTAACAATAGTGGTTACACTAAAAGTCAAATTTGGCTTTTTAACCTTTTGTGGTCCTTTGGCTAATGTTGCTTCGTTAATAGATAAGATGCTTGGAACAACATCTGACGTTGGAATAACTTCTTGGCTTTCGGCAACATCGTATTTGCCTACTGAGGGCCCTTCCAAGATGCATTCTTCTGTTGATCCCACGGCTTGGCTTTCGGTGACATCAACGTGTACATTTAAGACACCCTCTGGCTTTTTGGCTACTGCCTGGCTATCAACAGCGTCTATTTTTTGTGCGTATCGCGTGTTTAAGACCCCTTCTGGCTTTATGGCCATAACTTGGCTTTCGGCAACACTTATTTTCTGTGGGTGCGTGCTCAAGGGTCCTTCTGGTTTAGGAGCCAGGGCTTGGCTATCGACGATGTCAATTTTTTGTGCTGAGTGTACGCTCATGACGTCATCTGGTTTTTGGGCGACGGCTTGGCTCCCGAGAGATTTTTGAGCCGATGCGTCATTATCTTGTGGAGTTATATCCAGATTATTGGCACCAGTCTCTGTGACGATCACAATTTTTGGTTTAGGAGCCACGGTTGGGCCCTGTGCAATTGTAACATTTTCACCAGAAGGAGTGCTTGGTGGTGTGATTATGATTTCAGGTATTATGTAGATGCATTTGTTTGTACTTACTGATGTTACAACATCTTTGTCTTGCTCTGGTGTAACTACATCACCAGCATTTGAGTTAATTGCTGGTACTCCTGTAGTCACATTGGATGCTTTATCCGCTGAAGCCCCTGTTTTACCAGAATTTTCACATTCAATAGAACCACAGTTAGAAGTTGCTGAGTCAGGGTTTTTGTCGACAGCTTTTGGTGATTTTGAAGCATTGGTGCTGCCTATGTCGTTTAATTTAGCGTCCATTAGCGGAGCTTGTCTGGAAGATGAAGCCTCCGTATCCTCCACATGCCTGAGTGCGCCATCTTGTTGCCTAGCAACAGGTCGCTCGCGTTCTGCTGGCTGGGAGCGAGAGGATCTGCAGCTAAACAGTTTTTTACATTTCTTCTTGAAGGTATTATTCTTCATGTATTGTAATTCAGCCCAAAGCTGTTCGATGGTGGCCTCGTTTTCGTCCAGCTTTTCATAATGCTCCATTTTTAACAATGTCAACTCCTTGATTCTGTTTCTCCGTTGGTTAATGTCGTTGTTCAGTTGCTCAATTAACTGAGCTTGCTCAGTCGATTTTGTTTTGTAATTCTGAATTGTCTTGTCCTAAAGATAAATCAATTTAAAGATTTGCTTGCGTATTATTAAGTTATAGTTTTTGTGCCTTTGGGGTGTTGAAATATCAAAGGGACTGAATTTCACTGTTAAGATTATCGATGGACACAAATATAGCTCTGTTATGATGATATAGTTTCGAGCATACCGTTGAGTAAGTGTACGTAGATACTTTCAACCAAATTGATGCTATTTTTAGTCAAAAGTCTGTCAATAGGCTTTTCCAGAAAAAAATTGAAAATGGGATAGGGTGGAGGATATAACATTTCTTGGAAATTTAACCCCGGACATTGTGACCTTTGACACCCCTGACAGCAGGTCTAACTCTCTTGAACAAGCATCAGTTGACCCCTGTACATTTAGAATTTGTTTGGGGTACAGAGCAAAATTGCCACCGGAAAAGGCAAATTTTGTAGATTTTTCACTACCCCGGACACTATATCAGCAATAACAAACAAAATAACATTCCATCCTACCTTATCTTTAATGGAAGATTCCAAAGCAGAAGATTTCTTTATCTCAATTAGCAATCTTCCAATAAGTTCTTGAATCTTTTTCTCCAGCTCCTTCACAATCTCATCTTTAGCTTTGATTGTCAATTGACTTTGTTTGGTAAATGTGACAAGATCCTTATCTTTTGTTTTCAAGGAAGCATCTTTGGTCTCGATGACCATTTCTTTAGCTTCTAAAGCTTTTTGTTTAGCTTCTAAAGCTTTTTCCTTCTCTTTAATATCCTCCTTAAGTAGCTGGATGGTGTTGCGGCAGATACCGTTTTCAGCATGCACGTGGCGAATCAATTCCGCGTTTTCCGTTCGCTCTACAGCGAGTGCGTCGATCAATTGATCGCTCTTAAGGATGCGTTTTAGAAGCTCATCTATTTTGGATGCTTCAGGTCGTTCTTCAGTTATTGCACCCAAACGGTGCAAAGATTGGTTGTTAACAGCGACCAGTAACTCTGCATCCTTTTTCAAATCGTCCCGTTCCGAACAGATTAATTGCATATGTTGTTTTAACGTTGCAACTTCGTTCTCCTTGAACTTCAATTTCTATAAAAAAAGATATATTGATAAGAAAAGACATAAGTCTAGGGCTAGATTGGCTGAAAAGTTATCCAAGATATCATATTGGAACACCGCCTTTCAAATACTTTTTAACTCGACAAAATCCTTTCCCTTGTTTACATATAGATTCATTGAGTTCTAGGCCGATGGCTAGATGTAAAACTTCGACCTAATTAAACTTACTTTAGGCGTACACACTTTCGCGAGCAGAAACTTTCGCGAGGTCGAAAAATTGCGAAATTTACGACATTTACTTTTTTTTACGAATTTGAGGAAAAAATGTTTTTCACGAGCATAAACTTTCGCAAATCGCCCTGATAAAAATTTTACTTTGGATTACTTACTTTACTTACTTAGACATTTACTTTCGCGAAAAAGGCCAAAATTCACGAAAATCGTGAAGGTTTCTGCTCGTGAAAAATTACGCCTAAAGTATGTTCACCATACACTAAAACAATTATAAAGGTTATTCAGTGATTTTATAATTTTATAGGCTGGAACAAATTTTCAAGGCAATGTTGATTTTGATTAGGCTTTTTAATGTCAACTTTTTTCAGGTCTAAATTCTTGGCAGCTCTCTCATCTAAAGTATGCTCTCTTTTATCCAGTGTATGCTACAAAAGTTGAAGCTGTAGTGGCCATTTCCAATAGCACTTATTTCTAAGCAATTATTAGTAAAATATTAGTCAAATAATTTGATTAATTTGTAATTATTACAATATCTTGGTAGACTTTATTACTGATGGTAAACCCGGTAAATAAAGTGTTAATTGTCACTTGAAACACAAGCCCGGCTGTGCTAAACTTAACCATAGAGGTATAAAGAAAACAGGAGTTGAATGTGTCGGTAATTGGTCGTTAAAGTCTTTTGATTTCTTTTATAAAATATATCAAAAGAAATTCTAAGCTCGCCCGATGAAATAAGACTTTTTAGTAGAACTCAAGTTTGCTCTGAACATTCTAATAATCAGTATTGAAGATTCTAGCCTTTTAATATACGAAAATTAGATAAAACTTCGTCCACGAAACAAATTTATGTTCCATTTCGCTATCCGTTCAATTTTGTTTTGAAAAGATATTTTCTCAAGCCAGAAAATGAAAAGTTCTTTATAAGCACACACGATTTCAGACTCAATTTGTAGACATAAAGTCGCTGGAGAATTTTGGAGGAAAGTATCAAGCAATAGAGTTCACCTGAAAGAAAACATTGATCGAAAAATCTTATCATTTGATGAAGGATTGCCAAGTTTACAGGCCTTTTTTTAGTCCAAATATTTTCTTACACTGATGTCAGAAACAATGAATCTCGTCTCATCTAATTTCTAAAGCTTAAATTAGCCAATAAGATTTAACCTATGGATAAAAGAGCTCATTAAAAATGCACGATATAATGAGATTATGAGCATGCATACATCGTAACTTTTTTAATCGTAGGGCGAGCTTGGTTACAATAGCATACTTCTCCTGTCTTTCTTTATACCTCCATGACTTAACTAATGCGGAACTATTGGCGAGGCTCCCCAGCGGTAACTCTGATCACGATACCACGGAATTTTTTGTCTTTAATCATGATCACGTAAAAATGCAAAACAAATGGACAATCACACATCTCTTTGAAAAAATCCAAATCACGCATCACGGCTCAAAAATCTTTCAAATCACGATCACGTTTTGACCTCTGATCACGCAATCACGAAGAAAAAATTTCCAAATCACGTACTTTAATGGGATAAATTTTCGCGGGGATTAAATTTCGCGGTTGAGCTCATCCGCGAAATTTTAAGATTTCGCGGGGATTAATTTTCGCGGATGAGGGATTTCCTGATTTTTCGCGGGGATTTAATTTTGCGGATTGGGGTACAAATTAAAATTTTTGAAAAGAATAGGGAATTTTGGAATAGGGCGATGAGATATATATTAAAACTATCAAAAGTTTAATTTAATTCCATGGTGCGGAGCTAAATTTTCACAGCCTATTTGGGAAAAAAGCGGAAGAGAAATTCGGGATAAGAAAATTAAATTGAAAATGAATTAGTTTTAGTTTCTCGTGTCAATTTAATTTCAAGCCAGTTGGATTACCCTCTTGCATTGAAAAGCTTTTAACAATAAGCGATCACTTTGGATAAAAGTTTTTCCAATACCTCTTCCGAGTTTGTAAATTTGTGAAGAAAATTTTGAGGAAAACGATTTTTTGCTAACAAGCATATCGAGGATTTGACCTTTTTCAAGGGTTGCGTGTCCTCATGTAGAAAAGAAAATAAAAAACGATAAAAATAGAAATTTCGCGGATTGCCAAAAAAATTAAAATTTTTCGCGGAAACTAATTTTCGCGGATGGGCCTTTTTCAAATTTCCAATGGGACTTATTTTCGCGGATGACACCCAAATCCGCGAAATCCGCGAAAATTAATCCCCGCGAAAATTTATCCCATTAAAGTAATCACGTAAACAGCTAGGGGGGCTCATTGATTCTAGCTCGTACTTCAAACTAAAATATACGAAGTTTCACTTATTCGATTTTTAAGAAGACTGAAAAAACATAAATCCTAAATATTCTTTCAAACAATTATTTCGAATCATTAATATTTGAATAAAGTAGAGAAAAATTAACTTTGCTAGAGTTGATCGTTGTTGTTTCTATTACATACACATACTATTTGACCCGGGGGTGGGTACTTAAAAGGCAAAAATTGGTGCTGGGCCCGGTGCTGGGTATGTGCGTGCCTTAAGGGTCCGTTTTTCACCTTCCAAAGTCTCTCTAAGAGTCAGGGTTTGGAGGTCCGGCACGAGCATACCCAGCATCCATCAACCCTAGTACCCCCGGGCTATTTACTAACTGTCTAACAATAACTACAATACAATATGGAGACAACAACAATAACAACAATAACTATGGAGATATACTAATAGAGTTACAAAAAAAAATTAAGGATTATATCAAAGAAGTACAAAGAAAATATAATGGCACAATTGAAAATAAAAAAATTTAAAAAGAATGAAAAACTAATCTACCTCCAGCATATCATGGTATGCCTTCTCGAAATTAAATGTGGAAGATTTCTTTGATGAACGGCTGTTGTTCCTAGAGCTAGCTCTAGGCACATACTCAAAGACTTCAGGGGTGGTAATCGAGAGTCGGTCCAATGCGGTTTTCTTCACATCCATTTTTGCGTTTTTCTCCGTATCAATTTCCATGACTTGCTGCTGTCAAGTCGAAATTCGAATAGACGGTTCAAATTTGAAATTTTACTTTTGTATTATTTTTTGTGAAATTTATTTGACGTCACTTTTTTCAATTATATATTTTGACGTCGGTTTTATATATTTAGAGTGACTAGCCGAAATCCTGAATAATTATGACTCCAGATAAAATCGGATTTCATTTTTGGGGATAAATCTTTATAAAGCTAGTCTAGTATGCTAGACGACTAATTCAAACGTTCAAACATATAGAGGACTTTCGTTAATTCTAAATTCTTTTATTCGAATATTTCTCTAATTTGAGCTCTTCTTCAGTTCCGGTTAAGAGGAAAACCTCGTGAAATACTTATTAGTCTTATTAGTTCGAATTATACAGTAAGATTCGAATAGTATAGACTCCGCGTTCGAGTTCGAATTAGCGAGAGTAAACTGTAGTAAAAAATCAACAACAGATAATGTATGGGACAAATTGTACTCTATACAAACTGATTATTCCGTAACAATATTCGTTTTGTTCTGATTACACCTTCTATGCTCAAGCAATCCCTCTTTATTCATTGTCAAGCAGCCTTCATCTGCTCCCAGAACACTTTCTCAGCATTTCCTTAAGCAGCACTAACTTTTTTTTTTTTTTTTTTTTTTTTTTGAACAAACCTGGTAATTAGATTGATGTAGATTACCCGTCTGCTTTCAGGGTTTCTGTGTCGTGGGATAGATTTTCCCACGCTACCGAAACCCTGGACAGCATAATAGTATAGTTCGAACCCGGGGGGGGGGTACTTAGGCAAAAATAGGTGCTGGGTATGTGCGGACGGTAAGGGTCGGGTTTTTCACCTTTCAAAGTCTCTCTAAGGGTTACAAAAATCAGGAAATTTCAAAGCAGTCTCTCTAAGGGTGGGAAAAATCACGATTTTTAGAAAAAAAATTTGATTTTGAGAGAAAAAATTACAAAAAAGTCTCACTAAAGGTAGGAAATTTTTGAAAATCAGAGAAAAATTTTTCGAAAAAGTCTTTCTAAGGGTAACTTTTTCACTAAAATTTGATCTCTCTAAGGGTCGGTTTGCGGAGGTCCCGTCCGCACATACCCCTCATTCACCAACCCTAGTACCCCCCCCCGGGAGTTCGAAGTATACAGAAAGATTCGAATATTATAGACTCCCCGTTCGAGTTCGAATTAACGAGAGTAAACTGTAGTAAAAAATCAATTGTTATTGTTATTCCGTAACAATATTCGTTTTGGGACAAGCTGGAGTTTTTATAAGCTCTTATTTGATTTGGTTGGTCGTTAAGATGTAATAAAAGAATCTTATTACTTTTTCTAAAGAACGCGTCATCTCTATCACTTTAAATGACCAATTAGTGAAGTATCTTGTAAAAACTCCAAGGCATCTCATCGTTTTAGCGCTTGTCCCCGAAATTGATTTTGATATTAATAGGGGATACGTATCGTTTATAAAAATTCCTGTCCGAGAGTTGCACGCTTTTTTTCACAGATCTGTAAAGCCCGAAGGGCTAGATTTGCGGCTTTTATCGAAAAGTGAAGCCTAGGTTTGGAAGGATTTCCTACCAAAGTCACGTGACTAAAATATGCAATTTCACCGGTTTGAGAGATGTGAAATAGCGTTTGCCGCCTACTTTTTTTATCTCGCGCTCCGAAAACAATTAAAATGCTAGATCCTATCCATCGGCACGAAATTTAAAAAGTCAAATTTTTGCTTCACTTTTTTTTGCTGGAGAAAGCTTAAAGTTGCCTATCTAGCCCTTCGGGCTTTACAGATATCTGTGTTTTTTTAGAAGAATAGTTTAAATTCATTTCACCATGGATTTTCTTAGCTTTTTTGGGAAAATCATCCAAAAATATTCTTACAGCATTCTTAGGTTAGGAACCTAATTCAGACTAGATTTAACATTTAGTACATACGTCTCAAGCATAAAATGGCAATTTTGTGAAAGGAGTGAGCCAATGAAGTATAAGCCCGAAGGGCTAGAAGTCAATCTCCTTGGTAGGATTTGAAGCCAACAAATCTTACCAAAGCTGCGCGGCCTTGAGCGGCTCGCCTGGTTTTTACACAAATGACAGATTGAAACTAAAATTTACCGCTAAATTTCGAAAAAAATATCAATAGTAAACAAAGGAATTGTTAGATTCAATCTGTCGTCCAAAATGCGGCGCATTTTTTAAAGCTTCACTTTTTCTTGCCTGAGAAAGGTTAGAGATTGAACTCTAGCCCTTCGGGCTTTAAACTCAATGGAGTGAGCCTTACTTGGGGGTAATTGGCAATTTATAATTGAATCTCATCCCCTATATTAAAGCATGTCAGAGGGGATGCGTGCAGCCTAAGGTATGATAAAACAACAGTACAGGACATCACTTTGTGTCGAGTCAATCGATAAGGTTGAAATTTAAATAGTTCAAACTGTCTGATCTTATACAGTCAGACATTTCTAGAAATCATAATTAAAATAATAGAAATTACGCCTTGTAGGCGTCAACAAGGGGTAGAATTGATGCGCAGTTATTTTGATAAATCTATTTCAAAATATCGATTTTGATCAAGCTCATTTAATGACCTGTCCCGAGTGTCTTCCCAGGGGTCTCTTTTATTGGATTGTTATGCTCGCTGAGTTTATCCTTTTATTGATTCTAGACTTTCTTTCCGGGCGATCTAAGTCGGCGGTTCTGCATGAGCAAGCCCGAGCTAGACTGTAGGTCAGTCGTTTTTTCGTCACACTCACAAAGTCGGGAAATAATAGTCGAATAATAATAATGGTAATAATCGGGAAAAAAGCCGCGAGTTTAGTTTGGAAATAACTATGCTAAGCAAACCTTAGTGAGCGTAAGGCGAGCGTTAGCTGCAGTGCCATATGTGACTATTTTAATAGTCTAGCCCGAGCAAGCCTCTGAGTTGAAAAATGGCTCAGCACGGGTTCCCTAATGCTCAATAATTGGACCTCTTTTCTTCTTCATTTATATTAAAGACCTCGCCCATACATTTTAGGTAGAATAAACAAATCTGTAAAAAAACAATGCAGTAGCTGGTCTGTAAAATACCAATTGGAGGGAGTGAAGAACTTGAAACTTTGCAGTCATTGCCTCGGATGGCCAGGCAATATATACCTCAAGCAAGAATTTTGAATTTTTGTGAACCTTCTTAGCATTGCTTGGGAGTAAATGGCAATGTGCAGGTAAAATGCTCTAAAAATTACATTCTTAGCTTCAGTTGCCTATGGTAATATTCTGACGATATTCTTAATTTTTTGGTCATTTTCATCTTCGACATTCTTGTAAAGTGTATTCTTATTTAAAACAGCGTGTGCAGGCTTTAAATAATGGACATTATATAATTTAAATCCACTCGGTTTTGTGTTCCGGACGCTTTTATCAGCATTTAAAAGGTTACCAAGAGCAACAGAGCGGTAATGACGATGCGAAAAATATGCAATTAGTGATTATTAAGCTAAGAGGAACAAAAGATGGTGATTTTCGATCTAATTAGATCTAATATGCTGCTATGTGATATAAACTATCTGCATATGTCTTAGAGCATGAATCTCTATAATGTAAGCTGTTAATTTGTGAGAAACCACAGCCAAGTGGGTTAAAATCAGATCGATATTTATATCAAGGTTTTAGGGGTAAATGATTTTGAATGTCAGCTTTTTTGTTTGTTTGTTTTCAATATTTTCAATTTTGCCTGTTTGATAGGAAGGCCAGAACGGTCTTTCAAGGCGTTCTAAAAAATTGCTGGAACTTGTCAATTTGGAATTACTTTTAAATGTTTTCTTGGGTATATAGGTTCCCTAGGCGTACAAAATTTTGCAAGTAGACACTTAAGCGAAACTCAAGATAAAAATGTGAATCTTCAAAACGAATATTGACTGGGCTTTACAGCTATCCAACTTTTTAAGAATTCTTCTTTGTTAGGCTTGTTCGGAACTTTCAAAGATATTTACGTTTCACAAGATAGGCCTAAAATCGAAAAAGTTTGTACGTCTGCTGTATAACCCTAGGTAGACAATATTCCAAGGAAATTCTTTGATAACAGATTGAATTCATTACGTATTCTGTCCAACGTGTCTAAAATATGATAAACTGCGGAAAGTCTAATTCACTGCATAGATTCTCCGTTTAGGAAGATTTCAATAGAGCGGTGTTCTATTTCTGATACACGTTTGTTATATTTAGGAACAAACTATATAAGAACATAAGGCTTTAATGACTAAAATATTAAGAACAAGTTAAGAACATTTCAAGACTTTATTCGTACAAAAATACTCACAAAATGGTTAAATTAAGAACATTTTAAGAGCATTTTTAGGCTTAAAACTCAAAAGGTTAAGAACATCTGAAGGATTCAAAAATTAGACATTGTTATAAAAAAACGTGTAGCTAGAGAAATACTTAAGGAGTATTAGGAAACACATTATTATCGTGGCAATTTTTAAAGCTGACAGGATTCAGTTGATGATATTTAGTGAAAAAATAGTATCTTTACAAACTTTAGAATCTGAAGAATTATCAGTTCTCTTATCTATGGTATGGTAGACTATGTAAATAGAGGATGAGTTTGGTAAGGAATGGCAAATCGCAGACTCTCAGCGTAATATGCCTAGCTTTGATTTTTAAACGCTGAAAGCTCTCTTTTCAGATGAAATTCAGATGAAATTTTTTAAAGGAAATATTAGTCATAACTGCCATTGAGAGAAAGAAATGACTGAATTGAGCTTTCTTTCACATCCTATCAAAATATCTTCGAAACGCTGGCTCGAACATATCTTAAGTAAGATTACAATGAGAAGTCTCTTTAACTCAAACCTTTATAACTCAAATACACGTGTTTTTTTTTATAAGAACGTCAAAAATTTTCGAAGCCTTCGGATGTTCTCAGTTTTTTGGATTTGAAGCCTAACAATGTTCTTAAAATGTTCTTATTTTCAGCATTTTCTAAGCATTTTGATGTAATTTCTTAAGAAAATGCATGTTTTTAAGTCTCCAAAGCCTCAGAATGTTCTTAGAATGTTCTTAAATTTTTGGGCCTCGAAGCCTTATGTTCTTATATAGTTTGCTCTTATAAAAAAAAACGTGTATGTCCTTTAACTCGAACAAGTTTCATATGATCCCTTTAAGTTAACAATGCCTTATAAAAGCCTTACTCCATAACTCGAAATCTCTTTAACTCGAACAGATTTGTGTTCCCCGTGCGTGTTCGAGTTATGGAGACTCAACTGTAAATCGATCATATCCAAAGCCTGCTTAACCTATCTTTCAAAAGTAGGAAGTGAAAGATATACAATAATGCATTTTTCTTGAAAAATAGTTATTGTTAATAGTTTCATAATGATTCTCTACCGCATGTATACAAAACATAATGAGAAGAATGTCTTTCGTAATTAGAAAGGATTTGATGAAGATAAGCAGAGTCAGGTTGTTGTTGATATTTTCTCTTTAAATTTATAGTCTATTGTAGAAGTATGATGTACACGTGCTACCCTGGATCTCTATCCCCGCCAAGCCAAATATTTCGATCTGAGTTTATTTTTAAAGTGGTACCCGCATCGACAGCGCTAAATCTACTTCACTTGCACATAAGTGATAGCCCCGTTTGTCGCTAGGCAAAGTTTTAACAATCTTTGCGGGTACCACTTTAAAAAAACACTCCGATCAAATATGACAGAAATAGCTTGGTCCAGGGTTTATAAAGGTCAGTTGATCGGGTCCTATCATAAAAGTGTGTTTGGGTAGGTTTCATCAGAGAGTTTCATCGTCTATAACTTGTGGTATATAAACTGGCTAGTGTGTGTATACGCAATGAAAAAAATTTCTTTCCGGGTCAATTATTTTTTTGAAGTTTCCAACTATAACAGTTTACAGGGGTATGTAGGTATAAATACTGACCTTTATATACCCTAGACCGGCCAAGCAAAATCTTTGATTGGAGTTTTTTGAAAAGTGGTACCCTATTGGTATCACTTTCAAAAAAACTCCGATCAAAGATGGCGGATATAGCTTTGTCCAGGGTTCATAAAGATCAATGGGTATAACACGTACGAGTGCTACAAATGTAAGGTTTTCTATGTATTGTAACAAATATTATGCTAGTGAATGCATTTTGATAGCATAACGCAAACGTGAAATGGCGGCTATTGATCCAACGCCATTCTTGTTTATGGTTTTTCCTATTCAGGGGTATGAGATAAACTTTCTTTATACTTTTTCTTGAATGTTGAGGAAAGTGAGAAATGAGAATTATGAATTTTGCCTTTATGTATTACAATGTATTGATATGTATTCACTTCATTGTAACAAATGAGAACATTGTACGCTGCAGTATCACTATACTGCTCACACGTTTCAAACCTTCTGGTCTTTTGAATATATAAATTGAACTTAGACTTGAAATGCATTTCCCATCAGCACTTAAACTGAAGTTGAAATATTCATAATCTACTTGTTATTGATATTATTGTAGAGATTTGTGATGAGAGCTGATATTGATATTAGAAAGAGCGACTCTCTCTAATTCGATCTTCAACGTTGAACTTCAAGAGACCTAGAATTTTCTTCGAATTAAAGAAAGATTTGAGTTACAGAAAGTATTTTGTATACTAATTTCTAGCTTAGGGGACAAATATTTTTGTTCGAATTGTAGATAGATTCGACTAGTAGAGGTTCGAATTAGAGAGAGTTTACTACAAAAAACTTGTGGAAGATTTTTCCAAACTCACTAACAACAAAATCAGATACCTAACCATACCATACCAGAAATTCGGTATTGAACCACGGTGCTGTGACAAACTTGGATTACACACTGTTTATTCATAAGAACATCAAAAAATTTTAAGCCTTCGGATTTTCTTAACTTTTTTGAGTTTTAAGCCTTAAAATGTTCTTAACTTGTTCTGCCATCAAAGCCTTATGTTCTTATATAGTTTGTTTATTTGTTTTATAGTTAGCATTTGAATGATAATACACTAACAATCAATATTACACAGATATTTACTTTATTTACTACAATGTCTGGAGAAACACATCAAATCCTACTCGTCTTCATTTTCTTATTCTCGTCTTGTTCCTTTGGTTTGTTTACTTTGAGCACGGTGGGCTCAAAATGGTTCGCTTGTCGAAGTGCGCAACACGTGACACAAAGGAGAGGGAGGACACCGTATGACTTGATTTTCACTTTATGGGAATATTGTGAGCGGACGCCTACTGATGATTATAAATGCGCCAAGATTGATGGCGCGGAACAATTTAAAGATGTGTTTCTAGGTAAGATATGTTAACCGTTTTTGACATTGGATTGCAACATTTTTTTAAGAATTCCACCAACTAAGCATTTGTCTACCTTTGCATATAATGAAAGGTGCCCCCAGCAGTGGTTTGTGTGAATGCGTAAATGGGATTTTTCACTTGCGTGAATGCGTGATCATTTTTAAAAAGCTGCGTGAATGTGGGAATTGGAAATTGCGTGAATAGAAATTGGAATTTTGAAAAAAATTGCGTGAATGCGGGAATTTGGAAAAAAAATCGCGTGATTGCGTGAATTGAAGGTTCACCTGTGGAGCCTCGTGAAAGTCTTGATTCTATATTGTACCTCCTCTCTATTTACAGATTTCAAGATTTTGCGTGTATTGGCGGTCAGTTGTATGGTGGCGAGTGGGTTGCTTGTTTTGTTGTGTTTATCGTTGTGTTTGTTACAACAACGCAAAATCTTCAGGCGTGTTGTCATTTTACAATGTGTTATCGCCTCATTTACTGGTAAGATATTCTTCTTCATTTTTGTCGATTTGTAAGTTTTTTTTAATACTGTAAGAGTGATATCGTTTGCTTACTCGTCAATTTTGATTTACAAGCTTTTTCACATTGACATTGACCCGGGTGTGGAGCAAGATTGGTCAGGAAAAGGAAAAGAATAGCATTTTTTTGCTTACAAGCATTATTTTGTTTAATAGCACAAAGTAACAATAGGGAGACACTGTCCCGATATGAAATATGTGTCTGATATGAAACGGAAACACTTATGTAAAAATAAGACCTTTAAAGTGGCATCATAGAATATTTCTAATTCCTAAACGTATGAATAGCTTCGGATTACCGTAATATTGATTTTCAGTTTTAACCCATTAAGTGCCACATATCATTGACACCAATGATATAAATTTTTTTCTGTCCTGTACCGGTAGTCGAGCATTTTTTTCTTAGTTGGTGTATACGTGCATTTGAAGTCAAAAAACGTTTGAAGATTTGAGGTTACGGATTGATGGCACTTAATGGGTTAAATTTCACTTTCAGTGTGAGACAGCATTGACTTGACAATATCCGTACCATAGCACACTTATTTATTTTCACTCTAGTAATAGCTATCTTTGTATCTATTTTCAGTCGTATTTGGAATCTCCAGCCTGGTCTATGCTGCTGCCAGAGGACAAGACATAGTTGGCTTGGAAGTACAATTTACCTTCGGTTGGAGTTGCGTATCTAGTTGGATTGCAACCATTATTGCATTTTTAAACGCTATAATGACTTTAGTTATGATCTGTGTTTACCTTGATCGACTCAACGAACGTGTCATTCAAGTTCGATTTGACCTAGGAATGGATAATCTTTCAATAAGATCAAACTCCTTAAGACGTATTAACGAGGATCTGGATATGTTGGAATCTGGACCATCTCATAGTGAACAAAATGAGAGAAATACAAACCAGGAGAATGATACAGATATTGGAATAGTTGGTCAAAAAACTGAATTAGATGGCGAATCTAAGACTATCAAACCAGCACATTCTACAAATGAAGAGAATGACAGAAAATCACCACATGACATTCATATATCTGCAGGAACCGAATTAAATGAATCTAAAACTGTCAAACCGATTCTAGAACCATTAACTTCTACGAGTGAACAAAGTGGGGTAGACATTTCTGAGGTGGAGAACAGACCAGAGAACATTGGAATAACTGCAGAAACCGAATCAATTGAACCTAATTAAGCGGCCAAATCGATTCTTGAACCAGAATCATCTCCAATATAAAACTGAAGTGCGAGACATGTTGAATAGGTGCAGGGACTGAATTGAGACAGCGAACCAATTCTCCAACCAAAACCAACTAGGCTGCTGACATCCACTAACGGATTCGTGCTCCTTATATATTACTTGGGGTTAATTGTAGAGGTCTGCAATTCAGACTAGGGCGAATACGGAACCTGATAATGTACTGTTGGATAATATACCTGCAATACAAATGAAGGAATTGACTGATATCATCGGCATCATTGGCAACTACTGATCAACAGAATAGAACTTATGAATATAAAAATGATCAACCAATGAACCGAGATAACAAATGATAACGTGACTGAAACATAAATATTTACATTGCCGGTTCTGATATATATGTTAGAAATGGTTTAATTTACAACCAAACAAATTACACACGTTACACACAGTTTGTTGAAAATAACATACTGTAAATGAGCAGTTCAAAGAGAAGAAAAATTATTTATTGCGGCTAAAATTTTCAAACAATTGTAACTTTGTTTCAATAATGAAAAAAAATTATATAGGAACTTGTACAAAAACAATATCCATAAATTTAATGAAAATTGGTTTTCAAGAATTTCTTTCTCGATGAATTTAACGGTTAAATATGAGATACTTGATTCTGATTGGTCAAATTTTGGTCCAATTCGGTCTATTGTTTGGTGTTTTTGATAATGATGATAAAATCAAACCACAAATTTATGGTTCTGTTACCGGTAAGTGTTCTATAGCATTTGTTCTTATTTTGTTCATATTTAAGAAAAAAGTATTCTAAACTTTATACCCAATTTTACTACTTGTCGAAATTCAGAATTTCCATGTCTGACTCTGTTCTTAGATACACCCTCTTCTCACAAACACACTGAGATTTTTTATCCCCCCTGAAAATAATTAGATATGTAAATCCTCACTGCCAAATATTGTGCCCCCTCCCCCACTGAATTTTCTGGCTCGAAAATAACGGAATTCAAATCCCCAGCCATGGGAAAACTTTGATAAAGAATACTCCTAAATTTCGAAAACTTTGGAGTGGTTCGTTTTCTTTCCAACCGTTAACAAGGCATAAATAAGGTTTGTAGGGATAACATTATACTACTTTTCGAAAGTTAACAGCTAAAGCTGGTAAACGCTCACGTTTTCATCCTACATCCTTTTCCCACAGATAAATTCACAGCCACTTGGAGCATCAACAAGGCAAGAGAATTGACCAACGAACTTATTGGTAAGAAACATGAATAATGTTATATCCTTATTGGTATTGATACTACCAATATCAATAGGGATATAACATCACCACTGACCTTTACGAGCCCTGGACCAAAATATATTCCCCATGTCCAATGGTGCTTATTCTTAAGTATTTCTAGGAAAAATAGATCTAAAGTCTATTCACGATAAGTGTGCACTCTTTGATGATGACCTCCAAAGATCAAAGAATCTCTCCAGTGAAAATGAAAGTTACAGCACTTTTCTACAAGATCTTCATTTTTTTCTTCTTCATTTTCATCTTTATTTTTAGAATTCTTTTGAAGATTTTTTTATTTCAAATTGTTCCACTCACAAATATCTCTCCAACGATAGCAAAGTTATAAAGATTGAAGAATTCCTTCAAAAGTTATAGGTAAAAGAAAAAAGAGTGCACACTTATCGTGAATAGACTTTAGCGCTTTCCGAGCATATACAACCACATTAAGTACGACTTTTCAAATTACTCTGATCGAAGATTTTGAGGGGCCAGAATTAAGAAACTACCTCTAGGGTTTATATAAAGCTGTTTGATTGAAACTCTTAATCTTCCTATGGAATCCAATAGCAAGTTTAAGTATTCGATATAAATTGAAGGAGACGGTATAAAGCAAATTTGACATGTCGCCTAAATCGCCGTTCACATTGCTCGATGGCGGTAAAATCACCAAAAAACTGTTTACGTGAGAAAAGGCAATAAAGAGCCATACATCAAATATCTACTTTATTTTGCGTACCGTCGTCCTCGATATCCTCCGATACATAAACTCACTAATTTACGAGGAGCTACGTCACTTTCCTTTGGTAGGAATTCCGTTTAAATTCTCTGCTGTTAATAAAGACTCGCTTTTAAGATTAGCATTTGCAAACCACACTCTCTTTGTTTCTCAAGCCGTCTATAAAATCCTTATGAGAAACTCAATAACCAGGTTAAGTATATATGTTTTTTTTTGCGACGGAGTTTTCCGCTTCTGATTTATCTAGATGCTGATCAACTGAGGACGACGGTAAATAAGTACTTTTACCGTCCTCGATTTTGCAGGTAAAAACTGCGGGTTGTTCCAAATCTTTTCAGTCACTCTACCGCGCCTTCAAAGTGCAAATACTTAAACTCTTTAATAACCAGGTTAAGTCACTATTGATGAAAAAGGCATTCAATATCATATTTTCTACATTCAGCTGAACGTAGTGATGGTACCAAATTCGTTGAAGGAGATCTTCGTGTGACACCTTTGCTTGCACAGATACGAACTGGTCAACAAGTAGATCCAGCTGAAATTGCCAACAAATTGAAATGGAAATCCAATGTCATCCCTTACGTCTTTCATGAAACCATTAGTAAGTTTCAACCCACTGATCTTTAACTACTTGGCTGGAACGGGCTTCCTATAAACGAAATAGTTGAATAGCCTGCCAATCTTTGTTTTCAATTCTGCGGTCGTCAACAGCGCGATTCGAATGTTTTGAAATTCGAACGTTCGCTCGGTAAAGTAGAAAACAACATGGCGGACTAATCAACTTCATAACCGGACAATTTCACGGGAAATTTGGAGCAGTTACCTTATATGATGTGCAAAGAAATATGATATCTGTGATTATTTTACCAGGGATTTATTCTGTCTATAGGGCGCTTAGTAAATTTTAAGATAGCGTCCTGATTGGCTTATTGAACTTGATAAGTTTGATTATTAAAATGCCATAACAATATCTTTACTTTTATTGTCTATCACTCGTATGTTCAGTCTTATTGCAGTACAGTATAGGTCTACGTGTACCCAACTGGTGATTTAGTTGTCAATTGATTTGAAACAGAATGTGTTTAATCGACCTTCTTGCGGAAGATTCCTGACTTATGAATATTTGTCACGAATTTTTTTCTGTTCATTTTAGCGGAACACAAACGAGGAGCCATCGAAGCAGCCATTAAAGACTTCCATCAGTTTACCGTCATACGTTTCGCTCCAAGAACTAATGAACCTGATTATCTCAATTTCATTAAAGATAACGGGTATGATTTTGTTTTAGAATTGTATCATTTGATCAAAAACGGTTTTGTTAGAATTCATATTTGATTTTGTAACACCAGAGGAATATAAAGAGATGGAAAAACAGCTTCTTGAAAACAATGGAAAGACGCCATATACCAGGTCTCTTGCCCTTAAGGGAGTTTATGTCGAGTTAATAGGTTTCTTTTGTTGTCGCTATAAAATCTGCATAATTAGCGTGTTGTGACAAAATTCTCTTGTCTCAAGCCTGATTATCTGCAAACTTTTAGGGCTTATATTTTGGGTACACCTCTCCTATACGAAAAGGTACTTATATCTTCTTGCTCAGAATGTCTTAGCAATTCTACTGATATAACGGCATCATGACCGCACCATGATATGGAAAGCTAGAGCTCGAGGAAATTATAACTTCATCTTGGTTTTACTCGATTTCTGACAGCTTTACAAGAATAAAAATAAGAATTGCTCCTTATTCCTAAAAATTGAACTAGTAATCGGCGAAAAAGGAAAAACAAATTTTCATTTTTATTGTCAAATCATGTAGAAACCGTCCGATGTGTATGGCGAGCCTTCCTTTCTGGACTTTTATTAAATGACCTAATCAACGTTTTTACAATATAATTTTCAATAGAAGTGATCGTTGAACTTTGAGTAATCAGAAAAGCTGTTTTTCCATCTCTTTACATTCCACTGGTAACACTACCTTCAAGTAGAAGAAAACTTTGTTCTTTGGTAATTTGGGCACAATACACAGGTTGCAAAATTAAAGTCTGAAGACAAATCACACTTTTGCTTGAAATTGTTATGTGCTTGTACATGACATTTATTTCTGATTGTTTCGAATTTGTTGACACTAATAAAGTTATCAGCTGTAAGTTGTAAAGCAAGTAACATGGGAATTAAATCACGTGAACTTTTTCGAGTAATCACATGCTTTGACTGCATTGATATAATTTTCCAACCCGTGTATTCAAATTTGCGTATTCCTCAATATGAAGGTCAAAAATTAGTGGTCGCTTGCGCGCGTCTGATTTTTCCAAAAACTAATAAGTTATATTTCAAATTTTTCCTGAGAGTATCTCAGTAGTGCTATTATTACTGTACCACTTTCAAAAAAATTCTGATCAAAGATTTTGCTTAGCTAGGATTGAGAAACTTGGTCCAGGGTATACAAAGGTCATTGCTTAGACCACTTGTCCATCGTTCACCATGTTACAGGAATTTTATTGTTTTCATATTTACCATCAGGTGCTGGTCATTCGTTGGTTGTCAAGGAGGACCGCAAGATATCAGCATTGGTAACGGATGTGGATATAGAGGAACTGTCATTCATCAAATCATGCACGCCCTGGGTTTCCTACATGAAAATACTAGAACAGACCGTACGTTTTTAGTGTTTACCTTTTAAATTTGATATAAAGAAATTTAGTTATTTTGCTCTAGTGTAAAAGTGGAGCATTTGGCTACGGTGTGCGAGGTTGTTGGTTCTATTCCCTGGCTCGGGTCATATAAAAAACTTCGTACTTATTACAAAAATGGTACTTGATTCTTCTCTATTGAGTATTGAGTACTTAGTAATTAAGAGAAGGGTCACGCGAGAAAGAGTAACGCCCTCCCCTAGCTTAAGGTAGATAGCTATCGAAATATGAACCTTTGTGTCGCTTCCGACTGCGGTGGCAGATTTACTACTAAAATAGCTTATTCAGGATTTCGAGGTACTGCGAAAATAGGGTTCGGCGCGTAACAAGTTTTGAAAAGGTATTCAACGATTACTGTTCCTTGAATATAGAAAGTCAAAATTTAAGAGATGTGATTGGTGCGATTGATGATTTTTCGTATAACCTTATCGAAGATCCAGGTGATCCAGGTGAAGAAAAGGTCAATGCATTTTTATTTGTATATAATTTAAGACTGATAAACATAATTTCTTCATGTTACAGGGGAAAATTATTTGACAATCGATAGTAACAATATCGAAGAGGGATTTGCACATGATTTTGAAAAATATGAAAACCGAATGATTTATATGAATGGTGTACCGGCGAATTGTGATTTAACTCAATCACAAAATCCTGGAATCCAAAATGCACAATTGTTGAAATTCAATGAGTAAGTTGCTGTAGGGTACTCAAGGTTCTTTTGAACTGCGTTTAAACTACGTTATAATGATCGAGAATAGAAAAATAAACTCAGTAGGGTGGTGGGTCGACTCAAATTCGGGCAAACTGGGTATGTTCTCTCTTATTGGCCGAAAACTGCCATATCTAAGGTGTGAAAGAGCCATTTGAAAAACCTCCGCTGGGGGGGGCTGCCTGCCACCACGCTACTGATAAACTGTACATATAAAAACAATTAGACAATGCCGAATGACTACTCAAATCTAGTCTACGTTCATACCAAATTCATGAATTTGTATAACAAGCCGCTTCTTTTGTGGACATTTGAATAGCGTAAATTTTTACCCATTATAAGCCTTGGTAATTTGCTTATATCGTCAGTCTTTTACAAATAGATTCGTAAGATTGTTTTTGTGGGTTCTCTAAATCAAATATCTTTGCGACCGTATTATAAACTGTAGCATGCCGTAAAAAGATGTCGTGAATCCTAATGATTCATCATATTCATTACGTAATGTTTTAGGGTTGCGAGCTGACAGGTATGTACCGCCCGACTTTTGACCCTCGGACCCTTAGTGGGACTAAAAAGGAGAAAAAAATAAGTAAATTTCGCAATTTTTGTGACCCTTTTTGGGACTAATTTGACCAAATCTTTATCTTTCAAGGAGCAAAAAGTTTCAATTTTCTGGTTTTTCCAATTCTTACAGGACTTTAACCTTTAGACACCGCTGTTTTTAAAAACAGCGCTGCTGCCGCTGTTTTTTTTCATGAAAATGGAGGTTTCACGGAAAATGTCATACAATCTGAACCGCTAAAGCTTAAGTAAATAGTAAACCCATTTTGGAAACCAGAATAAGTCTTCTTTCAACTAGAATCAAAAAAAGAAGTACAAACAAACAGTTTTTCCTATAGCTCAAGTCAAAATTTTGCCTAAAAATTCTACTCTTCTACAAAAAGTCACTTTTTTGGACAAAGTACAGACCTTGAAACTTAGCACGATTGTAGGTGCTTCTTATTACTTTCAGATGCTTTTTACATAATCTGAAAATTGTAAGTGGTCTTTAATTTATAACAAGTTGAATTGACCTCACTCTCAAAACGTACGCGGTACGTCGTTCGGCCTGTATACCTTATCGGGGAAAACTTCGTCGGGGAAAATTTTCGTCGGTGAAAATTTTCGTCGGGGAAAAATTCGTCACTTGCTGGTAATTGGTAAACGCATTAAGGCCAGGGAAAATTTTCGTCGGGGAAAATATTCGTCACTTGTCCAAAATTTCTTCACTTTTCCCCGACGAAGTTTTCCCCGACGAAGTTTTCCCCGATAAGGTATATGACGTACGCAGTACGTCGTTCGGCTTCTAAAGGTTAAGGTCCAAAAAAGGCACCCTTACGGCATATAACCGTACCCTTCACTTGCCTAATCAACCCCCCCCCGGACCTGAATGTTTCCTTAGAAAGCACTTTGTGAAATATCACGAGTATAAATATTTTCTTCATTTGTTTCCCAAACAGATATGACTATTTCAGTATCACACATTTGGGTTGTCATGCGTTTAGTACAACATCAGAGTTGAAGACAATGCAAGCGAAGGATGATGAAGTAGATGACAACGATCTTGGTCAACGAAATGGATTCTCACATTCTGATATTCAACGTTTAAAAGCTGCTTATGTATGATTTCATCTTTTTCTTAGAAGTCCAGTAAATTTTGGTTGAGACTACACGCTTTTTTTAAAATAAGAATTGTGTTTTTCCAATTCATCATGAATATTCTTAATTTTTTGGGAAAAGTCATCCGGAAAAATTCTTAAGGGCTACATACACTACACAATATATTGTCAGGCAATATATTGATGATATATTGCTGAATGTCGACAATATATTCTAAGTAGCTCTTTAGACTACACGATATATTGACGAACAATATTCGACAATATGGTTTGCGGACCGTAATGTACGAAGTAAACAACTGGTACTCTATTATAAAAAGGAATTTTCTTTCTGTAAACAATCCCCCTTTATTGTTGGAATATTGCAAATCGAGCTGACAATATATTGCGGACACCTTTTCAATATATTGTCGACATTCAGCAATATATCATCAATATATTGCCTGACAATATATTGTGTAGTGTATGTAGCCCTTAAGTAGCCCTTTACGGTATTCTTAGATTTGGATCCAAACCCAGCCAAAATCAAGCATGTAATACATACATCAGGGAAAGGTTTGGCATTTTTGTTGAACCTTTTAACCTTATTGGGGAATAATTGGCAATTTAAAGATAAAATGCTCTTAAAATGGTATTCTTAGGTTCAGTTGCCAAATTTCATAATGGTGATATTCTTACCATATTCTTAATCTTGATTTTGTGGCAAATTTCATCATAAACATTCTTATAAAGTTATTCTTATTGTACTCAACTGTTCTTTTTTCTTCTTCTTGATTTTCAGGATTAAATATTCTTGAAATGTTCTTAATATGTTTCCCGTATTTACTTATTGATTTAAAAAGGGTTTAAAATTCTTTTTCTTAACCATTTCTGAAATTTTGAGACTGGGATTTCTGTTAATTGTACAAAGTTGAGCCTGATGTTCTTATAAAAAAAGTGTGTAGATATAATCATGGTTCTTATTTTGACCGATGAACGGCAAATTTAGTCGGTGTAAACACAAATGAAGCACATTGTATTTGAGTGATTGAAAATGTGACCAAAGAAATTGATGTAATGTGTGATTTAAAAATGATATGCATGTAATTTTAGACTACGACCCTGGACATAAATCTTTAACCCTATTAGCCCCAGGGGGGGGGTAGAATCTACCACGCTGGAGTTCTTTTGTGAATATCTCTGAGAGAAATTTTTTAAACGACTTTTAACAAAATCTTATTAAGAGTACTTGTGCAAAATTTTAGGATCATAGGTTGTTCAGATCAGGTTTTATGACTTTATTGTGAAACATGACATAAAACCCAGCTAAAATCGCTTAAAACTCAAAATTTTAAAGCAGCAATTATGTTAAAGAACAACCTTTTATCTTTCTGAATCTTTAAACAGAATCTAAATATCTTTATTGGTTTGACTGTAATAGACATTTTTGTAAACCATATATTTGGGCTTTTTTCCGACAGGTGGAAATTTTGTGATGGCGTCATCGGTTTTTGAATGATGTCAACAATTTTTTTTTCTTCCTGGAAATTTGTGTCATGATGGAGAACACCTGTACCAAATTTCAAGACCATAACTCTTCTATATCAAAAATAATCGAGGGTGGTAGATTCTATCCCCCCCTGGGGATATCAAAGTCAAAAAAGCTTGGGGCCAATAGGGTTAATCCTTTTTAATAATTTGAATAACTTCTCTTCTCATAACTATTAAGGTTCATAAACTGATTGGTTCTGTTTTAACATTGAAGGCCGTTGAATGGGGGTCAATTACTAATAAAATTCTACATAAGAAAAATGTTTCAATTAATCTTTTACGTTCTAATATCCATATAAATTTTATTGTTAAATTTTCAGGGTGAATTAGCAAAATTGAATAACGCCAATGATAATGTCAATGATATCACAGTCAGCACCAACGGGATCAACTTAAAACCAACCGAACCTCTAACAAAACTATTGGACAATCTTAATCCAAATCCATTGAGGAAGCCAGATCCAATTGCCACCGAACCTCTAACAAAACCACTGGACAATCTTAATCCAAACCCATTGAGGAAGCCAGATCCATTGGCAACCGAACCTCTAACAAAACCACTGGACAATCTTAATCCGAACCCATTGAAAAAGCCAGATCCATTAGCAAACGAACCTCTAACAAAGCCATTAGACAATCTTAATCCAAATCAGCTGATGAAGCCAGATCCGATAGCCACCAACCCATTGAACCAACACATTAACAATTTACCTAACAATGTAAACCATCCTTTATTGAAACCATCAAACTCTGGTGCTTTAGAAGAGAATCTGCAACCTTTACATGATCCAGATCCATTGCCGAACCCTTCATTTCAAGACACCACAAACGCACATCTAAATCTGCAACATCCGTTAACAAAAGCTGCAAACGCTAACAATTTACAACAACAGCCCAGTCATACTTTACCACATTTAAACAATCCAGAAATGCAGCCCACAAATCCTCTAAATCCAACTCAACCAATAAACCGTCCACTAATAGACGAACAACCATTAGATTTAATGAAGCCACACGATTCTTCCATTCCTGGCAATCCTGGACCAGGTCTTCATAACAATGTTGGAGGAATGGCTGGTGTAGATGGAATAGGACCCAATGGTCTACCAGTAGGTCCTGGTATTAATCCTTTAGAGAAGCCATCCTTACCATTACCAGTAGATATGCCGACTCCACACTCGCCTCAAACCCTTGATTCCGAATTAAACCTATTAGACAGGCTTTCGCCTGATGCGAGGCTAGCTCAAGAAAGACTTTCACAAGACAGGCTAGCAGCGCCTCTAAATGCATTTAATAGACTTGGATCTCAGGGTCTACCGGTGCAGCTTATAACAACTCCTTTACCACCAACGGCTTTAACACCAACAGTATTACAACATGTAGTTATGAGAGGAGAATACATTCCATGCAGCAAATGTCCACCAAAGAGAGGTGACTTATGCACTTGTCCAAGCAAACCTAGAGATGTTAAAACCTCACAACTGCTATCAAAACTTGTTCCCGGACGGCACAACTCTGGTCAACTACAGTCGTCTGCTGATCTCATTACATGCAATTGTAAGCGATCTACCGTTTAACAGTTTATTGTTGACATTTCTACTTCATTTTTGCAATGTTCACTCTCTAGTTCTCAGTTAAATATGCTTGTAGAGGTGTATGACTGGAGTTTTTCCAATATTATCTTAGTCTAGAGCTAGACTACTAATTAACATCAGTTTTACTCAAAAGCTTTTACAGTGGTAGAAACTTCTATCGAGAAGTTTGTTTACTTTTCGAGAAATTTGTCCAGACCACTATTCCAACTTCCCGTACGGCGGCTGTTTTTCTTCTTTTTGACTTTGAGGCAGGATTGCTCCTACGTTTTGTGTTAAAAGAATAGTGGTCTGAAAATCGAGACTAATATTATCTGAATTCTCCGTAGATCAACCATACTTTGTTCTTCTTTGTAAAGTACTCGCTTCATCTTTGACTCTGTTGTTATTATTGAAATCGTTTCAGCCTATCCATGTTGGCCAGATGATTTTGTATGGTCAGATGACGGTTTACCACCAAACTGCAACTGTGGTCCCAAATCAAAGAATCCTAATACCAATCCAGTTTGTCGTTGCAATTGTATTAAAATGCATTCAGACAAAAGCGATAGTAGCTGGAATAATAATCTACTTTGCTTCAGAGATACAAAGTTGAATCCAAGGTTGATCCTGTCAACAAATCGTAAGTAAATTTCTTTTTCATTATTCATGGCGTATTGAGGAACGCCCAGTGGTGGGTTTGTGAGAGGTTAAAAGATGGAGAGTGATAATCTCCTTGTAAGGGGCTTGGCTAAAAGAAACTCTTTCCGTTAATTTTGAACCCCCCCCCCCTTAGATCTACCACTTACACAAACTAATATTTCTACCTACATATACATGAGCATTTTCTACTGCTTCTTCAAAACTTCAAATGCTCATTTTTTCATTCATATACTTTCTCTCCTAGCACACTTACCGCAACGCAAATGTTTACGTTTCCCACAATCGAATGTCGGTTGGAAAGATACTTTCCTTTGCATGGATTCAAATGTTCCTTATCATTTGTTTTGGTCGAGAAATAATGATGATATGGCAGATAAAAATCAATGTCTGTTGATTTCAGAGCCTGATGATAAACAATGGAACAAAATGTATTTATGTAATGCACTGTAGATTTCTTATAATGGACTTGAATACTGTATGGACTTTTCATTTGTATTAGTCGAAAAACGAGCATGACATAAATCAATTTCAAAGACTCAATCAAGGAATTTTTGCAGATATCTTTGTATGGATTCAAATGTCCCATTTAATTCTTTTGGTCGAATACGCGGATGACATATTAGATAAAAATCGTTGTCTGTTAGTTCTAGAGCACGATGATAATAAACAATGGAACAAAATGTATTTGTGTAATGCGCATTAATTTTCTTTTACTGGACTCGAATGTTCCTTACCGTTTCTTCTGGTTGAGAAACGAGGATGACAAAAATCAATGTCTGTTGATTTCAAAACACGATGATAAGCGATGGAAGAAATTGTATTAATACGACTTGTTGTTGATATTCTTGTATTCTTGTATGGATTCAAATGTTCAGCGTCTAGTAATTCCAGAACCTTGTGTTAAACAATGGAACAACGAAAATGTATTTATGTAATGCACTGTAGATTTCTTTTGATGGACTCGAATGCTCATTTTCATTTGTATTAGTCGAAAGACGAGGATGATAAAAAAGTCTGTCGATTTCAGAACCTAATAATCAACAATGGAAGAAAATGTATTCATGTAATGCACTGTTCAATAATGAATGAATGTATTTTGAACTCGGACGTTTATTTGCATTGGATGGCAAAGGTGATAATAAGGTTTGCCTCACAGAGATTTATATAGTTTGGTAAGCATATCATACCAATGGCATAAAGAAAATCGATTTTTCGAAAATTTTCTGATAAAATCCAACATGGTTCAAAGAAGTAGAAATATGAATATCTGGAATTCGAATTTGAATATATTCGAAAGTGTTTTCAAATTTGAAAATGATAAACATTTTTAAAGATCTAACTCACTTTCGGTATTCGTTTGTTCAATCTTCCGTAAAGTAATTGTTCAAATTGTTTGTACAAGATTTAAAATTGCAGCCTGCTTGCCAGCTTTTTTCCAAGGAAAATATTTTTTTGTAAACTTTTGATAAAAATAGATAAGATTATTTAATTGGAATTTGTTGTTGTTTTGGATCACGATTCTCCGGGGGTACCTGGTTCGCGTTGTGACGGGTGTTTACGAGCTACACGTTTGTTTTTTTATTAGAACACCTAAAATTTGGCTGAGGCTGGATGTGCTTATTTTTTTAGCAATTTTCAGCTAAAATGTTCTTAATTGCGTTCTAAAATTTGGACAATATTTGACTCTCAATTTTAGAAAATCCATCCCTAAGTTCGGTTAAAACTGCTTGAAAAGAAGAAAGAATTGTAGTTTCTTGTCATTTTTGAGGCTGGGCATGTTCTTACGATGCTCTTAATTTTTCGACAAATTTCAGCCTGAATGTTCTTATAAACTGGGTTCTAATAAAAAAAAAGTGTAAAAGCGCAAATTTGATCCGTTTCACCCACGAATAGAAATTTTTATCTCCAAGTTTTGGTCTATTTTTTGTCATTGTTTATTAACATCATTAAAGATATTAGGCCTTATAAAATCGTTCATATTTGTACCAAAAATCTTTACTGTTTTTTGAAAAGTATTAAAAAAGCGAGACCCTTGAAACACCCCTGTCTCACAGCCCTGGTTGAACCACTTTCCGCAAATTTCTATCGAAATTCTATTTGGAAATTCTATAGAAAATTCTATTGTTCTTAGGTCAAAAAATTCCTACAGGATGGTTTTGGAATGCAATTTTTTCCCATGAATTTTAAATGTTGATAAAATGAAAGTCAATCTTCTAGTTGTGCTGAAATTATAAGGTATTTTTCCCACCAGGGATGAGATTTCGGTCAGATTTTCCAGTGGGACGTGGGTTTCATCGGGTCTGCCACACAGGTGTTTCTTGAAAAGACTGATTGTTATCATTGTAGCCCTGAGATTTAACTGGAAATTTATGCAATTTTTTGCTCGCCAAGTTTTTAAAGCATCATTTCTACTCTAGGACACGAAAAATATGAAAAATTAATCAATGTAGGCTTTTTCCACAAAAAAACAAAAATTACACACATTTCGAAGACAATGCAAAAATTGTGCTTATTAGCTTTCCTGTTATTGTCGACGAACCTCCTACTAACAGAGGCGTTTCTATGGCGACATCTATTCGCCAATCACATCAGAAAGAATGATACGGTCCATGCAAGGGACACCGCTATTGGGTCATCAGATTTGACCACCATTCATGAAAATGCAGAAGTGCGTGCGAAAACGAAAGATGAGCCGCCCATTTTGGGTGAAAACAATAGTAAGTTTTCTAAATTTTATATATCAATATTTTAAAAGTTATCTTCCATTAAAAAACTAAAAAGTACATTACTTAGAGTTCCGTGCTTACGCACATCATATGTGCAGTAATGATTGAAAAATTTGAAGTGATGTACTTTTTAGTTTTTTAGTGGAAGATAACTTTTAAAATATTATGGCATTGATTTACATTTACACTTGTTTTGAATTTTCGATATACGCTGTCTTGTTCGATTTTCACCGGGGAATTTGAATCATAGAGCGTCGTTAAATGGGACTATTTTGTGATATTTGATGTCAAAAAGAGTACAGAATGGATGCTTTTCTTATCTTTGCACTTTAAGTACCACGGTCCTTTTTTTCTTCTAAGTTTTTTTTAAGAAAACCGCTTGTTCAAACTTTAAAGGCTTATATCTCCGGATCTATTGCACTTTTTTTGACTTTTTGGCTTAAAATCTTGCTGGAAAGAATCACTTTTGATTTTGTTTTTTTTGCTTGACCATGAAGCCAAATCCAATTCCTACGAGTTAGACCTAAAACGACGATTTCTAACTGCCCAGCATTACAGGAGGTTTTCGCCCTCCTATGTAGCTCATGTCCGATATACCCGACATTGGCACTTAAAGGGTCCAAAGTCTGATTTTCTCAAGTTGCGTTGACTTAAAAGGCCTCTTTATCCTTTTCGACTGCTACAAATAGAGGGGGTTAAATATTGAGATACGAATTCTTCTTTTCTAGATCAAATGGTTCCTTCACTTCCATTGAACATTTACAAAGAGCTTCGAAACGAAGAAGAACGTAAGTGTCATTATCATTTTGCTTTGTTTGTCGAAATTATCATCAATCAAAGTGTCTCCATGATATTTTGAGATAGATCTGCAACTATTTTTTTTTTTTTTTTTTGGGGGGGGGGGGTTGGGGAGGTGTCGAAAGACGAACGGCTGTAAAAGACGCCTCAGATTGCTAATTTTGGCGCCCTTTGCTTTTTTACACCCTAAAATAAACAGTTTTTCAATATAAAAGAAAACAAATATCCACAAAGATTTCGTACTCGCTTTGGTTCCGTAATTATACCCCAAATTTGCCCCAGTTTCGGCCAGCCCACCATGCTAATGTCTACTGACTGAAGCTAGCTCAAGTGATAAAAAACAATATTAACTGATATGGATTAGCTACAGGTGCAACCTACAGTTTGATAGACAATATTCATCCAGCATCCCAAATAGCCCAAAGGGTATTAGTCAGTAGCGTAGACAGGGGTGAAGACGATCTGCGTAGGAGAGCAGGTTTTTACGACAAAGCACTTATCTATTCGTGGTATAAAAACATTATCACTGTATCTTTTAAATCTGCTCTCCTACGCAAATGTTCTTTCACCCCTATCTACACTACTGGGCCGGATATTGCCATTTCACTTTTCTGATCAAATGTAAATTATCGATGAAAAATTTCAGTTGGTCGTGAATTACAAGACAAGTACGTTGAAGGCGATATTAAACTAGATGACAACACGAAACGAATTCGTGCACGTAACGACCCATCAAAGAATTACAAGTCAATCCCTGAATTAAAATGGGGATCAAAAGAAATCCCTTTTGATTTGAATGGTGATATCAGTAAGTTATAGATTTTGTTATTTGACTTGATCTCATGGGGTTTAAATCCTGGGGGGATTGGGGTCGGCGAATGTCGGATATGTGCGGGTCGGACCTCCAAAAACCGACACATATACTATTTTTCTTTGGGAAAAGGTGACCAAGATGACGATTTTCATGTTCGTACAGGCCGTGGGTTTGTCCGAGCCAAAAATTGAAAATCACAGAAAGCAACTTTTAACATTTTGCTCCAAATTTTGGTCTATATCAAATTCAAAATTTCAAAATTTTGCAATTTAGAATACAAAAATAGTGTGTGATCTATGTTAATATATATGTCATATATTATCAATATGAAATCTGTTTCTGAGGCTCGAAAAACAGACCATAATGGTCGACGGTTGCTTATTTCTATGATTTTTTTACAAAAACATTTTTGAAGCCTTCGCATATTCTTAAATTTGTTTTTATTTTCATTATTTTGTGAGTATTTTTGTCCATTTTCTTAAGAAATCGGGTGTTTTAGAATCTGCAAAGCCTTAAAATATTCTTAACTTGTTCTTAATATTTTGGTCATCAAAGCCTTCTGTTCTTATATTGTTTTTTCTTATGAAAGAAAAACGTGTAGCCCTAGTTATTCACCTTTTTTTTACAGCTGACAACAAAAGAAAAGCCATCGAGGCAGCTATTGCAGATCTACAAAAATACACATGTTTACGTTTCATCAGTCGTAAAAGTGCTAAAGATTACATTCATTTTCAGAAGAACCTGAATGACAATGAAAAAGGGTAAATTCCAATCGCTTTAAGTGTACACTAAAGTTTATTTTGCTTGTCATTTTTCTTAACCTTTAGACACCGCTGTTTTTAAAAACAGTGCGCGCTGCTGCCGCTGTTTTTTTCATGAAAATGGAGGTTTCGCGGAAAATGTCATAAAATCTGAACCGCTAAAGCTTAAGTAAAAAGTAAACCCATTTTGAAAAGCTAAGGATCTATTTTTTCAGATAATACCAAAAAGACGCCTCATCACCCTTTTAAACCTGACTACACAGCCTCAGATCAAAACAGTAAAAATTCCATGTTTACGATTTTTTCACTTTTTTTCTGTTTTTTGACAAATTGAATGAAAAAAGTGGGTACAAGGTAAAGATTGGTCCCAGAAAAATTATTTTGTTTTAGTTTATGTTATAAGCCACCATTGTGTAAAATTGCAGGGCTGAAGAAGCTCATTTCATCTCAGAATCTAAGTTTCGGTGAAGCACACTTTTCCACCAAAATCGACACTCTGGCCACAACAGGTAAATTAAGTGGTCCCGTTGCTCTAAAATTGGCCCTGCACTTACCCTAAGCCTGTAAAATTACTACAATAATCATAACAGACTCTCTATCATGTAAATTCAAGCAATAAAACACCAGAATAGTGGAAAAACTGAGGCAAAATAGCCCTGAGTTGTTGGAGCTAGAGATAGGCATGTATGTCAGGAAATGCCCCCTAAAACCCCTTCAAACCACATAGAAACTGCCAATAAAGGTTCTCTATCTCATATAATGATATTTGTATGCTGAAACCAAGAAAAAACGAGACATAAACATGACTTTTCAGTCCAAAAATCCATCAAACACCCTCTGTCAAACACTAAAACGATGTTTTGTTGACATTTGAAAAATACACCGACATTGAGTTCTGATATCTCGAGATGTATAAAAGCAGGACCTGTAAAATTTTGAACGAATGAACCTTCACCCCTATCCTGTCTGCTAAATTTTACAGAATAGAAAAATTCAAACTGGTCTTTATTTTATTAAACTTTGAAAGGACCCCAGTATCAAAACGTACGTGGTACGTCTCTCGGCCTGTATATATGACGTACGTGGTACGTCTCTCGGCGTCTAAAGGTTAAGGGAACTTATTTTGGCGGGAACTAATTTTGCTCACTCGTTAAAATAAGTTCTCGCTAAAATTAAATTTTTTGGTATTTTGCCTAAATAATTTCTTGAGTTCACAAAAAAAGCTTCAAATAAGGAAAAATAGAACAGATTTACGCTGTCATTCGCCAAAGTAAGTTCTCGCCAAAATTAAGAATTTTCAGGATTTTTACCGCTATTCAAAATTAGTTCCCACCAAAATAAGTTCCCTTAGGGAAAACAAATTATACACATAATCTAATTTTCGAGAAAAGTTTTCGCCCAAAATTATAGTGCTCTTCTAGTACCCTCACAACATTAACATAAATATCCTTAGAAAAAATTCAAGGCAACCGATTCTTCTTCTTGTAGGTGTTTTTCAGATATAGGCCGGCAAGGAGGTAAACAAGTACTTCGTATTGGAAGCGGTTGCGGATTCAAAGGAACTGTACTTCATATGATTATGTTAAGTCTTGGATTTCCTCATATACATACCAGCTTCGACCGTAAGCACACGTTTATTAAGCAGTTTTTTGTGCTTTTTATTTTTGATATTCTGCATTTGAACTTTGGGAATACACACGTCAACGATCTCTTAGTCTGTACACAGACCTGATATCTACGGCTAATTTCAAAATTCATTGCCGTAGAGGTATTGCCGTATTACGAAATGATAAACACGAGGTCTCTGTGTTGGCCTACAGCCTCAAGCTTTATATATGTACATCGTTGTCGGACTAAGTTAATGTAGCCCTTAAAGTAAACAAAGCAATGAGATAAGTGGTTATAGATATATGTAGTATGAAAACAAAATAATGTCTTCTCCTGTCAGAACTACAAACCTACATAAGAATGGCTGAATCTTACCGTGAGAAGATGGCAAATCTTCTCAGGGTCTCTCTGACTTTTATCCCAGGCTGGCAGGTCAAGGGCCTGTGGAATAAAATGTTAATTAGAAATTTGATTCATTTTCAGGTGACCAGTATATCAAAGTACTCATTAATGACGTTAAAAAGAGTAAGTATTCATTTTTGTAAAACGAGCTATTCAATTCTAACGGATGTAATTTTTTATCTGAATTTTACAGCCTTAGATTTTCTTAACCTTTTGAGATTTAAGCCTAAAAAAAGTTCTTAAACTGTTCTAAATTTTTCTATTATGAGCATTTTTGTGCAATTTTCTAAAGAATTTGGGTGTTTTAGAGCTCATAAAGCCTTAAAATGTTTTTAACTTGTTCTTGATATTTTGGGCATCGAAGCCTTATGTTCTTATATAGTTTGTTCTTATAAAAAAGCGTTTATGGTTGGGTTTGATTTATTAGATCCGTAAAGATGTTATAAGGGGATCTAAGCAAATCAAGACAATTACTATAGATACAAAATTTTAAGTATTTTTCTGAGAGAGAGAGAGGGCATATTATATAACTCCACAAGCTTCCCCCTACAATAAGGAGGTTGGGAAGGAGTGTTATTAGTTAAGTATAAAAATCAGTTTTTTAGATCGGCATAGTTTTATCATTGATGTATTCCTTTTTTAGAGAATCGGAGAGATTTTGATCAATACTCACACAACATTGTTACAGATGAGACTTTTCCGTAAGTTTTTTTTTTCGACTTTTTTTCAGTTTGAAAGGAAAACAAAACGACCATAATTCGTATTCCCTGGAGGGGATACAAAAATAGATGCTTGGTATGTGTCGACTTTAAGACACCCCTGTCTCACAGCCCCGGTGGAATCTTTTTCCTCAGTGGGGATAAAAATTCCTATTAAAATCCCAAATTGAAATATAAGTCAACTAAAGTTCCAGAGTATTTTCCTACCGAGGACAAAGTGTTTGCCAGATTTTCCAGTGGGGCTCGGGTCCCAGCGGGTCTGTGACACAGGGGTGTACTAAGACTTTATCTTCCCAAGTATCTCTAAGGCTTAGATAAACAAAAAGTCAAAATAGTCTCTCTAAAAGGTCGGGAAATTTACGAAAATTATCCCTCTGAGAGTCACTTTTACACTGATTTTATTTTTCTTGTGTTGTCAGAGGTCCGTTCCGCACATAGCTGGCATATTCTCAAACCTTATCCCCCCTCCCCCTATCTCAAATAAGCATAACAAAGTTTGTTCTCATGTGGTGAGAACTTGCTATTTTTAATGTTACGCTAACCACTTCCAACTCATTTATTTATCAATTTTAGAGTCATTAAGCCGTATTTATATCGTCTTCACTTTAATATTTTTGACAATAGGTACGACGAAGCCTCTGTATTACACGTTGGTTATCGCTTCATGGGTGACAGTAGAATGGTAGGACCAAACAAGATCACCATAGAAACCAAACGATACAAAGATGCTGGCAAACTTGGACAACGGAAAGGTCTTTCACCAATTGATGTCCAAAAAATCAAAAAAGTTTATGTAAGTTTTAAGCCTCTCTTTTTGTTGAAAATCACCCGCTGTGGAGGTTCGGTAAAGCTTATAAGTGAACGCGTTCAGCAAAGGTGGTCTGGTAAGCAAAGGATATAATAGAACTAAAAAATGTATTACATATTGATTATCATGGGTTAACAGCTTTTTTGTAAAAAGCTGATGTAATACTTAAAGTTGACGAAATCTGAAACCTTTTGGTATGTTTTTCTAAGCACCTCAATTTTTGAGTAGAATATTAACAGATTCTTTGTTAAAAACCTTTTAATCACCATTTAAGTGCGAAGATATTCCAGAAACCACTACCACCACAGCCGCACCACCGCCTGATGTTCCTGAGAAAAAACCAGCCGATGATAAACCACCAGCACCAGAAAAACCGAAACCTGACGATGTTCCTGCCGAAGAACCACCAAAAGAGAAACCCAAAAAACCGGTGGGTGATGAGCCACCCCCAGAAGCACCGAAACCTGAAATCGAAGCACCTGAGGCACCTGCTAAACCACCACCAAAGGTATGTGGTTGAATTTTGATACTTTTTGTCTAAAAATTGAGTCTGAAATCGCGTGTGGTTATAAAGAACTTTCCGTTTTCTGGCTTAAGAAAATATTTTTTCAAAACAAAATTTAACAGATAGCGTAATGGAACATAATTTGTTTAGTGGGGCTAGTTTTTATTTAATCATTGATTTCGATATGTATAGGCTAGAAATCTTCAATACTTAGAGTTAGAATGTTCAGAGCAAACTTGAGTTCTATTAAAAAGTTTTATTTTATCGGACGAGCTTAATCTCTTTTGATACATTTTATAAAAAAAATCCTTTAATGACCAATTACCGACAAATTCAACTCCTGTTTTTCTCTCTACTTGAACCAAATTCAAATATCTCTGTTTTGACTTTAGGTGGCTGAAGATGACGTCATCAAACCAGAAGATATTCCAGCACCAACCACAACCACGACTCCCGCTACTACCACTAGTACCACTAGCACTCAAGCACCTCCAGACGGTTGGTGCATCGAAATCTTCATTTTACACGATAAAGAGGGGGGGGTTTGTAGGGGTTCGAAATACCGTCAAAATTTTTGCTGAATCCCGGAAATTGGAAAAATAATAACATCGTCACACCGTCTGATTTTAAAATACCGCTTTCCCGTCTCTTTTTTCGTCAAATCCCGTAATACCGTACTAAAAAAGGGCCAATCCCCTCACACCGTAAAAGTACAACCCCCCCCCATAAAGATATTGTCACAGTCTCAAACCTTTTTTCAAAGTCATTAAAGTGAATTAAGTCATTAAACGTACACAACTGAAGATTGTGCTCAACCAAATAAAATACACCTTTTCGACCGTAGTCGCGTGGTCAGGCGCGTGCCACTTAATTATTTAATTATTCCCCTAAACTCGCTCCAATCCTTTTTTGACACATTTTTCTATTAAGGACTGGGGTGGTTTTAGTGGGATAAAGCAGACAAAAAAATGCCCGCGCGGCAATTGGCGGCTACGGGCGAAAAGATGTATTGCGAGACATTTTTTACCACCTTTTTCTCTAACGATATTTCGAAAGGCCTTAATCGTTAATGAAGATAGAATCGCCTATAGTAATTCAAGTTACAGATCTAGCTTTCAAAGAATCGGTGATTTTAGCATAGATAACTATAAACAAAGTGAAATTATTCAAATTCGATTATTTCCATTCTCAGGTATCCCAGAAAAAGCAGAAGATAAACTACCAGAGCCTGAGAAGCCAAAAACAGACGATGCTCCTGATGCTAAACCACCAAAAGAACCAGAAAAACCAGGACCACCACCAGCCGATGAACCTCCTCCAGAAGCTCCCGTCCCTGAAATCGAAGCACCAGAGGCACCACCTAAAGAAGCACCACCAGTTAGTGCAGAAGACCAAGAAGTGAACCCTGGTGACATCGTTCCCACAACAACTACTTCGACAACCACAACAACCACGGAAGCACCGACCACAACAACTACGACCACTACGCCAACAACAACGACGACGACAACAACTCCAACAACGACGACGACAACAACAACTCCAACAACGACGACAAGTACAACAACAACCACTACCACCACGACAACCGAAGAGCCGACTACGACAACTACGACAACAACAACTGAGGAGCCAACGACGACAACAACAACCACGACAACCGAGGAGCCGACAACAACCACGACAACAGAAGAGCCGACAACAACAACGACAACTGAGGAACCGACTACAACTACTACATCAACTACTACCACTACGACAACACCAGCTCCTGAAGAAGAAAATGCTCCAGAAGAGGATCAAAATAAACCACCTGAAGATAACCCTGAAGGTGCAGGAGATAAACCCCCAGAGGAAAACCCTGATAATGATGGAGATAAAGCTGGGGGAGAAGGTGACAAAACGAAAGATGATGGTGATAAACCAACTGATGGAGATAAATCAGCTGATGGCGATAAGCCAGCTGATGGTGATAAACCAGCTGATGGAGATAAGCCAGCTGACGGAGATAAACCAGGTGATGGAGATAAACCAGGCGATGGAGATAAACCCGCTGATGGAGATAAACCCGCTGATGGAGATAAACCAGCTGATGGAGATAAGCCAGCTGATGGAGATAAACCATCTGATGGAGATAAACCAGCTGATGGAGATAAGCCAGCTGATGGAGATAAACCCGCTGATGGTGATAAACCAGCCGATGGCGATAAGCCAGCTGATGGCGATAAACCATCTGATGGAGATAAACCAGGTGATGGAGATAAACCAGGTGACGGAGATAAACCAGGTGACGGAGATAAACCAGGTGATGGAGATAAACCCGGTGATGGAGATAAACCAGGTGATGGAGATAAACCAGCCGATGGAGATAAGCCAGCTGATGGAGATAAACCGGTTGACGGTGATAAACCAGCTGATGGAGATAAACCTGCTGATGGAGATAAACCTGCTGATGGAGATAAACCAGCTGATGGAGATAAACCTGGAGATAAACCTGGAGATAAACCAGATGAAAATAAAAAACCAGGAGACGTTTTGCAGCAGCCAGGAGATGATACCAATCCACTAGGGGATGATACCAATCCACTGGGGGATGAAATGAAGCCTGCTGAGGATGGGGCAGAAAAACCGAAACCAGAAGATGGAAAGAAACCCGAGGATGGAAAGAATCCCGAAGATGATAAAAAACCAGATCAAAAACTTCCTGAGAACTTAGATCAGCCACCACCAGGAGATGTTTTGAAAGTTCCCGGAAATGATGATAAACCATTAGGAGACAAACCAACAGAGGAAGATAAACAGGATGCTAAACCTTCCGAGGGAGGACCTCCAGGGGAAGATGGTCAGCCACCTCCTGAAGCCGGACAAGCTCCTCCTGAAAACGCTAAACCAGGTGACAGTGATGGAGACAAACCATCTGATGCTGATGGACAAAAGCCTCCAGGAGACAACCCAGATGGTAATGGTCCCCCAGGTGCTGATGGGAAACCTCCTGCCCCAGGAGATGATGGACAACCTGCTCCAGGAGCTGATGGACAACCTGCCCCAGGAGCAGACGGACAGCCTGCTCCAGATGCTGATGGAAAACCTGCCCCAGGAGCTGATGGAAAACCTGAACAAAGTTACGACAGTTTGATAAATCAACCAACAACAACCACGACTACACCATTATCTTTTGTGGTGGAATCAGATGAACCAATCACCACGACCACTACACCACCACCACCTTGCAGTGTTGAAACAACTGTTGATTGTAATGGACAACCACAGCAACCTCAACAACAACCTGTACAACCCCAACAATGTGATGGCCGTAAGTTGCTAGATCTTCAATTTTTAACCTCTGGCTTAACTTGTTTCTATATCATTGTCTTAACATACATTGACTCCCTGAAAGCACTGATTTGTATTTGGTATATATGTCATAGCAGTTTTGAAAAACACCAGCTAAAAACCTTATTTTCTCATCTTTTGGAATAATTTTAAACGGAGGGACCATAGACTTATAAAGCCCGAAAGGCCAGTTGGCGTGCTTTAAGCTCTTCCAAGCCAAAAAAGTGAATATCGCAAAAAATATTGCTGCTATTGTTCTCAAAAACCTGCGAAGCTTCTGATTGGTCAAGCGCTGAAATTCTATTGTAATGTCACGTGACTTTAGTAGGGTTTCCTGCCTAACCTCGGCACCCTTTTCAGCAAAAGCACTCTATATAGACCTTCGGGCCTTTATAAATCTATGGGGGTGACTGAGTCTCTACTCAGGATATTAGTATTTGCTCAATTCTGATTCTAAAAGTGTAAGAGTGCTTTGAATGTCATTAATCGAATGCCTTTTTTACCTTATTGAAGAAACGCCATGTTATCCACAAGATTGGTATTGGAGTAACCAAGGAGCTGCACAGCAATGTGGTTGTCAACAGCAACCACAGCAAACACAACCACAACCATCACAATCAAATGCTCATGACAGAGATTCCATTGAAACTCCACAATGTGATTCTTGTGAATGTGTTAGCATACATCCCAGTCAACATCAGGATACATGGAAAAATAATTTCTTGTGTGCTAAAAAGACACAATTTTCACCAAAACTAGAATTTTCAAAATCTGGTACGTTATTCTATTGCACTCTACAATCTTTTTATACGAATTGTTCACAATTCCTATCAAATATACACGTTTTTCTTTTTATGAGCGAGGGCTAGTCAGTTAATTTTCAGTTGATTTTCAGTGGCTCTCATTTTCTTTCGATTTTTAAGGCTTAAAATTTGAAATATACATATGTTATATTCATTTAAAGGCCACCTTATTATAAAGTTGCTTGTGACGGTACACAAACATGTACCTTCCCCTTTATTCGTAAATCTTCCGGGAAGGGGAACTTGATTCGAAAATGACTGTAAACTGGCGAAAGATTGGGGTTAGAGAAAAAATAGTTGAATGTTAGAAAATATTCAAGGAAAAAGTCAATCTTCAGGGTGTATTTTTTGAATATTTTTTCGTCTATTATTGGGTATGTTTGACGGTGAAAAAGAATGCGGCTATTATATTTTGATTTTCCCGTCTATTATTGGGTAATATATTACCTCTCATATCGACCGCTTTGAGAAGCCAGAAAAGTTTACCTTTAAGTATCACACCTACGGAAAGTCCCCTCTGGGGTTTAGAAATTTCATCAAAAATGATTTTGAATAAATTATGCTTTCTTCTTTTTCAGGTCCAGTTGAGGGTAAGAATTGTTTGAAAATGTCCGATTCAGAGGAATGGAAGGATTCATACATTTGTACAGATCAAGAAACAGCATATAATTTCATGTGGTCTGATAGAGAGGGTGAATCATGTCTTAAGATCAAGGAGCCTCATGATTGGGAATGGAAAACCAAATATTTATGCAATAACAATAACAAAGAAAACAGAAGATGATAAATTGGAAAGAATAGACTTTTTTATTGAAGATTATTGACTTCTGAACACTGGATTGCACTTTTTGAGGAGCTTAACAACGCGAATATTAAGCTTTAAATCTGTGTGATAGCATCGATGTTTACACCTTTGGAGAGGTAAAATCCAAATTCAACTAGAGTTATTGATACTTGCATTTAAATCCTTTTGAGAATCTAGATAAGAAACTTAGAAATTACTATAGGTACAAAATTTAGGCTCGGTTGGTCTCCATAGAAATTCTTTTGACCTAAAATTAACAGCAAACTTTTCTCTATTCAGCTGTTTTAGAAAGTCTTGAAACTACACGAGTCTTCAAATTTTAGTGCCTGAGTAATTTTTGAGTATTCACAAATTTGAGGGCAAAGCTTTTTCACACTCCTGTGTCTCAGACCCGTTGGGACCCCAGCCACACTGGAAAATTGACTTTGATTTCATCTCCATTCGAAATTCCATGTTTAAAAATTGCACTCAAAAACCATCCCCACTGGCTTTTTTAACCTTGGAACAGTAGAATTTCTATCCCAATTGGTATTTCAATAGGAATTTTTATACCCACAGAGGAAAAAGATTCACCAGGGCTGTGAGACAGGGGTGTTAAGGGGGTGTCAAGATAATGTCAAAATTATTTACGCAATTAAAATGTATGATTTTTTGTCGAAGTTAAGTTGAATTAGCTAAACTACAATAACATATTTTAATATAATCATATTGATTTGTAAAAATAATTTAATTAAACAATTATAAAAATGTAATATTTTTGTAAAAAAAATAATTTGATAAATTCTTACTTTAACTTAATGAGGTATAATAAGTAAGTAAAATTAATTCTACATTCAACTAATTAAACTCACACCCAAAGAAAATACTCCAGCGTCACAAACCCACAAAACTTGGTCTAAAAAATGTTGTTCCTATTATGAAAAGTACCCTATTATTTTATTCCAAATGGAAAAGTTAATTACCCTACTAGAAAAAAAACAGTAATAAAATGTCTCTCGTTTGTTCTTTCAACGTCCTCCACTTTTACACTGGCCCCTTAATTAGCCAGCACCTTCCCACTAAACCAAATTTTTAACAGGCTAGCCTTTAATCAATACACCCCTGTCTCCGGTGGAACATTTTCCGCAGTGGGGATAAAAATTCCTTTAGAAATCCTAATGGGGATAGAAATTCTATTGTTCCAAGGTTAAAAAATCCAGTGGGGATGGTTTTGGAGTGCAATTTTTAAACATTGAATTTCGAGCGGGGATGAAATCAAAGTCGATTTCCCAGTGGAGCTAAAATACAGGGGTATTTGGGGCTGGGGTCCCAGCCGGTCTGTGACGCAGGGGTGTATCAATTTTGAGCTTATTTCAATAACGCCAGTTTGCAACAATTACTGAACAATTTGTAAACATTTATTTGAATTGACATTAAAGGTCAAACTTTAGTTGGTAACTGTTGAAAAAAATTGAAATTTTCATAAATTTTTGTACTTAAGAGAAAACGAATGAGCCGCAAGAAAATTGTGAAATTTTCATTACACTGACCAAGACTATAAGGGATAATCAGATGGTTTGAGATGTTTTGCTTGCAGAAACCTTCTGAGCTCTTGAATAATTAGCCTCGAAGAATTTTTGTCTTATTAGTTCAAGTCAACAAAATTGAAATTTTCATAAATTTTTGTACTTAAGAGAAAACGAATGAGCCGCAAGAAAATTGTGAAATTTTCATTACACTGACCAAAACTATAAGGGATAATCAGATGGTTTGAGATGTTTTGCTTGCAGAAACCTTCTGAGCTCCTGAATAATTAGCCTCCAAGAATTTTTGTCTTATTAGTTGAAGTCAACTTATCTCAACTTTGAACAATTATTATAAAAATGGGTTCTTACACGATCTATGTTAGAATTCTATTGTTTTCTATCTAAAAGACAACAACTTGTAATTTGAATATCTCGATTTTGGGGAAAAAAAATTGGCAAAAATATTCTGTGGTTTTACCCAGGACAATGGAAGGATTCTACATGCCAAGTATCCGACCATCTGGTCGCTCCCTTAAATGCAAGCCTCTTCTAGGGTTAATAGGTGTGAACTGTGTAACTTATGGCAAATCCCAAAATGCCATAAGCTCGGCACAAGGAGGTTCGGAGGCTCGGAGGTTTCCAGGTATTATCATTTATATAAGATTATGACTGTTAATAAAGTCAATTTTTTGCCTTTTTTGTAAAATTAAATGGCACGTCAGATGCACGTCACGAATAATGCAACGAAAAGATAGATGCGACCAACGATTGGATGAGATTCCCATCGAATAATTCAGCAAAATCCGGGTTTTAAGCAATCTTCAATTAAAACTCGGGTAAGCTGTTGATGATATTAATATACGGGATGCAAAACTATAGCAGTGCAGTCAAAACATGTGGTTACTCGAAAAAGTTCACGTGATTTCATTCCCATGTTACAGTTAATTACTTCATTAGCGTTGATAAATTCCAACCAACTAGAAATGAAAGTCATTTAACAAACGCATGATTTGTCTTTGACTTCAGTTTTTAATTTTGCAACTCGTTTATTGTTATCGTCCGTTACAGGGATAATATAGGCGGGAAAATGTATATATGCGCAGAGTTTACAGCCGTAATGGTAGTATACGCTAAAAAATCAGCGGGAGTGGCAAACTCTACTTATCTGATATTCCGATGGCGTATTGGCGGCCGCCCACGCTAAAGCTCTAAAGGAGCGGACCAATATACCATCGGAGAGGTTTAGTAGTGGCCCTTTGATGTGCCGACAACAGTCGGGTTCAATGGCTATATCTTCGCTTGCTCAAGAATTTTGTTCGTCCCGACAATGACAAAGCAACAAGCAAATTTCGGAGGGGCAAGTAGTGAAGAACTTTTGTTAGATTTTGGTTCTTTTTGGTTTGTTTTGGTGGATTCTTTTTTACAATATAAATGTCTTTATACTTTCTTATTATTACTTTTAGTATTCAGTGTAATTTCTGTAAATGCACCAACCTTTTAAAGATTGTTTTTTACACACAGACGTTGATTATTTTTTGTTTGTTTTGGTGGACTGATTTTTACTGATTATTCTCAAATCCAAACTCAAAGATCATAAAGAAACAGTAACAGGTATGTTCCTTATACTTTTTCAGTAAGTTTCATGTTGGTATAATCTTGTGCGGTCCTATCAAAACGACTGTTGACCGCCAGACAACTGAACACAACCGACTGACCGACAACAGTCAAAGTCAGTCAAAGTCTCTAGCAGCAGTACAAATATGTGTACAAAACAGATAATTTTGTCTTCAGAAAGATCTACAGACTTCTGTATAGGTAGTTTGTATCTTACTAACGATTAACCTCACTTTTTGTGTACCAACAGAACAGCCCAATTTTTTAATTTTACAGAGCACATTGAAAATTCACTTTGGAGGTCCTGAAAACTATGAAGGTTAGTGTAATATTTATCGAGTATGTCTAGGTAAGTAGGAAAAAGCAATAAATTCATGTTTTAAGTTGTATTTTCATGTAAATGAAGCTAAATTAGGGTCTGTTTATGTTTGTTTACCGGCAGGTACAAAATGCATAAAACATAATGCATATTGCATAATGCATAATGCATAATATTTGAAAAATGTCAATTTTAGAGGCTATAATAAGGAGAATTTGAAAGATAATACTTTCAACAAAACAAATATACCATTTTCTACCAAAAAATAAAGGGTAGAAAGTTGTAAATTGAATTTTGGATGATGAAGAAAATCCACGATCCACTGAAAATGCTTGTCGCCATTTTGATTTTCATAGTTGTATTTTACAGAACGTGTAGAAAAAACACGAAAATATCTCCTCCGTTTATTATTTTTCTAACTCGAAAACGTAATTTTTAAAACAAGATCTTTCTGGGTTTTCTCAGAGATTCTTTCGAACAATTGCTAATAAATTTCAACGGGTTTACCCTCTTACAAAGCATTAACCATGTGAATGCTTTTTGTTAGATAAGCCAATATCCAGCCAATATAAATTAAAGAACTTCATCCGAAAGCTAGATCAAAGAAATAAGACTTCGAATCTTTTTACATTCGAATGTTTATGTTTTTTTTGAGACAGAAGAAGGGGAAAACCTTTCTGATCTGTTGCATCTTCTTATTATTTATGCTGACGGAAAATCCTTTGTTTTTATGATTCGAATGTTTTCTCTTTAGTTCGGATTCGAAAAGTAAATATTATGTCTGGGGGGAAATCCCTCTGATTAGAATGTTTACAAGAAACTCGCGTTTTTAGCCTCTGCAAAGGAGAGTTTTAGAAAATATAAAATCGTTCTGTAAATTACACAATATAGTAGGGGGAAATTTGTAAAATCGCTCGATTTTTTTAGTCAAAGCACTTGTTATACATTTTTGGAAAGCTAATGGGTAGGGGAATCAAAATAACTTGGGTGCCAATTTTGCTTCGGACACTTTGGTGTGATTTTCGGACAAATACGACAGTCTCGGGCAAAAATCATAGGGTGAAAAATTAGTGAAAATTTTAGCTTGAGAAAACGGAAACCTGTTGTATATTTTTGGAAAGCTCTCAAAAAATTAAGATTAGTGATATATTGTGAGTATAGGTGATTTCAGTACCTAACTCGAGATATTGAGCTTCCGAAAGCGCTAAAACTGGACAAAACAGCTGTTTCTGGCTGAAAAACACTGAAAAACACTGTTTTTAAGGATTAATATCTCGAGTTAGGTAAAGAAATCACCTATACTCGCAATATATCACTAATCTTAATTTTTTGAGAGCTTTCCAAAAATATATAACAGGTCTCTGTTTTCTCAAGCTGAAATTTTCATTATTTTTTCTCCCTATGATTTTTGCCCGAGACCGTCGTATTTGTCCGAAAATCACACCTAAGTGTCCGAAACAAAATTGGCACCTAAGTTATTTTGATTCCCCTACCCCTTAGCTTTCCAAAAATGTATAACAAGTGCTTTGACTAAAAAAATCGAGCGACCTCAAAAAAACGAACAAATTTCCCCCTACTAATACTATTATGCATTATGCAATATGCATTATGTTTTATGCATTTTGTCCCTGCCGGTTTGTTTACTAGTACATGAATATGATTCCGAACCATATCGAATATGGTGCTAATATCGAATATGGTGCTAGCCTAGAGAATATAACAAATCTGATGCGAATCAGATTTGTTATTATTTTCTGCTTAGCACTCGTATCCGATAGGAATTAGATGCTAACTTGTTATGTTGATCGTTTCCAAGCTCCTCACAAAATGTTTAAACGCGGTCAAGTCAAATCCCGTAATGCAAACCTTCCAGATGTTAAAATATGCCCGACCTTTAGAGCAAAGCGTGTCGTAGCATATTTCCACATCTGGTACCAGATAAAAACTCTACCGACTGAAACATTTTTCGGCGAAAAATCTTTATGTGTATTTTCTTCGGCACAGGGCTCATTTCTTAGTTTCGTTAGCGATTTTCGAGCGATTTAAATTTCACTCACAAACAAAAATTAACACTTAACTCGGGTAAGTTATGGCATGTCTCAAAAACTGAAAATTACCATAATTTTTAGATCGCATTAGTGGACAGAAAATGACCAAACAATTGACTGAACATGAAGGGCACTATGATGTAGTTTCTAACCTGATGTGTAACCTAATTGTTTTTTCGCTGATTTTCGCGAAAAACCGCAAAAACTGATTAAGAAATTTTTCAAAATTCTGATGACGTGAGCAGAAATTAGTACAAAACGAAAAATCCTATTTTCTGCTGACGTCATCAAAATTTCGAAAAAATGTTTTTTTCAAATGATTGACTTTAGTAAGATACATCTTTGGTGAAAGTTTGAAGACAATTGGAAAAACCATTCTTGAGAAATTCAATTTTTAGTTTTGATGACGTCATCGATTATTACGTAATAATCAGTTTTTGCGGTTTTTCGCGAAAATCAGCGAAAAAACAATTAGGTTACACATCAGGTTAGAAACTACATCATAGTGCCCTTCATGTTCAGTCAATTGTTTGGTCATTTTCAGTCCACTAATGCGATCTAAAAATTATGGTAATTTTGAGACATGCCATAACTTACCCGAGAAACTATTCGCATGATCTTAATCTTACAGGCAATATTTACTATACATCTAAATTGCGATGGAAGCGTTGGATTAATTATGCGACATTGATCCCTATAAAAACTTTTCAATCGCTCATCTAAATGAATTTTCCGCACGACTCCCCCCCCCCGCGAGGCTACTGTTGTGTAAAGAGTGTGCCTTTTTACACCGAACCACACCCGAAGAAAAACACCATTTAGACTAACGTAGAAGAACCATTCAGGCACTAGCGGGTGCATTAAGGGCATTAAAGTAGGTTGCTAGCGGAAGTTTAATATATGATTTCTGAAAAATATTTCATATTTCAATATTTCATTTCATGTGTGTTTATAGCGGCTTGTAAGGATATAACGACTTTAATTGAACTAATACGTATAAGAATAACAAAAAGAAATATTTCTTCTGTATAAATCGATTGTACTCATTTTGGGAATGATAATAGAAGAGATAGATGTTCTCGCTTGGTGGTTGTAACCAGGAAGCCAAAGCTTTACAAGCTTTCGCATTAACTTTGCTGCAGGTTTGTGTTTTTGTTTGTTTTTTGGTAACCCAAAAGTCAATGAATTATAAGCCCGAAGGGCTAGAATCGAATCTCCTTGGTAGGATTTGAAGCCAACAAATCCTACCAAAGTTGCGCGGCTTAGCCTGGTTTAGTCCGTCATTAAAAATACGGTGCATATTTTAAGGCTTCACTTTTTCTTGGCTGCGAAAGGTTAGAGATTCGATTCTTGCCCTTCGGTAGTGTATCTTTTTTCTCAGGCAGTGCCCCCCCATCGGTCGATTTTTTTGGGGCGCTGGAAAAAAAGGGCAACTTTATCGTTCCAAGCTAAAAAGATCTACTGATGGTTTTAGAGTGCAATTTTTTACATTGAATTTCGAATTTGAAAGAAAAGTCCATTTCCCAGTGGAGCTGAAATCGTAGGTTAGCTTTTTCACACGGCTGACTAAATTTTGGTCGAATTTTCCAGTGGGGCAGAGGTGCCACTGGAACTGTGACACAGGGGTGTATGTTTTTCACTGTTATGCGTTTCAGTGTTTAAATTCGGATGATTTTTACTGCATATATCTAATAGAAATTTCTCCTCCAATAGCCATAAAAGTGCTATCGAATTTTATCTCACCATGCAATATTCCTTTAGATAAATAATGGCAGAAGAATTAACAACAGAAATTTGCAATCTTAGAATTTAATTTTCCACATCCCACATGTAGGATATATCTTTCGAATCTTACTAGTGCACCTTCTCTGTCCTACTCTTTGTCCTTCTGACTTCCTTTTAATACAATTATGTTTTTGATTCACTTTCATTTTCCCTTACTCTCTAGAAATGAAGGCGTCAAAATGTCTTCGTGTGATGCTTTGCGTTGCCGCATTGGCAACTTTATGTCATGGTGGGAGTTTAAAGAAGCGTCTATTTGGTGCTTTAAAGAAACTTGGCATGGACGCTGTCAGCAGTTACGATCCTACTCCGGATGTCAAAGAGAACGTTCTTAATCCAACCAAAGGTATCGTCCTATGTTTATATTTACTTACTGGCTAGCCTGGGGTCCACTTAATACTTTTTACTGGCTAGCCTGGGGTCCACTTAATACTTTTTTATAGACTGGATGGTTCGATTAAGTGGCCCAGTAGTATGTCGTAACATGCTTTTGCTTAGGCGGACTGTAAAACCGTCCGTCAGATTTTAGTTGTTTTTTGTAAGGTAAAAACAGTATGAAGCAATGTCTTTATTTGAGAATAAGAGATTACAAATCTGTTATTGATGTTTGGTTCAACTCCTAGTAGCTTATTTTGCTATTTTGAATTTTCATGTCTTCAAAATGGCGACTTCGTTAATTGATTCTAATCTACTTCACTGTACTCAGCGGCATAGAGAATTATCGGAAAGCAAAGTTCAACCAGAAGTAGACTCTAGTCAAGGCCTAAAAACAAGGTAACAACTTCAGGTCAAGTATTTAAAGGAAATAGGTTAACATTTGAAAAGAAACTAGAAAATTCATGTAGAGAATTTGACAGGTTCCTGACATTCAAAAAATTTGATTTTCACGATAGGCTCCCATTGGTTTGCGTGATAGCGCATTATCAAATTTGATCTGCATTTTTACTGTGCAGATTTATTGGAAATGGTAAAAATAATGTTCCCAAAAAAAGTTTTAGATTCATCATAAATTTACTTTCTCATAGGACGACGTGTTTATTCAGAAGCAAAACATCGATTTGAATTGCAAAGAGAACGTCTAGGTAACATATTTGAAGTATTTTACCAATTATCTTTCTTGCATCCATCTTTGCAAAGACCTCTATCTAAATGCCACTTGGTACCATCATTTTTCCAAAAATAAAAATGACCGAAATGTTTTGAGAAATATACTTTAAACTACAATCATGGTCCACACGAATTCTCAAACCACAAACGATTAGGGAGCGCTCTAAGTTAGTTTGGAAGGGTAAAGTTTTAACTCTGATAGTTTTTTAACGCTAGACTTAAGACCTTAGGATCTGAGGATCCAACAGTTCAAAAATGGTCCAATAAGGCTCAGAATATAACCTGGAAGTCTATAAACCCGTGCCAAATTGAAATATCCGATTAAATTTAAGAGATGGCCCAAAATTGTCTCTCTTGCTCAAACTCGAAATTTCGAAAAACGAGGAAATAGGCTAAATTCTCAATATATTTTGACCATGATTGAGAGAGGTAAAGACACTATTAGAAGATAGGTATGTTTTCTGCAAATAAAAATTGTTCAATTTTTTAGATATTATTTAGATCGATTGAAATCATTAACATTTTGTGTAGAAACCTCTTCGACAGAAACATCCAAGCTTTCCTAGTATATTTGATTTCCAGCTACTCCGCCGTTAAGTATCCCAGCTGGCACACAATGTTGTTTCAACGTTCAGCTAACAATATCTGGACGTTGAGAACATTTGATAAACGTTGAAACAAACGTTGTTTAACAACTGAGATGAATAGAAATGTACTTTCCTTCGATTTTTGGAGAATATCCATTTTTTAGCATATTAAATCCATCATTTTTTCGTTTTAGCTGGATTTAAGGATCCAACCGTAGTTGAAGGAGATCTGAAGAACTTATCACCAGCCATCAAGAATTTGATCAATGGCAAAGCAACAAAGAGAGAAATTATGTCAGCGGTAAAATGGCCAGTTGAACGAGATGGGGATGACAAACCCGTTGTTAACATACCTTACGTCAACGATGGACTTAGTAAATATTTTATACATTAGACTCTATTACTGGATATTTCTATATTATATTGTCTAGTACTTGGAGGCAAAAAAACATATCCTCAAAAAATGTTTCGTTCCCCTGTTATGCGCAGTTTCCTATTTTGTTTGCGCACTTTTGTAATTTTGCAGTTTTTTCGCAAAAATTACAAAAGTTCGCAAAAAAAATTACAAAACTGCGCAGAAAACTACAAAAGTGCTTTAACTTATTATTTCTAACCATTTAAAAAGGTGACAATGGTAAACAAGCGCTAGATGCTGCTATTGAAGATCTCAAACAATTCACGTGTATTCGATTGGCACCAAGATCCTCACAAGCTGACTACATTCGATTCTTCAAGGGAGAAGGGTAAGGTGCTCATATAATTTATTTTAGATGAGGTTATTGCCAGACTTCACTTCGGATCAATATTGTTTTTCAAAAATGTTTTCCAGAGAAATATTCTACAACGAACTAAAGGTTTCATTCCGGGGGCGGGGGACTTAGGCAAAATTGGGTACGGAGACGTGTTGCTAGTCAGGGTCCTTGACAAGGATCCAGATTTGCCAAATATTCATATCTGACAGGGTCTATTTTTCTAACTTCAGCGGTACGTCCCCGTTGGCAGTCAAGGTCAGTGCCTCTCCCGGGTCTCATTTTATAATCAGCACGATAATACCATTGTTATAGAAGAAGCAGATTTTTTCTTCTTCGTTTTTCATGTTGTTACAAAGGTTTTTGAATTTTTCTTTTTGATAATTTTCCACTCCTGATTACCTTATATTGGGACAGACTTTTGATAGATCTTCCATTTCCATGATATTAGCACACCGTTTGATCATCTCATTTAAGGCTGAACTCTCTTAGTAAAATTAATCCGAGTATTGTCTGATAATTCGAGTTTTTACCATAGATTTCTGTATAGCCCGAAGGGCAAGATGTAGTGCTTTAAGCTCTTCCGAGCAAAAAAGTGAATATCGCAAAAGATATTGTTGCTATTGTTTTCTAAAACCTGTAATGTTCTTTTGTAATGTCACGTGACTTAGGTAGGATTTCCTATCTAACCTCAGTACACTTTTTAGACATCTAGCCCTTCGGGATTTATAAATCTATGATCTATTTTTACACTTCTCGAAATCAAATGTTTTCATGATCCAGGCGCGCTTTTTATCCCTTTCCGAATTCTTTAAAAACTGCTCTCAATTCTCCAAAATAAAGAGTTTAGAGTTCTCTGTGCAAGCGTTAGAGTTATAGAGGATAAGGACAATTTACATTTTATTTCTAGATGTTTTTCAACAATCGGTCGAACTGGAGGCAAGCAAGATCTTTCCATTGGTGGCGGTTGCGGGTACAAAGGAACCGTGCTCCATGAAATCATGCATGCTTTAGGTAAGTTGTTGGAAAGGACATGAATGACTCTATATGATTTAAGCTTCTTTTATTCGAATCTTTCTCTAAATTAAACTAAACCATAGGTTTTATTCTGTAATTCAGATATTCCAGTAATTCGAAGAAGATATAAGCTTCGTAAAGATCAAATTATAGAGATTCAACTGTATGCTTTACATCTGCCTACCTGCCAATTCAAATATGTGTCACACACCCAATGGGATCCAACCCCCACTGGAAAATTTAGCAAAAATTTCGTCCCCGGTCTGGAAAAATACCCTAAAATTTCATCCCCTTTGGAAAGTCAATGTTTAAAAAATTGCACTCCAAAACCATCTCCACTGAATTTTTTAACCTTGGAACAATCTATTTATGCTGTTGGGATTTCAATAGGAGTTTTTATCCTCACTGAGAAAAAAGTTCCACCGGGGCTGTGAGACAGGGATGTATTTAACTAACCAATATTTTTTTCTGTTATTCTAGGATTCTTCCATGAACATACCAGACCTGACCGTAAGTGACTTTCCTTAATTATATTACCAAAACGTCAAAGCGAGATCAAGAAGACAGTCTCTTAGTTTAACGTAGTATTTATATACAAATAGTTATTTTAAAATTTCAAAAAATCAATTTTGAAAAAGAAATTGAGATTTTGAAAACAATTGTACACAGGAAAGACTAAGGAAAATCATAATATCGTACCCAAAACCAAATGAACCACTTTTTCATTTTACTGTTAGACATGATACAACCCGCTATCATAATCATAAAAAGGTGAACTAAGGAACTGGGTTCGAATTTGAAAAAAAATCAATTATAAAGTCAAGTCACAAATTTTAAACCTTTTTTTTAATAGGTGACGATCACATTATTGTCAAATTTGAGAATATCATCGATAGTAAGTCAACCAACTGAGGACCACTTAACCTCGTTCCTAGTCTCTCCTTATTCATAGCGCATGGGTTTTCTCTGGCGTTCATCAGTAAAGTAAATAAATTCTTGGATACATGGAGACATATGATACTATGTTTCAATTGCATAAGTCTTGACCCGAAAGTACACAAGATTTCTATAACGCCCTATTTCTTGAACCTGAGAATCTGTTGGTAAAATGGTATATCTTTTGAGATTGATAAAACTGATCACGAATTAAATCATTACAAATATTCCTGAAATAGTCTCTCAGCAAGCGGCATAATGAGTGTTTAGGCCGGTCTCCAATTGCACGCGCTGCGACCACACTTTCTCGAGAAAAGTTTCCAAGCTATTGGTCAAAAGAAAAATGAAATAATTCCATTAGCGTGATTTGACGTAACGGTTGAAAAAAGTTGAAATGTATTCAACTTTTTTTTCGAGCTCGCACTAAATTTTTACGACGTAATCTTTTTTCCGAGCAAAAGGGGTCGAAGCCAAAAGGTGCGATTGCAGCGCGCACAAAGGAGACCGGCCTTTACTTGAAGGATGGATCCGGAACAAAGCTTCGGAGAAACAAAGTCGAAAAGTACAAACCTTTCTAACTATTCGTTACTCAATGTAATATACACCCTTATTTCAATATATCGTTGGAGCTTTTTCCAAAAGTGGTGTTGAAAATTTCTATCGAGTTTCCAGGACGGAAATCTATCATTCCAGCTAAAAACGAAAGTGAGACTGAAATTGTAGGGTGGAGTGACCACCAAATCTGTGACATGAGGGTTGTTAAAATTGTTGGTCTTGCCTAAAGGCCTTTCATCGATCGCACGAGCGTGCACGCTAGGCCAATATTCTTAAAATAGATTTGGCCGCACACTCCGCGCGATCAATGTTTGATTTCCATCAAAAACATACACAATCTATATGCTTACATTTTTTTGTTTACTCAGCAGTTTTTCTCTTTCTTGATTGGTTTAAAAATTATCGATTGAGAAGTGCGCTCCTGTACGCTAAAAAAAGTTGAAAATTGTCAGGAAAATTTAATTCGTGACGTCAATAGGCTATTTTAGGAAATTTTGCCCTAGCGTGCCCGCTTGCGCGATCGATGGAAACAGGCCTTAAAACATATGAGTTTATCTGTCATCATTACATAATATTCTAGATATGGAATTCAACTTCAAGAAATATCCACATAATCTTGTCACTGACTTCAATGCACCGTAAGAATGTTTATACTACTTTTCTGACTGAAGTATTCCGTGATTTTGTAATTCAACGCGTACTATGGGATATGAGGAAAAAATCTGAATTAATCTCACTCTAATTCTTAACATGTAGCAAAAATTTAGTCCTAATTAACTGTTATCTAACTACTACGCGTGGTCTTGCACTTCAAAGAAACTTTAGCTTTACCGAGAAATGAGAGAATGGAAGCAGATTCGAGTATCTCCTGTAACCCTATGAAAAAACTTTTAGAAAAAGTCAATTTCATACCTAGAGCCACTTGCACAACTTTTTGATTTTACTAAATAAAAAAAGCGAACAAAGGGTCTGGATTCGAGTTTGAAAAATGATATATTTTTATTTTTTAGTTATGATCTTCACTCGGTCACTCATTACAATCAGTATGCATTCAGTACTGGTGTCGGTGTCCAAAGTATCCAGCCTAAAGATCCAAGTTTCGATGTCAACAGCATGGGACAACGTTTTGGTATGAGTGTCACTGATGCCGCTCAAATTCGTGCTGCTTATGTAAGATTTACTCTGTCTGTACAGTTTTATTAATGAGATTAATTTTGAAAAAAATCGGATATATAACATAGAGTTTTCAAGTTAATTTTTATTCGTCGCACATGTAGAATTATATAAAAGTCTGTCTCGAAATAATTTGCAGCTGGAGAAAAAAATGGCTGTAACTTTTGATAGAATTCGAACCAAGTTGCGGTTTTGTGCTCGTTAAAAAGATATTCGTGAGTGGAATATTATCAAGTAAAAAAATTGAGAAAAAAAAAGGAAAATGAAAATGAAAAATGAAGAAGAAAAAAATCAACTTCTTGTAGAAATGTGGTATAATTATCATTTTCACAGGAGTGATTTTTCAATCTTAGATCATTATCACTGTCAAAAAATTTTTCAAAAACATTCATTCAATCAAAAGATATCAAACAAAATTTATTGCTGGTTGACTCTATAAAGTAGTAAAAAACGACAAAAAAAACGAAAAAACCTGCCTTTTGTCGATCAACCAGCAATAAACTGTGTTTGATATCTTTTGATTAAATGAATATTTTTGAAAAATTTTTTCACAGTGATGATGATCTAAGATTGAAGAATCACTCCTGTGAAAATGATAATTATACCACATTTCTACAAGGAGTTGATTTTTTTCTTCTTCATTTTTCATTTTCATTTTCCTTTTTTTTCTCAATTTTTTTACTTAATAATATTCCACTCACGAATATCTTTTTAACGAGCACAAAACCACAGCTTGATTCGAATTCTATCAAAAGTTACAGCTATTTTTTTCTCCAGCTGCAAATTATTTCGAGACAGACTTTAGTAACCTCTTGTAGGAAAACAAAAATATTTTTGAGCTAAGATCCTTTTTGAGAGTTCCAACGCATTTCTTACAAAGATTTAATGAAAATTTAAGCCCACCTCAATTAATTTTATTTATAGAGTTTTACAGTTAGGCACACTGGGCCTCTAACCCACTCTTCTTACAATCATGTTGTTTCCGTCGTGAATTTCTTCAAATAGAATTTAGTCCTATAGGACTACCTCTCAATTTCCATATATCACTCTTGTCTTTTTCTTTCCATGTTTTTTGCTTTATGATGCCATTGTTTTATTATCTCGCGTTCTTTCCTTGAAAAGTCGTCTGATACTCTGAAATCATCTTTATCTAGTTTGTGGGCTGATACAATTCTAATCCTTTCTTCTTCACTCTCGAGAGTAACTTCTAATGGTCTCCATCGTTCATTTGTATACATTTATGCGATCTACCTTGATTATCGTCACATCGAAACCCATTTGTTTTTCAATATTCTTTCTATAAAATCTTTGTAACCAACTCGTTGCTCTTCTTCGTTTTCGTGCTTGTTTTCACCTAAATCATGCACCATGATGTTGCACTTGGTTGATTTGAGCCAACGCTCCTCTTCGTTTGATGAAACTTTTTATAGTAACCTCTTGTTTTTGTAGATCTTCTTTGGTGACTTCTGCATATGATTGTTGTTTTTTGTTTCTGTGTTGTTGAGCTGTGTTTCAGATCATTTGTTGTTCCGTTCTTTGTTCACGTCTTTTTTATTCATTAGCTTCTCGACTTTCCTTTCTAGAGAGGTTATTCTCTCGTTGAAACCTAATTTCAATCCATGATGTTCATCTTTATTTGCTTCTTTCGTTGTGATGTTACTGCAAGCTTTTGGTCTGCTTGTTTTAATCCTCTCAAGTAAGAGTGGCGTTATTGGAACACAATTTCCACATTCGAAGCGCCGGCTTTCATATTGCAGACAAAGCTGAATCTGATTGGCCGGGAACTCAGAGCCCGAGGGAGGGGTACTAGGGTTGGCAAATGAGGGGTATGTGCAGACGGGACCTCCGAAAACCGACCCTTAGAGAAACTGATTTTTGCTGAAAAGGTGACCCTTAGAGAGACTTTTTGAATTCTTTTTTTCGATTTTTGAAAAAAGTCATAACCTTAGAGAGACTTTATTGCAATATTTTCTCTGGAAATCAAAAAATTTCCTAAAAATCCTGGATTTACCGACCCTTAGAGAGACTAATTTAAAACTTTCTGAGTTTTCCGACCCTTAGAGAGACTTTGAAAGATGAAAAACCGACCCTTACCGTCCGCACATACCCATCATCCATTTTTGCCTAAGTACCCCCCCCCCCCCCGGGGCTCAGAGCAAGCATAATGGACAAGTCTATCACATCTCTTACATTGTAAGGTGTCGCTATCTGCTATGATGGTGTTTGTTTTAAACAGTTATTGGGTGTGCAATATCCATAATTTTGTTGAATTTCCTTTTCAGAATTTTCGTCGATTTCCGCCATATTATTGCATTTTCAGGATCGTGGCAGCACAGAAAAAGTTTTACGTCAAAAATAATTTAATCCAATGTTTTTTCCTTTACAAAATTCAGTGTGAACAACCCTTCACTACAACAACAACCAGCACAACGACCACTATTCCACCTCCTCCAGTACTACCTACTACTTCCACCACCACTTTAGATCCTGATCTTCTGAACCCACCAACAACCACCACAACCACATTAGTCCCACCCCTCCTTCCAACGACAACTACAACCTTAGTCCCACCTTTGGATACCACCACCACGACTACCACCTTGGTCCCACCCCTCCTTCCAACCACCACTACAACTACCACTTTAATCCCACCCATCCCAGTCTTACCCACTACCTCCACCACGACCTTAGATCCTGATCTCCTCAAAACAACAACAACAACAACTTTACCAGGACAGACTACCATCTCAACGACCACCTCTACCACACCAGTCCCTGGAGAAGAAAACGGCTGTCCAATGCCTCCCTGTGAACAATGTCAGAATCCAGCATGCGGTCAACAGCAAGGGGGTCAGTGCCCTTACCAAGGTACAAAATTCAATACTCGATTGTTAAGTATCAAATTGAGAATGAAAGATTGAATAATCAAGAAAATCACGTTTTGTCAGTTTAATTACAAATGGAAAATAAAGAGAATGTCATTAGCTTTTAACTTTATAATCACTGAGAGCTGACGATGAAGCTAAGAGTTGCGAGTCATGGATTAGGATGTCTAGCTTTTCTCCAATGGTGTTGACTATTGAGAAAAGGTTAAACATTCTAAATCTATGTGGTATCCCTATCATTTCTAACTACCTTTTATGACTTCAACTCTAGCACCATGTTGGCCATCAGACTTTATGTGGTCAAATACTGGATTTCCACAGACTTGTGGTTGCAACGGTGATCAACAACAATCTCAAGACCAGCAACAACAACAAGGCCAAGATACCAACAATAATGATGGTCCAACTGAACCAGCCAAAGATGAGAATGATAAACGATGCAATATGTGTAAATGTCTTTCAATCAAATCAAAATCGACACCAAAATCATGGGAACATAACCATTTTTGTTACAAACCAGGAAGTCATGATCCAAACTTCAAAATATTAAGAAACGGTAAGTTTTTTAACAGTCCTGTCTCAGTGCCCCGGTGGAAAGAACTTATTCCCTTAGGCAAGGCCAATTTGTTGTTTTACAGGCCAAGCTATCCAAAAAAGAGGTTGGTCGGTTGGCGAAAAAGTAAAAAAGGTAGAATTTCACCTATAAAATCTCCTAAAAAGGCAGCAAAAACTACTTCTTTTTGATAAAAATGCGAAATAGAAAATAATAAGGTACAAAAAGGTCGATTCATGGATAAATTGAAAAATTGAACATAAAATTGTCAAAACCTTGGAAAAACTACCAAAACTTTGAAAAGCAACGATAACAAAAATGTACTACCGAAATCAATTTCGTTTTTATTTCGATTTTTGGAATATCAGGATCGGTCGGGCCCGTAAAACAATAACTGATCAAATTGGTCTCGTCTTGGTGGGGATTAAAATTTATACCGAAAATTTGTAGATATATTTCTATCAAAATATTCAGTGGATGGTTTTGCAATATCAGAGTTGGCTTGGTATGGGCTATTTTTCGCTATTTTTTTGGGTGAAGTTTTAGTGATTTTCGTGGTCGTGATGAAAACAGATAATTTAGTACCGTGCAAAGCACATGTCAAAATCATATATTGACGCTGTGCCGACGAATCGAGATTCTATTCATCGCGCAATCAACAAAGACAAAAGTAACCTTGACGACCATTCAAGATCTTAGATGAAGTTCAAAGTTGATGTTTTTATTCCCGTCGTTGAAAGCACAACTAAAAAATATTATCAATGCTTTTTAAAAATAGTCAGTGATAGAGAATCATAACATAAAGTCTGTCTATTATTTCGATTCAATTAAAGTGACATTTCCATAATTAATAGTTTAGTTATTACTGTTATACATTTGGGGATCATGTAAAAGATTTCTTTCGAAAGAAACTCACTTCAATTACACTTGGAGGTTTCTGGGGAATTCGTAAATAGTAAACTGCATACTGATACAGTCTGCTAGACATTAATAAGGTAATATTTGCTCTTCATCTTTGATTCTTTCTACAGTTATAAGATTGACACATGCGCAATAAAATTTCATTATTGGTCTTCAGAGGTTAATATATTCTTTGAAAACTTAACCTCTGATACTCAGGGTAATAATTTAGCGTTATAAGCGTGATGAGAGTTATCACTTGGGGAGCCTCATCTAAACCCGGCACATATTTTGTTTGATAAATCTAATTATTTTGTTTCTTCACCGACTTTTTTATCACTTTGTTTGATACAGGAGATATTGCCGGAAAACGATGCTTGTTGATTGATGACTCAAAAGAATCGGACAACCTTCATCTTTGTTTTAATAAATCGGCACCGTATGATTTGTCATGGTCTGACGTCGACCAGACGGATGTTGATGGAAAATCGCGATGTTTGAAGATGGAAAACCCACATGATTGGGCATGGGGAAAACAGAAGTTCCTTTGCCAATCACCACCAAACTAAAATCAAAAAGATTTGTTTCACGTCATTTTTTAACTTTTACAACTTATGCATATTTGTTTTGTTTATTTTCAACAAAAGAAATTATTTTTGATATAATGAATTGTAAATAAAAAGAACTATAAAATATAACTTCTTTTTGAGTTTTCCAAAAAATTGAGTCAGTGATCCTAAGATATCTTGGCATCCACAACTTGTAATATATTTCGCAATACTTACACCAGAATTCTTGGATTCACCACAACATCAAGTCAAGATGACTCTTTGCTTTTAAACTAAACTATCAACATTAAAATAAGTCTTTTTGGAACTTTCAATAACAGTGCAGCTAACTATGGTGACTTTTGGGAAACGTCGGTCACTCCGGTCTCGTTAACGGTTACTTTTCACCTTTTCCGTCAGTATAAACTCAAAAGTACAATCATGGACTTTAATGTTTGAGAAAAACACTGAAAAATGCTCTGGAAAAACCATGGAATGGTCCCGCCCCTTCCCCCCAGTGGCAATGTTTAGTGCGAACGACGTTCCCACCGACTTTTCCAATGCCCTTCAACATTGCCACTGGGGGGAAGGGGGGGGGGGAGGAGGGTTGTCTCACAATTTTCGTCCATGATTGTACAAACTCTTCATAACTAACTATTAGTACTCCACAGTTCCCTCAGCTCCCCCCTAAGAAATATTGTAAAAATCATAGGAATAAAATACCCCTCGTCAAAAGGCTTTCTTTTCAACTTTCGACCCAAAAATATCTGGCTTTCAAAATTTGCGAGCGGCATACCCGCCCGTCATCCGATAAACCTTAGTATCCTAAAATAAAATCAGATGTGAAAAAGTAGATTAGAAGGATGGAATCGAATCGACTGGAAAAATGTGTAGCCAAATTTTCCAGTGATTTGACGAAAATTTCGTCGGGATTTTTTGAAAATTAAGTCGGGCAGAACATTGCGATATTTTAGTCCAGAAAAGCGGATTCTAGCAAATAAACGGGTAGAATTTCGAAAGTTCTTGGTACAGAGGTACTTTGAAACCACACGGGGGCGGGGTACTTAGGCAAGTGATGGGTATGGGTACGTCGCCCTTAAGGACGCCTTTTTGAAGCCTGACAGTATCTGAAAGGGTTGGGAAAATCAGAAAGTAAGTCTAAGTCGCATTAAGGGTCCGAAAATTGGAAATTTTCAACCCCCCCCTAAAAAATTGCAGTTTCTAGCATCTAATTTAAAAGTTCTTTTTTTTCTTGTTTTGTTTGTGTCTTAATTTTCTTTGATTTTTGGAATAATTTCTATCGAAAATTATTGTGCTCTAAATTATCTTTTCAACGGTATCTGGTTCAATGGATCTACTATCTTTTACAAACAACCGCAATTTAGGCGAGCGACAAATGTAAAAAGCTCTGAATGAAGATTATGCAACTTAAACTTGTCACAGCAGCGCGCGGGCGATAATTCTCATAGTCAAGTTCAAAGAAAACTATAATTAAATTATAGTTTTCTTGGGAATTATTCCCCAGCTTTTTATGTTTTTTTACCAATTTTTTAGAACAGGGTGTGGTTTAGGGAGTTGCTAAATGCTGAAAAGGGGTACAGAAATAACAGAGAGGGATGATTGAAAACATCTCTTTTTTACCTTTTTGACGATATTCACCCGCATTGAGATAGAGACTATGTACAATGTCGATCGCGTTCACACTCTGACATATTGACAAGTAAATATTGGTTTCGCATCGTCCTGTACGTAACGTTTTTTCAAAATTTATTCTCTCGTGCGGCTGAGCTTTTGCAAGAAGCTCCTTCCTTCCACCTCCACCCAGCAGTTCAAACACAGATCACAGATTGACAAGGTCAAGGACTTAAAACACTTGATACTCCTATCCAAGAAAATGGCTCAAATTGGACATAGAGCACTCAAGAATGTTCTCAGAACAGTAAAGGTAAGAAGTTAGATTGCCTCTCTTCTTTAACTTCAAAATTTGAGAAATGTTCCTTTTTTTAAGATTTTTGTGTAATCTGATCGTCTTACCCCTCCTGATGTCAATTGTAAATAAACAGCACACTTTGTCAAGATGTCACAATTGACTGTCTCGAATTACAAAACAAAGTTAGCAGCAACTAAATGTTATGGGTAGAGCCACACCAGGGTACATTATTTTGATAAAAAGCTGTGTATGTTCCAGTCGGAGGCCTCTATTTTATATAGTAATCTATCTCAATTTGAATGAAATGGGTGAGCTGTTCCAGGAAGATTTCTGAATCGATAAGTTAGAATTCAAGCTGTTCCAAAATTTCAGCCAAAAACTAGAAATTAATTTTGAGCTGAACAGAATTGCCAGAAAAAATAGTTTGTTCCAAAATTACGACAGATATGTAGACTTTTTACTTGTGTCTATTTATAAAAAAATGCCGTGAGATTAGGTAACTTGCATCAGTGGAGGCTAACATGCATAGCCCTCAAATGAATGACCTGGCTGGTCATTAAAATATAAAGTTAAATCAAAACAAAAATGGTAGAGTAGAGCTGTGAGCTGAGCTGCGAAGTTGTATTTTAAGTTACCCAATCTCATGCCGTGAGTGGTCCTAAATCCGACAGCCCTGCCTAAATTCGATGGGGTCTTTCAAAGATACAAACTAAAATAAAAACAAACCATTCGCTATGACGCAATGAAAATACCAAAGTGTCATTTAAACTGAGAGATTTGATTACACTGAACTAATTGAACGAAAACATTAATTGCTTCTTATACAAAACATAATTTTTTATTACAAAATTGTTAATGTTTTAAACACAAGCAACAGATTCAGAATAATAGAGGTAATTATTTTTACAACTCACACTTTTTTTATCACATTAAATTGACATCTTGACATTTTAGTCATTTTGTTAGATGTCTTGTTTTGAGCGAGAGTTTTTGCAATACAGTTTATTGTTCAACTTGGAGCTAGGGAATGTTTGTAAACATAGAATTTTTTTTCATAGCAGTTATTTGGGGGATCGGATTTAGGCAGGGGTGTCGGATTTAGGACCACTCACGGTGGTATATAATACACTTGTCCTGTAATTCAAAACCCAAAATTGAATTAGTGGGTTTCCTGAACTTTCCTATCATATAAAAATGGCCAAACATTTTTTTATCTTATTACTGTGTGGTATCAATAGACGATATCGGCTTAACGAAATTCTCCCCGAATGATTACCCATGATGCATTGCGCAAAAAGATTCAGAAGTCAAAATTGTCCGTGAATTTTTTTGCGCAATGCATCAAGGGTAATCATTCGGGGAGAATTCGGAAAGCCGATATCGTCTATTCAGGACCCTCCCGGTGCTCCGGAAATTTTTGGAGTTTTCCGAAGCAACTAAAAAAACACTATTTTTCTCAACCTTAGTAAGTTCCGGAGCTCTTCGGGTGCTTTCAGAGCAAGTGATTTTAACATGTTCTGAAAAACTGTTTAAACATGGTTACAAAAAATTTGTCCCTAGGTGACGAACTTTGGTCAAAAACAAGAAATATCGAAATATCGAAAAAATGAAAAAACATGAGGTTTCACTACCATGAGTCGGCTGATGTTTTAATAATATGCGCATGTGCAGTTAGTTTTTACACGATTAGCACAGGGAGTGCTATTGTAATTATATCGCAGATATCTCCAGAACCTTTTAGCATAGCTGTCAACAACTCTCTCACATTGGGCGGGAAACTCCTGCATGCCAACGTTTTCTCCTGCGGGAAAAAATTCAGCCAAATCTCCCGCATTTTCAGGATTTTCTCCCGTATCTCCCGCATTTCCAAAAATTTTCTCAATTCCAAAAAAAAAATTAAGATTTTGAAAATACAGAATGGCAAAATTTCCTGATTTCCTGAAAAAAAATCTGATAAAATTTGATAAATTGTAAGCATGGTATTGAAATGGAAAGGAGAAAAGTTTAACCCAGATTAAATGTTAGCTCTCAGGGGGTATTAAAAGCACACCAGAGCTTATTTTCAATTAAATGAAAAAGCACATAATTTTCTAAGCTGCAATACTTGTGTAAGGGAGGTAAATACACGTCTTTTTAACTTTTTAAGTCTTTTAAGAAACTTCAAAACTCTAACTTTTGATAGCAAACTTTGAGAGGGTTTTATACATGTGACTGTATATAAGGCAAGTCAACTATGCAGTCAATACTTTAAAAAGGTAGGGTGATGTCAGGTTAGACATGGATGAAAAGGGCATAAAAAATGGCCCGATATGAGGTCGAAGTTTCTCAAATAGGTGGACCTGAAATTTCAGGTGGGACCTTGAATCCCCCTGCACACTGTGCATGGTTTGTTTACTTCCCCTAGTCAAACAATGGAGAGAGGGAGTGATAGGTTGATCAATAGGGTTACAGACTTATTTGCAAGATAAGAAACCAAGTGCAAAACCCTTTTACTCAGAAGAAAATTAGAAGGTATCTTATCTTTTAACCTTTAGTAGTTTTAAAAAAATACTATTTTGAAGTTCCATGTTTCAAAGATTTCAAAGGAAAACCTGTTTGCTGAATGCAATCTTTCTGACACATATGATGGCATATATTAGTTCATGTTTTTTGGCACACTGGTGTGGTGTCATTGGACCTTCACAATTTTTAGTTCTTCAACTATCCAAAGGCAACATCTGACAAAAATACTGAAAATCACTCAACTCGCCCCTAGAAACAAAATGGAAAAATAGATCTGATTGTATTCAAATGGCAGTCAATTTTTGTTAATATTGCGTACCTTTGGAGTGATGTGTGATGTTGTTTGAGGGGCGTCGTAATCTATTTAGACTACCTTTGCCCATTGTGGATTTTGTTTAAACATCTTGTTCCTGCATTCAGCTTACTGAGGGTTAAGGGATTCATGCCTAAAAAGAAGAGTTTTTGTCTAAAAAAAGAAGAATTAGTAAAGCAACAAGGTGCTAAGCATGTATAAAAAAGATTATGTGCAAAAGTAAAGAGGTATATATAACAATTGAATGTTTTATAATAAAAGCGGATTTCGGAAGGTTGTGAAGAGAGCTTGGATATAAAAATAAATAATTTAAAATAAATACGTACCTTTGGAGTGGAGTATATTCTACTCTTAGATCTTGCTGATAAGTGCTGGCTTGAAATTGTAAGATACTAATTGATTGAGGTGAAAAAAATTGAAACTCCAGACTGAATCAATTCAAATTTTATCATCTAATAAAACTTTGGTATTAAGATTTGAAGTTTCTATGAAAATTGTACATGCAATTAATTTCTTTCACTTTTAGCCAAATTTGCTGTCAAGAACATACTCAAGTGGAGCTGTAAGTATTTGAGATAAGAAATATACCTTTAAAATCTTTTCACATATTTCTCACTAGGATCTTTATCCATCCTTTAAAAAACCTCATATAATTAAAAGATATTAAAACATTATTTACAGTAAAATAAAACAGATGGATCATCTTGACATGTTAGTCTGTCAAACCCCTGTACAAATTTTACATTTTTTACAATTTTGAAATTTTCAAAAACTCTGAGGCTGTTGAATATTAGATTGAATTGCTTTTTTGAATTATTCAGCTTGAGCCTATGTCATTGATTACACTTCCTAATTCTTTCAAATTTCAAGTAAATTGCTTTGTTTTTTTTTCAGCCAACTGCCAAACTTTTGATCAATGGAGAATTCATTGATAGTAAAACCGACAACTGGATTCCAGTCACCAACCCTGTAAGTATTAGCTCTAGTATTTTTTTTCAAACATATTAAAATTTTACATAGAAGGGTTCATTAGATGGTTGTACATTGTCTGGTCTGCAAGAGTTATTGTAATTCCGATATCTTATTTGATGGATAATCTTCCAGCATACTGATGTTTAGAATTTCCAAAAATTAAAAGAAAAATTCCAAAAATTATAACAATTATGACAAGTATTCAAAAATAAATTGTATAAAGACAGACTTCCAGATAGATATAGGCCTAGGGAGCTTAAAGATTTCATTATTTCTACTATTAATTTGTCTGATTCCTACAGGCTGGAAGGCCCGTCTTGTTTCTATTTTAACTTTGTCTGTACTTTCTCTGATTCCTACAGGCAACCAATGAAGTTGTCAGTATGTGTCCAGAAACTACACCACAAGAAATGAAAGCAGCAGCAGATTCTGCTAGTCTAGCATTCGAAACATGGAAAGATTCTTCCATTTTGGCTCGACAATCTATCATGTTCAAATATCAACAAAAGATCAAGGATAATATGGTTTGTGTTATTTTTGGACCTACCCCGGTGGAGGTCCTATAAATTAACCCGTGTTCGTTCGTTCGTTCGTTCGTTCGTTCGTTACCAACTTTTCTCGGGATTGGCTCATTAGTTTTTCCTGATTTTTGGCACAAAGATGCAAAATGGTAATGCCCAAAATGTGACGGAGCCCGATTTTCGAAAAAAATTCATTTCCGGCTGAAAATGCCGGAAATATGCCAGAAAAACCGGTTTTTTGGCATTTTCTCGAGATTTCATCATTAGTTTTTTCTGATTTTTTGCACAAAGATGCGTATTAACAATGTCTAAAACATGGCCTAGTCCGATTTTTGAGAAAAATTCTATTCCGGCTGAAAATGCCGGAAATATCCCTGAAATCGCCGTTTTTGCAGATTTTCATCGGACTTTTTCCTTATATTTCGTTGTTTTTTCACACAAAAACATTATTTGTAGCAATGCCCACCATCAAGCATGGTTTAATTGTCAATAAAAGTGATTTTTGAAGCCGGAACTTTCTAAAAATCGCCGGTGCAGCCCATTTTCGCCGGAAAAACGGTATTTCTTGATTTTCTCGAGCTGTACTTTATATTTTTTTATGAAATTTTGCACACTGATGCAAAATGATAATACCTAAAATGTGACGGAGCTTTATTTTCGAAAAACATTTTTTTCCGGCCGAAAAAGCCGGAAATATGCCGGAAATACTGATTTTTTGGCATTTTCTCGAGATTTTATCATTAGTTTTTTCTGATTTTTTGCACAAAGATGCGTATTAACAATGCCCAAAACATGGCCGAGTCCGATTTTTGAGAAGAAATTTTTTCCGGCGGAAAATGCCTGAAATATGCCGGAAATCGCCGTTTTCTGGGTTTTTATTGGGCTTTTTCCTTTTAAATAAAATGGTTGTTTTTTCATTCAAACACATTATTAATAGCAATGTCCACCATCAAGCATGTTTCAATTTTCAATAAAATTGAATTTTGAAGCCGGAACTAGTTAAAAATCTCCGGAACAACCTTATTTTCGCTGGAAAGACAGTATTTCTTGAATTTCTCGAGCTGTACTTTATATTTTTTTGAAATTTTTCACAATGATGCAAAATGACTATACCTAAAATGTGACGGAGCTCGATTTTCGAAAAACATTTTTTTTCGGCCGAAAATGCCGGAAATAGCCGGAAAAACCGGTTTTTTGACATTTCCTCGAATTTTCATCTTTTGTTTTTTCTGATTTTCTTCAGAGAGATGCGTATTCGCAATGCTCAAAACATGGCCGAGTTCGATTTTTGAGAATAATTTCTTCTGGTGGAAAATGCCGGAAATCGTCGTTTTTGCAGATTTTCATTGGATTTTTTCCTTATATTTTCAATTTTTTTCACACCAAAACATTATTGATAACAATGCTCACCATCAAGTATGATTCAATTGTCAATAAAACTGATTTTTGCGACCACAACTTTCTATTTTTTCCTTACAACCCTTTCCTCTCCCCCCATCAACAATCAATGATGAATTTTTTGCGTTATGCATTTTTGCTAAACGCTATATTTTCTGACTGATTTTTTTCATCTTTCTCCTCGCATTGCTATCTAACTTTCATCATCAGGTAGGTCCATTCAGCATCTAGCTTGTTTAATAGAAATTTATGAGAGTTAGCTACAAAAAATCAGTCAACAACAAGTGTTTTATTAGCAAAGAAGATTTTTTTGTCAAAATTTCTTGAAATCATAGAGGCCACTACTTTCTTATTGTATTTCCATTTAATGAAAAAATTTAGAAAACTTTAAAAAAGCTTTTTGAGGAAATGCCATACGTGTTTAAAAGCCTAATGAGTTCTCATTATTTCAATTTTTAATAGGATGTGTATAGGTCTTTAATATTATGACTTCTTCATTTAGGACATTCTTGCTAAGAGCATTACATTGGAAAATGGAAAAACTTTTTCTGATGCTGAAGGAGAACTTCTTAGAGGATTGCGTAAGTATTATTCATAAATTGTTGTATAACTTACAAAGAAACCCATTAATGGATAGGGAATGAATACTTATACTTACTTGCTAAGTGTTACAGTTTATTTGTCTTACAGTAGATTTGTGAAGTCTTATCTGACTTTAATACATCCAACTTTTATTGATATAAAGTTATGTTCTGCTTTTTATATTACCTTATTACACGAAAGTAAGTAGGCACATGATCAACAGCCTTGAAATTAACACGCCAAAAATTAACACAAATTTGCTTTTTCAAGGACACCACGGCTGGTTTTAATCAAAGGGGATTTAATTAACACAAAATTTCTTGATTCATGTTAATTACATGTCTACTTATTAGTGTAATAAGGTGTATATTTATTATATTTGGGATTTTACACTAATTGATCAATCCCAGAATGAACAGAGTCTTCGGGTACGCGAAGATTTCTGGATTAACAAACTCCAGACCTTTGAGCCTCAGGGCTTGAATGAGAGGGAAGTGATGATCGATTATGGCTAGGTTTTTACCCTTTTTTTGTTTAGTTCTTTTTGTCGTCTTGTCAGGCGGGAATTTAACTTTTGAGAAAAAACTTCTTTACTTTATCATATTTTATTACCCTATTTATTCTCCCGAGCTTATTTTATTTTCGTTAATTACAATTGTACATTTAACCGTCATTTTAACGCCTTCTTAACTTTTATTCTCCGATGAACTTTTTAATTGTCAATAGACCTATAATTTTTTTTTCCCTTGTGTATATAGAATTAGTATATAAACCTTGTCAAATAAATCCATTTTTATGTTGAAAAAGGCCAGTTGGCCGAAATATTCATTAGAAAGATGATGTGTTTTTTCTGACTTCGTTATATTCTATACACTCTCGCATAGACGGAGAAAATTGGTTTTACTGTGACAAGATATTTTGATGCACCAGTACTCTTTGTTTTTATCATGGATTTATTTGAGAAGGATGAGTTTGGTTATGCGTCCGTTTACAGATGTGGGATTAAAGCATTGAACTACTTTTATCATATTTCGTTCCTCGAGACTTGCAAATGTTTCAACCTCATACCAGCTGGCCTGGCTCTGAAAAAGCAACCTTTCATTCCTTTCGAAGATGGCGAATTACTTGCAACATGGAACGAGACAATCTTACACACTGAGAAACAATTATTGGAAACTTTAATTATTGGTATCAATGAAAGACGAATTTCTTTGGAAACAAACTTTTGGGATGGTGTCAGTGACTTTGCAAACAGGACGGATGTTGATGTGATGACGGATTGGCTCGTGAAATTAGTTATTGATTTGGAAAAGTTGGAAGTAAAGACCTTGGCGAAGAAAAAGAAGAAATTAAGGAAGCTGTGTGGTGAGAACAAATTTTTACTTTCTGATGTGGGGAAAAGGATGGATAAGCATAAGGAACAGTTTGACTTCGTTAGCTCTCTCCTTGATTATGGACAAGTACTATCTGAGGACTTTACAATTATGGTGAATTTGCTCACCCTGGACCACACTAGCAATACCTCGTCAGTGTCTGTTGATAACTCGTGCCTTGAAACTTCGGGTCAGAGCAACAGTTCTACTGGGGAGTCCATAGAATCGGAAAATTTTGAAGAGGTAACCCTGGAATCTACTGGAATGGGTGACAATAGTTGCAATAAAGATACAAATGATAGATATGTAGGAAAGTTTGTAAGCGAAAACGTCATCAACTTGTCATCTAGAAATTTATCAAAAGCTGAAATATCTCTTCTTTCAAAGGGTTTGAAGTTTGTTCCCACTCCTTCTCGAGTTAATAAAAATAAACTTAAGGAGGAGCTTGAAGTTTTTGGTCGGAAACTTAGGCTGCGGTGGTTTTTTCGGGAGGAGGACCGGGAGTTTATTCCAAATCCTTTTGTGAAAAAAAGCTCCTTTAATCCTAGGGGCAAAGATGCAGCCATCGAGGTTTATTTAAGTCGTTTGGAAGAAGAGATAAATAATATTGATACAAAATTGACGTATAACAATCTTACACGCCCTGAAAGGGAAGCCTTAGAAACTTTAAGAGACGACTCATCAATTATTATCAAAGAGGCAGACAAGGGTTCAGCTGTGGTTGTGTGGGACAGGGAGGATTATCTAGCGGAAGCGGAAACACAGCTGGGGGATGGAAATGTCTATGAAAAACTTAATACCACAGTTGGAAGTCGTCTCATTGATATAATTGAAAGTTGCCTTTTGAAGATAAAGGTTAGGGGTGACATTGGTGATAAGACTTTAGATTATTTTCTTGTTAATAATCCCAGGTTGGGTAGGTTCTATCTTCTCCCAAAAATCCACAAGCGTCTATCTAGCGTCCCTGGGAGGCCAGTCATTTCTAACTGTGGCTACTACACCGAAAATATTTCAGCCTTTCTTGATTATCACCTAAAGCCCCTTGCCAAAACAGTCCAATCTTTTATTAAGGATACCAATCATTTTTTACAAAAACTATCAGGGCTTCCAAAATTATCTAAAGGAAGTTTGTTATGTACTATTGATGTCGTAGGACTTTATCCTAATATTCCTCATGATGAAGGCTTGGAAGCTGTTAGAAAAAAACTTGACCAAAGGCAAGACAAAAAAATCTCAACTGACTCTTTGGTTGAACTTGCTGAATGTGTTCTAGAAAACAATCATTTTGAACACAATGGTCAATTTTTTAAGCAGAAGAGGGGTACTGCCATCGGCACAAAAATGGCCCCTCAATATGCTATTATTTTCATGGCTGACTTGGAGGAGAAGCTTTTGGGTGCTTGCGAGTTAAAACCTAAGACCTGGTGGAGATATATCGATGATATTTTTATGATCTGGGAGCATGGGGAAGAGCACCTCCAAGACTTCATGAAATTCATTAACAATTTCCATTCCTCTATCAAATTTACCTTTGAATATTCTCCGACTTCTGTCAATTTTTTAGATGTCCAAATTATTAGGGTTAATGATAAGTTAGTGACGGACTTGTATGTCAAACCCACTGATACCCATCAGTATTTAGATGCATCCTCGTGCCACGCATTTCATTCAAAAAAGGCCATTCCTTATGGCCAGGGCCTACGCTTAAATCGCATCTGTTCAGAACAATCTTTTTTTGACCTCAGATGCGACCAGCTAGCACTGTGGCTAAAAAAACGAGAATACAGTGACAAACTAGTCCGTCGAGAAATTCTGAAGGCCAGAGAACCGAAGCGAGATGATTTGCTCTTCAGAGAGCAGAACAATAAAAAAGCTCGTGGACGTAAACTGGTCTTCAATCTAACTTATCATCCTGCCTTTGCCAACATTAAGAATGTCTTGCGAGACATTCATGTACTCCTCACAGCGGCGAATGAAGAACATCGCAAGGTGTTTTCTGACATACCTATCGTTGGCTTTAAGAGAGGCAAAAGCCTCAAAGACCTTCTTGTTCGATCCAAACTCTCAAAACCTAAGAAGACAGGAGGTCAATCTGAAGCATGTCAGAAAACACGCTGCTTGATATGTCCTTCTATCACTAAAACAAAATCTTTTAGGAGCTCAATAACATCGGAGGAGTACGAAATCAGGTGTCATTTGAACTGTGATTCTGAACATGTTGTCTACCTAGTGACATGCAAATCATGTCAAAAACAATATGTAGGCAGCACCGTAAAATTTAGAAACAGGTTTAACAACTATAAATCTTGTTTCCGGAAATGCAGTTCAGGTGAAACAGCGCCTCAAATGTCATTTCACTGTCATTTTTGTCAGGAGGGTCATAATGGTATGGAGGACTGGGATTTTACACTAATTGATCAATCCCAGAATGAACAGAGTCTTCGGGTACGCGAAGATTTCTGGATTAACAAACTCCAGACCTTTGAGCCTCAGGGCTTGAATGAGAGGGAAGTGATGATCGATTATGGCTAGGTTTTTACCCTTTTTTTGTTTAGTTCTTTTTGTCGTCTTGTCAGGCGGGAATTTAACTTTTGAGAAAAAACTTCTTTACTTTATCATATTTTATTACCCTATTTATTCTCCCGAGCTTATTTTATTTTCGTTAATTACAATTGTACATTTAACCGTCATTTTAACGCCTTCTTAACTTTTATTCTCCGATGAACTTTTTAATTGTCAATAGACCTATAATTTTTTTTTTCCCTTGTGTATATAGAATTAGTATATAAACCTTGTCAAATAAATCCATTTTTATGTTGAAAAAGGCCAGTTGGCCGAAATATTCATTAGAAAGATGATGTGTTTTTTCTGACTTCGTCGGTTACTTACAATATACTTTCCTGCTAAAGATGAATATCCTAACTCATTCAAACCGCAATTAATTTACTTTTTTAGAGGTTGTTGAGCATGCTTGCTCTATTACATCCTTGCAGCTTGGTGAAACCATGCCTGGTATCTCAAAGGACATGGACACACATTCTTACAGAGTTCCTCTTGGTGTTTGTTCTGGCATTACACCGTAAGGACCAACTTTTTCTGCTAACCTCTAAGGAAGATAAGGAAAGAACAATTTGCTTTGTTGTTTTATGAATCCAATCGATTTAAGTAGTAATTAGACATTTTTACAGTTACAAAAAGTCTTGTAATATTGCTTGCAGACTGATTTTCGATACTTTTTGTCACGGTGGAAATATCGACATTCCTAAATACTTTATCAACTTTAAACACACGATATCCCAATAACTCTTACGAGAACTATAATTTATGTGCAAATTGGATTTTGTTAATTATTTTCTTCTATTAACTCATAGATTCAACTTTCCTGCCATGATTCCTCTATGGGTAAGTCAACTAAAATATTTATTAAAATCAGCGACTTGGTTGTATTGTTGATTTTACATGTTGGGCAATTATTTTCAAACCGACCATTATTAATACAATAATGACCGGTTAGTGAGGGCTGTACTGAGAAATATTGCCCGAGGTCAAGTAACGACCAAGCTTGCGAGGTTGTTGCGTTGACCGAGGGCAATATTTTCAGTACAGCCCGAAAGAAACCGGTCATTATTGTATTTGTTAACCGTTTCCTTCAGCTTTGATTGATTTTTAGCGCTTTATCCAGGAAAAATAGCGAAATAAAGAAGAAAAAACAAGCGAAAAGAGATAAAAAATTGCTATAATTTCTGACGTCAGAAATAAAAAATGAGAGAAATGATGTCAACGCTGGTCAACGCATTGTTCATTTTTCTTTGAAAAAGTGACGTCACAATGAATTTTCCTAACGACGGGCAACTCTGGACAATGTAGGCCCGTCGTCATGCGAAAAGAACCAATTGCATTGCGCAAAAAGTCGTGTAGCCCGCTTCGAAAAAGTAACCGGTTAACAATGTATTATAAACATAGCTAAATTTTCTCACGACCACTTACTATTTATCTTTGAAAATAATTGCCTAACATGTAAAAGAGATCAAAATTTCTGACGTCAGAAATAAAAAATGAGAGAAATGATGTCAACGTATTGTTCATTTTCCTTTGAAAAAGTGACGTCACAATGAATTTTCTTAACGACGGGCAACTCTGGGCAGTATAGGCCCGTCGTTATGCGAAAAGAACCAATTGCATTGCACAACTGTGCACAAAAAAGCCGTGTAGCCCGCTTCGAAAAAGTAACCGGTTAACAATGATCTGAAATACCCATACACTGGAGTATATTCTTTAATTCAATCCGCTGTTTTTTATATCAATTCTTTTTATTTTTCTTCTTTGAGCTAATAAAAATTGCTTGCCCCCTTCCCTCAATAATATCGAATATCCTTAGAAGGGGTAATAAAATTGTATTCATCAAATTATCTTTTCAGATGTTCCCAATGGCCCTTGTCTGTGGCAATACCTTCATCATGAAGCCATCAGAACAAGATCCAGGAGCAGCAATGTTATTGTGCGAGATGGCAATGGATTGTGGTATCCCACCAGGTGTTTTGAACGTCATCCACGGAACCAAACCAGCTGTTGATTTCTTGTGTACAGATCCTTCCATCAGAGCCATCTCTTTTGTTGGATCTGATCATGCTGTAAGCAATATTCTATCCAATTCTAACCTTTTAACATCTATTCCATTTTACATTATCTCATAGCAATGGTTCTCTTCATGCAGTTAAAGAATTCAGGCAAGTCAATTTTTTAAAATGCTTTTTTTCAGGGTCAATACATTTACGAAACAGGATCTGAGCATGGCAAACGAGTTCAATCTAATATGGTAGGTACACTCAACGTCAGTTCTTTCTAACTATTTTTACTCTTCAAAAGACTTTAAAAAGTTTAAAACCCCAATACTCACATACTTAGTTCTTTACAGCCAATAATAAGCTAAGAATAAGAGCCTTAACTAGTGTATAGTAGTGTGAGACTGTAAATATCAAGCATGTTATGTAGATACTTGTATAGTAGTGTGAGACTGTAAATATCAAGCATGTTATGGAGATACTTGTATAGTAGTGTGAGACTGTAAATATCAAGCATGTTATGGAGATACTTGTATAGTAGTGTGAGACTGTAAAATATCAAGCATGTTATGGAGATACTTGTATAGTAGTGTGAGACTGTAAATATCAAGCATGTTATGGAGATACTTGTATAGTAGTGTGAGACTGTAAATATCAAGCATGTTATGGAGATACTTGTATAGTAGTGTGAGACTGTAAATATCAAGCGTGTTATGGAGATACTTGTATAGTAGTGTGAGACTGTAAATATCAAGCATGTTATGGAGATACTTGTATAGTAGTGTGAGACTGTAAGTATCAAGCATGTTATGGAGATACTTGTATTGTATAGTAGTGTGAGACTGTAAATATCAAGCATGTTATGGAAATACTTGTATAGTAGTGTGAGACTGTAAGTATCAAGCATGTTATGGAGATACTTGTATAGTAGTGTGAGACTGTAAATATCAAACATGTTATGGAGATACTTGTATAGTTGTGTGAGACTGTAAATATCGAGCATGTTATGGAGATACTTGTATAGTAGTGTGAGACTGTAAATATCAAGCATGGTTATGGAGATACTTGTATAGTAGTGTGAGACTGTAAATATCAAGCATGTTATGGAGATACTTGTCTAGTAGTGTGAGACTGTAAATATCAAACATGTTATGGGGATACTTGTATAGTAGTGCGAGACTGTAAATATCGAGCATGTTATGGAGATACTTGTATAGTAGTGTGAGACTGTAAATATCAAGCATGTTATGGGGAGATACTTGTATAGTAGTGTGACTGTAAATATCAAGCTGTTATGGAGATACTTGTATAGTAGTGTGAGACTGTAAATATCAAATGTATGGGGATATTGTATAGTAGTGTGAGACTGTAAATATCAAGCATGTTATGGAGATACTTGTATAGTAGTGTGAGACTGTAAATATCAAGCATGTTATGGAGATACTTGTATAGTAGTGTGAGACTGTAAATATCGAGCATGTTATGGAGATACTTGTATAGTAGTGTGAGACTGTAAATATCAAGCATGTTATGGAGATACTTGTATAGTAGTGTGAGACTGTAAATATCAAGCATGTTATGGAGATACTTGTATAGTAGTGTGAGACTGTAAGTATCAAGCATGTTATGGAGATACTTGTATAGTAGTGTGAGACTGTAAATATCAAGCATGTTATGGAGATACTTGTATAGTAGTGTGAGACTGTAAATATCGAGCATGTTATGGAGATACTTGTATAGTAGTGTGAGACTGTAAATATCAAGCATGTTATGGAGATACTTGTATAGTAGTGTGAGACTGTAAATATCAAGCATGTTATGGGATACTTGTATAGTAGTGTGAGACTGTAAATATCGAGCATGTTATGGAGATACTTGTATAGTAGTGTGAGACTGTAAGTATCAAGCATGTTATGGAGATACTTGTATAGTAGTGTGAGACTGTAAATATCAAGCATGTTATGGAGATACTTGTATAGTAGTGTGAGACTGTTAAATATCAAGCATGTTATGGAGATACTTGTATAGTATGTGAGACTGTAAATATCGAGGCATGTTATGGAGATACTTGTATAGTAGTGTGAGACTGTAAAATATCGAGCATGTTATGGAGATACTTGTATAGTAGTGTGAGGACTGTAAATATCAAGCATGTTATGGAGATACTTGTATAGTAGTGTGAGACTGTAAATATCAAGCATGTTATGGAGATACTTGTATAGTAGTGTGAGACTGTAAATATCAGCATGTTATGGAGATACTTGTATAGTAGTGTGAGACTGTAAATATCAAGCATGTTATGGAGATACTTGTATAGTAGTGTGAGACTGTAAATATCAAGCATGTTATGGAGTACTTGTATAGTAGTGTGAGACTGTAAATATCAAGCATGTTATGGAGATACTCGTATAGTAGTGTGAGACTGTAAATATCAAGCATGTTATGGAGATACTTGTATAGTAGTGTGAGACTGTAAATATCAAGCATGTTATGGAGATACTTGTATAGTAGTGTGAGACTGTAAATATCAAGCATGTTATGGAGATACTTGTATAGTAGTGTGAGACTGTAAATATCAGCATGTTATGGAGATACTTGTATAGTAGTGTGAGGACTGTAAATACTCAAGCATGTTATGGAGATACTTGTATAGTAGTGTGAGACTGTAAATATATCAGCATGTTATGGAGATACTTGTATAGTAGTGTGAGACTGTAAATATCAAGCATGTTATGGAGGATTACTTGTATAGTAGTGTGAGACTGTAAATATCAAGCATGTTATGGAGATACTTGTATAGTAGTGTGAGACTGTAGACTGTAAATATCAAGCATGTTATGGAGATACTTGTATAGTAGTGTGAGACTGTAAATATCAAGCATGTTATGGAGATACTTGTAGTGTGTGAGACTGTAAGTATCAAGCATGTTATGGAGATACTTGTATAGTAGTGTGAGACTGTAATATCAAGCATGTTATGGAGATACTTGTATAGTAGTGTGAGACTGTAAGTATCAGCATGTTATGGAGATACTTGTATAGTAGTGTGAGACTACAAGCATGTTATGTAGATACTTGTATAGTAGTGTGAGACTGTAAATATCGAGCATGTTATGGAGATACTTGTATAGTAGTGTGAGACTGTAAATATCAAGCATGTTATGGAGATACTTGTATAGTAGTGTGAGACTGTAAATATCAAGCATGTTATGGAGATACTTGTATAGTAGTGTGAGACTGTAAATATCAAGCATGTTATGGAGATACTTGTATAGTAGTGTGAGACTGTAAATATCAAGCATGTTATGGAGATACTTGTATATGTGTGTGAGACTGTAAATAAGCATATGGAGATACTTGTATAGTAGTGTGGATGTAATATCAAGCATGTTATGGAGATACTTGTATAGTAGTGTGAGACTGTAAATATCAAGCATGTTGGAGATACTTGTTAAGTGGAGCCTGTAAATATCGAGCATGTTATGGAGATACTTGTATAGTAGTGTGAGACTGTAAATATCGAGCATGTTATGGAGATACTTGTATAGTAGTGTGAGACTGTAAATATCAAGCATGTTATGGAGATACTAGTTGAAGGGAACACTGTATATGCAACCAATTTCATATTAGGGAGCCAAAAACCACGGTGTTGTATTATCAGACGCTAATAAAGAATCTTCATTGAATCAACTTGTTGGTGCTGCTTTCGGAGCTGCCGGCCAACGTTGTATGGCTTTGTCAACTGCAGTCTTTGTTGGAGAAGCTCAAAAATGGATCCCAGACCTCGTCGAGAGAACAGAAAAACTTGTTGTAAACTCAGGTAACTATATCTCGATTTATAAAGAATATTTTAGTATGTCAAACATGACAAATTTCTCTCTAAAAATGTCGATAAGCTCTTCAACAAGGGTTTTATAAGTTTGCTGGAACTCGTGGAATTCACTTCCAACATAAGGATCTTTAATAATCCAACTTTTTTATAATTTTCCAAATCGACTTGACCTACTTGACTTAGTTGACTCTGTAGCATAGGTCTATCGACCCCTTGCAACTCTTCTGACGAACTCTGCCCATTTTAGACAGTCTCTTGTGCTGCGTTCTAGGAGTTGCAATCTTGTGTCAGCTCTTTTGTGGTCTTCATCTCAGTGTCTTAGTTGGGAAATCTAGCTTGAAGCTCTGAAAGAGAAGTATTCTCGGGTACCCAATATCCGGGGGGATTGGAATAAGCGGGGGGGGGGGGGGGGGGGGGGTTAGAAAAAATCTCAAAACCTAATAAGCGGGGGGGGGGGGCGGGTTGGAATAAAAGTGTCCTAGGTGGAAAATTTTTGAAAATGAGGCTAATATATAGGACAAAAGAGAGAACTTTCAAAAATATTTTGCCAAAAATTAATAAGCGGGGGGGGCTGTTGGAATAAGAATGTCCTGGGTGGAAAATTTTCGAAAAATTTATTAGCGGGGGGGGGGGGGGGGGACGGCTAGTAGGTACCCGAGAGTAATGTGCTCGATTTTCTGCATCCATGTCTGAACCATTTCATCCGTTTGATTTTGATCACTTGGACAACCGTTTTCCAAATTAGGATAATATATGATAAATAGTACAGTAGCACAGGTGTGACAGATTGCCAGTAGGTCTATATAAAAATTTGGGATTGATACCTGATGAAGTTCTGAAAGAGGATGAATTATTGTGAAAAACAGTTGGTTTTACTTCTTTGTTCGTTCGTTATTCTGCAACTTGTTTTCTTTCGGTTTTTCTGAAAATTTGGATTATATCTTTACTGTTCATCTCAGAAATGTTTTGTTTTCTCCTATCCAGGTGATCAACCGAATACTGATGTTGGACCTGTCATCTCCAAAGCCTCTCTAGAACGTGTTGAAAGGCTCATCCAATCTGGTATCGATCAGGGAGCTAGTGTAAGAATGTATTTAATTTTAAAAATGTGAGAACTCAGCTTCATTTTACCATACATTAGCTTTTCCGTCTCGAAATTCAGCAAAATGTTAATATGGACTCAATTTTAAGTGAATTTCCATTTTCCTTTCAAAACATTGTTTTATTGACATCTTGACTTCTAAAATTCCTTATTTTCACATCTCTTGTGGTATCTTTTGAAGCCATATAACTTATGGCAACCAAAACATTATTGTTAAATGCCATTACTTAGGTGGACGAATTTTATTATTTTTTATTGCAGTGTGATTTGGATGGCCGTGGTGTCTCAGTACCTGGATTCGAGAGTGGAAACTTTGTCGGACCAACCATCTTATCAAACGTTACGGTAAGATTCTTCTCCATTTTACGATTTTCATTATATTTAATTAGTAAACATATTTCAAAATAGCGTTCAATTTCTAATATTTTTTTTTCTCGAGAGCTTAGAGATTTAAGAATCATAGTGTGGAAAGGGGATCCCTTCTTAAATGACCCCCCCCCCTTCTTGGCATCCCCCCAACCTTTAAAAATGCCTATCCCCCAAAGATTTCGAGCTAAATTCTTTATGGTAAAAAGGGAAGGGAAACAGTAAAGAAAAATTAAGTCTGGCTAAAATAATACCACTTTTTAGTGAAAATAAAGAACTTCCTTTCATGCAGACCAAATTTCATAACAGTGCTGGAAAATAATCTACAATATATGTAAGCCCCCCTTCTTAAACGACCCCCCTCCTTGCTACCCCCCTTTTTTAGTGAAAATTTTTGATCCTCCCTTCTTCACTTTTTTGGAAGGTGTCATCCCTCCCTTAAGAAAGGGGGGGGGGGTCCGAACTATAAGAATACGGATCCAAATATTTTTTTAGTAGACAAATATGTGAAATACATTACTGTTTTGATGGATTTTTCCATTTCAGCCGAACATGGAATGTTACACAGAAGAAATCTTTGGCCCTGTCTTGGTTATTTTGAACGCCGACACCTTGGATGACGTAAGACTTATTTCTTCATTTTCGAATTGATACCAAGGCAGTTTTATATCAAACAAAATAATTACAATTTTCTATTCATTTGCGTTGTCAATCTTTAAGATTAATTAATCCCCTCCAAAAGTACGTGACAAAAATGACACGATAACAACTAAATAATTTAAGATAATAATTTAAAATACTGTTTGGTATTGGTGATAGATTTATCGTCATGTCTATTCTGATTGTGAATTAAAGCGGGCAGAAAGTTTTCTGTCCAAACCATGCGTTGCCCACTTTCAACGTCAACCAACAGCCAACTTTCGGCAAACCTTTTGCCCACTTTAACAATTGGAACAAGTATGGCAGAAGGTTAACAGTCCAAACCAGAGAAATAACTTGAACGTTTATATCTTACCAGGCTATCGAATTAATCAACAATAACAGATATGGTAACGGAACAGCTATTTTCACCAACTCTGGTTCAGCTGCACGTAAATTCACACAAGAAGTTGATGTTGGACAAATTGGTGTCAATGTTCCCATCCCCGTACCTTTACCCATGTTTTCTTTCACCGGATCTCGTGGATCTTTCCGTGGAGATATGAACTTTTACGGAAAAGCTGTAAGTTCCAGTTCCGTTCTCTGCTGCTGTCGGTGCGCTATTTGTGCCCTATGTTGACAGGTGTTTGGCAAAGTAATGTTCGAGTATTATCATCGTTACTTTGTTACTTGTGAAGGAAATTTCGCGATGTAAGCACGATGTCCATCAGAAAGGAAACAGGCAATTTTCTGCTATTTTTAAATTTTTAATACCAAAAAAAGGAATGCTACTTTTGTAGGAAGTTGGGTGTAAAATGTTTAATTATGTTCTCAAAGTCACTTTTTGAAATAAATGTCTGAGTCTATGTGAACAATATGCCTTAAGGAATAACTGATTTTGAAATTTTTTTTTAGGGAATTCACTTTTACTCGCAATGGAAGACCGTCACAAGTTTATGGCGCGAAGATGACGCGACAGACAAAAAAGCACAAGTCTCCTTCCCAAGAATGGGTTGAGACATTATCGGATAAAAAACGAAATTAGACAAATTGATGGACGAAATTCAAATCAACTGTTTTTATTTATAACTTGACTTAAGTACCCTTCGTGAAATTGACAATACGTTTTATTTATTGCTAGGGTCAATATTATTTTTCCTAAATTTTTTTATTCAGGTGAAATTTTGTAATAAAAATGAATTTTTAGAAAATAAGAGAAATGTGATTTTAAAATTGAATCATGCTTTTTAAAACTTCCATGTTGCATAAGTTCTGGAAGAGGCCACCTTGATAATGGTTTGCATTTTCCCGTGTTACGACTTTTTGCAGAATTCTTGTTGCGAAAGAAAATATATTGAATTACTTCATGTCCAATTGCAATCAAAACATACTGAACAATAGAAATTTTGACGTAAAGTAGATATAACAGGTCATATTTCAGTCATTTTTTGTTTACTTTTCTGTTTGTAGTTTTTTTCAATGATTCTTATATGATAAACCTTTCTTTCTCTTTGGTTTCTGTTAAGCAACACACATCTCCAGGTTTACATCATGGCTCAGCTCTGTTCCCGTGTCTTCAAAACTGCTGCCAAAAGCAACGTAAGTTACACTCCTAAACATATTTTTACCTGTATCCTTTTCACATACAAAGGAATGTAATGTCCTACCTTTCATACACTTTTTCATTAATTCGGTTGCTCGATTACATAACTTATCTCCAAAGCGAACTTCAATCAAAATTCTAACTTTCAACAAATATTTCTACTCCAAGCTGGAACACAACGTTGTTTCAACGTTTATCTGATGTCTCAACGTCCCTATAACGTTAGATGAACGTTTAAACAACATTGTTGGTTGCCAACTGGGCTATCTAAGAAAACACGTGCTTCTTTTTTAGAATGCTGGCATCTGGAGACGATGTTACTCAGGAGCCACTGTATGTTAAATTTATTTGATACTTTCTTGATCTCTGATTCTCAATATTTTCGCATTTCTTGCCTCCTATGAACAACATGTAATGTTATCTAATTTATATTGCCTGTTACTGCTCGGTGACTCACTCATTAGAATCGAGTAAGAATCCTTCATTCATCTTATCCTTTTTATTTTTAATCAAGCCCACAACCAAATTGTTGATCAATGGAGAGTTTGTGGAGAGTAAGACAGACAACTGGATCCCTATACTCAACCCTGTAAGTTACATACTTGTACTAACTCGTGCTTTTTCAAATTTTTATGATATTGTCACAAAAAAGTTAATTAGGAGTTTCTACATTATCGGGTATCAGGGGTCTCGTTTAGGCTTGGAAACGGCAAATTTTGCTGGTTCAAGGCACAACATTTGAGAATTCATTCTACAATCATGGACTTAAATGTTTGAGAAAAAAACTGGAAAATGCTGGTAAAACAATGGAATGATCCCCCCCTTCCCCCAGTGGCAATGTTTAGTACGAACGGCCTTCCCACTGACTTTTCCAATGCCTTTAAACATTGCCACTCAACATACGTTCAGGCATTACAGATTTGAGAGCCTAAGCGTTATGCTTCCAAATACGTATAACTTAATCACTATTTTTGATCAGGCGACAAATGAGGTTGTCGGCATGTGTCCAGAAACTACACCAGAAGAATTAAGAGCTGCAGGTGACAGTGCCCATGAAGCCTTTCAATCGTGGAGAAACACATCTGTTCTTACCAGACAACAAGTCATGCTCAAATATCAACAAAAGATCAAAGATAACATGGTATGTGAACACGTTCCTTTTTTTACGAACATCCATTCGGATGTTCTTAACTTTTCGAGTTTGAAGCTTAAAAATGTTCTTAACATATTCTTATTTTCCCCATTTTTTGTGTATTTTTTTCCATTTTCCTAAGAAATTGACTGATTTCGAGTCCACGAAGCCTTAAATTGTTCTTAACTTGTTCTTAACATTTTGGCCATCGAAGACTTATGTTCTTATATAGTTTGTTCTTATAAAAAAACATGTATTCAACTCGGTTTAATAGCATATCCTAACAATTCAAAAAAATTATCTTGTGTCACTGTCGTCACCAAATCATTAGCGAGTTAGGAACAGTTGACTCTCTCTAATTCGATTTTCAAAGGGGAATCTGATAATTGTCATCGAATAGGGGAACTTATCGAATAGTAGAGTGTCGCTTATAAGAGTTTCCTGTTGACAGGGACTTTCAATATTATTGAATAATAGAGCGTATCGAATAGTAGAACCTCGAATTAGTGAACGTTAACTGTATATGCAATTTTGAGGTCAGTAAATTGACTTAAGCGATTTGGAATAACCCGCAGTTTTGACCTGCAAAATCGAGGACGATAAAAGTGCCGATTTACCGTCGTCTTCAGTCAATATTAAAGATCTAGTAAAGTTCGAAGTTAATCGTAAAACACACATACCCTGTAAATCCTCGAATAAGCGCCCGGGCGCTTATTTAATTTTTCAGACTCTAAGGGGGGGGGGGGCGCTTATTCAAGCGGGGCGTTTATTCGAGCGGGGCGCTTATTTTTTTATTTCAGAAATTTGTATATCAACAAATTCGGAATCTGCTTAAACTTAACTGTTTCAAAGGGTTGATTTTTCAAAAAAGGATGAATAAAAGAAAAATTAGAAAAATCCAATTGACAATTTCTATCATTTTATTCTTAATCGCTTTCTTTCTTTTTAAGACACAAGTATCTACTCAATATCTTAGTAGGATCTCTTGGAATATGTTTCAGTCAAGTTTTTACAGTTTGAAACCTAATGAAAAGAAAATTACAGTATTTTTCTTCGTTTCTTCTTAGGATATTTTGGCCAAGATGGTTACTCTTGAGAATGGAAAAACAATTGACGACGCTAAGGGCAGCATTCTTCGTGGATTACGTAAGTCTTTACGTATTCTTACGTATTGTTGCTTGCATGCTGGACACTGACTGAAACCCTTCCTCAAACACAATTAGAGCTACAAATTAGTACGGGCCTAACTAACCGAAAAAATGAACTGTTTTTTTTTAAGATTGATTATGGGCTATCATAATAGCCTGTAAAGAGCGCAAAGTATTTTTTATTGCAGTTAAAAAGTGCCATTCTTTGTCTGACCCGTTTTTTCTCTTGTCTCTTGTTGCGCCTGTGTCGGATTGTTGTCCATTTTTTTCGTTTTTTTCACACCTGGACCCTCACCAATTTGTACCTTGTCTTACTGAAAATGTAGATAGATATAGACACACCTTCGATTGTTCGCTTATGTTTATTGTAGTGTTGCCCCACAGTCTTAACACGCACGTAAGATAAAATTCTGATTTAAATTCTCTACCTTTCAGAGGTTGTTGAGCACGCTTGTTCAATCACATCACTTTTACAAGGAGAGACAATGCAAGGAATCTCAAAAGACATGGACACACATTCTTACAGAGTTCCTCTTGGTGTTTGTGGTGGTGTTTCAGCGTAAGTGGATTTGGATTTTACTCTGTTTTATTGAAGATCTATACCTGGGGGAGGGAGGTTGTGGACGAACCTTTCAAAGCAAAGAAATAATTCTTCAAAATGTGTGTTACCCTCTGGAAAACGGGAAAATTTGCTAAAAACACTTTGAAAAGTTCTTCTTGATACCTTCTAATTGAAAGTGGTCGAACTAAAACCAGAGTCTTTTACCCCTCGAAGTTTTAGAATAATTTTTCACCCCCTGGAAAAATAGAAAACCTTTCCTTAAACCCCCCTGGAAGTTCTTCTTCGGATCATTACCTGGAAAAGTTTGTCCACCCCCTGTATGGATATAAAATAAATGGCCCAATAGAGATCCCCTAATGGTAAAGAACGCGCAAATGAGAATGAGCCCTTTTGCACTTAACTCTCATAAGGTCATTGAGAATGGTGTAACAGTATGAGCTTCAAGACCAAACCGGTTAAAACCAGACTTCTTTTGCTTGGTCTGTATCATAGGTGCATTATATAAAGAATGACCGGAATTTCAACCAAGGCTTTGTTAGATGTTGTAACATGAAGTTTCTTGATATTTTCAGATTCAACTTTCCTGCTATGATTCCTTTATGGGTAAGTTTGTTGAATCAAAAGCTGAAATTAAAGTTTATTTTAAAAAGAATTGAGATTTCTGTAAAATACAAAGCTTTCTGAGGAATTTCCTATAGTTTTTAAGTTTTGAATTTTGAGTTTTCACATCGCCCACCTCCAAGGATATCCTTAATTTCATCTCAATTTCGACATCAAGTCTTTTGTTTTTTGGACTTACCTCGGAGTTCCCATCTATTCTATTCTTTTACATAGCACTCCAGGTAGATCCATTACGCATGTAGCTTGATTTCTTTAAGAAAATAATTACTTGACCCGGCCACTTTACCCAAAGATATCGAATATCCTCTGAAGGGGTGATAAAATTCTATTCATCATCTATTTTTAGATGTTCCCAATGGCCCTTGTCTGTGGCAACACCTTTTTATTGAAACCATCAGAACAAGATCCAGGTACTGCAATGTTACTGGCAGAGATGGCAATGGAATGTGGTGTTCCACCAGGTGTCCTCAACATTGTACACGGAACTAAACCAGGTATGAGCTTGAGACTCATTGTTTAAAGTTCTCCCATCTCTACTTTGAAGTATATAATTCACCAAAAGTTAAAGAATTATGTTTTAATATCTGTATAAAATCCATTTTAGCCTTTAATACACCTTGTAAACACACTGTTGTCCAATCTTAGTGATACATGCTGAAAATTGTGCACTCAAGTGTGCTTAGAGTTTTACGTGGTGGTTCGATCAATTAAGAGGAATCCTAACGTAAGAGTTATCCGATGTATGAAATTTAAAGGACTGATTATACTGATATGATATTTCTTTCTTCTTTTCAGCTGTTGATTTCATTTGTCAAGATCCACTCATCCGCGCTATCTCATTTGTCGGAGGTGACAAAGTGGTATGTTTTCCTCCAGATGATGTCATCGTCCGTTACAGGGATAGTAAGGGCGGGAAAATATTGTATGCTTAATATTATGCGCATAGTTTACAGCCGTTATGGTGGTATACGGAAAAAAATCTGTGGGAGAGTTTCGAAGGAACTGGCAAACTCTACCGGCGTTTAACTCTTTTCGGCAAAAAACCAGTGGTCTGCAAATTTTCTTCGGCTTTGGGCTTGTATGGCTTCTTCTTAGATAGTGATTTGTCTTGGACTAAAGCATAGTCCAGTTTTCCTCTTGAAACAAAGATCATTGCTGTTGTATTAGATTTGAGTTTCATAGCGTTGATGTGTGATTCTGTGAGTTATAAGTGAGTTTATCTATTTGTGTTTTTCTGTGACGGTGACGCGGATTTTTTTTCCGTCAACGAACGAAGACCTACGCTAGCGGCCGAATACCTTTAAAACTTTAATGCGCGGTTTTCCAGCGGCCGAAGACCTACGCTAACGGCCGAAGACCTACAAATTTAATGTGCAATCAGTTTTCAGCGGCCGAAGACCTACACAAACGGCCGAAGACCTGCAAAACTTTGTAATTTGAGAATCTAAATCTGAGCCAGCGGACGAATACCTTTCTTTGCCGCATGAAAGTTTTTCGCACCAAACTGCCGTTCAAGCGATAGATTTTTAATATTTCGTGAAATAAATTCTTTCCGTGATAAGTCACATGAAAATATAATGGTACTCTTGTAAACATGGAGAGGGATTTGATTGCTGATATTTTTGGAGAAATCGAATCAAAGTATGAAATTGTTAAATTTTCTTGTGATGAAAATCATGAAAGTGATATTGAGATAAAATGTGATATATCTTCCAGCACAGAGCTCAAAAACTTTATTGAAACCTACTCAAAATACACGGGTGAAACCTTGAAAATTAAAACACGAAAAAAGATCACTGAGAAGAGTATCTATTCGGTGCGAGCGTTTTATAGATGCTACCACGATACAAGGTACGAAAAGACAAGAGATGTCAAGTCAATATTGGAGAAGAAACCAACCAAAAGATTCAGGAATACTTTTTGTCCCTTTCAGATGTCGGTTAAGATTCTTAAAAGTGATTCTAATGAACAACCAACTCCATTTAGATGCACCATAGATATAGAGCATAAACACAATCACCCCGTGAATTCTCTTCATGCTTTAAGCTTTAAATCGATTTCAGAGGAAACGCAAAATGATATCAAAAAGCTATTTGAATCTGGTATGACTCCTTCACAAGCATATGCTGAGTTTCTAGGTGAATTTCGTAGGAAATGTGCTACCGACCTCGAATTTCATCATAAAAAAGCTGACCGTAGCTGTTGTCCAAGACGCTTTGACTTCAATGTGCTGTATGCAAAATTTTGTGTTGAGCAGTTTGGCGGAAAGAATGGTCCAGATATGTTTGAATTATTAGAAGAAAAGATTCAGCTGCTCAAGGAAGAACAACGATATGCACATCGAATACAAAATTCACGACAGAAAAGAAAGTTCATCTTTGATCATTGCAATCTTGACACCTTTGATGAACCGAGTTCACAGAAAGGTTAGTTCTTGTATCTGTATGATGTCTTCAAAGCAGTTTTAAAGCAAAGTTGTACATTACAGTGTACTTACTCGCTTACTCAAATCTCACTTTACATTTTGAAATAATCTCAAATGTTGTGTTTAGCATTTTTCAGGGTTTTACTATATTATAACACCCTGTATCACAGAACCGGTGGGACCCACTGGAAAAATCAGCCAAAAAATTTTTTTTCGGTGAGAAAAATACCCTGAAATTTCATCACCATCGGAAAACTACACTGAAATTTTGGCCATCCCACTGGATTTCTTAGTCGTAAACAATAGAATTTGAAATCTCCCCATTATAAGCACAAGATTTCGACTTTAAGCTTCTTCATTTTATCTCCATTGGATAATAAATTCTGAGGCAAGGGTGTATTATAGCAATTTATAACAGTGTTATAATACCTATTATATTGTAGCCATCTAAAACGTTTGATATAACATATCTCTCTCATCAGGTCAGACAATCGTCAGAGCTTATGTTTATCGACTCGACTTCAAATTTGGACGAGCACAATCTACGTTTCTTTCTGCTTTGTACACATTCAATGGCAGGAGCATTACCTTTAGGTATTGTATAACAGATTTATTTGTGTGTTTGTTTGTAGTCTAATTTGTTGTTATAACCAAATAAGTAAGAGCTTCTTTGAGGGTCTAAGGATATTTACTTGTAAGATTGAAAAAGCAGAACCTTGAATAGTTATTCTTGTATTCTTCACACAGGAATTTTGATAACAAGTGATGAGCAGGAACAAACACTGGACGTCACGCGGATTTTTTTTCCGTCAACGAACGAAGACCTACGCTAGCGGCCGAATACCTTTAAAACTTTAATGCGCGGTTTTCCAGCGGCCGAAGACCTACGCTAACGGCCGAAGACCTACAAATTTAATGTGCAATCAGTTTTCAGCGGCCGAAGACCTACACAAACGGCCGAAGACCTGCAAAACTTTGTAATTTGAGAATCTAAATCTGAGCCAGCGGACGAATACCTTTCTTTGCCGCATGAAAGTTTTTCGCACCAAACTGCCGTTCAAGCGATAGATTTTTAATATTTCGTGAAATAAATTCTTTCCGTGATAAGTCACATGAAAATATAATGGTACTCTTGTAAACATGGAGAGGGATTTGATTGCTGATATTTTTGGAGAAATCGAATCAAAGTATGAAATTGTTAAATTTTCTTGTGATGAAAATCATGAAAGTGATATTGAGATAAAATGTGATATATCTTCCAGCACAGAGCTCAAAAACTTTATTGAAACCTACTCAAAATACACGGGTGAAACCTTGAAAATTAAAACACGAAAAAAGATCACTGAGAAGAGTATCTATTCGGTGCGAGCGTTTTATAGATGCTACCACGATACAAGGTACGAAAAGACAAGAGATGTCAAGTCAATATTGGAGAAGAAACCAACCAAAAGATTCAGGAATACTTTTTGTCCCTTTCAGATGTCGGTTAAGATTCTTAAAAGTGATTCTAATGAACAACCAACTCCATTTAGATGCACCATAGATATAGAGCATAAACACAATCACCCCGTGAATTCTCTTCATGCTTTAAGCTTTAAATCGATTTCAGAGGAAACGCAAAATGATATCAAAAAGCTATTTGAATCTGGTATGACTCCTTCACAAGCATATGCTGAGTTTCTAGGTGAATTTCGTAGGAAATGTGCTACCGACCTCGAATTTCATCATAAAAAAGCTGACCGTAGCTGTTGTCCAAGACGCTTTGACTTCAATGTGCTGTATGCAAAATTTTGTGTTGAGCAGTTTGGCGGAAAGAATGGTCCAGATATGTTTGAATTATTAGAAGAAAAGATTCAGCTGCTCAAGGAAGAAGACAACGATATGCACATCGAATACAAAATTCACGACAGAAAAGAAAGTTCATCTTTGATCATTGCAATCTTGACACCTTTGATGAACCGAGTTCACAGAAAGGTTAGTTCTTGTATCTGTATGATGTCTTCAAAGCAGTTTTAAAGCAAAGTTGTACATTACAGTGTACTTACTCGCTTACTCAAATCTCACTTTACATTTTGAAATAATCTCAAATGTTGTGTTTAGCATTTTTCAGGGTTTTACTATATTATAACACCCTGTATCACAGAACCGGTGGGACCCACTGGAAAAATCAGCCAAAAAATTTTTTTCGGTGAGAAAAATACCCTGAAATTTCATCACCATCGGAAAACTACACTGAAATTTTGGCCATCCCACTGGATTTCTTAGTCGTAAACAATAGAATTTGAAATCTCCCCATTATAAGCACAAGATTTCGACTTTAAGCTTCTTCATTTTATCTCCATTGGATAATAAATTCTGAGGCAAGGGTGTATTATAGCAATTTATAACAGTGTATAATACCTATTATATTGTAGCCATCTAAAACGTTTGATATAACATATCTCTCTCATCAGGTCAGACAATCGTCAGAGCTTATGTTTATCGACTCGACTTCAAATTTGGACGAGCACAATCTACGTTTCTTTCTGCTTTGTACACATTCAATGGCAGGAGCATTACCTTTAGGTATTGTATAACAGATTTATTTGTGTGTTTGTTTGTAGTCTAATTTGTTGTTATAACCAAATAAGTAAGAGCTTCTTTGAGGGTCTAAGGATATTTACTTGTAAGATTGAAAAAGCAGAACCTTGAATAGTTATTCTTGTATTCTTCACACAGGAATTTTGATAACAAGTGATGAGCAGGAACAAACACTGGATGAAGCCTTTTCAATGTTCAAGGGTCTTTTACCCGAAAACTCCTTTTATGGATCGCAAGGACCTCAAATGATAATGACAGATAACTGTGATGAGCTCAGGAATTGTCTTCGAAGAGCATGGCCAAACGCAGTCTTGTATCTTTGCACGTTCCACATTTTACAGCAAGTTTGGCGGTGGTTATTCGAAAAAGAACACCGAGTTAGCAAAGAGGATCGAGTGGTCATAATGAAGTATTTTAGATCAATTGTGTACGCCCAAACAACAGAGGAATTAGATGAAAAATTTGAAGAATTTATGGAGTTGGACATGATTGAACACAATCACTCTTGTAAAAGTTATTTTGAAGACCTTGCAAAAATCGAAAGGGCCTGGGCTCTTTGTTATCGCAAAGATGCTTTGACTCGTGGATCACATACTAACAATTATGTTGAAGCGCAATTTGGTGTTGTTAAAGATGGCATTTTGCGAAGACAAAGACAATTCAATGTGAATATGCTACTAGATAAGCTGATGAGTGAATTTGAACAACACTTCAAGATCAAATTATTGTCAGTGGCAGACGGAAGTTTTGATGGTACATACAGCAGCCGATATGGAGGAGGGAAATACCAAATACCAGGTGAGGAAAATCATTTGAATCGAAAAATGAATTGTTTAAAGAAATCCCCTATCTATGTAATCTCTTTTTCGGATATCGTTGATTTATGAATGAGTTTTCAACGTATCTTTTGTTAAAATTATGCTTCTTTTTTATTTTTCCACCCTTTATTTGTCAGGCTATCTATTATCAACTGTTGATTTATAATCTCAGATTTAAGATGGACCAATATTGAAATATATTTCCCTTACCTCTCTTTGGTCTGTTTCCAGATCTCTCCAGCTATTCCTCAGTTTTTTTGATCCTGTTCCAAAGTTCTCTTTCAGCTCTTTCTATAAAATAAGAAGAGTGTAAAAAGTAATATACTGTAGTAGTATATCAAGGGTACTGATACTGAAGTATACAAGTCTTTCAGCTAAAGGGCAAAAAAACAACTGAGCGAACTGAAAAAAAAGCAACTGAACCAGAAATTATGTGTTACCTTATTCTCGTGCAAGTAAATGTGCCAACCATTTAACTTGGATTTTGACTCGCTGAGATTTCCATTCTCGATTTTCTCAACCACATCAGTCACGCTAGATGTCACATTTGCTTAAAAATAAACGAAACGAAAAATGAAATATCTTGTGAATATCTTATCAATTTTATTCTTAAAATCCTTCTCGACCAATAAAAGTTGCGATTTTAAGCATTCAATATCAATACTTTTGGGTGTTGTGTGATCGGGATGCCAAAGCCAGTGTAAACAATGTAATAAAATAAAGAACATCCTAAGCCTCAACTCAAATTTCATATTTCTTACAAAAAAGCTCATCTTCTTCTTTTGAATCACTTTGAAATGCACTTGTCTTGATATCTTCACCATAATCAACATCAACATCCATTGGTTCAGCAGTGGGTTGCTCGAAAGATTTTGTAGGTTTCTGAGAAAAAAAGTGTACTGGTTTAGAAATCAGCACGCAGTCTTTTTTTATAAGAATCACAAATTTTAAGTATTTTTTAAGAATAATGCTGTAACGCCATAATGAAATAATTGGTTTATGTTTCCTCCATCTTTTTCTCACGTTTTAGACAAAAAAGGGAAAATATATTTCGACCATTAATTCGACCGAAAATTTCCTTGCTTGAAAGGAGGCTCTTTTCGATTTATGTAATTCTTATAAGAAAGCTGTGTAGAGTATTTTAAGCAAAGCTTACCTTTAAAAGGATCTCTTGAATCAAGAGTGATACATGGAAGTAAATATGATAAATTAGCTTACTCTTTCACCACTTAACCAAATGTCTCTTGAGCGTTTGATTTTCTCTTTGCATGTACCATCTGATCATTATGCAGCGTGAAAAATCATTGAATTGGTTGATACTTGTCAACCATGATAGTGAAGGAGGAAGTGTGCTTTGTTCTAAACCTTTTTCACTTAGAATGACAGCAGAAAACAAAGCAGCTACACCACATATTGTCCCATCTGGTCCTTGATACGGTAGTGGCAAACACCCGTCACTGCATCTGTGGACCTTTGACGGAGGTGTTGGGGTTTTATGAGCATTTGTTACCACATATGGTTTATCTTTGTTCACATTAAATGTTGTGTTTAGAATATCCGTAAAAAACTTAATCCTATTCAAGAAATCTGTAGGAAGACTCCAAGCAGAGGAGTCACAATATAGAATTTCTTTTGATGCAATGTTGATGCAAAAGCAAACCCAGTGACAACCGAAGACATTTTTGGTCGAAATGAAAGTCTTTCCTTGCTTTTTACCAACATTAGCAAGAACTGAAATAGTTGAAGCCTCTGACTCTGACCATCTCTCCACCCGTTCTATCAATGTACCTGCCGAAAACTCATCTTCCAACTGCCTAAAACAAACCGTAGGTTCGTGGTTGTCATTATTTCTCATATCCGAAAATTGCTTCATAACTGAAATATCTATCCATCTTCTACCCACCAAATATGCAAGACACCCGGTCACCAACTTCTTATTCTCTTCTCTCGCATAAACATGATCACGGCCGTTGAAAAGAATATCTTTGAAACCGTTCAAAGAATCTTCAAATCCAATCCTCTTTAAATTCGGAGGTGATTTCACACCCTTTTCAAGCTTGCCAAACCACTTTTTCTCCTCCAAAACAGCCTCTTTCACTCCCTTCATTTCATGAACCACCTGCAGAGCGTAAAGATCATTCAAATCGAAAAAACACTTTTCATCGAAAATGACAAATTTACTTTTCTTTGATTTTATAGTGTCAATCATTGTTTTAATGTCGTTCAAGGATGGTAACAAGCTCATTTTTAGTCCGTTCTCTAAACTTTCGATTTTCGAGTGCCTGCTGACATACTCTGTAGTTTTTCCTCGTCTCACGGTCTTAGGTATTTCACAGTCAAGGAGTTCTATCCTTTTGATCGAATAACGACGTTCTGTGTCTTTGGCGAGTTCCTTAAATTTTAAATTTAATGAAGTGCATTTAGAACTGAAATTCTTCTCAAGTAGGGCCAATTATGAGTAACGAAAGAAAGTATATAAGAAATAAAACATTTAACATTTTATCTAATAATGTTACGACTGATTAATAATGATGAATTGTACGAAGACATAAGCATTGAATGGCACTCTTTCGTGTCAAATTGTAGGGGGAGGGAGCTCAAATTGCAATTTTTCTGATTTTTTACCTAGATATCACTTTATCTCATCAAACCCCCAAATTTCATAACTTTTTTGCCCAAAAGTTGCCAAAAAATCTCAAAAACTTTATTATTTTATTAGGGAAGATGAAAAACAATCTCCCCACTAATAACAGCCCCTCAACAATAAGGCACAAAAGAGTGCAATAATCGTGCAAAAAAGTAAGTGCACCCTCGATCTAATCGGATCAATATGATGTACTATGATATGGATAAAATAAATTTCCAATAAAATGTTTTATACAAAAAAGGGTACTCACCATTGTTAAAAGTTTGGAGCACATGTTTTCAGCTCTAGCAATACAACAAGAAAGACTTGATTTGTTACTTCACAGAAAAAAAAAACACAACATCGAACGTTCGAACGTTCGAATTTTACAGTGCACTCCCCCACAGTTATAATGTTAACTTTCACATTTATTCAATACATATATGGAATTTCAACTTTTAACATCCCGATGTAGAACAAAAGGATGCCTTACTTTTGTAGGTATTCGGCCGCTTCAAACAAAGACTTTAATAGTTTGATAGCCAAGACGGTGTGAATAATTTTATTTTTAAACATTTCAGGAATTCGTCCGCTGGCTCAGATTTAGATTCTCAAATTACAAAGTTTTGCAGGTCTTCGGCCGTTTGTGTAGGTCTTCGGCCGTTTGTGTAGGTCTTCGGCCGCTGAAAACTGATTGCACATTAAATTTGTAGGTCTTCGGCCGTTAGCGTAGGTCTTCGGCCGCTGGAAAACCGCGCATTAAAGTTTTAAAGGTATTCGGCCGCTAGCGTAGGTCTTCGTTCGTTGACGGAAAAAAAATCCGCGACGGTGACGGCTAGCTTCTAATCCTATAATACACTCTTCTCGAGATGCACAAATTTATTGTTGTCCTCGTTTTCAAACAGATTTCATTGCTATAAAATTACATATTCACAATGATAATTGTGTTGTTTACACCTCATGAGACATTTTGAATGAAAACTTTTTTTTTTAGAGTTAATGTTTGCCTTTTGGGAATTTAAATTGGTTTAAATGTATAATTTCATAGAAATGAAATCTGTTTGAAAACGAGGACAACAATAAATTTATGCATCTCGAGAAGAGTGTATTTCGATTCACGCCACCGTCTTCAAAAGATCAAATACGTATCCATATCATTATATTGGCTTGCTTCGGGGCTATTATTCTAACCAATAATTTTCTGAAAATGTGCCGAGGTAATAAAATTTGCTATTTATTTCACAGGGTCAATACATTTATGAAGAAGGAGCCAAGCATGGAAAGCGTGTACAGTCTAACATGGTATGTGTAATTTGGTGAAAGAAAATAGTTTTTTACCGTTTTTAATTCCATTTTGATAACCCCATTTCTTTCCAAGAATTTCCAGACCTGGACATTCTTTTTCCAACCAGTTCAGTCTTATAAGTTTTGGTAATTTCCATTGCCCCAGCTTATTTCTATACCTGAGATTATTCATGTTTCGATATATGTTTTTAGTAATACAAAAAACAACGGAACCTCCGACGGCTAAAAAAAATCTGACCCTATAAAGGAGAAATCAATGTTAATCACCATTTTGTTTTCTATTTAATGTTTCATAGGGAGCCAAAAATCACGGTATTGTATTATCAGATGCTAACAAAGAATCTTCATTAAATCAACTTGTTGGCGCTGCTTTTGGAGCTGCCGGCCAGCGTTGTATGGCTTTGTCAACCGCCATCTTTGTTGGAGAAGCTCAAAAATGGATCCCAGACCTCGTTGAAAGAGCAAACAAATTGGTCGTGAATGCAGGTATGCTTTGATTCGTTTCTTGTGTCACATTTCCTTGAAATCCTTTTTTATATGATATGTGCCCTCCCAATCTGGGAGCGGGTCCTACTCCTTAGGAAGTAGGAACTGATCTCTTTTTAAGTATGAATAAATGATGTCCAGACACACGGGGACACAGACAGTCTTATGAAATGCATAGTGAAGCTACTAAAAAAACACGATTAGTCCAATACTTATTTTAAGAGTAGGACATCTTTTCGAAAATCATCTCTCGAAAGGTCACTTTTCCCACTACTTTTGTCTGTCCAAAATGTTACATTTTTGAACCAAATTTTTCTCTAAAATTTAGTCAAAATTTTCAAATTTCTGGCTCGCACATAGAACTCTCATCATAGCCTCCGCCAAACTCAGTTTATAATTTCTTCCTTATTCATTTTTCAGGACACGAACCAAACACAGATGTAGGTCCAATGATCACCCCAGCTGCCAAAGAACGTTGTGAACGTCTCATCCAATCTGGTATCGATCAAGGAGCTAATGTAAGAACTAAAACATGTATTTTTATAAGAACCGATATTCTTTCAGATTTCAGACTTCAATGTTCTTCATATATTCGCAATACACTTATTTGCCTTTCTTGGTTTAAACGTAGCGATGATTTTCTAAGCCATTCTTTAAAAATATTTATAAGGTTGGGGTTGTTCTTATTTTCTTGCCAGAATCCACATTGAGCTGGATTGGCTCCGTGAAAATTGTCAAGTTTGGAAAATGAACATTAGGAAAACTTTTTTTTGAATGACTCAAAAGTGACAAACAAATCACTTGTTTTCTTCATCGTGTACTAATTCTCTTGAAATTTTATTAACTGTAACTCTAAAATATTGGGGTTGACTTTTTCTCTTTTTTTAGTGTATTTTAGATGGGCGTGGTCACGTAGTACCTGGATATGAAAATGGAAATTTCGTTGGACCAACCATCCTAACCAACGTCACTGTAAGTTGAATAAAATGCTTACAAAGTATCGATCGGTGTATGTATTACAATAAAAACAGCAGCGCTAACATTTTCTTGGAAAAAAGTACCGAATTACCAGCATAGTTTTTGGAGTTTTCTGTGATCAAAGTTTGTTTCCAACGTCAAGTTAAGACAAAGCGATTTTGATGCAGAAATTTTGTGTTGGTTCCTATAGGGTATTTGTTACATCATTCTTATTTGAATAATTTCTTGATTTTTTTCAGCCTGACATGGAATGCTACACAGAAGAAATCTTCGGTCCCGTTTTAATCATCTTGAATGCTGACAATTTGGATGACGTAAGTTATTTCATTGTTTGTTCCTTTTTAGAGAGACGTTTATTTCATTGACGATTTTCGTCCTAAACGACATGAAACTGCCAGTATGAAAAAATAACGTTTTGTTTTCTTCTGGAGAATCCGCATAGTTTTTTTTATATGTCTACATCAATATAGTTCTGTAAAACATTTCAGAGATAATTGTAAAAACAATAATTTTGGAAAGATTTGTAGGAGGACAGACTATAATTAAAAACTTTAATTAAAAACTTTAATTTTAATCGATCACGTCAATCAGAATCAATTTCCTTAATGACGAAAACTCGTTATTTAGTTAAATTTTGATCGATGACGTATTTGAAATTGTCATCAGACGTTATCAAAAAATTTCTTTTTGACAAGTTTTTCCTGTTGTATCTGCGTTGAAATAGATCAGTGCTAAATACCTTGAATATCTTATCTTAAAGTTTTGGATATACGCTAAAACATCCAAGTTTTCAAGCTTAATAATAGGGAGGTTAAGTATCAAAGATAAATCTACGCGACGAACGGACCTTTTCTCTGCAAGATGGTAAGGGTAGCAAAGTAGATGTTATATCTTCTTTGTTCAACAACGAAGATTTTCACGGTTTTTCGTTCTTGAGCTGTTTTAGCCTGGATTCTAGAAAATGTAGGTCCACATGTTTACTGCAGGTTGCGGGTCAAAACCCGTCCGTTCGTCGCGTTGATTTATCTTTGATACTTAACCTCCCTAATATCATGTTTTGAAGACCGATAGTTTTATGGAAAAAAGAGTTGACATCCGAGAAAGAGTGAAAAAGGCTTCACCTTTTGCCTTAGCAATGCTTCAAATGCATTATTTTTGTATCTTTACAGGCTATCGAAATTATCAATAACAACAAGTATGGTAACGGAACAGCTATTTTCACCAACTCTGGTTCAGCTGCACGTAAATTCACACAAGAAGTTGATGTTGGACAAATTGGTGTCAATGTTCCCATCCCTGTACCTTTGCCCATGTTTTCTTTCACCGGATCTCGTGGATCTTTCCGTGGAGATCTGAATTTCTATGGAAAAGCTGTAAGCTGTTTAAATTCCACTCATCTCCTTTAACCAAATCCAGGATTTACTTAAAACACCTCTGTCTCAAGAAATCGACCATGATAACCCAACCTCCACAAGGATTTTTTTAATTCAGGATATTCATGACGTAATCTTTTATACAAAATACCCGAAAAACACCGGGCTTTATTAATTAACTTAATTAATTAATTAATTAATTAACTATATTAATTCAAAATTCAAATTTTCGATATTTCTGTAATAAAGATTTACTGTATGTTACGAATATCAAGAATTGGTCCCAGCTAAGGTGCTCCTTTTGGATTTGCACCAAATTGGATACGAGTCCTACTTTATTAAAGGGTGCACTACGACGTGCATTACCTAGAAAGAGTTAAGTGATTTCTTTTCGTCCATGAAAAACAGAAGAATTCATTTTCCTCTTACATTCAGATTTCCCGTTTTCGCTCTATCCTCTATCTCGCCTGAGGTTAAATAAAGAGGATAAATACCCCCTTTTTTTGGTTTGAATTTCTCGAAAGTCTTCGCTTTCATTATTTTTGTTGGTTTCTTGTGAAAGAATGACAGTCTGATTCAAAAGAAAAATCCGTCTAGAATCATATCGTTGTGAAAATGAAAACCAATACACTTAAAATGTTTCACATGTAAATATAATAAGAAGTTGCTAAGTGATTTGCTTGACAAAAAATTTCGATTACTTTAGTTCTCAGTTGATCCTGAGACTATTCAACAGTCTTTTAGCAAAAGTTTTCAATAGAACCACGCGTTGGGCAGGGTTAACCAATGAAATAAATTGATTTTTCACATGCAGAGTTATGAAATTGAAAAATGAATTTATTTTTCGAAAACTTCCTCTTTCTCAGATTCCCTTTAAGGTTTTTCATGATCTTTATTTAAAATTGAATGAAAAAATCTTCTCTTAAGAGCATCTCTTTACTTTCATAATATTAAAATTGGGAACACAATTTCCCCAAATCCGAATCTTTTACCATAAACGATTATAAGTGGAAAGGGTAATAAGGTTTTGTACACGAGTTTTACCTTCTAATCCTCTCAAAAAAGATCATCCGAAATCCCTGTTAGATATAAATTCTATTATTAAATGACTTGTGAACCGAGTGACCTTTTCTGATTTCTCCATTCTCCTCTGATTTACATTATTCTAATCCTCATAATTTCGATCTGAAAACCTTGGACTTCATTCAAGCCGATTACAAGCTATATCAAATATCGGAATAGATTCCAGTGAAAGTATTGAGTGTTGGGTGTTTTCGAGTCCACGAAGCCTTCAAATGTTCTTAACTTGTTCTTAAGATTTTGGCCATCGAAGCCGCATCGAAACAGACAAAATTGTTTGGTAGAATCGACCTGATCTTTTATATACTTTAACTACTCAACCTTTAATTTTGCTTTTCCAGGGAGTCCAATTCTACTCGCAATGGAAGACTGTCACAAGTTTATGGCGTGAAGATGACGCGACAGACAAAAAAGCACAAGTCTCTTTCCCCAGAATGGGTTGAGAAACAATAATTCGTTGGTTCAAAAGGAAAATCAATAACATGTTAAAGTCAACAATGAAACGAGTTTTAACTTTTATTATTTGTGTTTAGATTTTTGAACATTTCGTAATGTTTATATTTTTATAGACGTCTCTTGTTTTGTTTTATCGTCCTACTTTTGCATTTCTAAATAAATTTCCATTTTTAGATTCAGTTGTATAAAATAATATCAATTTCGTTTTACAATGTACAATTTGAAACCTTACTTATTTTGCCCACATGAGTTTGTAGCATTGACTGATGTTTTTTCTGTCAGATTCCTCTCGCAGTATTGAGCATCGGTCATGAAATTCCATTCTAATGCGTATCTCTCCTTATGTCATATTTGAAGTTACTACCACGTATGTCTTCTGCTATTTGATAAGCCTTTAGTTGAAATGTCTGTCCTTGATACCAGCTTTTGCATTAAAGCGTCTACTTTCGAGCTCTATCCAATTTACACATCGAGTTTTTTGTTGTGGTTTAAAATCTCAATCATAATATTTGTCTCTTTACTTTGAAAACATGTTATATACTTTTTCACTGTCTGTTTGGATTCATGTAGCTATTTTAATCCATGTTGTCCGTGGGTGCTACCTTGAGTAACGTTATATCCACTCTCTCTCCCAAATAATGTTTATATCTGTACGTCACAGCTCAAGAAAGTTTTAAAATGTAAGCCATGAGTGCTGCAAGAAGTACTGAAAATAGTAATACAAATGCTGAGATTGTCCATGCACAGTTTTGTATAATTTTCGGTTGGTGGTGAGCCGTGAAATGATCAAATAAGCCAACCTAGAATAAGAACGAGAAAGTATAAAAACTATCAAAAATGACGATTATCCTAATCTTCTTTAATCTTTTTAAAATACATACTTGACATCAAATCATTGTAATCTTAGTAAATTAAAGATCGTCTATGGATGATAATATTCGTGTCTTCTGGAAGCTCATATAAAGATTATGCAAGTAAATTGGGTTCTAGATTAGCTTACCCAGCCTCCTTGGTGTAAAATCCAATCCACCAAATCGTGTTCAATAAATTCAACAGTCCAAGTTTTAATTCGAGTAACATGAATACTAGAGCCATTTAAAACACAATCAACAGCCAACCCACCAGCGAAAGCAAAAAACGAAACAATTTTTGGCCAGTTGATACCTTCAGCAAACAACTCTTTTGCCACATTCAAAAAAATACGTTTCAAATTTACATCAGCTAATGAAGACCTCACATTGAGTTGTTGTAAGATTTCAGTATACACACTCGGATGTTTAACTTCTAAAGCTTCTCCAACGTACATTAAAACCTTTGATAAATCATCCATCGTTAATAAACAGCCATTCGGAGAGTGCCGCTTTTCTGCCATAATTCGTACAGCTTCTATCGTTGCCGCTTTTTCACTTTTCGCCATAGAGTTTAAACGGTTGGAATTGGGATATAACTCGTCAACTGATTTTGAATTCGATCCCCCTTTCTGTCCTTTAAGAAGGTGTTTAGTCGATTGTGATATTTTTCTCTGTTTGAAATTTAATCCAGACCGTATCAACCTGTCGTCCATGTAATCGTTAGATAAGACTTGAGCCTCGCTGATAATTTCATCGCGAGATTTACTACCATCAAGACGTCCGTACCTAGCTCGATTCATCGCAATTTGAAACTGTAGCAACATTTGTTTAAACGTAAACTGTCCTTTTTCAATTAGTGATGGCATTATATGCTTTATTTGAATGACAACAAAATCCTTTTATTATTATAGACCGCTAAGTGATTAATAAGCACTAGAATGTTGCTTCCTGTTAACAAATTATCCTCTCTCCCTCTCTCTCAATCAACATAAATAACGATATTAGCTCCTTCGCCTTTTCAAGAGCCCGTGTTGTTTTTCGTTGTTTTTCTCGCGCGACTTGAAAAAAAATTTGAACTTTATCCGTATCCTCAAAAAAAAAGAACAAATCATTTGCGTGATCACTTTTTCTAAGCTTAAAAACGTGATGGTAATTTGAAAATAATAGAGTGGTCAGTGTGACCATCTTTTACGCTGACGTCAGCTGAATTTTATAAACACACAAAATGAAAGTGAAACATGGCGGACGAGATAGTCGCGCGGCTGAGGTCGAAAAACGTTTCATTTCGTGATACATATTTTAGATTCCAGAAAAAACAACGGAAACTCGCGAATTAGTATGTGTAGATTACAAAATCAAAAAGTTTCCACGATATTATCGTGCAAGTAACGAGTAATTGGCGATTTTTTGCGTTTCCAGGCAAAATTGCAAGGCCTGGAAATTCATTTTTTTTCATGATTTTTGAGGGGTCTTCAAATTAAAAAAAGACCTATACCACATGATAGAGCTCTTCAAACTGAGCAAAAAAATGTATTACACCAAAGTCCCAACTTTTCTAGATCAAAAGTTATGGGCCTATTTGTGGTAAAAAACTGATGGAAAACAGGGAATTTCCCCACAATCTGCATTAATTTATGCAAAATTAAACACCTTTTTGACCACAAATAGGCCCATAACTTTTGATCTAGAGAAGTTGGGACTTTGGTGTAATACACTTTTTTGCTCAGTTTGAAGAGCTCTATCATGTGATATAGGTCTTTTTTTAATTTGAAGACCCCCCAAAAATCATGAATTTCCAGGCCTTGCAATTTTGCCTGGAAACGCAAAAAATCGCCATTTACTCGTTACTTGCACGATAATATCGTGGAAACTTTTTGATTTTGGAATCTACATATACTAATTCGAGAGTTTCCATCGAAAAAAGTGGAATCTAAGAGGTGTATCACGAAAATCATTTTCTAGCCACTTTTTTCGACCTCAGCCGCGCGACTAAGATGAGCTGACTTTTCAAAACTTTTTTTGTTGATTTTCAAAGAATGGTGACACACCACAACATGGACGACACTCTGGAAAGTGAAAGCTCTTTGAAAACACGTTTGTGAAAATAGTGCATTTCCACAAACATTTCAAATTATTTCAAAGAAGGATCAAAGATGAGCGAAGATGATAAAAACAAAAACAACTCAAATTCTGAAAATTTGGATGCTGCAGTTGAGGGAGATCAGCCACACAATGATTCTGTTCGAGAGATAACTCAACAAGAAAAAGAGATTTTAAACAGCCAAAGTAAAACTTTTACAAAGTGTCATGGCGGAAATACACATGTTTGGAAGCTTGATGGAGAAATTTGTTCAGTTTTTTCTGACATTCAAGTAAAAACTATTGCTTTTGGGAGTGAACATTGTCTTGTTTTGACAGAGGACCATAATATTTACACTTATGGATCAAATACACATGGACAGCTAGGTCAAGGGGACTGCGAGGAAAGAAAGGAATTGTGTTTGATTGACAATCTGAGTGAGAATACAATACACCACATTTCTTGCGGTGAAAGACATAATGTTGTCCTTGATGATGCAGGTATTTTGTATACATGGGGAGATTCTACTCATGGACAATGTGGGCTAGGTTGTACTGGAATCTTTCCAAAACCGCAAAGAGTGAGGTTTCTTCCAACTAGAAACATGTCTTTAAAAAAAGAAATATCTCCAGAAAACTTTATAGAGACTTTGATTAGAGATGTCAGTTGTGGTGAAGTATTTTCTGTAGCTATTGATACCAAAGGATGCATTTGGTCTTGGGGGAGTGGATGTGCACTTGGACATGGACAAGATTATGAAATAAGTACATCTCCAAAACTGCTTAAAAGTCTTTCAAATAAAAAAGCAATATTTTTATCATGTGGAGCTTACCATTGTGTTGTTATAACACAAGATGAATTCATAGATGATATGCTAAATATTCCTAGTAGCCCTGATTATAGGACTGCATCTGTTTCTAGTAATTACTATTCAGAACTAAAAGCCAAAAAAGTTTCATCAGCTATGGCTAATTTACAACAAAGCACCATGCTAAGTACTACAGCTGAGATGTCACCAATATTTGAACCGAAACATTCAAAATCTGAGTCTGCCTTGAAAGAGAAAGCTCAAACAAATACAATTGGTAGGTTTCATTGATTCAAACTTTTTTAATAAAGATTCTGACCAATAGACCTTTTGATGATGTTGGGTCCTAAAGGTCTATAAAATGATATAAGTATATTTCTTGACTTCTTGTCTGCTACTGGAGCAGAGTTTTAAAATAAAATGTAAGTTTGGCTAGTTTGGATAAATCCAGACATTACCATGTTTACCACGATTGTCTAAGCAATATATGAATGATATAAAATACAAATTGGAGACCGAGATTTTCAGGCCATTTTTCATACCCTTTAGCGTCCAGTAACCAGACACTGCCCCTCCTTAAGGGGACCACCAGCGGTTTGTGTGAATGTTTTAATGGGCCTTTTTGGTTGCGTGAATGCAAATGTGAATGCGTAAAAATAGAAAAAAATGATTGAATTGAAAAAAGTTACTTGAACATGAAAATCCAATTAATCCGATTGTGTGAGTACATGAATCTATGGTATTTTGTGTGTCAATACAAGAATTTTCTCTTTTTTCCATCAATTATGTGCGAATATCCTGATTTTCAAATATTTCCCTGATTTTCCCAAAAAATTATCTGATAATCAAGTTTCCGTGAATTTGTGAATTTAAAAAGAATTGCGTAATTGCGTGAAATGAGTTTGGTAACAACAGCCTTAAAATTTTAAGTGAAAAATTATGCTAAAAAATATACTGCCTTGCCTTTTTAGAATATGGCCTAATTTATGCAGATGTGCAGGAATTCCTAAACCATTCCCCTTTTAATCTTCTAGATTTTGAACCATCTAACTCCATCAACAATCATTCAGAAGAAGGACCTGGTGACACAGACTCCATTGCATCATCAAGAGATGAATCTCTCAGTTCATCACAGTTTTATTCAGCATCTGACATAAGCTCACTTGAATCTCCAATTCAATCTAAACATTGGGAGGAGAAAGAAACTAATGATGACAAATCTTTAGAGAAACTCTCCAGTAGTTCCAGTATTGACAAAGATGGCGAAATTACACCTCTGCAAAACAAGGACAATGAAATATTCAGTGGTAAAAAGGCTTTTTTCTCTGAAGAAAATATACAAGAATCAGAAAGTCCCATTCCAGGGCGCTCAAGAAGTAGTGAGGTTGTGACAAGGAAGATTTCTTTACCAACTTTCAACTCTGCAATTAGCATTGACGATACTCTGAATACAAATTTATTTGAAATGTCAACCTCAACCCAAGTATGGACGTTTGGAAAGAATTCTTATGGTCAACTTGGACATGGTGATGTTGAAGATAGGTTTGTTTTATCTGATCCTTTTTTCCATTTTCTGTTCAATATGCATTTTTTAGCAAATAGGACCAGAGGAACATCAAAACTTATCTGAAAAATTAGTTCTTATCATCTTAGGGGTCCTTACTTTTCATTTTTTCTAAGGTTTGTCCCAACACTTGTTGAAAAATTGGGTTGTAAAGGAATCATCAAAGTCGCAGCTGGGTCATATCACACTTTATTGTTGTCTTCACAAGGAAAGGTTTGTCATTAGTTTGACTTCTTTTAATTTAAAAAATAAGGTATCTTGGCAGATGCTAAAATTGTCTTTGTGCTCCTAGGTCCCTACTCAAAGACATATCCTGTTCGTTGGAAATAAATAAATAGACTTTATTGTAAGATTCATCTTCACTTTCCCCTTCAGGTTTATAGTTGTGGAGATAATGCATTTGGGCAATTAGGTCAAATGAAAACAATGATGAAGTTACCTAAAAAAGTCAAAGTAAGTTGCTTTCGTAAAATTATTTTAGATTAGAATTATTTTTTTTCTCTGTTAAACGAGATTGTTTACTTTCTTAGATACATGTGTTTTTTAAAGTTACTAGGGGATAATGCTTTTGAATGAAAAATGCTGATTCTCAGTGTTATATAATATGAATCTTATTTTTTATAATGTAACTATCCATATCTTCTAGGTTCTGGATGGTGTGCGTGTCTGGGATTTTGCAGCTGGACGTAATTTTAGTTTGTTTCTAGGTGACAGTGACAGAAACAAAAGCGATGTGTACTTTTGTGGGGATGGTGTTGAGTAAGTTGTAGTAATATTTATACAATTTATTTATTTTTAATTCTTCATATATTTTTTCGAAATTTCTTGAGTACTTTGTGATTTTATTTACTTCACTGTAATTCTTACATCTGTGGTGATAGTTTACAAAAAATATTTAGAAAAGTATCGGGTATGTGGTTTACAGCCTTAAATGTGACTCCCCAAGCGATTTAAAGTACCTGAAAATGGGACCGGTCTTTAGACGGTCTTTTAAGGGCCGGTAAATGACCGGTAAAAATTTACCAAAAGGCCGCTACGAGTTTAGGGGACCGGCCCCGATCGCTCGGTTGACATCCTTTTACAACATTTTTTTGATGTGATTGTTACTAAAAATCACTAACTAGCGGCCTGGACCGGTCTAACGAACAGCCCGGACCGGTCCAACGAGCGGTAAGAACCGGTCTAGTGAGCGGCCACGACTGGTCTAACAATCGGCCACGAGCGTCTAGAAGCGGCCACGACCGTTAGAGATCACATTTCTAGAAAGTCTAGAGGCCGATCTAAAACAAAAATTTGACCGCTACTAGACCGCTCGTAATACCGGACCAAGACCGGTCTGATTTTCAGGTACTTTAAATCGCTTGAGAAGTCACAAATATCTCTGAATGTTAATTTCATGCCAATCCATACTCTTTTTCTGTTTTAAGACATAGAAATAATGTTACGCAAAGAAGATCAAGTATTTCTGAGCCAATTATTGAAATCTCGCACCTTGAGAAACGTAGTAAATGGAGGTTGTCGTCCAGGAAGAAAACTGCTCCCGCCAGAAGTACTTCACCAAACATGATTGATATAAAATTAAGAAAAATCACACATTTTCAAGAGGTAAACATTACTTGTTTAAAAGTTGAAGAAGGTTATGACTTTTCCACAATGCATCCGATGACACTTTCTTTTGCTATTAAAAACATCTTTGGATTGTAATGAAAGAGAACGTTCTTTTAATTGTTTTGGGCAGGTTTTTCTAATTACTAGCAGTCAACTCCTCCACTATTTACAATCAAATTTATTTTATTATTACTTTTTTATTGTTGTATCTTTCCAAATTCTAAATTTTGAATATTTTATACTGTTTTTGATTTTCAGAAAGAACTGATAAAACTTGTCACAGCCAAAGACTATTCATTTGCCTGCATAAGTCAAAGGTAAAGAGCGCATTTTTGAAGGGATTTTTAACTCTCAAAAATCTCACATTGACATAACTTTAAAAAAATTATATCTCAACATTAAATTAGGCTACCAAGTAAATTTAAGCTAAACCAAGATTTAAATTGGTCTCGTTGAGTTGTTAAACATCCCAAAGTTTTTTTAAGTCAAGTAGGATTGTCTAAGAACCTATTACTTAATAACTTGATTGATTGATACAAGACCTTTGCCTCTTTTTACTTTTTTTTGTGTAGCTTTTCTCATGAGCTGCTACTGGAACCAATCTACAAATTTGCAAGAGCAGAGCGGCTGATCTATCAGCAAATGATGACCATACAAAAAGTTGTGATTGAACCTTTCATTAGCACAGGTAAAAAAAAAATTATTTTAAGTTGATTGTGATTTATGTCCAAAATTTCTTTTATATAATTGCGGGTATTGTCCTTCATCATTTATCATTTATGAGCTAACCAGAATTGAAGAACCACCTGGAACTGTATCAATGGCTGCTATCGACTTTGCTGACTTTGCAGTATTTACCAGTCCAAAAACCATCTTTTTTTGAAATAACGGTCATTGGACATCATCCAACCTAAACTCCTCCTTATCCGACATAAAAATTATGAATTTCAAGATAAGGCAACCCGGCTGGTCGGGCATTTTGACCTGTGCACTTAAAATCGCCATGAAATAGTGTGACCTCTTTAGTATTATAATCTTTCCCCTTTATCTTTAGATGCCTGGAATAACTTATCAAAACAAATCGCTGGAGATGCTTTGCTGCTACTCATTGATAGTTTTGTTGACTTGTTGAATGGTATCTCCACTGAATTGATGAATCTTTCAGAAATTATCCGCAAAAGTTTACCAGTTCAAGATTTGTTTTCTTACGTTTTCTCTGATAGTTTTCGAACTGTTTATGAAAGGTAAGAAAGTCCTTGCTACTCACTTGCTTGATCGGGAAGATATTTTCTGAATTTGGAAAAAAGTTCCAGAATGACAGGACTAGTTTATTCTTTTAGAAATTTTTTTTTCCTCTTAGGAAGATTTCTTCCTCATTGGAAAGTCGACGCTGTATTAAAATTAAAATATTCTCTAGGGGAAAAATCACTGAACTTTAGGTTTTTCATCAAGGCAAATAAAATCTCCTGCTGCAAACTTTATTTGTCAATTATCTTGTCCAAAAAGTCTCATCACCTTGATCGGTTACAGGAAAATCAAGCTGTAGGGAAATTTAACTGGGGAGATCTTCCCATTCAGTCTAGTACAGCTAGTGGCTGAGGTTGTAAGAAATTTTAATTGATTATCAACGTTCATTTCAATGTTTTTTTATTGTTTTCCTATTCAAAGGATTCTGGTTCAGATAGATGGACAAGAAAAGAGAAAAATGTTTTCTTAAATAGTTCAATTAAGCTTATTAAGCCCTGAAAGCATTGAACGGTAATCTAATTTCTTGCAACCAATTTTATGATTTTTCTTTTGGTTCCAGATACGCTAAATGTTATGCAGACGCATTAGCTGTTGGCTTGATACAAATGGCTGTCAAACCTTGCAAGTAAGGCTTGTAAAGTTAGAAATTTTTATGGAATTACTGTCTTTTCTATTATGCTTCTATTATGCCTTTTACTTTTATTTTCTATTGGTTTAGTGTGTTTCATTTTGTAGAAATCGAATTAATAAAATCTTTAATGGAGTCTTCATAACTCGAACATTATTTTTTTTAACTTGAAAAATATTCTTATCCTTTTTTTCAGAAGCTAATATCAACAACTCTCTATAGTTTGATTTCCCTTTGTCCAGAAGAGATAATAAGTGCTCACTGTACATACCAGAGCTAGGAGACTACTTGAATTCATTTCTCTTTTCAGCAATATTATTTCAAAAAGAAAAGAATTGATGAAGAATTTGGAAAAACAATTATCTTTGGTAAGTATGTGTTTTAATCGGATTAACTTTCCCGAGATTAAATTTCGCGATTTCGCGATTTTTTGCAATTTTCGCGAAATTATTTAAAACACGCGAAATTTAATCCAATTAAAGTATTCTTTCATTTTTTAAATTTAGCTTTTACAATTTTTAGCACATTAAGCCAAAAATAATTGGAAATTGTCCAAAAATGTCCCTTGCTTGTAGCAAATTTCTATGAATGCCAACAGCTGACTCATACTCGTTTCCTGTTTTCTTTGTAATTTAGACCCAAGCAACTTTTGAGAGCTTATTGAAAGTACCTTTACTACGATGTCATGTTTATTGTGACCTGGCTAAACGGTTATCAACACATTGTCAGGTATTTGTAAACTTTTTACACTGTCAACTTTTGCCACGTGAAATTATTCTGTATATATAAAGATAATGTGATTTTTGAGCTTTTACAAAACTACATTTCGACTTGCACTTTAAAGCAGATACCGTTTAGAATTACTTTACCATTCCACTAGTTTAGCTCTCTAGTTTAGAGATAAGCATTTTTGAAACTTGCCTGCAATACTTACAGTGTTGATGATGTATTTACTTAAACTCAAAGCAGCCTCGAATGTTTTCAAAAATTTGATCCTGTCAATCCATTCCAGGATTTCTTCAATCAAAGATCAGTAATATTTTATATTTCTTTCTAGGGCGAGAATGAGACGAAACAACTAAAAGAAGTTATTCAGAGATGGTTGGTCTTCTCAGAATCGTCGATATCGAAATTGACACTCGCCAATGCAACTAATAGCTTTTGGAACGATTCACACACGAAATTAATTGTAAGTCTACACTAGTATAATTATTTTATTTTATTTTGGTATTCATCAGATTGTAGTTTTTGTCGATTTTCCCAATTCCATGTATGTGCAATGTACAAAATCCAATCTGTTTCAAAATGAATCTGTATGAATTTTTTCCGTTCGGATTAAATTTTACTCCAAAAAATTAACTAAATTTGTAACATGCCATCGTAATTTTTCAAAGTGTAACACACATATAGACACTTTAAAAAAAATTTCATTAGATCTCAGCGAATGAGTAGCTTAGATTAGATTATCTGATTTACCCGGCAAGTAAGTGGGAACTGAGAGTAGGTGTGGCGCTCCACTTGAACATTTTCCCGGTCTAACGCAAATAGAAAAGGGTATAGACAACCTCACTCCCGGCTCAATCGTCAGCCACCAGATGAATATCCAGACGATCTCAATCGAACGCAATCGACGATCGAACCAGTCGAACCAAATCGAACGCAATCGACTGAACTGAATCTCAATCGAACGTCAAAATTCTGGGTAATATTCGATTGGTTCGATTGTTGTTCGACTGGTTCGATCGTCGATTCCGTTCGATTGAGATCGTCTGGCTTTATTCTTGCAGCTTCCCAACATCCAAGCTCTCGAACATCATAAGTCGAATGAAATTACTTTCGATTTCCCGTAGAAATTATGCGATGAACAATCCGGGGGTCAATGAATCGACGATCGAACGCAATCGAACGCAATCAAACATCAATCGAACGCAATCGAATATCAATCGAATCTGAAAATTGCAGTAATATTCGATTGAGATTCGATTGCGTTCGACAATCGAATTTCAATCGGTCGATTGCGTTCGATTTGGTTCGACTGGTTCGATCGTCGATTCCGTTCGATTGAGATCGTCTGGGAATATACTTACTTATACACTTTGTAACCACGTGACTTTAATGCTGAAAGAAAGTATTTTGTTCTTTTTTCAAACACAGGAAACATTGAAAGAGCCATCACGTCGCGTTTTGAAGTCCAGTAAAACAGACCCTTTAACGTTAGCGCGTGCTTCACGGTTATCCAGTCACTCATACATCCTATGCAATAACGTCTTCGTTCACGTCCAGGTTGGTTTTATCTTCAAAACCTAAAATTTTCTGTTTTGCCAATTTTGATTCGATTTTTTTACAGTCGACTTTCTTTCTCTATTCTAATTCGATTTTTAAGTCATGAAAATTTTTCTTTGAATTAATGAAAGATTAGAATTACAGAGAGTGATGTAAACCACTTTCCCGCAGAGGGGACCAATTAATATTTCAATTCGAATTACAAAAAGATTCGAATAATAGAGGTTCGAATTAGAGAGGTTCGAATAAGAGTGAGCCGACTGTATGTTGTACTGATGGTTATTATATATTGTGAGAAAGTAACACTTAATAATTATGGGTGGGAAAGACATATCCTCCACCCTGCCCGATTATAGGGGAAAGAACCCTTTGCCCAATGTAAATCTCGTGGTCACAGTTTCAGCGATAAACTTCCAATTTGAATATCACTGGGTTGACAAACTCTAACCCTGTTTAGATTTATTTAATATCTTGTTTATTTTCAGTACAATCGAACCTTTCAGACAATTTCCCGGACCGAAATTTTCTGTTTCGCCAATTTGATTTGATTTAATGTATAATTCTATATTGTACTTGCTAGGACTCTATTGTTCTCGAGGACAGTAAAAACTAAAAACTGACTAGAAGATCGATATTTATTTCATCACATAGTTTTAGCTTTTCGGTTTACGTCATCGTCAGTATACATAAGAAAAACTACCTTAAGGGAAGAAATTTTGGCGGATGGCTGAAAAAGTTTTTTCGTAGGGAATTTAATTTGGCGGATGACGGATTTTTAAATCGGAAATCAGGGTGAAAACATTGATATCGGGGGTAAATTGTGACAAAAAATCAGACATAAAAATAAAAGAATTAAATTTGGCGAAAATTTAATTTAGCGGATGGCCGAAAGTTAACCTAAGATTTCAGATAAATCCGCCAAATCTGTCAAAATTTCTTCCCTTAAGGTACTATGTTCTTTATTTTCAGTACAATCGAACTTTTCAAACATTTCCACTGGTCACTTTATGGGCGGATGCTGAAAATGACACCGAACACACACAGTAAGAAATTCCAACTTTATACAAATCATTTCGATCTTGAAGGTTTTTCCATTCATTCCATTTTACCGCAAATACTAAATGTAAAAGTACGCATTAAAAAATTTGCCTACGTTTTTACGTGTAAGTGTATTATTTTGTCAGAAGACACGTTCCAAGTCAAAAATAATGCCGGAGCTAGCCCAACTTGTAATGTTAAATTTGTGCATTGTGCACTATTTTTGTCTTTCAGTAACGCGATCAAGGTCACAACTCCGGAAGAATCATTCGTATTGGTCGCTGGCACTCCTGATGGAAAGGTTTCCATTTTCTCACTATATAATTTCCTTTCTACCAAAAATTCTCCAATGAAAAAGGCCTTTGAGAAAAATAAGCATCTGGAAAGTTACCAAGGACGCTTTGTCAATAGGCTGCAAGCATCCTTTCTGATTTGTTGTTATAAGGGATGCGAATTGACCTCAAAAATAACGTCAAAGCAAGTTTAACTTTAAAGAACACTTGCAAAGTGGAATCGTTTTTGAGTCTGATTTGCATTCCTTATAACAAAAATTATTTCAGGGACGCACATGAACTAGGTTACCACCTGCTGTTTAGACTTCTGGGGCCCGACAACAAAAAAACAAAAACAAAGAACTTTCACTGTCGGCCCACCATATGTAAAAGGTTGTCAGACCTGACTTTTTGGACCTACCTCCGGGTGCCCCGGTGGAGGTCCTATAAATTAACCCATGTCCGTCCGTTCGTTCGTCCGTCCGTCCGTCCGTCTGTTACCAGCTTTTCTCAGGATTGGCTCATTAGTTTTTTCTGATTTTTTGCACAATGATGCAAAATGGCAATACCCAGAACGTGACGGAGCCCGATTTTTGAGAAAAAATTTATTTGGGCAAATTTGGGCCAAAAACTACCCTAAAATAGGGTTTTTTTGGACTTTGTGCAAAATCCTGTCATTACTTTTTTTCTGATTTTTTGTACAAAGATGGAGGGCAAGATTCTCTAAAGAATGGCTGAAGTGGTTTTTTCCCGGAAAATTCTTATTCGCCTTAAAAGAGACGGATTTTCGTATTTTGGGGGAAATTCCCTTTAACCAAATAAGAAAATATATAGCTTTTCTCAAAGTTGACTCATTATTTTTTTTCTGATTTTTTGTACAATGATGCAAAATGGCAATGCCTAAAATGTGACGGAGCCAGATTTTCGAAAAAAAATATATTTGGGCAAATTTGGGCCAAAAACTGCCTAAAATAGGGTTTTTTGGACTTAGTGCAAAATCCTGTTATTACTTTTTTCTGATTTTTTGTACAAAGATGGAGGGCAAGATTCTCTAAAGAATGACTGAAGTGGTTTTTCCCGGGAAATTCTTATTTGCCTTAAAAGACGGATTTTCGTATTTTGGGGAAATTCCCTTAAACCAAATAAGAAAATATAGCTTTTCTAAATGTTGACTCATAATTTTTTTTCTGATTTTTTGCACAATGATGCAAAATGGCAATGCCCAAAATGTGACGGAGCCAGATTTTTAAGGAAAATTATTTTGGGCAAATTTGGGCCAAAAACAGCTTAAAAGGTTTTTTGGGCCTGAATGGTTTAAGTGATTTTCCTATTTGGGGAAATTCCTTTTTACCACTTTACATTATTCAACACACAAGCTTTATTTTTCCATTCTGAATTTTTGTACAATTGTCACTTTTTTCTTATTTTCATTTGATGTTAATCGTTAGGTAGGTCCATTCAGCATGTTGCTTGTTTTACTGTGTGATGAGTACTGATTAGCTATTGTATTAGGTGTGTACTTCATTTATTATCTCTATTTGAATCTCTCTGTTGTTCTTCTTTTAGTTGGCATGGTTGAAAGAACTCAATCAAGCAATAGCTCTTGCACTAGCCGCAAGTTCACAACAAGGGTATGGAAATTTTTATACTCACGAATAATCTCTTACGTTTTTTTTTCTTGTTAAAAATGAACAAGACGAAGCAGCGTGGAGGCCTAACGACAAAGCAATCGTTACAAGGCGCCGTTTCTTCCAAAATGAACTTGAATTGACAAAGAGCTGCTTCTTCTAAAACGGGTATACAGCACCGCGGAAATCAACATGTTAATGACAGGCTCAATGCTGGGCCAAATTATTTTTTCAACAAAAACCACTTTTTAATCATTCTTTCGTTTTACTTTTCAGTTCTCAGTGCTCTCAGCGTGTGTTACAAGAGAAAGGGTTTGTGTCAACAGGTCCGAGTAATCTGAGGTACATATACCTCGACAATAACAATGGTGTTTCAAGAATATTCACCTCTCGATTTTCATTTTAGTGTCGATATCGGCTCCGTCAATTCGTCGGGATTGCTTCTTGCAGCCGTTGCGCGTGAAGCGACGTATACTTATCAAAATCACATGACGTACCGGCAGGCGACGTACGTCGGTATGTGGATGTCTGGACAACCTCATGGACGGTAAGCTTACATCATGTCTTCTCTTGTCTGAGTTTTTACTATTTCGTATAACAGAACCAACAAATACGGTAAAAAAGTTCAAGAAGCCCTGAAATAGAGCCCTATGTGAAGTAGATTTAATGGCTTTTACTACGTACACGAGAGTAGGTAGTTCTACCAGAGTCACAAATTACACTACACGCTTTTTTTATAAGAACCAGTAGATTTTAGCTGTTCTCAATTTTTTGAAATTTTAGACTTAAATGTTCTTACGATGTTCTTAAAATGGGTTTAAAATCAGTACTTTTATAACAATTTCTGAAATCCGAGGCTTAGATTGTTCTTAGTCTGTTCTTAGGTTTTTGGCCAGGTTTATGTTCTCATATAAATAATATTGTTCTTGTTAAAAAAGCGTGTATAAATTGTATTTTTTAGTGGGCATCCAGCTTTATGGTATAAGGGAGTCTTTTTTATGATTTTAGAGGTCGAATGAATTGGGAAGATGGGATGTGGTACGAAGGTGAATTTGTTCATGGTAGATTTGAAGGGTAAGAGCCATATTTTCTAGAAACAGTTTCTTAATCATATTGGCTGTTTCCATCGGCCCTGTCTAGTTCAGAAGCTTCATAATTCATCATCGGAGATTTGTTTCGTATTTAATCATAAGGGCGAATGACCTGGTAGATTGGATGTTATTGATAAAATAATGTTGACTCGAACCTTACCTAAGCTTGGTCATTCAAGGCTCTACATCGTTATTGCTTCAAGTAACATTCCGTTCTTTCGGAATGATTCTATATTTCAGACCATGTTCAGACATTACGGTTTTGTATCGCTCCGGTGAAAATAGTCGAGCGTTTCAATTTGTTAAATTGCTTTATAACGTCGGAACCGTTTGAGTTCGGACCGATACAAAACCTTAACGTCGGAACATGGTCTCAATGTCACTGATACATAAAATCACAAAGAAAATTCGAAAAAATTCGTGTGAAATATAGAGAAATATTGAATTAACTTACAATGAGGCCCCCAAGCGGTTTTCGTGATGACGTGATAAGGACTTTTTTGCAGCGTGATTACGTGATTTAGACTTTTTCAAAGGGATGTGAGATTGTCCATTTTTTTTGCTGATTTGCGTGATCGTGATTGAAGACAAAAAATTGCGTGATATCGTGATCCGAGTTACCGCTGGAGGGGCCTGTACAATTGCCAATTCACAATTTTAAGTCAGTTCATTATCTATTGATAAATTTTGATGTTTTTTTTTCCTTTCTTTAGATTTGGTCAAATGTTTTTTCCAAAGAACGCAACGAATCTTACAGAGAAGACGTATGAAGGAGAATGGAAAGAAGGAAAAATGTTCGGCTACGGTAAAATGAAGTAAGGCGATAACTGTACTTTCCGTGCTATTGTTTTTATAAATTCAACATTTTTCTTATTTTCGTAGGTCTTAATGATGTTTGATAAAAGTGTTTGATATTCCAGTTTAAATTTCAAACATTCCTGATTTACCAAAGATTTATGCGAGCTATCTATCTCCTAGAGGGGTGAAGACCCCCTTTTAGGCAGGAAGACAAATTGCCATCTCCTCTTTACAAAATTCCAATATTTAAATTTTAGACCCACCTGATTTAACGCCGCAGGCAATGAAAATGTCAATTTTTACTCATATTTTATAGAAATCCACCCCTTGCATAGCTATTTTTTTAAATTTCTTAAATGTCAGCTTCAGACCCCCGCTATGAAGACAGGCTGTACCTTCTTTGTACCCTTAAAACTATGCATTGGCGCCAATATAATTTTCCAAACCTTTATTTAACTTTGTAATTCACCATTTTTCGACCGCAGCACAGAAAACATAAAGATTACAATGTTGCAACTTTTCCGTCTGTTGACAGAAATCCGTCTAAATAAGAGTGAAAATTTCCTTCTTGTTAGCGACTGGAGTTTAGTTAAAAAAGCCCAGAACAAATTAAGCATTTACTTGAGTCCTGTCAATAAGCAAAACCTGATTGAAACACTGAGATTTTATCCTAAGTGGACTACTAAATTCGGGCTTTCCGGGGATTCGTTTTCTTAGAACTTTTTGTAATTCGAACTTAAATATTGGTCGATCAGCTGAAACTTGCTTAAAATTACTCTCTATCACTCGAATCTTTCTCTAGTTTGAAGGAAATTTTTGGCCCCTTGAAAATCGAATTAGAGAGAGTCAACTGTAGTAAATAAGTTGTGATAATACTATTTGCTGTTTTTTTTGTTCAGCTACGGGCAAAACGAGGAGTACACAGGCTATTTCAAAGAGAATGCGCGTCACGGTCACGGAACGTTGAAATATTCAAGCAACAAAACTAGCCTTGATACCATCTATGTCGGTGATTGGATCAATGATATGAAGTTCGGCTATGGTGTAATTGATTACATCATCAGGTAAGAGATGAGGAATTCACCTATCAACCCGCAACCCTTTTAAGGAGACTGGTAACGAAAATACAAGGGCAATTCTTCTCGATAATCCTTCTGCTAATACGAATTTTTTCTTCCATGTTGGGCTCTACCAGAAAATATCCGTACACCGTACATGGGGGGGGGGATGGAGGATATATTGTCTGAGGTTAGCGAAGAATCATCAAAATTTGCCTTGTCCGGGGGGGGGGTAAATTTGCTCTGTCCGGGGGTAATTTGGGTTGTTTTCAGGCTCGGCAAAGCTCCCGGAGGGGCACTAGGTTTGCGGACTGACGGTATGTGCGGGCCAAAAATTGGCTTTTAAAATTGCACCCTTACAGTGCAGCAAAAATCAGTGAAAATCATACCCTTAGAGTGCATTTTCCCCCAAATTTCGATCCCTTTCGTGCAAAAAATGGTCCAAATTCTAGCATTTTTGGTCAAAATATCTAGATTTTTCAAGAATTTTCTGAAATTTCTACCCTTACAGTGCATCTCTAGTTTTTCCGACCCTTACAGTGCATTTTAAACATATTGGAAAAGGTACCCTTAGGACCCGCACATACCCGTCGGTCCTTTTGCCCAGCTGCCCCCCCCCCCCGGGGCAAAGCTATGTATCTTTAACGGGAAATCGGCCTTTTCCAGAAAAAAAATGAATATGGGGGTGGAGGATATCACAATTTTCAGTGATTTACTCCCTGGACAAAGTGACTTTTGGCCCCCGGACAACAGGTTTAACCCCCTGGACAAGCATCAGTTGACGTGATGTTAGTATTAGCAACCGTAAAAAATGGCTTGAACTTTCCAATTAGCTGGTAGATTGGTGGCCGCCCTTTGAAGTTTACCTGATTTTCTTCTTCTTTAATACCTAAGGTCAACTTATGATTTTGCTTATAAGATAAATCTTAACATATCTCTCCCTAGAATGTAAGGCCACTCTAAACACTTGTTCTTTGTAGAGGTGAGAAATACATGGGTATGTGGTCAAACGATCAAAGACAAGGTTTTGGTGTCGTGGTCACAGTAGATGGTGTTTATTATGAAGGAAAGTTCATTCAAAACAGGCTGGCTGTAAGTATTAACGAATTTATAATGATTAAGTAAGTAACTACATTCATCTGGTGGCTGTCGGCGGAACCGGAAGTGAGGAAGTCTGTCCCCTTTTCTATTCGCGCTAGACCTGGTGGATCGAATGCTGAGGTGGAGCGCCACACCTCTCCAGGCCAATATCGCACTTATTTCTACCATATAAGTAGATATGTAAACATCCGTAAATCTACTATATTGGTAGTTACGGTAAATGCAATATCTTCCATACAGTATGAATAATACTTCTACTGAATATGTAGAATCGGAGACTATTCATCTGTAACGTTTCTAGACAATCTAAAAAGAACGACAAATAACTATTAAAAAGCGACAAAAAGAACGGCAAACCCTAGCCCTAACTATCAAAGAACGACATATTTTAAGCCCTAACCCTCCCGGTAAACACGAGACGTCTTTAAGTCGTCTCAGAGACGTCCTTTTGAGCCCAGCCGAGACAAGAACCCTTGGAAAAAATTCTGGAATAACTCTTTAGCCCCTCGAAAAATGTAAAAAAACACTTTAGACCCCTTGGATTATCTCCTGGAAATGTTCGTCCATCCCCCTGTATTGTCATAAAATGGAACGGCCTATTCATTTCCTCGATTCTTTTATTCTACAGGGGCGTGGCATATTGCTGAGTGAAGACGATACCCGTTATGAAGGGGAATTCACTGCTGACATGCTTTTGAACGGAAAGGTACAGTGTTCTTTTACGTATACAAGTACAATTGACTTTCTAATTCGACCTTGAACGAGGAATCTTATTTGTTCGAATAACAGACAGATATTCGAATTATAGAAAGTATTTTAAGAGGGTTTCTCTCTGACAGTGACTGAAAATATGTTCAATTTATAGAAAGATTCGAATAATAAGAGAGAGTTCATGACGTAAAGTTTCATACGGAAGCACGCAAAATATCTCGGGCGTTTGCCACTAGTTTTATTTTTTATATTCAAAATTAGTGGAAAAACACTCAATCTTTTTGGGAGCTTCCGTAGAAAAATTTACGTCATGGAATTTTACGATTGGAGCTACTTTTTGCTTAGAAATCTCTGAGTTTTATCTAAGGAACAAATTAAAAAGAATGTCAGCCTCAGATTTTTAAAAATTACCTAAGAAAATAGAACTTTCGACCGATGAATAAATGAATAACATTAAATAAGCATTAAACACCAAAATGAGCCTGAAAACACGAAAAAAAACGTGTTTAGAACAGCTTAAAAACCTGGGGAGGGGATAGTGGGTTTACCAAGCGTTTACAGTGCATTTCTGTTATCTTGAAAAAATACACTTAACCACCGCACACATTTGTTGATCAATTTACCTGACTGCCCCCCCCCCCGGCTTAGAAATCGCTAATGGCGAGTTCCTTTTATAAAGTATGCTTGGCTGTATGCTATCATTTGATAAGATATCACTTTAAAACATAAACAACTATTTGGTTGCTAATAGAAACAAAGATGGTATCGGAAGCATCCAATTTGATACCTAATCCTCTAATCCCTAGTAATGTAAGCGTCAAGTGTATTATAATGAGATTTAATAGGCGCGTGTTTCAAATTTATAGGTTTATACGTAGGAAATAAATTATCTAGGTAATCAATTAAGGTATATAAAAGATTCGTCTTTTTTGTTTATGAGGGTTCAAACACAAGTAAAATCTTAAGAACATACTATATAAGAACATAAGGCTTTGCGGACTCAAAAACCCCTGACTGACTGAGGACGACGGTAAATCAGCACTTTCACCGTCCTCGATTTTGCGGATCAAAACTGCGGGTTATTTCAAATCGCTTCAGTTACTTTACCATTCTCAAGAGTGCAAATACACAAACTCGCTACTGAGAATAATTAGCGAGATAATGTATCGGAGATATTCTACGGCTGCGGTTGAGGGGACTGCCCATGTGGGTCGTCACTAAAGGCGACATGTCGTTGTCTACTTTGCTCTGTACGGGAAAAACACCAAAACACCCTATAAGCAAAGTCGACATGTGGAACTTGCTTTCACCCGCCATTACTTGCCTTACTCGCCATTACCCTAGCCACTTTAACCATGGCCGTAGAGAATTCCAGATACATAATTTCGCTATTACAAAGATCTCTACACAAGAAAAATGTACAAAAGCTCTTCTTTCTCTTAATGTTTAAATCTCCATTGATAGTCATACTTCTTGTCCAGATCTTTCTCTTCTAACCATAACAATTCAGCTTGAAGTCGACACGAATCTGTCCCTACTTCTTTCTTAAGTTTACGTGCCATGCAACCGTGACATAACGTGTCGCCTTGCCGGTTCTCGTTCACGTAATAACGGTGTCCGTTTACCTCGTCTTTACATTTACGACATTCGATGATATTAACAGCGTTTGCGTTAAAATAATTTATACGCTCTTCGTAAATTTCCTGATCTTCTCTCCGACCTGGTTTCTTATTCCTATTGACCGGTTTCTCCCAGCGTTTATTAAAATATTGCAAAGCTAACTGGAATGTGTTGTCGCTTTCGTATTTGTATTTTTTACTTTTTGTATTTTTTTCACGAATATCCTGATTGAATGATTGTCCGCGTTGGCTGTTAGGCCATGCGATGGGTCCTCCATTACCTATTGGGGAGACGTGGGTGTCAGTGCCATGGTCCTGGTACCAAGTCATATGTTCATCACTGATTGAGATATCATCCATTTCACGACCAGGCATTGCTTTAGTGTTCTTTAAACGGATTGTTGACTTGTTTTGATTTCAGAATCTAGATAGCAACATTGAAAAGTAAAAAACATAATTCAGACAAGAGAACAAACTCAAATTTGTTACCTTAACAGATACTACCCATCGTTCAATTGTAAAGAGATTGTAATGAAAATTTTTGACCTGTTTTTAAATGATTAGTTGAAACCATCTTCCTATTATGCAGCTGGCCTGCTGAAGCTCTTTCCTGTCTTTTACGAAACCTCCTCTCTATTAGGCTAGGTATTTAGGCTCAAAATACGAAATAATCTTTAGAGTGTGATATACCTAACCTGATAAGAACTGGTCATAATTTTCTTACGGGTACGGTAAACCTCTGAAGGCCCTCGAAAATTAACCATCTGAGGAAAATAGTCCTCCTGCGGAAAATTCTACAACAAGAATCTTCTTTTGCGCCGAAAAGTCAAAAACTAAATTTTCCTGATACGGCGCCATATTCATAAACACAATCACGCAACTTTGTTGTCATTCCAAGTCCTTTTAGATGAACGCGGTCCTTACGACTTTGAGATAGCATATTCATCAGATTGTTATGTATTCACCCATCCCTTTAGAGCTTCAGCGTGGTGGGCAGAAAACGATCACAATCTGATCTCGGGTTAGATATACCCATAGATTTATGAAGCCCGAAGGGCTAGATGGAGTGCTTTAAGCTCTTCCAAGCAAAAAAAAAGTGAATATCGCAAAAAATATTGCTGCTATTGTTTTTGAAAACCCGCGAAGCTTCTGATTGGTCAAGCGCTGAAATTCTATTGTAATGTCACGTGACTTAGGTAGAATTTCCTACCTAACCTCGGCACACTTTTCAGCAAAAGCACGATATCTAGCCATTCGGGCTTTATAAATATATGGACACTTACTATCTTTTTCCTAAGACTACAAAATGTTCCCACTTATATCTGTCTGACAAAAAAATTAATATGCCTCTTGATGTCACAGTTGACCATTCTCAAAATGTCGACAGCAAATTACTTTTTTGAAAATTCGTATTGAAATATCAGTTACTATGAACTGTGATTCCTTTTTCTATAGCTGCTTTGAATTCTGTTGTCAACGACATTAATCCTTTTATTAATTACTCTTTACTCATTTTGTATGTTGTAATCACAAAACTCGTGGGATTTACTTAAATAAATAAAATTAAATCAGATTTTTGTATAATTGCCTTTGGTTTTTATGTGGAGTAGAAACCGTCCCTTTTTCAAAGTGGTTTCCATTGCCGATGTTGATCAATTCTCAAACAGTTCTGCTCTTGATTATTTATCCGTCCTACACTCTTTTATAAGAACAATGAGGCTCAAAATCAATTCAGGATTCTTATCAATAGATAAGAACAATGCTGAGCCTGGAATTACTCAATCAATTTAGGAGTCCAAGTAGTAAAAATTGGGTATAAAACCTAAAATACCTCAATTTCACCGTATAAATAAGAACAGGATAAGAACAGTTTGAGGCTCAAAGTGCCAAAAAATAAGATCAGCCGAGTCTCAAAACTCGCAAAATTTTACTGGTTCTTATAAAAAAGTTAATATTAATAAGTCTTTTTAACTCGAACTTCTATAACTCGAATGTCTCCTTTAACTCGAACAAGTTTTCTCGTCCCTTTAACAATGCATGATAAACCTTACTCCATAGCTCGAAATTTCCTTAGCTTAAAATTTCCTTAGCTCGAACAAATTCTTATGTGTGTATATGATCGACAGCTGATTTTGGTGCGATTGTTCTGCTTTAGCCAATTAGCGCACTTAAAAGCTCGTTTAGTATTCATCGACCGTAGTGAAGCGGTAGAGCATCCGGCTACGGTTCAACCCCCAGCCGAGTCATACCAAAGATTCCCAAAATGGTACTTGATGCTCAGCAATTAAGAGAAGGATCAATGGTAAGTAGAGCAATCCAGGGAGAAAGAGTGGCGCCCTCCCCTACCTTACCTTTGGGTAGATAGCTATCAAAAGAGCCTTCGGGTCGGCTTCGACTACGGTCGCAGACTTACTTACTTATTCATCCTAAAACTGGATGAAAAAGATCAAAGCGGTGTTCCAACCTGGGAAGATTCTTTTACGGTACCATGGCCTTTAGAGTGAATACATTTCAAGCGCGGAATAGTAGAATCTGGTCGGAGATTACTGTTTAGAAACCCTTATGTATCCACCAAATACTCACATCTTCCTGTTTTTTTTCCATCACAGGGTATACTGACCATGCCAAATGGTGATTTTATAGATGGATCATTTTACGGCACCTGGGGAGAAAATATCAAAGTCAACGGTACTTTCTCCAAGTTCTCAAATCCAAGAACGACTGGTATACCACACAGTGCTTCTGATCTTGATAGGCTGCGGTAAGATTGTGGTTTCATTTTTGTTATTCACATACTGTGTTTTTGTGAGGAAAAAAAATCGCCATATAGTGTTAGTCAGGACTGCTTTGTCCATCCACTTGATTGCTCTGTTAAAAGCAGCTTCTCAATGAGAGGTCTTGTTATTTGACCTAGTTGGAATCAAAATAGACCCTGTTTGCATTTTCTTTTTTAATTAAAGACTAGAAATTAGTAATTAAGGCCCAACTTTGAGGAATTCTTTTCTGAAACTTTGACAAGATAATAAAAACCACGTGGCACTCGGATATGTTAGTTCACCAAAAAAACGGTATTAACCTTTTTATTCATGATATTCATGACGTAATGTTTTCTACGGAAAAACCTCGGTTTTAGCCAGTCTTGGCAAATTTAAACTGGACAAAAGTTGTTTGAAATTTGCCACTACTGGCAAAACTGGAGTCTTTCCGTAAAAACATTGCGTTATGGATATCATGAATGGAGATTTCTATCTCTTCTCTTTAAAAAGGAATACCGATTTTACGATCCATGCGGACACGAAATGGCAATCACTTTTCAACGAATGTTTATACCAACTTGGTTGTCAATCACCCGGTGATGACGTCACTCCTGACAAAGCGTGGAGGAGTGTTTACGATCACGTGCTCAAAGCGGCTGGTTCGCTCTCCACCATACGGGGTACAAATGCGAGAATTGATTACGAGTTTATACGGAATAACGAGTACAAAGAAACAATGAATTTGGCGCATAATTTGAAAGGCTTGAAAGAGTTCTTGTCTCAGGTAAGTAAGATTACGATTGGTGAATTGTTACTCCTAATTTGAGAGCCTTTTATTAAACTCCGATTAAGGAGTTTCTTAAAATCAGTGTTTTTGATTTGTAATTGTGCGTAAATCCGATCAAATCGCGATAGTCGGGTTCGATTTCCCGATCTTTCCGGTTTGATTTCGCGATTTGGCTTGCGTTTGCGCTCGGACTTACTAGAATATACTCTTTTATTAAATTTTATGTTAGATATATTAAGAAAGGCTGACCCATGACAATTACCGGAGTTTGCAGCTGACATTACGGCTGTTTATTTTGACTTATCTACATAATAAGCCTTTATAACTAGGCCCTTTAAAGGTGGCATGATTTTCATTTGAAATTTTTCTTGAGTACAGAAGAATTCTTCATTTGTTAAAGCTCCCAGAAGAAATCTACAGTGATTTTGCTTTCTCTTTGATAGGCTTGCGAATTAAAAATTAACTCCGGAAAATTCTAGATTCTAGGCCGGTGAACTCTTAGCAAGCCAAGTGCATTGATTAACATTAATATGGACTTTAGGCGGGAAGCTGAATATTTAAACCGGTGAATTATAATTTATTTCGTGCTTTGACCGGTGAAATTCGTTCGCCGTTCACCGGGCCGAAAAGTTGCCTGATCCTTGTAAACTTGAATCCATGTACTGTCTTGTCTCATATCAAAATTAGTATGGCTGAAAATCCAAATAAAGCTCACAAGACGTTTTCCTTTCATCTTAGGCATTTGACATTTTCGGACATCCACTACACACGTTGGTCGGAGGTTTATCAGATGTATATCGAGCTACATATGTCGGTGTGGGTGCTCATCGAAGGCTATTACCACATGCTGTCAACGAAGCTAAATCCTACGTCACAAGACTCTTCAAGCTTCTAAGGTAAAACCTTTTTGTTTCTAATTTAAGTCAAGAAGAATCTACCGTATTACCGTATTATTGTTGCTCAATTTTTTTCGGTATAAATTAAAATAAAACTTAGCTTAAAACTTGATTTATAAAAAAAACTTATAAAGTGCCCTCTCCAAGTTTGCAAATTCAATGTTATTACTTTCTCAAATTTGAAAAAAAAAACAGGGTCGATTGGGCCCGATTGGGCCCGTAGAACAATAAATTAAATTTTTCTCGCCTAAACCGTCTCAGTCAAAATCAATTCAAAGTGATTCTCCAGGGGACATTATTCATACAATAGCATCGTGCTTGTTTTTTTTCCAATTCGAACGAATGGCGCGACCATCTTGTTAGCTCACCAGCTAAAGAGAAAGCCATATTACTTCGAAATATATAAACGAATAAAATTTGTAAATACGTAAAAAAAACATAATATTTTTACTTTTACAATAAAAGTGAAACTAGAAATTTTAATTTTATTTATTTCTTGACGTTTCGGTGTCTTCTTTGCACCATGATCAAAATTATAGTAACAAAAAAATTCAAATCCAATTTCAATTTACAACATTCAAGAACGGCAAGGAATGAATAAAATAAAATTTTTAGTTTTCACTTTTATTATTAAATTTATCTGGCCCAGCAAGAAATTCTTTCATATTTTTATTTTCCTTGTAGGATCCTCTTTCCTGATCTACACGACGAAGAATTCGTGTTCCTTTCTAACGAGACAGTAGACGGCTACACTGATCCACCCGTCAACAGTATGTCACTCTTACATCCTTTGTTGCTACCACGGCTATACCCACCCTTGTTCACGTTGTACGCTCTACAAACGGAAAAAACGGACGCCGAATATATTGAGAAATTACACTATTTGAATAAACGGAGCGATATTGCTTTGATGTCCTACTTGGAAATCAAAAGGTAATTTTCATTCTAAGGAACTTTCCTTAGGATTTGTGACACCGATTCCTTGACTATATAGGCGTTATATGATAATACGGATATTGTTACGGGATTTAGTTTGTATAAACTAAAATTGTTCCCTTCATTACTTTTTGCTTTGTTTCTACTATGTCTGAATTAGTCGTCTAGCTTGCTGAGACTAGACATAGATTTCCGGAGTAGATTTTTTTATACTCCTTCGATCGAATCATGTATTCTACGTGAAGGAATATCAAGTCCTCTATATCGTTTTTATTTGTACGTCTGATGATTGCCGTAAGGCATGAAACTTGAAGTAATGTACTTTTTTAACAGAAAATTTTTGAAATAAATTTATATATACTTTTTTAATGACCATTCGGTTTGTGTGGTTAGGATTCGGCGATTTCAATTTCTCGTCAAAATTGTTCGGTAAAATGGTTTTGTGAATTGAGAATATTTTGTCTTCAGTGATAAGGATTTTGTACTGAATTTGTTTTACTGAAAGTAAAAGGGTTTTGTAGTGCAATATACCTTATCGGCCCTTTTAACGCCGGCCCTTATTACGCCACGTACCCAAAAATAACGCCAATAAGGGCCGGCGTAAAAAGGGCCGATAAGGTAGTCTATATGAAAAGAAAATCGACTCTTCTTAGTAAGATGCCCATAAGCTAAAACTAATTTTTCGCGGGAGCTGATTTTGGCTTTTTAAGAACCTGCGAATAACAAATTTGGCCATTTTTCATTAAAAAATTGAAAAATGCCTAGGAAAATGATAGAAATATGTTCTGTTGATTAGGACAAAACCGTGAAAATTAATTCCCGCGAAATGCGATTTTTCGAATTTTTCTTTCGACTGCGAAAATAAGTATCCTGCTAAAATTGGTTCCTTTAAGTTGCTTTAGGTTATAGAATTTTTAGCTACCCGAATACGATGGTTATCCTTCTCTATTTTATTTCAGGGATTTTTGGTTGCTTCCACCTGACATCGATCCAGATGATACTGTAAGGATTTTTGTTATCTGAGACGATCCTATCGTCTACACAAGATCACTAAGAAGGGAATAGTTTAGGAGTCGTGATAAATTCGGGCTGAGTAAGCAGTGGCGGAGGTGTTTATAGCATCGTCTAGTGTTACCTTATCGGGGAAAACTTCGTCGGGGAAAATTTTCGTCACTTGCTGGTTTTGGTAAACGCATGAAGGCCGGGGAAAATTTTCGTCGGGGAAAAATATTCGTCACTTGGCCGAAATTTCGTCACTTTTCCGCGACGAAGTTTTCCCCGATAAGGTATCCGATTACTAGCCAGTGAGCTTACGTATTCGTGTTTTATAGCGACGGAGACGGATAGCTTCTGATTTGTATGGACCTTTATTGACTTAAGACAACGGTAAATCAGCACTTTAACCGTCCTCGATTTTGCAGGTCAAAATTGGTTGTTATTCCAAATGATTGTGGAGAGCAACACAATGTGAATGTGTGCGCGCAACCGCTTTTTGAGCTACAGAAAATGGTGTAGTGTCAACCTTCGGAAAACAAACATTCTAAATAGAATTTAAGGGAACTAATTTTTGCGATGCGAGGGTACGAAATTGGTGGTCTTTTGCGGAACTAATTTCCGCGCTAGACGCCCACTTTCTGCCTAAATTATTTCATTTTCCTGAGGGATTTGAAAGATTTCTAGTAGGATTTGCAATGCAAAAAATATAAAAGCAAAAATTAGTTACCGCGAAAATTAGTTCCTTTATGGTAACATACTTTGTATCATTTTTCATATCATAGGATATCAAGCATGAAGCCTACAAAGAAGCCATTGACACTTTGGGACAAATCAGTACAATGTACAGCCCTATGGAGAAAATTGATGTCCTTATGAAAACCTTTGATAAGATTCACGAGGTATGTTGTGTGTGAGAATTCTTGATATTCATGAATATCAATCATTACAGGTTAGTCTGAGGAATGCAACGTGTCCGGAAAAAAACGTAACAGATTTCATAAATTAATTTTTCAAAAAATCACCCTCTCATCATCTTACAGAGGTTTAAAATTATTGAAATAAGGAGAGATAGTGAAAAGTTTTAACCACTTCATGATTTCTGAACTAACTTTTCTAGGCCCCTCTAGACCTCGATAAAGGGCTAAGAGTTAGCTTGTTCCGCAGAGATCGAGGAAATTTACTTTCACTGATGCAGTGAGCAGGGACACTGGGATCGATTACCGTGACCTGGATACTGCTATGCGAGACCGCGACATCCTGGTGCCAGAGTGTCTGTACACAGACCCAGTATCTACAGCTAATTTCAAAATTCATTGCCGTATAGGGTTTATTGTCATTGTCTTTTCTCATTTGAGATTTTTCAAACTGACCGCTGCGATGGAGTGTTGGTGAGAGAGGGGAGGCGATGAGAGAATTGTTGCTATTTATAAATCATCTCGACAGCAGTTGAAAGATGATGAAGAATTATTCCGCCATTTTTCTTTTTATTTTTGTTTTACTTTTGAATAGGAAGTGGAGAATTATTTCAAGACATTGGCAAGCGCTCAAGGGAAAGTGAAAATGTTATCCATGGACGATTTGTTACCCATATTTCATTTCATCTTAATCAGAGCCAGGTATGGGTTGCTATTATCAATGATTTTGTTCGAATTATTTCGCCCTAATTTTGGTTTTGATTAAGTTTTAATTAACCCTCTAAAAAGGTAAATATCGAAATAACGTCAAATTTTTCCACAGACGGAGAAAAGGGATAATACCGTCACAGCGTCAAACCCCTACACCCTTCTATTGCTGCAAGTGGATATGGAAGTTTTCTCTTTACCCCCTCCCCGAAAGTATTAATTATTCGAATTCAATGATTCATTTATACTTTCTTCATGCAGAATACCGCATTTGGGATCAGAAATCCAGTTCATAGATGACATGGTTGGTCAAGGAATCTCCCATGGTGAAGCCAGCCATCGTTTCACCACACTAAGTGTATGTTTTTCTATTCCTATTCTTCCCAATGCTATAGGGTGTCCCAATAAAAAGTTTCTTTTTTAAAGCATATATTAAAAAGACACACAGATTTGATTCGTGTACTCTCGGGTACCTAATAGCCGTCCTCCCCCCGCTAATTAATTTTTCGATTAATTTTCCACCCAAGACATTCTTATTCCAACCCCCCCCCCCCCGCTTATTAATTTTTGGGAAAATGTTTTTGAAAGTTCCCTCTTTTGTCCTAATTCTGCTGTATTAGCCTCCTGTTCAAAAATTGTCCACCAGGACATTTTTATTCCAACCCCCTCCCTTTTAATAAGTTTTAAGATTTTTTCCAACCCCCCCCCCGCTTATTCCAAATCCCCCGGCTATTAGTTAACCTCACAATAGACTTCTGGCTATGTTACAAATCCAATCATGAGAAAATAAACTGGGGTGACAAGTGAGAATATTTTGAAGCCTGGGAACTGATAGTAGGAAAATGAGCGCCGTGCAGGTTACATAGTAAATTTTTCTTTGTGATGGATCAAATAAATTTGATGACTATTGATTAAAATTCTGTCTGTTCTTAAGAGTATAGTTTATCGAAGGGTATTACGTTTGACTCTCGCCACACATCTCTTGCATATACCTTAATTTCGTAGTGCCATCGAATCAGGCCCTGAGATATACATGGTGAGAGTCAAACGTGAACAGCTAGCCCTTTCATAAATATACTTTTAGGAACGGACAGAGTTTTGATTAATAGCCACTAAAGCGACATCTGTTTTCAATGATCTAAAATAATTCAACATAGATTTGAAGAAGTACGTTATCGTTTTCTTTTCTAGCTATGTTACGAACAAATTCGTCACGAGCGTGAACGTGACAATACGTGATCGGAGGTTTGTAACGTGACAGCGTGGTATAGAAGAGTGAGAACCGTGTCAATGACATGTCAACTAAAACCAGTGGCCCTGGCTTCCCACAAATGACTGAAGAACGACATGTGAACAAGACCAAAGTAACACTCCCTTCTGATTCAACATTTAGCCATGAATCATTCACAGATGAAAGTTTAATAGACCCTCAGACTGTATGATCGCACCCAAAGTGCAAGATGATTATCGACAAGATAGACAGTAAAAAGACACAAGACAATGGCATAACATTAGAATCTAATAGAATAAGACCGTTTTAGCAAATTATAGTCGTTGTCCCATAAAAGAGTACCTTCCCCGTTTATCTAAATCAACCCCTATTTCTAGGTTTTACTTTCAGCCTCTTAGTGGTATTTTTCCTACTATCAAGGTTTATGGGGTTTTTATTAAATATTAGTATTGTTGTCTTTATTAAGTATAATTAGCTACGTTTAATCACTTGGTCACTCTTGTATTCAATTCCCAGGGTACTCGATCTGAAAACGATGGTCTGGACCAAGGTGAATCCCTCTAGATCCTTCAAAACTTTCCCTCAAACCTTGAAATCTCAACCCTTTCATACTTTTGACCCTCACAGTGCACTTTTTTACAAGACTGTACCCAGGAGAATGTTAAACTATATAATTTCACTGATTTACCCTAGATCATGCATACAGTAAGCCTTGATTACTTCTTCCGAGAACTATTTGTAATATATACCACCTCGCAAAATTGAGTAAATCATATACAAGTCTACGACCGCAGTCGGAGGCGACGCGAAGGCTCATCTTTCGATAGCTATCTACCCAAAGGTAGGGTAGCCAATCTTTCTCTCTGGATTGCGCGCCGTAGCCGGATGCTCTACCACTGCACTACGGTCGGTTTTTCAGACATGAAATTTGAAGAGTGGTTTCAAGAATTTCAATGACATTGTACTTCCTTTTTGTGGAAAAACCATCCTTTTCTTCAAGAAAATGTAACCCCTTTTTTGCGATTTTAACCACCGCTCGGATTCAAACTATGTGTTAGTTTCGAATCGTTAGTTTTTCTAAGTTTAGAAGTGTAATATGTGGACCTTTGACGTATTAAATCAACTAGGATTTAATGATGCTATTAATTTCAATTCTTTAATTTATAGATGTATTTTTATTGAAATAATTTTTTTTATATCTATTATTTTCACTTTAGAATGAATTCCATTATGTTCGATAGTATTATAACTTTTGCTAGACAATCTAATTTATATAGTAGAAATAATTTGACAAATTGAAACATAAGGTTTTGTGCACTAATTTTCATCATATCCGCTGACCTGCATTGTAAATCCTATACAATACTTTATTAAAAAAATCAGAATGAATTCGAAAAAGAATCTCAAAAAAGTTTTCAGAAATGATTTGAAAAAAAAAATTCAAAAAGTTTTCAGAAATGATTTGAAAAATAAAATTCAAGAAAGTTTTTCAAAGAGTTTTCAGAAATGATTTGAAAATAAAAATTCTAAAAAAGTTTTCGAAAAAAAAACTCAGAAATGATTTGAGAAAAACAATTTCAAAAAGTTTTCAGAAATGATTTGAAAAATAAAATTCAAGAAAGTTTTTCAAAGATTTTTCAGAAATGATTTGAAAATAAAAATTCAAAGAAGTTTTTCAAAAATGATTTGAAAAAAAAAATTCAAAAAAGTTTTCAGAAATGATTTGAAAATAAAAATTCAAAAAGTTTTAAGAAATGATTTGAAAAAAAGAATATCAAAAAGTTTTCAGGAAAAAAAAAATCAGAAATGAATTGAGAAAAAGAATTCCAAAAAAAGTTTTCAGAAAAAGAAATCAGAAATGATTTGAGAAAAAGAATTTCAAAAAGGTTTTCAGAAAAAAACAATTAACTTAGAAATGATTTGAAAAAAGAGTTTAAAAAAGTTTTCAACATGAAAATAAGAAATGAATTTTCAAAAAATTCGAGAAAAAAGAATTTTCAAAAAATTTCAAAAAACTTTAAGGAAAAAATATATCAGGAGAAATTTCTGAATTGAATAAATTTTGATATTGCATATTTATTTAACTCGTTTTTCAAAAGCTACTTGTGGAGCTCAATTTTCATATAAATTTGAAACAAAAAAGAATGGAAATATAATATATGTAATAATTATATAAACAATTTACAACTTGAATACTAAATAATAATCATAAAATTCGAACAAAAAATATAAATCATAAAAAATAATGTCTTTCGTCCAATCAGCAACTGTTTCCCACAAAACGTCCGGTAAATATCTAGTTTGATCACACTATTGGAATAAATTTCCGAAAATTTATAAAAAGAATTCTCAGACTGGAATTTACTCCAACTCAACTAATTACTCCAATATTGATATTTCCCAGACTCAAGAGTTAGGCTGGTTTAGGAAATACGTCTTTCTTGGGATCTCGGTGCCAAATTCTTCGTCAATCAAAGCTAAAGCATATCGGCAAGCATTTCATGACATCTTAATAGTAATAAATTTCTCTACAAAATTTCTTTAATCTTTAATTTTATTTTTTTTCTTAACAGCAACAAGCATAAGAAGTGTCTTCTAATTTTAATATATCTTTAAAAGTGTTTTTGTTTTGAGATTTTTCACTTATGATACTGTTTCCTCAACATTTCGTTTGTTTCTTCAAAAGTTTCCTCTTTGAGCTTCTTTTTCAAAATCAATGCTTGTTGTCGTATTAACATTACATGTCACTTTTACAGAATTTTGCGAAACAACAGTAGATGTTCAACGTCGATTTTGACAACGGCATAGCCCGATAATTCGCTTCCAAATCTCAAACAAAACTACCGATGACGTCCATCCGATGTATTTCTGGCGAAAAAATCTCTCCGTCAATAATTTCCTCATTTTATTTTTTGTTCTTGTAAATAACAAAAAAAAAGAATCTTCACGGTACCCAACATCACGTAAATGCTCTTCACACTTGAGCTGTCCTTAAATTACGTTGCGGAGTACCGTACTGATCGACGCCGTTATAACCGGCTCCGTTGGGTCCACCTTGGTTAACAAAACCGCCGTTTTCTTGAGCAATTAAGCCCTCTTGTGCACCAGGAACGGCAGCTCTCCAATAAGCCTCCAAGAATTCCCCTAAATGTTCACACGCATCTTCCAATTGGTTCTCATCCAACACAACATCGAACATTTCCTGAAGAATAGAATGATTTAAATTAACTCTTTTTATTATTATAACCTCAGATTTTGTGTTGAAAAAAACCTGATATATTGTTGTAGGAAAATAAACATTTCAGCATGATGTTCTGACCTACATAAATACGGAAAAAAAAATACACAATAACTTAAAAACACATTCAGTCAAGAGAAACGGATTTACGGGTATGAACTTTAGCGAGAAAACCTCTCTCTTTTAACAGATTCTAAAGTCAGCATCCTGCCAGGGCTCAAGCCAGGCTTAATTTAGGCCAACGAAGTATGAAATGTGGTTTAAGGAAGGAAAATTGACTAACCTCGTTACATTGACTGAGTTTGTCAGCAGCGATCATTTGGATGTTCAAATGTTTGACTTGATTCTTTCCTCTTGATTTGATCAAACGAGTCAAGACCTGAAAACATCATCAGTAAATAGATTTTCATTTTTCAATTTTCATTTCGCGCCTACAGCAGAACATGCTGTTTTGCTTCAAAATTTTAAAAACCGCAAGTAGTTTTTAAATACCTTAACTTAGGGTTAGAAAGTAGAGTTTTACCTCTAAGCCGTGTTATCTCAACTGACACAGAGCGCTGATTTAATGTCCATCTAACTTTATTTGGATACTAAGGGCGTTAAAGGGCGTTGTTTCTTTACGTATCGTGCCAACACTGGCATGATTGAAAGGCGTAGTGGATTTGCGAAGTAACAAATGAGAGATGGGCATTTTATACAGGGTGTCCCGAAAAAAAGTATCGAGTTTGAACAAGCCTTTTCTAAAGTTTGTGTGAGTTATCGCTAAAATATGAGAACGTACTCCATCGTACAGGCTTATTACAAAATTTAGTTTAAAAAAAGTATTAATCAATAGCTCTTTTATTATTCCATTGTTACGCAATGACAAAGAAAAAAGAGTGAGAGCTCAAAATACGATTTTGTGAATATACACACAAAAACTTTCTACTCATAGTTGTGTTTCGACTCGACTTTTTTGGGACACCCTGTAGTAGCGGTTTGTAATGGGTTTGCAATGCAAAACAAGAGCAACACGCAACAAACCTTTGGTGATGCAATTTTAATGGCGACAATGATGGGAGCGAGAGACGTCTTGATGACTTGTGAAGGATTGTTGATGGTGTCACAGTCAAGAACCACCAATTGTGAACTTCTGCACAATTCGAAAATACGGTTCACTTCTTCTTGCACTTCAGCTGGTAAAAGAAAAAGTTAATGAAATCTAAGATGGTGATTTTAGGCGCTCAGCTAAGACAATGGATTTATAAAGTCCGAAGGGCTAGATGTCGTGCTTTAAGCCATCGCAGGCAAAAAAATTGAATATTGGAAAAAATATTGTTGCTATTGTTTTCGAGAACCCGAGAAGCTTATGATTGGTCAAGCGCTGAAATTCTATTGTAATGTCACGTGACCTAGCTAGGTAGGATTTCCTATCTAACCACGGCATACTTTTCAGCCGAAGCACGACATCTAGCCACTTCGGGCTTTATAAATCTATAGCTAAGACCACGTTCACACGCTACGGTTTCATTTCGCTCCGAAACGAAATGAGGCCATTCTATTGGTTGAATCAAATTTTAAGTCACTTCTAGTCAATAGAATGACTTTATTTCGTTTCGGATCAAAACCGTTATGTACGAACACGGCCTTAATTGATGCAAAATAATAATAACACTCCCCAAAGGCAAGAAGGGCAAATAAATTGTAGGAAGGAAGTTTTATGATTTCATAGTTAAGTTTCAGACCATTTCAGATAAATGAAAAACAGAATCGTGAAGTCTGTTTCCATTCAGTTGAGATTCCCCATCATTATATATAGTCAGGACGTTTAAAGCAGCTCTTGCACGACTTGAAAAATTTAAATCACAAGAAAGGAGATTTCGAAAATTTTACCAAGTCCAGCTTGTCCATTCGATTTCTTTGGGAAGTTTGGTTGTCTGTTTTGGTTGTTCAAGTTGGAACGCTTTGCTAAACTGATGTCTGCGTTCACTCTGGTAAAAATAATTCTGGAGAAAAGAAAAAGAAGAATCGATAGGAATTCATATGCTTTCTCCAATGAGAATTACACGCTTTTTTATAAGAATAATGTACTTTGGCTGAGGGTGAGCATTATTCTTATTTTTCTATTGTTCTAAACAATAGGCCTATTGTTCTAACTCTGAAATCTGACCCTGATATTCTTATAGAAGTTATTCTTAAAAAAAAAGCGTGTACTATTGACAATGCAAAGAGAAGGTTGAGAAAAAGTTTTTAAAGGGATTTACAGTAGGGAAAAAAACAAAGTTACAAAATTGCATTACTTTTAACTAGAATTTTAAAGGCCACCAAAAAGTTTAACCGCTTTAACAGGAGGTATACATAATTGTAGAACTACTACTGTAAACGCATTTCGAATGTGAGTTAAAAGCAGGTCTTGCTAGTAGTATAGCAAGCTAAACGACTAATTCAAGCGTAGTAGAAAATAAGCAAAAATAATGGTAGGGACAAATTGTCCAAACAGTTATCGTATCGTATTATCATATAACACCCTAATACTTTATTACACGGATTATAAACGACCCCAGCCCATCTCGCTTATTCAAGCCTTCAAAGCAAATACCAAAATGGGAAGAAATAACCTTGATGCGTAGGGGAAAAGTTTAAATTATCATTTTTGCCATTTTACCTTTCGGAGAAGCGGTGTTTGAGATAGTCAAAGAGTGCTTTTTGCATCATGTCTGTGACTTCGTATCCTTTGAGGGAAGGTCCCACGAAAATGATGGGTCTCATCGATGGGATGACGTAATACGGATGCAACTGTTCGTTCTAAAACACAATGAAGCAAAAATAATGTTAGCCAATTTGCGATAACACCTTAAGATTGGTACCCAATAATAAAACACATAAGTATCAAATTTGATTGATAATGAAAACCAGTGAGGAAACAAACTAAACCCTATTTCAAATACTAGTAAATTTTGCTGAGGCTTGGCTATTCTTATTATTTTTGCAATTTCGAGTCTGACATTGTTCTTATCCTTTTCTTATTTTAGGTCTAAATCAACACAATACAGGCCTTATACCCAACTTTCAATATTTGAATCTTAAATAGCTTTAAATTCAGCGATTCCAGGCTCAACCATGTTCTTAAATTGTTCTTATACTTCCACGTTTTTGTCGCTCATTGTTCTTAAAAAATTGTTCTAATAAAAATAGTGTACAAATAAATGCATTTACCATTAAAATAACATCCAAAGTTTTATTTTTATGGCAACTAAATAACCTTTCCTTCCATTTGGCGAAAAACGAAGAGAAAATCCAAAATTTATGACACCAAGAATTTCCCATTAGAAAGTTGCTTTAAAAACGCAACAGTAAAAAATCACAGCATTTTCAAAACCAATATCTTATTTTCAAAATTCTGAATAAAACGCCTTTCAAGTTTTGACATTTTCTTTTTGTTTGAACATAACGAACTAAAGTTGAGCATAACAAACAAATTACACGTTTTTTTAAGAACAAACTATATAAGAACATAAGGCTTCGATGGCAAAAATATAAAGAACAAGTTAAGAACATTTCAAGGCTTTGAGGACTCTAAAACACCCGATTTCTCAGGAAATTGCACAAAAATGCTTACAAAAAGAGTATAAATAAAAACATTTAAGAACATTCTAGGCTTAAAACTCAAAGGCTCCGAAAATGTTCTATGTTGGATGGATGTTCTAATAAGAAAAAGCTTTTGGGCAGATACCCTTAGTGCGTTTAATTTTCAGTCCACAAAAGTAGAATTCGAACTAAAACATCGGCCCCCTCAGCTAGAAAATAGTGTAAAATGTTCTCTGTAATTCGAAATTTTTTTTAATTCCAAGAAAAGTTTAGTCGATCGAAGATCGAATTAGAGAGAGAGGCAACTGTATTCGTAAATAATGTTTTCAAAAAGGGAAAAAAATGACCAACCTTTTTGAAGATTCCTTTTTTGCCTTTTTGAGCGTTGAGTGAATTAGTTGTGTTGTTATTATTGGTGTTATTGGATTCGGTGGAGACGTTACGAACTGGTGAATTGACCGTTTCGTCATCAAAGGAGTTGTTACCACCGGCTTCACCCACTGAAATAAAAGAATGGAACAAATAAATAAATAAATAAATAGAACAAAGTCTCCATGATATGCAAGTGCAGTGACGTATCGACTTATTTTACATCACTTGCAACCAATCAGCTGTCGGGTCCGTGGAAGATTTTGCAATGGTACATATCATGAATATAAGAAGATAAGGCTTCGATGACCAAGATATTAAGATAAGAACATCTAAAGGCTTTAGGGAAGTTACGCAAACTGCCATGTTCAAATTCAGGAGGTCAATTTAATGCTAGTTTAGGAGTAAAGTGGAGTGTCCAGGGGTGAAAATCGGTTCAGTGAGGTCATTAAAAAAACATATCTTCCACCCCAATGAATAGACTTTGTTTGGAAAAGGCCGCTATCAGGAGGACATTGATCAAAAGCATAATGTTTGAGTGATATCTTTTCATCATTTTTACATCCTCAAAACATTAGAATAATCTTTGGGCTATCCTTACACGGAGATCTTTGGTTTTGTGGGTCATCATGAAGATTCATATTGCTACTGGTCGAAGATTGGCGCATTTTTAGTTTTCCTGATACACCTGATTGTCGAATGCTTTCCAATTTGTCGGGGCTAAAACAAAACAGAGAAAGTCAGTAAGTCAATCATTATAATACAAGCATTTAAGAGTAGAACTAGATTTGCAAGGTGATGACTATTTCCAAGACAAAACTCTAAATTTGTGTAAAAAAGGTACCCTTTACCACGTATCTAAACTTATTTTTACCCCGGAAGATATTTGATTGATTTTTTAATCAATACTGTCGAAATGTCAAGATATTAAAGGATGTGCCAAATGTGTCTGTATGATATTTTACCTTGGTACAAATCCGATGTTGTGCCCTTCTTTGACGACGCGCCCGATCCACCAATCTTTGTTAAATTTCTATTGAAAAAATAGAGAAAATAAATAAATCAATGAATGAAAGAATGAATAAACGAACGAATGTGAAAAAAGACGAATAAAAGAAACTTTTCTCCTCTTTTCACGAAACTAACAAACCTCAAAGAGAACCCTGATCGGGTCATTTTAGAAAATCAGTGGTTGAAGCAAAGTGGAAAATGGATTTCACGCAAATTAGCACATATTCTTGAAATTTGGGTGAATTATGCAGAATTTTCAGACGGAAAACCTATTTATATATACTTCACTTAGACGGAAATTCATCTGAGACAGAAGAAGGTTTTTTAACGCTGTTGAGACTGCTGAGATAGATATACAGAAAAATAGACAGACAGACAGACAGACAGACAGACAGACAGACAGACAGACAGACAGACAGACAGACAGACAGACAGACAGAATGATTTGACTTACGTCTTTGATATGAAGACAATCATCTTTTTCGAAAGAGACGGCCATCCCGTGTACCGGCGAATCATCATCTTCTGAGCCGTTGTATCCGTAGTTCGCTCGTACCGCAAATGCTACCGGTCGTGTCTGTATACGGATAGGGATAACAATATAATAAAATCATAAGGAAAAAACCTATCAACCTGATTGCGTTACATAGTGCTAAAAGGGGGTTCAAGCCTACCAGGGTCAAATGGAGTCATTTGACGTCAATTCAACTGTGGAGTAAGGGTTGACAGACAATTTGACAGTTATTTCACCATTTTTAAGGCCTAAAGAACAACAAGATTTTGTCAACTAAGATGACAATTGTTTCAAAAGCTTTGGCAGCTTTATTATGGCTCAAAAAGGGACTTTAGTCGATGATTCAAATTTGCCTGATAACTAGATACTATCTATATTTTAGGAATAAATTTCGAACTCACTCTTGCAGCTTGAAGTTTTTCCAAAGCTAAAATACGGAGTGCTTCCAAATCTTCGCCGTCACCGTATTCGGATGATGTTCCCGACGTCTTACGTCCATCGAATTCGTCACCCTACGGAAGAGAAAATCAGACGTGGTTAATTCGATGTCGTTTTCGTGGAGCTTGGGTAGTTATACTGAATTATTACGGATCGTTATCGGCTAACATACTTTATAACCAAAAATTGGTTGATAAGGACACAGTCAGATGATTTAATATTTGAACTTACAAAGGATATCTAAATATATTTTATTTTGTCCATACAGTATAAAAAAGCAAAGTTTCACGCAAGAAACAACTTGATTAATGTTTAATATATAATAGGGTTGGTTTAGTCATTGGTTGAGACTATTAATGAGATTGGCCTCGCCTTCCCAAAACTCCGTCTAGTTTGCTTGATATTAAACAGATTTTGAAATGAGATTCATTTAATCCCAAGGTTCTCAGATCATCAAGAAATAGATTTTACTTTTTCGCTCCAAACGCAGCATTCCATAGTTCAGGCGAAATAACCAGTAACAATTTAAATTGAAAAGCCTTGGAAGATATCCCCTCCCCGTGTTATTCTATGTATTTTGAGCCCCCGGTAAATATTTTTAAAAAGGTTAAACCAAAAGGAACGAATGATAATTTCCCGGGGGTATTGCATCTAGATTTACATGAAGGTGTCAAACATTTAACTAAACTTGTGAGGTCAAAAGAAGAAAGAAATAATTGTGGAAAAAATCATGATTTTGAAAATTTTCTTATGTTGTTTAAACAAAATATTATCTCGAGAGATGAAGAAAAATAATAAAAATTGAAAATAATTTTTTTTCTTGAAAATGAAAACAAATATTTTGAGATATTTTCCAATAATTTTTATTCACACAAAACTCACAAATAAAAAACCTCAAGGGTCTCAAGCTAAAGGGAGATAAAAAAACAAATGTCAATCAAGAATCTTCATGATTGAAATTTATCAACCAAAAACTAATTCATAAGTTCCTGATGGTGAACTTTAGAGCCCAGTCTCCCAATCCAAACCGGCTTGAAATTCAGACACATACATGCAATGATAAGACTTTGAAATGCCCAAATTAACAAAACCAGTTCAAATGTTGTCATCTTTGTAGTAACGCTTCGTTTGATTAAAAATCCTGATTCTTAAAATCTGTTTTTAGACCAACTACTGATGGAGCTGGGTTTACTTACTTTACTTACCTTATTAGAGGCTTATGGAAAGACTTTCCGTGTTAGAGTTATACAGATAGTTTACTTTAGTTTAGAGATATTGCATAATATATGATGGTGTGTCTGAGACACAAACAAGGGGAAAGTTTTTAATAGATCTAATAAAATCAACATTTCGAAACAACGAAACTTATTACTAGCGACTTAAGTAGTTTATGACAATGAAGACTTGCCTTAATTCGTAAATTGCCGGTGGATAGTTTCCTTATACTTATAAGAACATTTGAACAGAATTTTAAGAACATTTGAATTCGAAATTTTGGCCAAGGAAAAATAAAAAAATGTCTCTGGGTGACGAAATTTTTCCCACAGTAACTAAAACCCAGACCCCCACTGATAAGTTACTTAGTTCGTATCCTTTTTCAAACTAGGGCGAATAAGTAAACGATTTCCAAACTCTTGCTATTAAAAACCAATTAAAAATGCAATGATTTAGAGTTTTTCACATTACCATGAAAAACGGACTTCGAAAGAATGCATCGTCTCTGCTCTCCACTGCCAAATAAGTATCAATATTCAACAATTTATTTTGTCTTCGAAACAAGGTACGCCGTTTCTTCCAGCTAACCATTCTTTCCATATCACAACGACGAGCAGATTAATTTAACTCCATTAAAAACAAGCAAAACAGATATAATTTGAACAAATTTGAAGGTGGAATTATTGATTGCACGATTGTGTTTGGTCCTAGATTACGCAAAATTAAAACAAAATTTTTGACAAATTTCAACAAAAAAAGATAATTTTAGTTCCAGACTCTTTAGTCTCCTCCTTCTTTCATTATCCAAAAATTTCAAATTAAAACGAAACCAAAATCATTTTCAAATTCGTTCTTTTTCGAAAGATTGATTAGTTATAAACGTGAAGTGTTTTCTTTTGCCAGACCTCCCCAAAGTGAAAAGCATAACAAAAAAACATAACAGCAGACAATTTTGACATTCAAAAAAGCAGGAGAAAAAAATCGAGAGAAGCCAGCTTGTACAACGTCTTCGTGAAGAAAAAATACAAGATATTTTGCTCTAATTTTTCCTATTTTCATACTGTGGCTTACAGTCTAGGCCTCAAGATTTTCTCCTATTACGACCAAATTTTTGCTCTAAAATGGCCGAAAAAGAGACTAGTACGAGTTAAAAAGAAACCTAAGGCCACAAAAAACTTTAAAGAGAGGTTAAAAAAGATTCAAGCTGAGAGGGAAAAAAATCTTTATTTTTCATCGACCCATTCATCGAAAACATCAGAAAATCTTGGATTTCTTTCAATACATAATGGGCAAAAAATGAAAGAAGAAAACAAAAGAAAAATAAAAAAAAAAACAAGAAGGATAAAATGAAAAATGTATATTGAAAAAGTTATAAAAAATAAATTTTAATCGATACGACAGTGGAACAGAGCGAAGGACGTCAAAACCATCCAAAAACATAGTTGACAGGAGAATAACAGCCCTTTTTGTAGTAGAAAAGCCTGCCAATAAGTACTGTACGTGCTTAGAAGAACTAGAAATATATGATGCATTCCACAAGATATATAGATCGATAACAACAAGAATAAGAAAATGAAGAAGAAAAACAAAGATAATAAGGAACCGACGTCACCAGCCTATGTTGAAAAACAATAACTGGAAACAAAGAAATAAGCCTAAAATAAGGTATAAATAAAATCCGTGGGTGAAGCCATTACAATACATTGCAAAACCATTACAATAACAATAAAAGGAAACATTAATACCAAGAATTGGACCAAAGAAAGATAAAATAGAAAGCGTGGGTAAAGCTTTTACCACTAACATTGCATTCAAAACAATAAGATAACAAGAAAAGTAAAAGATAAAATATATATAGGTCCATAGGAAAAATGATTGCTTTTTTGGGATTGGGATAAAGAAGTTTTACAACGACGAATAGCAATCCTAAATGAAGATGCAATAAAATATATCGACACAGCTATCGACACAACTGTCATTTAAAGTAATAAACTGGTTACAAATTCTTGAACATCGAACAACACAAACATAAGATTTAAAAAGACAAGCAATATGAAAATGAAATAGAAAGAGGGCCAAAGGGCATAATGTATGAGGCAAAGGAAAGAAAATCATCCATTGTTCTGACATGAAATTGCATTTCAGACATTCTGAACAATCGTCATCTTCATCAATTTCATCGAATGTCATTTGAAAGGAAATAAAAAAAAGAAAAATAATTATTGAAATCTCCCCATATGGTCAATGACAAATTCAAAGGTGCAAAAAATGGTCTATGAAATTTTAGCAGACCAAAAAAAATGAGAAAATTTTCCTTAAAGAGATAAAACAGAAAACTGATTAAATTTTTTTCTTTTGCCTCCGACGAACTAAGAAAGGAATAAAATGTTATCCCATCTTGACTATAAATATTTACGTTGTTTTAAACCAGAAACATTTGGAGGTGGTTTCAGAAACACTCCAAACATCAATTCACCAATTTCTATGGCACAGTTAGTGTCTAATCAGTTATTTTTCTCAATGCATCATCATCTAAATTTTTCGAATAGTTATAGAAGACCACCACTTAATCGTAAACATTAGATTCATTTTAAAAGTAACAAAAAAGGCTTGAACATAGCCTAGAAATCTAAATCTAAGCTAGTTTGATTCCGGATAAATCTGATGGTAAGTTGGGACTGAAAAACAGTATTCCAGGGCATACTTAAAATCCGAAAAAATTCTTTAAAGCGCCAAAAACGCTATATTGCCATTAACCGTGTGTCCTACATATCCTTGTGAAGCTCTGGAGATACTTTTGCATAAACATCTCTTGTTGAATATTGTGAAAATATTGAATTTTAAAGAGTAAATTCTCCATTAATCCTTTGGTAAACCAATTACATAAGTACTGGGATTCTTATCTCCCAACAACCCGGGGGGGGGGGGGGGGGGGGGGGCAGGGGGCAGTGGGTTTAGCAACTGACGGTATGTGCGGCGAAAAAATTGGCTTTTAGAATCGCACCCTTATAGCGCAGAAAGAAATCGGTGAAATTCATACCCTTACAGTGCACTTTTTCAAATTTTAAACTCTTTTAGATTTGCTGAAATTTCCACCCATACAGTGAATCTATCAAAAGTCCACCCTTACAGTGCATTTCTGCAATTTTGAAAAACATATCCTTAACCGCCGCACATACCTGTCGGTCAATTTGCCAGACTGCCCCCCCCCCGGCCCAACAATTTATAATAGAGTTAACCCTTTTTTCGACTTGTGTAAATAAATCACCACAGACCTCATGTTCCCGTTGAAACAGACCTCCCGTTCCCGTAAATTTGTAGAATACACGTTTTTTATAAGAACAATTCTATAAAAACATGAGGCTCGATCTTAGCTGACCCCTAAGAACAATTCCAGCCAATGGGTGAAAGAAGTATTCTTAGAAACACTAAGAAACACTAAGAAATCAAGAACCTAAAAGGTACCTTAGAAATTATGCTACCATCATCAATATCACCATCATCTTCACCAGAGGAAAAATAGTGTGAAAAAAGTGACGAGACAAAAGTTGGGAAAAACATCTCCTCTAACATGATGGAACTAAATGATTGGTTGAGATCGAAACCCGTTTTTTGTTCTACAAAACTTTCTGGAATATAAAGAGCTGTCGAGTTTCGATGCTTGTCGGCCGTTTTCTTAATATTTTCTGACATTTTCACATTTTGAATTAATGGCGGTGAAGGACTAGTGGGCGGAGTCGAGAAGGGCGGGGATACGTATCCACCCTCGTTGATAACGAATTTATCGGGGTCTTTATGATTGATATTGAAGTGTTTCGGTTCCTTTCGATTTGGACTGTAAACATTCATATGAAAGACTTGAGGTTCATTTTCGTCATTTGTATTATCAAATTGCAGAGGTAATCTCTGTTGATATTGTGGAGATAAATTTTCCCGGCTGCCGTGACTTTCGTCTAGATTGTAGCCTTGATTATCGTGGCCATTCTTATGCTCAAAATGATGAGCTGGGCTTCGATGTTTCAAATGCATCTGGTCAGAATCCGTCATTGTAAGATGAAAAGAATCGTTTTTACACAACCCGTCTATCATTTCCTCTTGCGCGAATTCCTTTTTGGATTCCTTTTTCTTGTGGTTTTGATGTTGTTTGTTATACGCATGCGCGTTGACGTCTAAATCATCCATTTCGACCACGTGGATGTCACTTTTCTTTCTAGTCGCCATGATTAAATATTAGCCTTGTTTCCCCTCCGTAACTGGAACAATCAGAATCCGCGAGCACAACCTTCCTTCAACCGCCTTTTAATATCCACCCGTTAAGCTTGTCGTTATCACGTCCGCCGAACCTTTTCACTTATTAAAACAAATTTACTTGAAGCTTCCAAAAAAATTAAAATCCAGTATCCACAAAAACTTTAAACGAAATCAAAACACGATATATCCGAAAACTACCTATAAAACGTGCGTATTGCTTTTTAAAGAAAGCATAGCATAAAAGCGTTTGATTTTTCTCAAGTGTTGAATTTTGAATTAGATTTTTGATTCAATGAATGTGATGAGAGGGGGTCGAAACTTGAATCGATTGCCGTAATTTTAAATTTTTCAATTGACATGAATCAAAAAAAAAATTAAATGGTATGAATGCACCCCTATTTTTACGAATTAAACATAAACCAGCCCTATTTTCCTTTGATTCATATATGTATCGGCAATTCAATATCTTTGCTTGAACACATACCAGGAGTTTTATTGGTATACTGTATTCAAAAGTATCTCGAATCATTTTGCACCGTTTTAAACAAGTTGAAGTAAACGCAATATCAAAGCCGGTATTGAAAACAAAAAAAAAATCTTAAATTTTCAACAATAATCATTTATGCTTATAAAAGAAAAGAATTTTAGAGCAATTTCGTTGTCAAGAAAATATATACAGTATTCATCCATCAAATCAGAAATCATCAGAAATCATATTTCTTATACTAGAACAGTGCTCACATCACTGGATAACGACCGCCTTAAGTTTGATGAAGAATTCATCGGTTTAGACAATGATCCACTTCGACACTCTTGTTTGCGTGATTTAACTTGAAAATATGGATATGTTTTATAAGCATATCTAGGCTCAGATATGGGGAAAAATTAAGCATATGGCAAACATTACTTGAGCCTACAAAAAACGTTTTTTTCCTGATTTTGGCTGGAATTTTGGGGATTTACAGTATTTCCCTAAATTTGTGTTTTAGATTTAGGCATCCACCCAAGCATTTTTCAGCCTTATTAAGCTTTAAACCTAAGCATCTCTGAGCCTGTTTTCGGATTTTTGTATGCTAATAAAAAAAAACATGTACAAGATGACGTACACGGTTAATGATTTCGATGAGCTAGTATAGTAGTATATTTTGAGTTGTTTAATCACTTGTGGTTTGAATCAGAAGCTGATAAATACTTAAAGTTTTTTTATTTACTTAACATTTATCTCCCTAGCGGGGCGCCACAGCATGTTTTTCATCTATTCATGATTAACATCGTTATCTCCGAAAAAATGCTTTTTTTATCTCCGTAGTAAAACGCCACACATTTCAGAAAACCAGCGATTCTACAAATATCTCAAATTTGTCTCAGCTGCTCAAACCTTTAACCGACAAAATTCTGCAAAACGTGCAGAATGGGCGAGTCAAATTTTAAAATATTCAAAAGGATAGCACAGTTGTGACAAATTTTGAATCCAACTTTTTTACCCGTATACAGCTCGGAAAATTAACCGCCTTCGGCGGTCGATAAGAACAAACTGAAGAAAGATTCTTGCTACGAAAAGAGAGCGTGAGAAAATGACATTGGACAAAGATCCAGACTTTAAATATCTCAACAAAACATAGTTTTCCCAGGTGAAAGTTCATGATAAATTACAAATTCAAAAATGAAAATGCGTCAAATGTGCTTAGAAAACAAAGATCAAAGTGTTTCTTACAAAAACTTATTCACTCAAGCCATATTTCATTAGCTTAATTTCTCTAAGAGCTTAAGGTATTTAATCTCGTTAGTTTTGCTCTATAATGAGATGACAAGCCATGTCATTTCAATAAAAGAAATTTAGCCTCTGATATCAAAAATCTTTGCTATAGGAATTCCTAATTTGAAATCTACGGAAAACCAGGCATGTAAATTAACAACGACCCCACCTTTTAATACCGAGTTTATGTATGTGTGTTTTTCAGCGACGGAGACGGTAAGGTTCTAATTTGAGTAGATCCTGACCAGCTGAGGACGACGGTAAATCAGCACTTTTACCGTCCTCGATTTTGCGGGGCGGAATTGCAGGTTTTTCCAAATCGCTACAGTCACTTTACCGTCCTCAAAAGTGCAAATACATAAACTCGCTAATACCACCATTTGGACAGACGGGATGGGAGTTACCGATAGAATTGGGCCCCCATACTCTAAAGAAGACCGAGTTTATGTATGTGTGTTTTTCTGCGACGGAGAAGGTAATGTTCTAATTTGAATAGATCATAACCAACCATGCGAATCAGCACTTTTACCGTCCTCGATTTTGCGGGTCAAAACTGCGGGTTATTCCAAATCGCTTCAGTCACTTTACCGTCTTCAAGAATGTAAATAAATAGCTCGCTAATATCGCCATTTGAACGGAAGGGATGGAGGTACCGATAGAAGTATGCCATCATACTCTAAAACGGGACTGACGTTCAGAACATAAAAGAATGAAGTCAACCCTAACCGTAAAATTAATCATCAGTTTGGTTGCAATTTTCCACGTATGTTTCATGTAGAAGAAATGCTCAAGATCCATTGAAAAATCTTTTAAAAGATATTCCAAAAACATTGAAGATTATTTTAGAATCTTTTGACACTTAGAGCTCTAGCATTAGACAGAAATTGTCCAGCCTTCCATTTCTAGCAAATGATTAAACACAAAAATACCTGTGCCTGCATACCTATGTATGTTTTTTAAAATACGCTGCTGGTCTTTTATGTTTTTTTTTTTCAGACGACGAAAGCATCAATCTGCATGGAAAACTGTAGAGTTTTTTAAATTTTTCACAGTAGTGTAAAGTGTGGGAAAATTAATTTGTGCGAAGAGGGGCGGAGTTTTCATTTAACTTCATTGAAGTGAGCAATTAAATCAAGATTCCGTATTTAATCTATCGTAAAAAGCGTACTTTGCTTGTTTTAATCCAAGCACAGATTAGTTTATATTCTTCAGATTAAATTTGAGCCAAGACGAAAAAACACTGACCTCTACAAAAAACGATGCGTTGATTACACTTTTACCATTTCCAACGTTGGAAAGGTATTTTAAAGTAGGATATTGAGCTTTCAATATTCAGGTCACAAATTTATTTAACAAAACAAGAATTTCCTTATATCCCTTTAGGACCTTGCCAACCATATTGGAAAGTCTACTATGAGGAAGCAGCCCACATGGATGTGTCACAAATAATTTGTAGATCTTTAAAAGAACTTCGCCCATTTATGTTAAGAACATTAACATTATTTTAGAGGTAATGTTTTAAAATATGTTATTCGTTATTGGCTGACTCAGCTTTTCAAAGGCGCCGCCTAAATTCGTAGATTCTTTTGATTCTGCTATGTCAGCATAATTTGGGTCTATAAAGAATATTCACTTCAGATATATTCAGATATTTTCAAACATAAGACACCTATAGAAAAAAAAATCCAAAGATTTTTTAAACAAAAAGGAAAAAGATCGTAGACAATTCTGTTATCAATCATCTATCGTTCTTCATCTTTCTGGAAATTCAATTATGGGATTGATTTTTTACGGAAAATAGAAAAATAAAACTGTCTCCATTTTTCGATTTGTTTCAGATTATCTTTTGGAATATGAGACATGATGTTTCTTGAAAACCAAAGAAGCTTTTTGAAAGATAAAACGAGACTTCTAAATGGATTTGCGAGCAAACATTATAGTTTTGGTTATGAGATTTTTGTAAAAGACTTCTTTAGAATGCTGCATCATCAAGAATCACCTCCATACAATGCTTACAAAATTAGAAAATATAGAAATCTTAGGAAAGACATCCAGTCGTAAAATGAACAACGTATTCAGTCAACTCTCTCTAATTCGAACTAAAATATTAGGGAAGAAGATCGAATTAGGGAGAGAAAACTAATTAACATACAGTGTAAAAACCATCAAAATCCAAATGGTCCGCCAACCAATTATCGGGAAATCTATACATCACTGCAGCTTCCCTAATAGGGTCCAAAGTTAAACATCAATAAAAAGCTATACAACAAAAAAGCAGACTTTAAATAAATTCGAGATTTCGTTTTCAGAATTGAGAAGACGGTAAAGTTTATCAAAGTGAAATAAAACAAACAAGTTGCTTGTCTTAATTTAGCGGTATAAATCTAATTATGAGATGCTCTTAATACTCGTTAACAACGCGATTAAGCTAAAAACAATAATTTTTAATTATTATGAGCCTCACAAATTATAAGGTATTTATCAAATACCATCTCAAGAGTCTTGAGGCAGTTTGAATTCACACCAAAAAGTTTTCTTTAAATTTCTAAAGTACACAGTGACCTGGATACCATTAAGTCTGATACAAGAGTGTAGTAGCACTCAAAAATAAAGAGAAATTTTGAAATTCAACACAAAAATATTTTGAAATCTTGTGGTGAATCAAAAACACGTACTAAGAATAATCATGAAGCTTTAAAAAACTGATCATTTTTAAAACATGATTGACTTGATAATGATAACACTTTGAAGATATAATACCTTGAACCCAAAATTATTCCCCCCACCCGGTGGTGTGGGCCTCGATTTGGGTTGTTCTTAAGAACCTGTAAAGAGGTACACTTTTTACACTGGTTGTACTGGTAGGAAAGGGGGCCCAAAAGGCTTCAAATATTAGAAACAAACAAGAAACTTTAGATTCAAATTTCAACTTACCCCATAAGAGTCCAAATAGATATTAGGATATTCCATGATTCTCAAAGAAATATAGTTTTTCTTCAAAATAAATTAATACAGACCAAATTATCAACAGCTTTCAATATTTCAAACCAAAACAAACATAAATCCAAATATTTTTAAAAATAATTTTGTTGCCACTTTTCCTTTAAACAATCTAGAGGATTGATGTTTTCATTTTTCGAAATTAAAATTACAAAAATTTCTTTCTTTTCAAAAAATATTGTGATAATAATGATTAAAAAAAGGAAAAAAGAAAATGAAGAAAAGAGAAACGTTTTCACATCATGACTGAGTTGAAATACTACTAAAATTTTAACTGGAAACTCATAAAAACAGATCTAGAAGAGAATATAAAAAGACCACGTTCTATGTTGAAAAAATATTTTAAGTAACGATGCTTAGAAAAATTTATAAAACTTTGGAAGGAAGGACGTCCCATCCCATCTTGATGTGGAATAATTAAAAAACTGTGAAGCAGTATAAAAAAAGAAAGAAACAATATTCGTGAAAGAAAGGAAACGATATGAAAAAAATATTGAGAAATAAAAAACACAACACTGAAAAATATAATAATATATATGAAAAATAAAGGAAAAAAATAAAGTGATGGAAAAAATATTAACTGACGACGAAGTAGTACCCTCAACACAACCCTCAACACAAACTCAACACACAAAAAAGGAATAATCTTAAAGATCTTTTAAAGGAGAATACTATCCGATTCTAAAAACTCAATATATCAAGAGCAAAGATATAAAAATGAAAAATATAATATCCAAAAAAAAAATGAAGATGAAGAAGAGACCATAATAACAATTGAAACAAAAAGAGGGAGAGACTTCATAGTTGCCGTTATCGGCAACAATAAAATCTAAAATCCTTGTAGTAGGGTAGCCCCCTCCTTCTAAAAAGATTTGACGGTATATACAGCTACATATTTAAAAAGCGATATGAAAAAATGAAAATATGAAAAAAAGGGAAGAAATACATAAGAGACTAAACATGTCACAAACTATAATCCCTTTTTTCCTTAAGAACAAAAATTTAGTTGACCCCTTTCTAACCCTCAAAAACCCCAGAAGACTCCTATCTTTAGAGTATAATATTCTTATAAATAACTCCCACCCCCTAAAAACGTTCTTATAAAGGAAATAATAATTAAAATATTTTCAAACAAAATTTTTGATCCCAGTGCAATGTAATATTAATAATTTTCTAGTCTCAAATATTTTTTAGAAGATCCTTTCTAAAGAATTCCTCTGTTTACCCACAATTCAGTATAACAATTATAGAGACATGTTTTTCTAATTCTCATTTTTTATTATTATTTTTCGAAAATATCCTGTTACATATAATTTTTTATTGAAATTCATTAAGATTTCTCCACCTCTAATGTTCAACGTATAGTATATGCTATTTTGAATGGGGAATAAGTGGCTTCATTTCCCATCCCACTTCTTAGTGCTGAGCGCCGTGCCCGTAACAGAGAAAAGTGGAAAGAGTTTGTCTCCAAGAAGTGTGCAAAGATCCCCATGGGATTATGCACTTAAGTCAAGTCAAGTCATTTCCCATCCGAAAAATCTAATATCTAGCCCCTTCGGGGCTTTGAAATCAATGACCTTACCAGTACATTTATGCATGTAAAAGCTTTTGTTGTAAGAAAGTGAAAAACCAAAAAAGTGAAGAACACCAGACTTCAATTCAAACATTGAAGTAGAGTTCTCAAAGAATTATAATACTGTTCCTAAAAACCTTTGCAGAAATAGAAAAGGAGAAGAGCGAGCGAGGAAAAATCATTGAACGAACGAACACGACAGGTCGTTGAAGGTTTTAATGTATTTTTAGTACATGATATTGCAGCTTATTGTTGTTAAGAAATCTGATTTTCCTTGATTCATTAATGCTTTTCTTAGGGATTCTGAAGAAGTCTTCCATGGAAAAAGATGAAGCAAGTTTATTATAAAGTATCATATATTATAGTATATTTTCCTGGAACCAATTTAATGGAAGAATTAAACTCAATGAAGAATAAGATTGAAGATTATTTTTATATAAGCGTTCCCGTTTCATATGGGAGGCCCCCTAGCAGGACCCCCAATCACGCCATCACGCAAAAGAATTTTCTCCATCAAGCATCACGAAAATCGCTAAAATTTGTCATCACGCAAAAAATAGCGAAAAATAGCGAAAAATAGCCAAAATCATGCATCACGCCTCAAACTTTTGCCCTATCATGCATCACGCCAAAATCTTGATCACGCCATCACGCCAAAATCTTGATCACGCCATCACGCAAGAAAAAAGTCCCAATCACGCCATCACGCCATCACGCAAACCACTGGGGGGCCTCATATGGGACACATATTTCACATCAGGACGTATGCTTATTGTTATATTGTGCTGGAATAAACAAAAAAATGTTTTTCTTTTCCTTATTCTGACCAATCTTGCTCCACATCCCGGTCAATTCAATGTGAAAAAGCTTGCGAATTAGAATTGATGAGTAAGCAAACGTTATCACTCTAAGTAAACATAGAAAACGAGATGCCCTTAGCCAGCACTAATGAGAAAAGCCTATAGCTTCAAACAAAAAAGATTTTTTTATAAATGAACTTTACTCCATAAGAATGGCAAGTTTATGCATCTACAATTTTTTTAGACAACGGGATGAATGGAACAATTTAAAACAGTCCGCGCAGTTCTGACCCGTAAAATCGAGGACGTTAAAAGTATTAATTTACCGTCGTCCTCAGGATCAAGCTAAATCAAACCCTAGCCATCCACACGTCGCAGAAAGGACAACATACATAAACTCGCTAACAATTGCTTCGTCACAGTTATTTTGCCCTTTTGTAAAACGTTACCACAAACTTGAGCAAATAAAAATTGAAGTTCGAATACCACTCAAGCGCTCTCCCCCTAAAGAACTGAAGAAATTTAAACAATCGAGGCAAACAAGGTATGAACTGTTCTTTGATTCCTCATACATTCTTATACAGTTGACTAGCGCTAAATCGAACTCGAAAGGGAAATCTCATTTGTTCGAATCACAGAAAGATTCGAATTATAGAAATATTCGAATATTAAAAGTTCGAAATAGAGAGAGCCCACTAATATTAAAAATAATAAACTTGAAAGGTTCGTTGAAAATGGTATAGTAATCAAACGGTAAGAAAGGGTTAACTGGAAAGACTTTTTTGTGTAAAGTCCTTCCCACAAACATGACACTTACTGATGATTTGTTGAGCGCGTTCGAGCGCTGAAAGATGTAGCGTCTCACAGAGTAAGATAGTTGTTTCAAACTATTGGCACGCTGTCTAGGTCTCTGTGGTGGTAATGCTACATCTCCGTTAGCCAGGGAGCCGTTTCTCTTATAATTCTCTTTCACGCAACGATGGAAGTTTTTCTGATGATCTTTCTTCGTTTTATCAAAGCTCTTGGTAAAAATGTCTTTCTCAATGGCAATGGAGAATGAAATATCGCTAAATTTTTGGTAGTAGTCGATGTGTGGCACCGTAGCAGCAGCGACTGCTGGAAACTGGTGGTCTGCGATGCTGTGAGAAGGATGTAAACATCTTTTACCAATGAATAGCGACTTCATTTTCATTTCGAATGTGCAAGCAACTTAATCACGAATAGCCTCAGTTACACATACAAGAAATAAAAAAAACCTTTTCTAAATGATGCTAGCAATAATTTCGACAATTAGCAATCATGAGAATACCCAGGTGAATTAATTACTAATTTCTAATTTCGTTTTCATGAAATTTTCTATGTATAACATGCGGGAAATACCACTTCATCTAACCACTCATGTAACAGTACATAATAACACACAAAGTTCAACCAGTTTGAAATATTACAACATTTTAAAGTGAGGTATAAAGAGAATGTTTGATAAAAAGTAGATCGGCAATAAATAAATGCCGAAACCGCAACAGTAAGGTTTCAACAGTGTTTTTAACATAATAAAACGTATAGAACTCGACTTAAAGAATAGAGGGTTTCTTTGTATGCCATCCTATGCATCTATTCTGAGATAGGGCATCTCTTAAGTGAAAGGGTTGTCAAATATAATCAATCTTTAATATTTCCATAATAGAGTGAAGGGCTACAGTTAATGTACATTTTGAATGTTTAAAAATGTAGTAAGTGCAACTTAGTTACAAACAGAGACATAGTTGATGTAAATGGAGTATTTCATAGTATATTCAAATGGGGCATGTTACAAAATTCAGGTAGATGTTGGATGGACAGTCCATCTAAATAGCGAGTTTATGTATTTGCACTTTTGAGGACGTTAAAAGCGCTGATTTACCGTCGTCCTCAGTCAGTCAGGATGTAGTAAAATTAGAACCTTACCGTCTCCGTAGCAGAAAAACACACATACATAAACTCGGTAAGGACTCTGGCATGCAGAGAAAATTAGACTGGAAAATTGCTTTGCCTAGTCTCCAGTCCGCTCTAGGTCTAAATGAATTTTCGTGCCGTTTCGGCAAAAACGGTGAAGACGAAAATAACAGTGGATAAGGATATTGGGAATATTTGAAGTTTCGACGTAATGCAGCGGCATTCAATGTATGGACTGGAGGGATAGCCGGATCATTTGAATCCTATCGATTACACTCTGTTTTTCAAACATAACGTTTATGATCATATTAGGCTCAATTTCGGTAAAAAAATAATTAGTCTTAGTACCAAAAGAGCTTTTTCTTCTTCATCTTGTTGTTTAGAGAAAAACAGAAATTTATGAAGTTAGTTTATTTTGGAGAATTATAGTACATACTTTAATGAAAATACACAATTGAAGTATACCTCGAGTTTCTTTTTGCTTCTGATCTTCAATATATACTGCAATTTGACCATGATGCAAAAAGTATTAATTTGTATGCACAAACTAAACAATCGAATGATAAAACACGATCAAAAACACTTACTCCTCCTAAACAAGCCAAAACAGAATTCTAAAACAGCTTATACGTAGGAGCGATTGAACAAGATAGTCAAATACAAATACAAATTTCAATCCTTTGGTTTGCGTCATTGTCCACTTTCAAACTCACAAACAATTTTCAACATATGATGCATGCAGTCCAAAAAAAAAGGAAAAAGTCGAACAACTATTAGATTGTTTAAAATTCTAAATATGTTTTAAAATATGGCAGAGACCAGATTGATAAAATCATGAATGTAGGAATCATAAGGGTCGAAGAGCCAATAACAAAAACAAAGAAATCAAGACAAAATGCAAAAATGTCAAAAAAAAATCCCAAGAAACGAATATAGAAGGAATAGAAAATTGAAAAAAAAAATCAAAATTAGTTCTTTAAATTTCTACGTGGAAAATAATTTGCTTTGAAAATCAAAAAGGCCAATAAAACTGTTTTATCTGGTTTCAAATTACCCTTCAAAAACAACTACAGAGCGCAGAAAATTCATGGAAATTCTTTGTCATCTTCATAGTTCAAAACAAATCAATGATTCGATTGAGTTAATAACAGGTTAACACAGATGGAATAATTCAAAATATTAATCCAAATTTTCAAAACCGCTATCGAAAAACTGTCAAAAAGACTACTAAAATCATGGTTTGAGTTTCTAACTCGTCGATTCTTATCCACCATATCAATCTATCTTTCACCACACTGCACACTGTCCATTACCATTAGAGATTAAATTTTAAGCAATCTGCACAAAACACTAAATAACAAGCAAACCAAACATCTTTGACCACCGTGTTGTCTGTAAACCTCGAAAGAGAGGCCGTCACATTGAAAAGCATCGTCAACATCTTCCTCCAATTCAACGTCAAATCTGTCCAAATCATGTTTAAAAAATTAACGCTAAAACACTTCTGTCATCTCACTGAGAACACCGTCATTACATACAAAAAGACCCTCTTTCCCACACTGCCTTCCCACACTGCCTGTCTTATAATGTATCTTAAAGTCGCACACACAAATGTTAGGCGATAGATATCCAAGGCTTGACTTATATAAGGCACGGCGCCAACTGGGTAATCACGCCAAATCTGATTCACAAATTTTTCCCAACAAAGAAACTCTATGCATTCCAAATCTTAACAAAAATGAACACATCACAAATTACTAGACCAAGCACAAAATCTCTTCATAAAATACACGTACTAAAAAAAACAGGCTACCAAAGCAAGCATCCGAGAACAACAGAATGACTTTTTAAATCGACAGTTTTTCAATATCAATGCGACACATCAACCCATATTACAGAATAACACAGACGAAAACACATTATATAATAAAGAGACGATACACATCGTCAAATAACAAGTGTCGACGTGAACACTTTTTTGTTATGTTCAGTTACAAGGGAACCTGATACTCTCTTGACGGGTTGCAAAAAGACAGGCTCGGAAGTGATCCTACAAATTTTAAATAAAAGCAACAAAAAAATCTCGCTCACAGTATAGTTAAAAAACTTGTAAACATGACATCAAAATGTCACATGTACTCTAGTAGAAGAGAAGATAGTTTATCACGGATGTTGCGACTTAAAAAATATTTTAATATTAATAGATAGTTTCAAGATGGATTTTAGAGCCAGACTTTGTAATAATGTATTTTTCAATCCTCGTATCATTTTATATCAGCTTTTTAAAGTATTACGATGGAGGTCTTCTCAGATTTGCAGAAAATTATATACTTTCAAACGTCATTGAAACTATGGATAAACTTGTTGACGAATTATGTTGCGTGAGTGTTCAAAGATCTATAAGAAAGATGGATTAACAAACAGGGGGGGGTGCTTAGGCAAACCAAACAAAAATAAGTGCTGGGTATGTGCGGATAGTAAAGGGTCGGTTTTTTGTCTTACACAAGTCCTTCTAAACGGAGTTTTCCTCTTTGAGTTCTCTTTAACGGGTACCAATCTCTTAGGGTTACTTTTCGCAAATTAAGTCCTTCTAAGGTTCGGTCCGCACACACCCAAAATTCACAAACATTAATTATCCACCCAACCCAAACAAACTTTGCATAGTTGTCAAAGATTATTGTCATAATGCAGTGGTGCGCCATACGTTTTGTCTGTTTGACGCCCATCTGGCATTCGAATTCGAAACATTCATAAAACATTAGATGAACGTTAAACTAAGCTTTATGTGCCAGGTGCAGTTGGAAAGAGTGAACAATGTGTTGAACTATCATTAAAAACGGTGGTATGGGTATCTTGCAAAAGCATACATACCATTTAGGATTCCCAGCCTGCAAAAGACGTTGTTACACCGTTTATTTAATTTTCACAACGTCCATTTATAACGTTAAATGAACGTTGTGTTTCAACAGGATTTCCTCCTGCCTCGGAATTCCCCTGGGTATGGATAATAGAGACACGGACCTCAAATTAGATCCTTATTGAAACAATGGTTCTATTTTTTAACATTTACTTCTTACATACCTGGTCCTTACTGAGCTGCAAAGTCAAAAGTGGTTTCCGTAGCAACCTTGGCGAATGCGCCATGATGTTAATTTTGCGAAGCATTATATTATCAGTTGGTCAAAACAATGCCAAAAATTATTCCTCAAGGTAAAACTGGAAAACGTTTCCGGTCTTTAGAACACAGCGAACTTCTTTTAGCGTGACTTTACTAAAACGCATAGAAGCCTCTTTAAAAAGATTTTTTTTGTTGAAAATCATCAATGGAAAGACGCCGAAAAGACACAATTTTGTTGAAAAAAAAACAATTTTTACGACATGATCAGTTGTAAGATAGTGTACTGAACTGTCAGCTTAGACTTAGAATCACTAAACAGCTCTTTTGACAAGAACACTTCTATGAATGTTCCTATAAAAGTCTTAAATGTGTTCAACACTGATCGATTCATGAATCCAATAGGCTTGGATGCAAGAGAATAAAAAGTGTCACGATACAATTATCATCTAGATCGGGTCTACAATCGGTGCAATAACATATTGGCACTTTTGGCTAATTTACCATTTTTCGAAAATTGAAGTTCGAGCGAGAATGTCAATTTCAGGCCTTCAACTTGATTTCAACGATTATTTCGATCTGGGAGGGATTTATTGGTTTCTAGTCTATATTTCAAGCCCTACTGGACAATTTTTGAACTTTTGGATTCTCAGATCCTAAGGTTGTAAGTCTTAAGTCTCATGTTAAAACTCAGAGTTAAAACTCTACCCTTCAAACCTACTTTAGAGCACTTACAAATCGATTGTGGTGCAAAACACCCCGGTGGATTTCCTTTTTGTGCCAAGTATTTCGTCACCCCGATTGTAGATCCCTAAATAACTGACTTTATAACGAGCAGAGATTTTTGCCCCAGACGGAGTATACTTTAAACAACAAATTAGGCAACATTCTTTAGATTTTGCAGAATCTAAGTGAATCTGGAGATTTTTGTACTTTGCTGAGATGGAAATTTAACTGAGACTGACAGGGTAAAGCTTATCTGATATTATGATGGTGGATTGGCGGCCGCCCACACAAAAGCTTAAAGGAGCGGGCCAATTCCTCATCAGAGATAGTCGGCCTTTGATGTACCGCAACCCCAGTTGGGCTTAACTACTTTTGCGCGTACATATTTCGGTTGGACCCGCCCAATCCCAAAAAACAAGGACTGGGTTACCAGCCTTCCACTACAATATCTTTGACACGCTTTGCAAAACGAACTTAGTCTGCATACGTACACGATACAAAGGATTCACACCATGTGATTTCACTGTGAAATTGTGATTGATTGGGGAGAGCTCTTCGGACGTTTGTAGATTTATCAAAATCAAATTCTTATAAAATATACATAGAAAAGAGCAAAATATCAGCCTTTCTAAGATGAATAGTGAAATACGGATGATAGGTTTTAAAAAATGACAAAAGTTTAAGAAATCTGATAAAGCCTTATGTAACAAATTTTAGGTTGAGACTCTTTTTCTTAGTAGAACCAAACGAGGACTTTGGAAAAGTGTAATTTGACCTGGAACGTACTGGACTCAAATCACACTATCAGGGTTAAATTCTGTCAACGTAATTGTAATAAAAACAAACGAAATATGTCATAAACTTTTGAATGAAAAAAAAGCAAAGCAAGGCTATGAAAAACCTGTGAAGAATTGGTTGAGCTGATTTTTCTTAAAAAGAGTAAAATTTCTAAAAACAGGCCTGAAATTTTAATGAAATATTGTTAAGTTTCACAGGCAAGTTATAAAGTTTCTACAACACCAACAGAATATATAGAAAGAATATTAAATGATGTAAATTTAGCTTCAGTGAGAATATAGTAATGAGAACTTTATAAGAACATCAACAGAATCCACTGTTCTTACCCAGCTGGCACACGACGTTGTTTTAACGTTTATCTAACGTTCACAACGTCCATATAACGTTAGATGAACGTTGATACAACGTTGTGTGCCAGCTGGGTATGCACTTTACCTAAAATTTGGCGTTACATTGTCCAGGAAAACTTGAAAAAAATATTCCCAGAAAGTTTTGACGCATTTAACTCAACATGGGATAGAACCGTTAATTGGCATCATCATACTTGAATCCTAATAACTTAAGCAACACTTACTATATTCAAGCAAGAATAATTAAGAAATTTTAAGTAAGAGGCAAACCTAAAAAAGTCACCCTACAACGCCCATAGTGAGTCTTCCCCTAATCGCTGTTAGTCGCTGTTGGGACCTAGGCACTGTTATAATCCTTCGTCGCAGAAAGCTAAGACAAGACATTTGCAAGTGTTAAGTTTGTAGAATGAATTCACAACTTAGCAAAAAGATCATCTCTAAGTATAAATATGAATGTGACTGACAGTTGTTGAAAAAAAGAATCCCAACTGGTAAACAACATTGTTTCAACGCTTATTTGACGTTCACAACGTCCGTATGGCGTTAGATGGACGCCGAAACAACGTTACGTCTCGGTTGGTAACAGCAAGCCGAAACATAACGTCAACGAAACGTCCAACTAACGTTTCTAACATCCATATCACGTTAAATGAACGTTAAATGAACGTTGAAACAAAGTTTTGTGTCAGAAGTGTGGAACAGATAAATAAACTTACGTAAATCATGAAAATTTCATCCCAAGGATCAATCTGCGGTTCATTCTCGTAGATCGACTTAAATTTATTGGAACTCTTTTTTCTTAACGGTAGTTTCTTGAAATTATTCGGTAAACTGACACGCCGTCCAACAAAACTCGTTTTACGTGTTGGAGCGTCAGTCTGGCTACGTTGTCCCGTCTTAGAGTTCACAACTCCGGATGACGGGTACGCGGCAACGCTTATACTACGGACACGCGGCCGCTCCGACATCTCCAAGCCATATTGTTGTTGACTAGTGCGACGCATTTTTTGACGTAGTTCTTATCCAGAGGAGCCAACTAACGATTTGTAATTTAAGAATTTGCTGGAAAAAAATCTTGAAAATTGTTTTTTCACTAGGTTCTGGGATGACCACAACAACTTTTTAACAAACCAGTTCAATTTCTTTTCCTCCTTTCTGTCTAGTAAATAAGTCTTAAATCCTAAAAAAGCAGTCAGCAAAAACTATCGAATCAAGTCAAGTTTTATGGACTGAGAAATACGTATGTATTTGAACTAAATTGACACTGCCTACCAAGGTACCATATCTGAGGAAATCAATGAACAAATAAAAACTAAGCACTGGTTTTTAATACTGAAACTTAGCTATCTAACTAAAAACGTATGGGTAAGCTAGTATCTTAACCTAGAGAATTGTAACTATATAAGATTCTTCTCCCTTTATATTGATCTCAACCCAAACAAAATTACGAAACTTGATTCTTCTTCCTCTTCTTGACGCAATCAACCAATGAAAAAGCTTGAATATTTCACAAGAGAGTTGGCCCCCAACAAAAGTCAGTGGATAGTGACAATTATACCATGAAGAAGAGGGAGGAATGGGCTCGATTGTCGGCACAAGACGTTTCTGAGACTATCAAAGTGTGACTTTTCACACCCAAATATAGAAGCAAGAAGAAGGAAACATCTCACGATAAAGGTTTAAAAAAAGTAAATCTTGAAATCTTCCTTTAAAACCGCAACAGAAAAAAAGAAAGAGGTTAACTATAACACGCTATAACATAAAGTGAAGAAACATTGGATAAGAAGTCTTCGTTTTATCACAAGAGTAAAGAGTGGTTGGTTGCTAATATATATCTTTTCACAAGTTGTAACAAAGTCGTTTTTTTATTGCTACAAAATGTATTTTGGGGGAAAATAGAAAAAAACTGATTTCCAGCAGACGACTTTATGACGATAATTTTACTTTCTCTTACGTCCTAATATGCAATCTCGCGGAAATACGTTGCTAAATCGGTCCTTTCCATTCTGAGAAGTGCTACAAAATGAAAAATAGGGAAAGGAAGTTGATAAAGAAGGCTTTATGAGACTGACAAGGTCACTGAAAAAGGGAAGAACGAACGAAATTTACAAATTGGTTCGATCCTAGCTATCACAAAAACCATTTCACCAAAGCTGCAGTCAAAAGATATTCTGTCGAATGGTGCTCGATTCTTGGCTGCATAATATTGAAACAACAAAGTAACAGAGTTAATGAGAGTTTCGGAAAATCTTTTTGAACTTTGGTTTCTATCAAAAACTGAATGACTCTTTCTTCTCAATCGAGAAAAACCAATTTTTTTTCACAAGGAAAGAGCTGAAGAAAGTTAAAAAAAAGAGAAGGGGATTTTAGTTGTGTAGATAATTGGGCTTAATCATGTAGCAGTAACGTTTTATATAGAAAAACAAAATTATTTGTTTTATCTTTCCCCCTGGGGATCAATTTAGCCGAGTTGAAAAGAAGAAGAAGGAAAAACACAAGAAGAAAAAAAAGGCATAGGAATATTTTTGGTCCAAAAAAAAAATAGCGGAACTAATTTATAAAATAGTAAAAATTATTCAGTATTTGGAAAGAGAAAATTAATTGGTACCAGACTAAAGAAAATATCAATTACTGGAATCAATGTTATTTGATGTATTTTCTTCATTTACAGCTCTACCAGTAAAATAGTTTGAAGATGTAAAAAAAATCAAAAAACCTCACAGTTTAGAACAACGTTATACAGATAAAATGAAAGAGAGGGAACAAAAAATTTCGTATCAGAAGTCTTTGTGCCCCACGCACGACACACAAAAATCTAACACTATTTTACATGACATTTCTGGCCCCCTTCTTCAACCAAAGATTTCTACATGAGAAAAAAACTGAAAGGAAGCAAGCTAGAAAAAACAACTGAAAAGGTCGAAAGATAAACAGTAAAAGCCGGAGAGGAGGGATGGGTGTTTTACTAGAGAGAAAGTTAAATAATGTAAAACAATGTAATAAAAAGTATGTACTTATTTTTTGATGGGGAAGGGAAGAAATTAGGGAATATAAAATTTTTTGTACAACATGAAAAAACACATAAAAATGTAAAGAAAAGTACTATAAAATGTTCGCGGGTTCTTTTTCAATAAAGATAAGATTTTGTAGAAAAAAGGCTAAAACTATAATAATCAAGATGAAAAGTCACAAGGAAAAAGTACGTAGAGAAATTACGATAAAGACTCGGAAGATTCTCATTTGGGGTTACTAAAGCATCCCTGTATAAGTTATGGTAGTTTCCTTCAGAACACTCCCTTCTCACAGACCCCCTCTCACTGGAAAAATTGGCCAAAACATCGTGCCCAGTGGAAAATTATACTCCAATTTTTGTCCCTGCTGGAAATGATCAAATAGACAAATCCTGGCTGACAAAAACCCACCAGGTCTGTGAGAAAGTGGTAAAAAGACAATTTAACCGGATTATTTCTCTTTTTGACCTCTCTCTCACTACTACAAAGAATCAGGTTTAATCCTGATTTTTGAGCTTCGTACTAACGTCATAATTCATCCAAAAAAATGATAAAGTTGGTCCAGGACGGACAGAGGACGAGGAAGGAGAAAAAAAAGTCAATATAGATACAGGAGAAACATGATTTGTAAGAATTGTCATGTTGATGAAAAGGAAAAACGAACGAAGAAAAATGAGAAAAATTCTATTTAAGAAAGTTCTTATCTTGAGCACCCCGCTGTGAACACAACAAAACAAAAAATGACAGACGATTGGTGGCGAAGAATTAGTCAAAAAAGATCACGCAAGAAAAGTATGTACGCATTGGAAATCCTCGGGATATTTAGACAGATAGACAGATACAGAACAGCACCTTTATGCATAATCGACTCCAAAATTTCAAGGAAAAAAAGCTGAACAATACTTAAATTCTAGCTAATTCGACACTAAAAGTATTAATCTTGAATATGGGGGCTTCCAAGAATCCGTATTGACCGGTATTCTGGTATTCAACGGAAAAATGACTGTTACTTGTTGGAACATTTTGACCAGTATTAGAAAAATTTTTTGACCGGTACGTCGCTATTTCATGAAAAAATTACCGTTATTCCAATGATTTGTACTCTTGAAAGTCCCCCCCCTCCCCACATTACAGAACTTGTTACGTATATCAGACTCCCATCAAACTACATCTCAGGAATTTCTCGGTTAGCCACAAAATGACAAACCGAATCCAATAATTATATAATTACAAAATTTCTTTGTCTGTTCACAAGTCAGGATCCCATTAGAACATCGAAATATAGTATAGTTGCTTTGATTGCTCGATATACACGTTTTTTTTTATAAGAACAAACTATATAAGAACATAAGGCTTCGAGGCCCATTTTAAGAACATTCTAAGAACATTCTAAGGCTTTGGAGACTTAAAACATGCTGAAAATAAGAACATTTTAAGAACATTTTTAGGCTTCAAATCCAAAAAACTAAGAACATCCGAAGGCTTCGAAACTTTTTGACGTTCTTATAAAAAAAAAAACGTGTAAGTGTTAAACTGTTCAACAATTGAAGTGAATATATGAACTCACTGATAAATTAAAATTTACTTTCTAACTCGAAAAAAAATAAACACTTAAAAACAATTTTCTGAAGTATGAAAGCTTAACACAGTGACCAACTACGCTGTAGTAACTTCACCAATCATTCCGTATTAATCAAAGACTTTTTTAAACAAACTTAACATACGATAACTACTCAAAATTATTTTAAGTCCTGATAGGTTGGTTCCTTTTTGATGAGAGAGATTTTCGAGCCTTTTTTAAACAATAGTTCTTCGTGAAAAATGGACCATCTGTTTCCCAAGATTTCCTCTTTCTTCATATTCCCATTGGGACAATTAGTCTCAATTCAAGAGATCTGAGGAAAATAAGTAGCACAGATAGATATGTTAATAAGAAATAAACCTCATATTATCACCAGAATCGAAAAAAAAAATACAATAGAAAATTCCTCTTTTTTCAATCAAAAGGTAATCATCCCATATAGGGTTTCTGTGTAAATACCAGCGGGAGCCTGATAGATTGGTCTTAGCATCAAAAACTTTAAACTAACTTTTCACTAAAACATCTTCTCTAATCTTAACAGTTAAACATTCTTATTGACCCAAAATGGCGACAATACGCAACAACAAATTGTAAGCACTAAGCAGGAACCACTAAACTTACAACTAACTAACTAATTCTAATAAATTTCAAAGGTGAGCATCCTCGACTTAAGCAAACTAAATTTTCATACGTGTATCTAGTAAGTAGTAGCTATTGGTCATCCAGATGACACACAACGTTGTTTCAACGTTGATCTAATGTTCACAACGTCCATTTAACGTCAAATGAACGTTGAAACAACTTTGTGTCCCAGCTGGGTAATGTCAGCACCAAAGCACCATATAACATCGATACAAGGACCTTGGAACAATCTTGTGTACCAATTTAGTATTCACGAAACATGATATATCATTAGAACTGAATCCAAGTGCTTTCAATTATACCCTTATATTGCTCGATATAAAGTGTTAAACTGTTCAACAATTGAAGTAAATATCAACTCATTCAATAACATCGATATGTGACAACAAAATAAGAAAGGCGTTAATACGATGACAGGGAGGTCAAACCATAAGGCTTAACCTTCAAAACACATTAAATCAAGGAGCAGGAGGAGTAGCTCTAAAGTTCGTGAACTTTCTCTCTGCTAAGGCTAACTTGTGAACACGCAATCTAGAATCTACACTTCAAAACTTGAGCTGGTTCATACCTAATCTGGATGTACGGGCTGTAAACTATTTTTATTTTGATGTCTAGTTTAACCCAGTCTCCTCGAATCAATTCACATTTCAAAATCAAAAGGTAACGAACGGGTACTTTTTTAAACCAATAATAAAGCTTAGAACTATCCTTTCCTTGGTTTATCAGCTATGGACTAGACGGTGAACCAGAAGCGATGAAATAAAAATCTGGAGGCTAGTCTGTACTCTTCACAAATTTAAAGATGTACTGTAATCATGTATCTGATTGTGACTCAACTGATGAAAATTGTTAAAATCACTTAAGGCTGAAAGTATATATCAACAAACTGCTCTAACAAGTTGCCAGATAGTGGGGATGAGCTGGAGTTTTTATAAGATACTTCACTAATTGGTCATTTGAAGTGATAGAGATGACGCGTGCTTTAGAAAGAAGTAATATAATTGTTTTTATTACATCTTAACGACTAACCAAATCACATAAGAGCTTGTAAAAACTCCAGCTTGTCATAGATAGTGCTTGAAATTCAAGCACAGTCTATCGCGATACAAGTCTGTGATTAAAACATTCCACAGGGCCAATAGCAGAATGTTAGCCGTTTCCAGATGTACCGAATCTATCGCTCTACTTCTATAAGTTTGAGTTTGGACGAGAAATTCAGTATCCACAACTATTTCTATATAAACTGAATTAAAATTGTCTATGACTTGATATCAACGCAAATTATTCTCCTTCCTTCTATTTACTGAAAAAAGACACCATAATACAAAGGAAATCCCGTGCGCCCTACTGGACGAAATGATATTGGACACTCCAATCACAGCATGTCACCATAGTCTTCTCAATATCAATTTTTCAAGGCTGTACCTACCTTTTTTATCGCAGGAGAAAACGAAATGCACAAAAAAAGGATTCCTTTAGAACAGAGAGAGAGAGAGATAGATGGATCGATTAATCCGCTCAATTATACTAAATTAAGAGATTTACAAACACGTTCCAAGTTTACTTGTGTTTACCGAGTCGTTTTTGATCGTAATAAGCTTATCTATAATCAAATACATAAGTACATACGCTGACATAAACAAATATTAAGTAGAAACCTTTCCCTCTGATTCACGGGGAAAAATCCATTCAAGCCTTGAGTTGAGAATGAGAAAGAGAGAGGACAGGACCTATCCTTTAATAATCTTAATCTGAGACATAGGATAAACATGGAAATAAGATTATCAAAAACTGACTCAAAATATATAATGTCATTGATTAGGAGATTTTGAGGATACATAGAAAGTAGTGAGAAATAATGGTTAAGTATAATAAATCAAAAGAACTCGCGAACATCTCTTATGTATCTTTGCCGAAAACAAAACCCGCAAAACCCACAGATCCTGGATAAACCATAAATAAATTTGCTAAAGAGAGAGAGATTCTGCTCCTGGAAAAGATGGGGAGAGAACCAATAACAAAAATGAAAACCATCAAGATTTCTTTGACCAATTAACATAATAACGTTTTTTTCTGAACTGAAAACACTGTAAACAAAATCATCTCTTTCTTTCTATATAATAACTTATAGCCCGAGATGACTGTAATTCCAAAAAGAAAAGACCTCGATAGTCTGAGACAAAAAGTCCTACCCCCTCTTTATACTCCTTAAAACGATGGTCAATTAAAAAAAACAAAGTATCCACTCTCTTAAACAAAACAATCAACAACTCACATACTCAGTTCTTTATAAGAACATCCAAAAATTTTCAAGCCTTCAGATGTTCTTTAAAACTTTTTGAGTTTAAAGCATAAAAATGTTCTTCTTCACGATTTTGTGAGCATTTTGTCAATTTTCAAGTCCACAAACCCTTAAAATGTTCTCAACTTGTTCTTAATATTTGGTCATCGAAGTCTTGTGTTCATATATAGTTTGTTCTTATAAATAAAAACGTGTACCGAGTAAACACTCTTGGAGTTCCAACAACGTAAAAAATGATGCAAGCTGAGATTAGAAAAAAATGTAAAAACCACGCCCCTGCTATCATTAAAAGGGTCTGGAATTGGAACCTTTTCTTCATTAATAGGGAGTCTGTGGTTTCACAAAACTCCACCTTAACCCTAGATTGGTCTTTCCATACAATATGAATCAAAAACAGACAGAAATTTGTTAATTTTTCAAAGAGATTTTTGGAAAACATTGGTTCGCGATGAATTTTTGTTATTTTTCCTTTGGATAACAAAATGTTTTTTTTCTTCATAAGAACAAACTATATAAGAACATAAGGCTTCGATGGCCAAATTATTAAGAACAAGTTTAGAACATTTAAAAAAACACCCAATTTCTTGTGAAATCGCACGAAATACTCACAAAATGTCGAAGAATAAGAATATCTTAAGTCATTTTAGGCTTGAAACTCAAAAAGTTAAGAACTTCCGAACAGGCTCCAAAAATTTACAATTTTCTTATAAAAAATCTTGTACATGGAGTTTTTAAAGAAGAAGGAACGATTGTACGAACAGAAGAAAATGCGAAGGAGAAAAGAAACAAGAACCTCTAAGATCAAAGAAAAAAGTAAAACAGACAAGCAAATCAATCAATAAACAAAAAGTCCAAAAATGAAAACACCCCTGTGTCACAAACCCACTGGGACTAGAAGGGCTAGAAGCCAACAAATCCTACCAAAGTTGCGCGGCCTTGAGCGGCTCACCTGGTTTTTACACAAATGACAGATTGAAACTAAAATTTACCGCAAATTTCGAAAAAAATATCAATCGTAAACAAAGGAATTGCTAGATTCAATCTGTCGTCAAAGATACGGCGCATTTTTGAAGGCTTCACTTTTTCTTGCCTAAGAAAAGTTAGAGATTGTACTCTAGCCCTTCGGGCTCTAAACTCAATGCCCAGCCCCACTGGAAAATCTGGTAAAAATTTCGACCTCGGTAGGAAAATACCCTGGAACTTTAGCCCTACTGCGAAATTGACTTATATTTCATCCCTACTCGAAATTAAATATTTAAAAATAGTTCTCCAAAACCATCTCCACTGGATTTTTTATAACCTTTGAACAATAGAATATCTATCCCCATTGGAATTTCCAATAGGAACATTTTATCCCCATTGAGGAAAAAAGTCCCACCGGGGCTGTGAGACAGGGGTGTATGAAAAGAAAACAGCGCAAACAAACAAACAAACAAACAATCAAAAATAGTAGGAAGAAGCGAACAAACAAAGAAGCGAATGAACGAATGGATAAAAAAGCAGACCAAGAAAATGTTAAGAGAAAAGAAGAGTGATCAATACGAAGCAAAGAGTGAAAGTTCTGGTATCAACTTAGAAACAAATTCTAAACTAAGCTTATCGATATAATAACAAAATCATCAAATCTCAGAGAGACTCATAAACTAATCGATTTGATAAAACTTTCCAAAAAAACAAACTAGAATCAACCTAAATAACGGATAGAAAAGCTGCATGTAACCTTTCCGAAGAAAAAAGTCTCTCTTATTCAAAAAATGATATCCCTATCATCTCAGTTAAGAGATTGGCTTAATAAAATTAGCACCAAAAAGCTAAGAACCTTAACATTTTTCATTATTATTCTTCTATTTCAGCCAAACCAATAAACGAAACTGAATTATTTTTGAAAAAAAATTCTCGGCTAGTAATTTTCTAAAGTAGAAAATAGGAAAAAAGAAAAGGAAAGGTTAAAAAAAATAAATTAAAAAAATTTCTTAATTTTTTTTTTTCGCGTTACTATATTTTGAAAACAAACAAAAAAAGCCTGGGGAGAGTTAAGAAGAAGGAGAGAAAACAGTAGAAAGCCATTAGCTTAGCATCTTCAAGCACGCAAGAAAAAAAACAATGCAGTACTAGAAAATAGTTTTTGGCTCGCTACGAATTAGCATCAATATCAAATCTCTTCTGTTATTTTCTAAGCTATTCATTCGTTAAGCACTTTTTGGTAACTCAAACAATAAGTTTTCTTCAGCAATTTGGAAGTCCTTGTCACAGACCCGGTGGGACCCCCGCCTCACAGGAAAAGTCAGCCAAAATTTCTTCTCCAGTGGAAAAAATGACCTGCCATTTTCAGCCCTGCTGGGAAAATTGACTTTGTTTTTATCCCAATTTGAAATTCAATGGGAAAAAATTTCACTTAAAAAACCTTCCCGAATGGAGTTTTTGATCTGGGAACAATAGAATTTTCGTTCCCCATCGGGATTTCAATAGAAATTTTCACCCCAATTATGGTAGAAGTCCCACCAGGGCTGTCTTTAAATACCTTATTCTTTTCTGTGTTTTTTTCTTCAGTCAAATGAATAATGGCCATTTGTGCATATTCTTAAAATGTTAGGAATTTCCTTAATTACGGCAGCCAATGATATCTTATAATTAGGGTTCTGAATAATTTAGAGAAATGACCTTTAAAATATTACATAACTTGATTTAGGCTTGACTTTTGACTCTTCCAAATACTATTAACCTTTCATATATGTCAATCCTTCAACCACGATCCTAAAAAACACTTTTCTTAAAACACTGTTTGACAAAAAGCATCATCACCTCTTTCAAGGAAACTAACCGTTCAATGGTTCGTTAACTATAAAACCCAAGCAATATAATAAAGTAATGCGAAAAATATCATCTTATCAACAAATTTACTTTTATTACATACAGCTCCTTTCATGTTTTTTTATCGCACAGGTTTCATTAGGAGAGCGTTAGATAGATGGTGTCATTAGATAAAGTAATATGTATTAAGATCCATATTACTGAGGTTAAGCATACAAGGATAATCACGACGACGGACGAAAAATGTATAAGGCTAGTGAAAATACAAAATTCAATTGGTTGAAACTCACTAGCCTGTTAAATTTTCGTTCGTCGTCGTGATTTTACCGATTTACTTAACCTCACTATTATCATGTAGTGTACTCGTTTTTATAGGAATAAGTAGAGTTTTTGGGAGGCTCGTCCGGTTATTCCTATTTTTTGGCACTTTAACCCTCAAATTTATCCTAATCCTTTTAGAGATAGTTGAGGTGTTTTAGGCTAAAAAAAACCTATTCTTACAAGTTTTTACTCTCAATTTGTTTAAAATACAGTCATATTAGACTTTTAACGAAATTTTGCATTCCAAAACTCAAAGAAGAAATCTCAATAACTTTCTTAGCGAAAATCCGTTGTAGAATTAGAACTCTCGAGATTAAAAAAACTTCACTTCTGAGCTAAGCCAGGTTTATTTACAAGCTGAAACTGACTAAAATAAGGCCTAAAGCCTTGGCATATGAACAGTATAGACTGCTCCCAAGCATCTTTCACCAATTTACAACGTCAGAAAAAAAGGGAGGACTAGCTAAGCTTACAGAGATACTTTCTTAATTTGGTGGTTTCTTGAACAACACAACATTAACCTGATAACAGCTGTTCATAATTTTCTTACGTGCTCGGTAAACCTCTAAAGGCACTTGAAAATTATACATCTGAGGAAAATAGTCCTCCCGCGGAAAATTCTACAACAAGAATCTTGTTGTGCGCCGGAAAAATAAAAACTGATACGGCGCCCTATTCATAAACACAATCGCGCAACTTTGTTGTCATTCCCAGTCCTTTTAGACGAACGCGGTCCTTACGATTCCGAGATTGCATATTCGTCAGATTGTTATGTTTCACCCATCCCTTTAGAGCTTCAGCGTGGTGGGCAGAAAACAACCACAATCTGATCTCAGGTTACACAACATCGAATCATAAGATACAGCAAATTCAATATAACCATGTCCCCAAGAAGAGATATCCTTATTCGATATCATTTAATCAAAATTGACATCAATGAAATAGAAACTAAAAAAAAAAAAACTTCGAATTTCTATATAGGTCCTCAAGAGACTTATCCATATGGTATAGAAGTAATTCTCAGTTGGAGTGTTATCAAAGGTTTGTGAAAAGTTATTTTTTATAAGAAATAATTTAACAATTTTACAACAAAAAAAAATTGTTGCTTGGCAGCTAATGGTCTTCCAATACGTTAGTTACCAGGCTACGGAACGTTAATCATGCCGTCTTTAAATCTAACTATAACGTCACGTTCGCGTTTAAGCAGTGGCTCTCAACCGCAGCCACTAAAAAAGGGCGCAATGTTTTGTTCAATTTTGTGTTCTTACGATGTTCTTATTATTTTAACATGTGGTTCAATAATTAACACTGTTTCAATGTTATAAACACCATTATCTCTGTAATCTATATCCATCGGCAAATAACGGGATGATAATAATATTGTAAAGGGGATTACGCAAGACGTAAAAAAGGGGGATCAGCCAAGGGGGCATTTACGTACAATCATTCTGTGCAATGGATCAGCTATCTTGTTAAAGGTTATGAGAGAATCATGGAAGCAAGTGTAAACCAGTGTTTAAAGGCTTTGTTTTTAAAATAAGAGTGATATCGTTTGCTTACTCATCAATTTTAATTTACAAGCTTTTTCACATTGAATTGACACGGATGTGGAGTAAGATTGGTCAGAAAGAGGAAAAGAAAAACATTTTCATTCTTATATCAGCATACACGTTTTTTTTTTAAGAAACTAGTTTTACCAAGCAGCCTCAAAGTTTCTTAAGAAATCGGCCTTTTGAGCCTTAAATGTTTCTTACATGTTTCTAAATTTTTTAACATAATCAGCCTCATGGAAGGCTGGGTTGGAAGGTTCTTAAAAAAACGAATTAAAAAATGTTATTTTCTCATTCTCAGCCTCAGTATGTTTCTTAGATGTTTCTTAGTTTTTAGGCATCCTGAGCCTCATGTTTCTTAAAAGTGTGTTTCTTAAAAAAAAAAAACGTGTATTATAACAATAGGAGACACCGGCCTAATATTAGGATACGTGTCTGATATGAAACGGTAACAATAATGTAAAACTAAAACTTTTTAATAATTTGTATTATCACCTCTATTAAATAGAGCATTGATTGACCGATCAAGAAAGACTGACTCGGCAGTGCCTAACGATCGTCGAATGGAATCGACAATTGAATGGAATAGACGATTGAATCGATCGAATTGAAAAAAACGATTGAATCAATTGAATCGAATCGACGATCAAATCAGTCAAATGAAATGAACATTCGAATCAATAAGATTAAAATCGAACGAAAAAAATCTCGGTAAAAATTGATTGTTTGGATTGAAACTTTAACATTCGATCTCGTTCGTTCGGTGTCCACCGATCGTGTTCCGTGTTCAAAATCGAACCAATCGAATTTGAAAGATTGAGATTCGATTGCGCAAGAAATGAAATTCCTATCGATCGAATGCGTTCAATTTGGTTCAATTGATTCACCGACTCCGTTCAATTGAGATCGTCTGGTCAGTGTGCATATAAAATTGGCATACCTTGCTATTCTGTCGTGGGTGTAGCCATGATACAGCATATGAAAGCGAACTCAAACGTACCATTTTTAAGTAGCAAACTTCGAAATAAAGTGAAATCAAAACAATCTACTCCAGTCAATTCATATTAAATATTTCAACAATCAAACTTGATTATATACGAACTAACAGTAGTGATTTTTCAAGCAACATTAAACGCAGCATGTTCCTTTAGGATATATTTGGAATAAAAATCAACAGCGACGATCATCAGACAATAGATAGACGCACAGGAGTGCAGTCTGATGATGTAAATAAAGGTAGGGCGCTTATGCAACGTGATATTGAAATAACAAACAAGACCTCTATGTACTAGATAAGATTTATTCCAATTCACCCTAAAGAAAAATGCTTGATTCAAATTCAGCAATCTAAATATCACGAAATCTCGGCAATAATTGATTTTTTAACATTTGAAGAAAAATAAAGAACTATCTTAAATGTTTCGAAGCGAATAAATTTTTAAATCAGCTGAAGTATACGAACACCATTATTTGAAGCCAATCGAATTAAAAAATTTCCACCAATGAATCTTCAAATAACAGCTCTGGCAGATAGATCCTTCAGACCCTTACAATAAACTGAGAATGGTTGACATAGTCGATGTACAGTTTATTCTTGGGTTAAGGGGTCTTTTACGATAAAGAAAGTCATTTTTATCGCATACGAATAAAAGAAATTAGTATGGTGTTTATAAAATATTGGGGCTTTAATAAAACAAAATACCACAAATTTCATGTAATATGGTCACTTCATCTCTTATCAGCTTATCTACCGTGCGAAGAGAAGAAAATGAGAGAGAACATTGTTTCAGACTCTTTTGACCACGAATATAGATTTTATCAAAGTCGGAGAATCGCCAGTATTTTCTGAAGAAATTGACGAAAGCTAATTATAACTAGACAAAAAGAGGAAATCAATCAATCAATCAATCAATCAATCAATCAATCAATCAATCAATCAATCAATCAATCAATCAATCAATCAATCAATCATCAATCAATCAATCAATCAATCAATCAATCAATCAATCAATCAATCAATCAATCAATCAATCAATCAATCAATCAATCAATCAATCAATCAATCAATCAATCAATCAATCAATCAATCAATCAATCAATCAATCAATCAATCAATCAATCAATCAATCAATCAATCAATCAATCAATCAATCAATCACTTACGATTCGGGACAGCCTTTTAATGATTCCATTAAACATTTGAATCGTCATTGTGTGGTCAAATTCCAAGCGAAAGATCAAATTTTGAGAAGCTTTCCTCTGGCTTATTAACTACATCCACAAAGAAAGCCAAGAAATTGGTTCTTTCCTGACTCGTCTACCCCCAGAAGTACGAAGGTTTTCACAAGTGTCACGTATATAAATAAAAAACATTTTTTTCGCAAAAATTTATAATTTACTTTTTTAATTTCCGTATTTCGAAGTTTTTAAAAGATTTTTTTTTGAAAATAGCACAATTGTTTTGACAACATTGTCATTACACTCCAAAAACAATTTTTACAGTGAGAGAAAATGAATTTTTTTTTAAAAAGATAAAAGATTTTTGTAGGTCTGTAGTATTTAGGTCTGTAAAATGTAGAATGTAAAATTCCACCAAAAGCAAAATTTTCAGTATCAGCGTAGTAGAGATTCGAATTAGAGAAAGTTGACTGTTATATAAAATAACTTTAAGTCTATAAGGAAGATTCATTGGGAATAATAATCTAATAGATCTAGGCTGCAAGCATTCCTATATGATATGATCTAATGACCTAGCGGTTTGGGCAACCGATAATACGTTATGACCTATAATGATATTTTGGTAGAGTTTTCATAACTCAAACCTTTATAACTCGAATAAGTTTCGCCCCGATTCCTTCAGTTCTCAATGCATTATAAAGTAATCTAAATGACTAAAAATTCCTTAATTCGAACAAATTTGTATTCCCGTGCGTGTTCGAGTTATGGCGACTGTGTATTTTCTATTATTTGGTATAAAGCTTGCTTCTGCAAGGGAACTGAAGATAACTTGACTTTATCCGGAAGGGCTTAAGACAAAACTTGTCATTTCTGAAAGACATCAGAATTGTTTAAGAACGTCTCGACAGTCATTGAAGATTTCGTGTTTACGAAACCTGTCATCTAAAGCCAATAATCGGGTTATATCTTTTTCACAACGGTTTTGGAGACTTCAATTTTGTATTTTTAAAATAAATATAGTGTGAAAATAAGGAGTCAATCTGGATTGGATAAACCGTCCACTCTCAGTTATTAAAAAAAACAGTGGTCTACAGTTGAATCCTCATATCTCCTAGCCCATTCAGGGTAAAGTCTTAATCAAGTTGCTTAGACCTTCATAATCATAAAATCAGATTGGTGACCAGACATGTGCTGATAGAGTAAATGTTACCAACTAAATAGTAAAAATATAAAGTGTAACCCATCAATCAAGCTATGCACCTTCCCTACCGTTATTACAGGCAGCTATCAAAACTTGGGTTGCTTCAGATTCTGGCTAAACTACAAAAACAAAAAATGTTCAGCTTACCTCAAAATCAGCATGGAAGTAGTACAAATCTCCAAGGCTTGGATATTCAGAAAGCTTTAAACAGTTTAGTATCATTTTTTAATTATTTCAATTTACAGTCCAACCAATAACCAATAGTAACTCTTCATGCAAAAAAAAAGAAGATGAAAATGATGATCAATATAAACAAGGCAACAAATCAATGTTATACACGTTATCTGTCATTACACAGTGATCACACTTTTTAAAGTCAAGTCACGATTCTAAAGGCTTGGGGACACGAGAAGTTTTTTTCGGGTTGGTGCAATGCGACATGCTCCATCCCACCAACCTGAAACGCTTTCTCGTGTCTCCACCCCATTTTTCTTTCTACCAATAAAAGTGACATCTCACTTTTGTCCCAGAGACACAATCAGCGTGTCTTTTGGGTATTTTCCTCACTTTTTGTTCCATGAAACAAAAAAAGAAACCATGGGGCACACACTTTTTTTCTTCTGTTGGTGGGATAGAGTATATCGCATTTCGCCAAAGCGAAAAAAAACTTCTCGTGTCCCCAAGCCTTAACATTCAATTTTATTGGCACGCACGGTTGTAAATCCATCGGATGAACACGGAGAACTCAACCACAAACAATCAAGGAAAAATAATCCCTCTTGCTTGTTAATACCACATAAGACGCTTAAGAGGACCAATTTCTCACATAAAAAAGATATTATACTAAACCACGTGCATAATAGAACAGCAAGGAATATTGAAAGTAAAAGACACAAATATTTGACAATCAACATCCAGTGTTTCCAAGAGATACCAAAGCATCTGTTAGTTAACCATGGCCTTACAAACTACATTTGCAAACCACGCTAATACGCTGATCCAAATGAGACCATGCACTTCCGAGATACAAAAATCACAAGAATGCCCTTATTCGTATTATATAATACTCCTCATCCAATGTATACAAATTCAAGGCATTCTTTTCTTTTCTTTCGCTTCCAACCACTATTGAGAGTGGTTCACATTATAGTAAAGATCTTTATCATAAAGCATCTTCTCCATAATTGCTTTATCAAATAATAAATAGGAGACATACTTTTAATAGATTAATATGCATCACTACCATGATATAACAAAAGATGGGGTACCACTCTGATAACGTTTTTTATTATAACATTGTTCGTATAATTTTGACTGAAATATATAGTGCATAGTATTACGCAAGGTACAGGCGGTCGTAGACTAAGCTATAGTCAAGAAAAATCACCATCTAAGAAAAAAACCCAAAGCCGAAGAAAATACGCAAATGGGTTTTTTTTGCCGAAAAGAGTTTACAGTCGGAAGCGTCTGCCAGCCTTCGAAACTCTTCGGCCAATTTTTCTCCGTATACCGCCATAAGGCCATACCACCATATTTCCCCGCCTTTACTATCACTATAACGGACGAGAGCATCGTCTAAGGTGGTCGGGAGGCAAAAGAAATATCACAGTATTGGATAACCAGTTTAACAACAAATGAAGTATTCACCATCCAAGACTTTTTTCCAAAAAAAGCATTTCATCAGTTTTCAATATGAGTTAGTATAGCCTGGTTATTGGCAATGAACATGATCAAAACGTACATTGTCTCGGCTGTAACAGGCCCCATATCTATAGAAACCTCAGTATATTTGTAATCAAGCTATTACAAATGTTAAATACGATGTGGCACCAGAGTAAGAAAATCATCACTTCAAGAATCACCAATATCTCTTGCTCCTTGACTAGCGGATTACCAGATTAAAATACTGCGTGACTCATGTATTGTATTTTTGCAAAGAAGCGTAAACTCAAGTACTTGAACACTTTCAAAAACACTTCAAATCGCGTGCATACTACTTATATACCACCAAACATTTGAAAGAAGCATAATCTCAACACAAAAGCACATGACAAAATTTTGTACCGCAGACGTCAAATCTGGCAAAACAACAACAACAAAATAATAAAACAAAGCATCCATCATTGACCAGAGAAAGTAAATAAATGAAATACAACATATAACAGATAGTAGATAAAGAAAGTTAAAAAATATCATAAATGTAAGATGATGACATAGATAATATTCAAGTTTTTCTTTTTTTTTTAAACGAGGACAGGAAAAAGCGATGGATCAATTTTTATTGTATCGTCTGACATCCTGGTATCCGCGTCATTAATTTAACAGTTGTTGGACACTGGTTATCATTTAATTAAAACATCATTCATTGTTAGAATGTTTTGATACAATTATCATTTCTCTCGATCAACTTTTATTAGCTATATATCATTCCGAATCAAGACACAGATGTACAGTGGAGTCTCTATAGCTCAAACACACACGAGGAACACAAAAGGAAATTTCGAGATATGAAGTAAGGTTTATAAAGCATTGTTAACTGAATGGACTAGAAAACTTGTTCGAGTTAAGGAGACATTCGAGATATAATATTCGAGTTAAAGAGACTCCAGTGTATATCAATAGACCTTATCGGAGATTTTTCTAAAAAAGCGATGCATTGTGGGATTGTTTCGAGTGTATTACAATAGAAATCTCTTAGGAATTCCTCGAGGGAATTATATTGTAATACACTCGAAACAATCCCACAATGCATCGCTTTTTTAGAAAAATCAGAAACTCCGATAAGATCTATTGTTGCAGTTCCTTTATACCGAATTTCAATCGAGCCAACACGAGAAAGATGGAAACAGACACCAATCAGACAATCATCAGACACAAAAAACATCCAATGCACGTGGTTTCAAAGTCAACAAAAAAATACCAATGGTGATAAAGCAAAATATTATCCTCCGACTTTTTGTATCGATATCGCACAACTACCACAGTTCATGGGTTCTAAAGTCCAAAGTATCAAAAATCATTTCACATTTCTAATTTATCCACTAATTCAAGAATGCAAAGCCAGAAAGTAAGCGACTCGATCTCTGTTAGATTATAACACAACAAAATGACTCTACACACAAAAATATTTGCTATCAATCGTTGACAGCCCTGAAAAGCCGACAATTTTTGCAGTTTTCCGCTATCTATTTAAGCCAATTTCCTGGTTAACACTGTGTTCACACTTTTTAAGTGGATTAAAATGTTATATTTTGACAAAAAGTATGTGCAGCTATCTGACATTGGAAGTTAATATTATCTGCAATGGAATTTCCAGTACTGCTCCTATCCATTATATGTAAAATTCAAACTAGATTCTATCCACTCTTTCACCATCGTTCATTAAACCATGCTTTGGTTAAAGCTAAAACTCTAAGCGGCCTTTACAACCAGCACAGCAAATCTCAATTTGGCACTAACCATCGATCAACGTAGCATCCTCTAAAGTGACAAACATCGTTTATTCAACTTTCATTTAAAATTTTAAGAACGTTGGAGATTGATGTTGAACCAACAGCTAGAACCCATTTTTCTTCAACAGTAAAAGCTTGCCACGTGATATTATTATACTAAATTTCCCGATTATAGGAGAAACTTTCCGACACTTCCTATACAATAGGAGACAGATCCAACTCCCATTGACAAAGTTGAAAAATCGACTACTTTAGGGCTTTTTTTGTGCGAATTCCCTACTAAGTTTAGCCGGTAAGCCCTTTAAAATCAGCGGAATCATCCCGAGAATAAAAATTGAAATGCGATGCTGTCCTGTAGTATCCACGACACGATGACGTCTTTTATTCACAGTAACAAAAAAACAGGACAAATTTGAATCCTTCTGAAAGAAATAGTTAAAAGATCATAAGTAATCCCTGGCATCTCCAAACTTGTTTTCACAGAGCGAACTCGAATAACGTGATCAGAATCCACCTTGATTTAATTCAAACACATTTTAGACTCATTTTCTTCTGCTAATGTAAGCCTTTAATGAAGAAATCTTTAATCTTGAGCTTATGAGAACCAGCCCTTCAAAATACACTGAAACCCTTCATAAAGACCTCCGAACTGGTTTCTACGTTAAATTCATACTTGACCTGAAATTATGAAGAGTGAGAAAAACATGTGAGAAAAACATAACACAGACAAAAACAGGCGCGAGCGATGCTATACTCCGTTGCATAGCAACCCACAAGAAGTGTGTGGAAAAAATCTTACAATGCTGGACAAAAGGTTTGTAGACTTCTGCAATACACGTTTTTTTTTTTATAAGGAACACGTTTATAAGGAACTCGAGGCTGAAAGTAGTCCAAAAAATAAGGAATTGTTAAGGAACTGCTCAGGCTAAGAATAAGAAAACAAGTTCTAAGGAACAGTAAAAGTAAAAATTTTCACTTGAACTAGCTATGTAAATAAGGAACTCAAAAGGAACTTTGAGGCTGAAATTTTCTGTAAAAATAAGGAACTCCAGGCTCAGAGCAAAGTTAAGGTTCCTTATATAAAAAAAAACGTGTATTTGCAAAATACTTCAGTATCGATCAAAAACAAGTTCCCAAGAGGCTCTGGGTGCTTTCCAAATCTATCCAAAGCTGTTCTTTGAAAGTCTTTCAAAGTAACCCACTGCAGTCTAACCGCAAGGGCAAACCACAAGGGCAAACCACAAGGGCTTGGTTAACTGGCTTACACCAGTATCAAAACGCTGATTTTTTGCTTGTGGTTCCCTCAAAAGCAATTCAAAAGCAATGCAACGACTTCAAAAGTGTTTTTCTTAACTTCCATCCCCTTTCAGACACATTGAAGAGTCATTTTTCTCTATTTCTCATCATTTTTCACTGAAATTTCATTTGTCTACAACCTTTTGTCCGGCATTGTAGCATCAAAAACATTTTTGTCTAAGAAATGAAGAGTTTATTAATGAGTGAACTAGATCTTAATTGCTGTTTAATTGCTGTTCTGTTACACGAAAAAAAAACCACATGGCTAAATTTCGGATTAATAAAGAGAGATAAAAAACGGGTGAACAGAGAGATTCAATATTTTATGTTTTAGCGTCCAGTACTGTACCATAGGTAGGACTTTTAGACCGGTAGCCTTTTCCATTATTCACACGGCGAAAAAAGTAAGTTAAACGAAACAGGAAAAGGCGTGCAATTCTAACTGAGAACATTTGTTTTCTGATTATCACTTGATCATCACAAAGAAAAAGACAATATCAGTAAAGTAAGAAAGAAGGGCACTTTATTTACAATATGGCACTAAAGATTAGCTGTGGCATTCCATAATTAAGACTGAATAAAAAACAAACTCATTTTCGAGGCCATTTGTAATTAATATTAGAGAGATTATCGGATAAATCGTTAGAAATGGGAGGGTATAGAGGCTGGGAAATACGCGATAATCCTAGTCATTAATAAGTGCAATTACTACTACAGAGACAAATTTTTCTTGTTTATGTATAAGACTAATTATTAAGGAGGTGTCTTTGTCTTTGTAGTGTCGAAAATGTAGAGTCTATCTTTAAATTCAAACGCAGAAGCATCATTAAACAGGGTTAATATCTGTAAAGCTAAACATTTTTGAGTTTATGTGTTTCTCTCCTAACTTACTGAGAGCGACGGTACATAAGCAGTCTTTACCGTTCTCGATTTTCAGTTCAAAATTGCGGGTTACAGTAAAACCTCTAATTAACGGACACTCTAAAAGGCGGACACCTCTGATTAGCAGACAATTTCATTTTCCCCGGCCGTTTCCTAGTCAAATCCTCATAAAAAAGTTTCTAAAAGGCGGACACTCAATTAGCGGACCCTCTGATTAGCGGACAAATTTTTTCGCACAAAATGGCCAAAACCCCTATTTTAGCTCCCCAATTAGCGGACATTGAATATCAAACGGGTCACAGACGTCCAAAATTGAAAAATATTTTTTTAGATATTTTTATTTCAAGCACTTATTAGTCTTATTATTCAAATAATTTCTACAAATTTCCAGTTTTCCCTTGACCCACTCAATGAATTTAGGTGGGCCAAAGAAATCATAAATCACTGGTACTTCAAGTCCGTACCCACCACCTCGATTTAACCTCTTGCCAGTCACTCTATGACCTAGTGTCTGCAGATAAGTACTTTAGACCCGAATTTTGTATTTTCAATACCCTGGGATAGCCTCATTTCAAAATTGGAGCTCCGAGATCAAAAGTTTCTAAAAGGCGGACACTTCTAATTAGCGGACACTAACCCCTTTCCCCGATGGTGTCCGCTAATTAGAGGTTCCACTGTATTCCAAATCGCTTCAGTCAGTCCAACATCCCTTATAAAGGGAAAATATATAAACTCGCTACTATCAATCATGCGGGAGTAATAAACAGACGTTGAAGCGGTTTATGACCCTTAGAGTGAAACCGCAGCGGGAGTGAAATAGATGCGATTTATACGCTATCCCCGGAAAAAACTGCCGTCTTCACGTTTGGGTTTGTTTTAAATTGTTCAACTCATCTTTGACTTGGAAATTGTCATCAGCTTTGGAATCATGCTTGCGTCAAAATCAAGCCAGATGTATAGCCACCCTACATACCGTACAAACCGTTATTACAATAAGAGTGTTATTCTTGGTTATTAAAATAACAATTAATACCTGAATAATATACACCTTTTCAACCGTAGTCGCCAATTACCGCGCGGGTATTTTTTGTCCGTTTTACCACCCTAAAACCGTCCCAGTCTTTTTTTCGCAATTAAAGACGATACAAAAAAGTGTAAATAAAAGGGTGGGATCGAGTTTAGGGTGGTAAATTAGATGATAAAGTGGCACGCGTCTGACCACGCGACTACGGTCGAAAAGGTGTATTTATTATCAATTTATTTTTGTTTTGTTACCAAAATCGGACGGAAGTTCAAAAAAAAAAAATTATAAACAAACGTAAGTCTGTTAAATCGTTTAATTTTTCATACTAGAACCCAGTCTTTTCTTTGGACTTACCTCAATGGACGAGGTTTCCGCATTGCGTTTCGGCACTCTCAAAAATTGCATAAACATCGGCATCGTAAAAAAATGTTTGGGTGGCCAAAACTATAATATAACCACCACTAGTTTTTAAAGTCACAGCAACAACAATGCAGTAAGTGAAGTTGATCAAATGTCGTGATTTTAAAACAACAACATCAATATCTTTTATACCACTTAAAACAGAAATTTGCACTAAGTTTCTATGTCAAAAATATAACTAAAATCCCATTCGCCACTTATATAAAATCCACTTTTTAACTAAAACATACCACTGAAATACCACTTATCCTATAGAATTAACGATAAGAAAAACAAAACACGCATAAGGTTGGCTTGCGAGTGGCGAGATTTTAAAGACAATTCAGTAATCTTATTTTGTTAAGTACAAGTAATCACTCATCGAAGGATTTCCCACACACAATGAAGGGCGATAATCGGGCATATTAAGGTAGTAACCTAACACTGATTTAGATTTAGTCTTTATCCCCAAAATGTATTATAGAGAAACTAGCAAGAAAAATAGACAAACAAATGATGGGTAATCAGGACCAATGGACTCTTCCTATTGGTCAAACAATTTTTCACCTGACCAACAAAAAGTCAATCAAGAGGGCAATCAGTTCTGATTGTCCGTGACTTATCTACTGTTAAATACATGGGCTACGATTGAAAAATTGAAATCTTGATAGTACATTAATATACATATACATTAATCAGAAAAGAAATTATGCCCAAAATTTGTAGAACATATTCAAAAGAGAAAATATAAAATAGCCTTGTAAAAGATTAAATCTCCTGTTTTTGTGCAGGAACTTTGAATCTAACAGTTGGGAAGACTTACAGAAGTAGTCTCAGCGGGTTGAAAAGTAAAGGAGCGCGTCAAATTTCTGTCTGATCAAAATGACCTTTTCTGGGTTTGACTGAGATAGCAGTCACGAGTGAATCAACAGGCTAGACATGTATTAATCTCAAAATACTCGTGACTGGCACACCTTGGTATTCATATCAAGATCATGTGTAGCGAGATCCAATATAGCTGGCAAAATCAACGTTGTTTCAACGTTCATCTAATGTTAGATAGTTATTTGCGAACAAAACCAAACCCACATCCCTTAAACACCAACTGAGCTAAAGTTGAACCATAGTTGAACTACAGCATTTAAATCGAGTTGAAGAAGAAAAAGGGAAGATAATCTGAGTTGATCACTCGCCCTACTTACATTTGACCGAGTTGTCCATGTTCTCATTTTATTATGGTCATCACTCAAGATGGAGCACGAAGTCATTCGAGTTGTTGAACTACAATCTGACGTAAAAGACTCCGTATGGTCTTTCGCGTTTTGCGGTGTCTCAAAGGAATACTCCCGTCTCCGGTACGTAAACATGCTGTTCTCCTTACGTTAATACGTAATGTTTCACAAATTTGTATTTTTCCTGAAGCGCTTCAACGGACTTACGGCACTTACGGACTTACAATTTGTTTCACACGAGTTTACAATCTCCTATAGAGCTTTAACAAACTTTCGACACCCGTGAAAACTTTAACAATTTGAACACAAATTTATATTTTTCCTGTAGCGCTTCAACGGAGTTACGGCACCCCGTAAAACTTTAAATCTTGTGCTTTTTTTCCTCCTCACGAGTTATCGATGAACAGCTTATCCCCATATAATATATAAATCTTTACGGTTCTCAATATACTTTGTATTCAAACTATACACTGTTTTAAAAATTTCCTTTTTCCCCTTTATTTTTTTATATCTTCATCTTTCTTTCTGCATTTGTTGGAAAGAAAAGGAAAGTGTTTTTGTTTCTTTCTTCTTTGCTGTATACAAACTTTAAAAAAAAAATCTCCACAAAAATAATTATAAATTATTGAAGGCAAAAAGGGTTTTTTGGTTTTTAAAGATTTCTTCTATCTTCCTATTTTTTCTCTTGTGCATCCCCACTCTTTCCCTATCATTTATTTTCACCAGAAATGCTTATTTCTAGCAGGCGTGTTTTCGACGAGTGAAAAAAAAATCGAAAAACAAAAAAAAAATTGAAGAAGAAAAACGAAAAAAAAAAGAAAATGAAAATAATGTAAAAAATATTAGACAAAAAAATTAGCAGGAATCAGAGAAAATCATGGGTACTAATAAAAAGGGCATATATTTAAATTGCACCTGGATTTAGTTGAGGTTATATGAGAAAAATACAGCTTTCCCGTTGAAGTGCTAATTTCCAAAGCGCTTATGATTATAAATAAGGTTTCGATTTCAAAACATCGTTTCTTAGTTAAATCACAGCTCTGGAGTCACCGTTGTCTGTAAACAATATCTACGGTAATTTCAAGATCCATCGCTGTACTACGCTACGTTATTCGTGAGATAAACTCTGTTACGAGGTAAAGTCACGGCGGTGTTTATGAAGATCATAACTTAACGTTGTCTCCCGGGCTAACGACTCCATTGCGATTCTAATTTCGAGAATCACGGAACCAAAATGAAGACAAAAATATATTGAGGTAGAAAACATTACGTATCAAAACTGAGCTGGCACAAAACGTTATCTTACGTTCATCTGAGGTCCTATGGACGTTAAAAAGGCGTTTTATGTCTGTTGGGAAGAAGTATTTCTTACCTTATGTGGAAGACCTTTCATGAACTTCGACACTGCGTGGGAAACGGCGACAAATCTCGCAAAGCTTGATTTCCTTGCTCCACCACCATCGGTGCTGCTGACCGACAATTTACGGCTGCCGACCGAAAGTGTCGAATGTTTACGGTCCCGAGAAAACAAATGTGAATGATCGTGACTAAACTTACGACCGAGTACAGGTAATTTATTCCTCGGTGAATGCTCGTCGGAATGATCGTTACCGGGTTTACCGACCATTAACGACACCGACCGAATACGGTTCGTTGATTCATCCTCGGTAGAGCTCGCAGTACTCTCTTTTCGTTTCCGTGGCGACTTGTTCGCCGGCGATTTTTCACCATCCATACTGCCACCCATGAAAAAGATCTTAGGTGTGTGATGTCCGAAAATACTAGATTTTCTTGGTCGAGGTGTCGCACTGGTCGATTGGGCGACGGGCGCTTCTTCGATCAAGTCAAGCGGGGCGGTAGTACTTGATGTAGGATATTGAGGCTCTTCGTTTCGCTCTTCAGGAGACGAAACTTCAGGTATGTTATCAAGAGCACCGTGCTCAGCCGTGTCTTCGTCGTTTATGATCATTTTTTCTGATGTTTTTTTACGATTCTTGATCGTTCACAAAAGTTACAACACAAACAACGTTTTTTTGTATCTTATTCAGGAATTTCTATGATTGGAATTGAAATATTTGTTTTTAAGAATTTACACTTAGTAAGCATCATAAAAAAGGTTTTATCTACAAGTCACCCATTATACAAATATATATTTCTTATTCCATACGGCACCTTTTCAGCGCAAAATAGACTTTGAAATTCTAAATTAGCATGTCACAAGACGCTAGCTTATGCTTCTCAAAGGCATTTATCCCGCTTACAGTCCCTTTTAAAATTCTTACAGAGAAATGTATTAATCTTGCCAGAAGATCTAAAACTTAAGGGTATAAAAACCCAAGAAACTGTCAAGCTTACAGATAGCGATAGCACAGATATTTCACAAAGATAAGAAATTTGTGTTTTGGAAGAGGACACGTAGTTGTATGAGATTGACATTACAAAGACCCATCTGGAGGTTAGCTTTTTTTCATTACATGAAAGCCCCCCCCTGTCTAGAAAACCGGAAAACTTAGGGTAAAAACTTCCTAAATACCCAATATCTGGCTTCGCTAAAAATGATAGTCTTGTGGAGGGGAGAAACTTGACTAGATTTTCCTAGCAAATCTAGGAAAGATCTGAGAAAAATTACAAAAACCAAATTAGTCCAATCGTAATCAACAATGAAAAGGGAATATTTCGATACCTCTTAGAAACAATAATTCACCCAACTGGCACACAACGTTCTATCAATGTTTATTTAACGTTATATGGACGTTATGAACAATAGATGAACGTTGTAACAACGTTGTGTGCCAGCTGGTTAGGGTGGGCTGAAAGTGTGAACGAAAGGGCCTTCGATTTGGTTACAAAAGAATAAATCTTGCGAAAATCTTTAACACATTAGAAGTTTAGGGGGCTGTTGTCCATTGAAGAAGGCTCTGTGACCCTGTAGTTACACAACTTTTTGAACATATCGAGATATTTTACTTTCAAGCTACACAAACATGTAGAGTTCGAAACACAAAAAATGTTTAGGACCCCCTTCGTAACCAGCAAGAGAGAGAGAGAGAGAGTCTCGTAAAGTTTTTGGTAAAAGTAAGGGATCTACTTTTTACAAAAAAAATAAAATCTAATTTGTCTACCCCCTGTTGAGTCTATCAATCTTCAAAAAATATTTCCAAAATCAGAGAGATCAGGTGGAAAGTTCAAAACAGCTTTGTAAATATGCGAATATACAATACACGCTAGTTCTGAGAAAAAAGAGCTAGGTCCCAATCCCAAAATATGAAAATGTATTAAACCATGAAATTTGGCAAAATGTTGTTTGGTCCAAGAGAAAAATAACAATAAATCCTTAGCAGGGGGTACAGGGGAAGTTTATAAAGTTTCGAAATAGCCTTTCCTCCATATTCGTTTTCCCTTTGGTGAGGAAATCAAATTTCCCCATATATACTGTCTCTCAAAGTGTAAATACTCCTCTGCTAAATCTCCATAAACTCAATGAATTCTAAAGTCGAATTCCGAAACTTAGAAACATTTGTTGAAGATTGATAGATTAATAATTTCCCATCAAATAAACAAAATTGGTAAAAACTTTTCCGCGCAGCTTGGTGAATTTTCAACTGCAAGCAGAAGATCATTCATGCGCTTCATTGATCATGGTTTAAAGACAGAACAAAGATCCTTAAAAGTGATTCGGTTAAACAGCCGAATTTAACCGAAACCATTTTACCGAAATGCAGTTATATTTTTGAGAAAATCCCTTAGAACCTTACAAAAATTATCTTAAGACTTTTGTAACCACAACCAAACACTCCTCAATTCTTGTCCAGAAGATTTAGCATTTAAAAGATCAAGATAATGAATACTGCAAGGAGTATCATATCATTATAAAAAGATTATCAAAATATCAAAATCTAATCAAAATCATTAATAATCGATCGACTAGCAGTGCTCTATTTAACTGAAGGCGCAATACAAAAACAAAAAACTGTCATTCGTCCTTTGACAAATATATGCTGTACGATTCTTAAAAGCACAATAAATTCGTTACAATTTCTTTCTGATCAGAGGTGAACAGCAGCCTAACCTCTAAAGATAGAGAAGAAAATCTTAAATTCAGGACCCTAAAATCTTAATGACAAATTTAGTGTCTACTTTACGAGGCAAATATTCAATTTTAGTAGAATGTCATTGGATTGTCGTCTCAATCGAATCATAACATAATCATGATATTACCAACTCCAGTTGTTTTTAAATAATGGTTGCTTATAAGTTAAATTTTTTGAGAAGCATCAATCACAACCTTCAAACATTCCTGGTGAGATCATTCGGTTGGATAGCACGATAGGCGTAATCCGTGGATAAAGAAAGAAACTTGATAGTGATTCTATAAGAACTATTGGTGATGTAAATTGTAAAGTGTTCACGTTTCATATCAGACACATATTTTATACCAAAGTGTCTACCTATTGTTATATTATGCTGACATGTAATAGTTATCGGAGTACAATATGAGAAATATTTTACGAGTTCCGAGATTTTTCCGTACAATATATACGAAAAATAAAAATATAAAATATACGAAAAATCCGGAACGAGTGAAACATTTCCATTTTGTACGAGCGAGTGTACGAGCACGTTAAATTTTTAACTAGTAAAACCTATTCGAATTTGATTTTGACTTAGAGTTAAACTAAATGCGTGACGAACTTTTAAAAAATGATGGTATTCACTTTGAATTTACAATTAGAACCTCTTCACAGACCTAGATCGAAGGAGGATGATGATAATTAGAGTCTTATGTTCTTATGAAATATATGTTCTTACAAAAAAACACCAATCAGTCAAGTATTAATCTCATTAAAGAAGTAAGGGTATAATATCACACAGTACGTTGTAGATAAGAAAGAAAAGATAGAAAAATCCAGATATATATACGAACATTCAAACCAAGAGAGAAATTGGGAGAACGTTTTATTTCAGTAATAGAATCCATTACGGATTATGAATTTAATAAAAAAACATTTTTAAACGATACATCACCCTCTAATATAAAAGAATCTCAAGATATCAAATATAGTTTGATAAAAATATTTCAGGCATTTTACTTTACTTGGTAGGCACATAGTTGGATTTTCATTTCTTAAGTGAGATCTTTCTTTCATTAAAATTCCGTTAGATTTTCCGATAAAGCTATCTTTCGATGTGTGTGAAACGCCCCCTTCACCTAGGAAATTTGTCGATAAGTAGTTTCAGAAGTTTCGAATGTTTAAATCTCTGTGTATTGTATGATTGATACTTCAAATCATTTGATCATTCTACCAGAGCAACGCAGCCCATGAATGAAAGGCTTGATGTCAATAGGTTTACCAACTGACGGTGTATGCGGCGAACAAATTGGCTTTCAGAACCGTATCATTACAGTGCAGCAAAAAATCGGTGAACTTCATAGCCTTTAAGTCCATTTTCAACTCTATTATAGCAAAAACAGTCAATTTTTCTTGAATTTACTGAAATTTCTACCCTTATAGTGCATTTATCAAAAAGTTCACCCTTACAGTGCCTTTCCGCTGTATTTGAATACCCTTAACCACCGCATATATCCGTCGGTCAATTAGCCCCCAGGCAACAAATGACAAATGAATCTCCAAGACCGGGTCACCACCATTTCTTTCTACAATAACATATCTGCAATTTATACTGCCCATTTAATACCAGAAAAAGAGACACAAACGAAAAAAAAAACTAAAGAAAAATAGCAACAAGAAAAAATGTTTTTTCTTATACCTAAATTAAGGAAGGTTACAAACGTGACCCCGTTTCCTTTTTCCATGCTTACATAAACTTCTTTAAACTACGGCTAAAGTAAAAAGTCTACACATCGGATGTAGGAAAACCTTTTTGTGAACTAACACACCCTCCAAAAAAAAATAAGAAGTGTGTGGGGGCATCAATAACTCGGTCATTGTATTCTTATTGTTTCCTATAAAGAAGCTCCACTGTGACAGTAAGTATAATAAAAACTATAATCCTGCCCATCCGTTATCTTCACTTCTGAAGAGGAAGGGATCCCTTTTCCTCTTTCTTCTTCCTTCTAGCTGAAGCCCACTGGCGGATTTAAGTCAATAGAGCAAGTACGTCGGAAGAAAGCAAAGGAGTGCAACGTTCGTTAAAAGACAATGAATTTACAATTACAAATCTCTTCCTCTGATAAGTTCAACAGGGTCTAAAACCGCCTATGGAAGCCCACACATTTTCGACAAATAAATTTGCATCTTTCCCGTGACCAAGATGTAATAGTTATAATTCTCAATTATTTGAAAGAAAAAGGTAAGGTTCGAGACACTATTTACGCAAAAACACCAAAATTAAATTCTAATAACGCTAAAAAGTATCAGTTACGTATCACGCCATCACGCCGTCACGCCATCGGCTCTTTAAATTAATTGAAGTAAAACATCTTTAAATCTATTTTTGAGAATTTTCAATTTGACCTTGACAGAAATTGAGAATTCGTTCGATAGCGCTGTGAGTACAAAAATTCGAATAAGAGAAGTTAGAATTTAGCAAGATCCGCATATAGTATTGTCATATCTTTACAATACCAATATATTTCTTTAAATATACTTCTAAACCTAATTTTAGGTACTACTTTTTCAGCAAAAATCAGTCTCTTTAAGGGTCGGTTTTCGGAGGTCCCTTCCGCACATACTCCTCATCCCTCAATCCTAGTCCCCCCCCCCCGGCATAAGGTAAAGCAATTTAACTCAATCACCACCAGCGAGCTCTTTTGGATTGTGAATAAGGACCAATAAAACAAATTCACTCACAAAAGCACAACTCTCTCAACCAAAGGTTAGACCAAATTGAATGAATCTATGTGACACTTGGCCTAATTTTAATCCCTGTAATCGCAATTTTCTGATAGCATAGAAATTGAGAATTATACTGGCAATTAGGAACATTTAAAATGTCACTTTTCAATGTGGTGTTGATAGGGAAAGCTAGGAAGCTTATAGAAACCAGACCAACGACAAAACACCTCTAAAATCATATCAAAATCTACCGCCTGGTTTCTACTATCAACCATCAAAGCACAATTATCATCAGTATAGATCTTTATTCGTATCATTGAGAAATCAAAACCTTTGATGGGGTGGATAAGAACACACATACCACCATAAAAAGTACGACGAGATTTTAATCCACTCGATGATAAAATGTTTATCTCATAGGGCCTCGGGTACAAGATATGAATGATGTAAGTGCGCATTGCCATTTGTAAAAAACGACGTGTCTCAGAATAAATAACTACGTAAGTCTAAGACGCATGATAGAACCGCGGATGAAAATAATTTCTACCATATTTCGTGTAATGGCGATATATCATGTCTATTTACGTTATAGTAACTATCTGGTCTGTAAAATAGTTGGCGTAAGTTTTTTTAAAGTTTACTCGGAAAGTTTTATTTATAAATATTTAAAAGACCAGATTCTATGGCGAAATTAGACAAAGTATGTCGGCATTACACTAAGTTACAGTATGCTAGTCTCGACATTACAAGGAGTTGAGAAATCTCAAAAATTCATTTCCAGTCAGAATAGAACATCAAGGTAAAATGTAAACTTACAATGATGGAACCGAGTGCACCAGACATGGAGTGCATGTACATCTGTTGGAAATCATCAGGTTTCTTCTTCTTTTGTGCTGCCTTCTTTTGCCAACGCTGATAGAAAAGAGAGAAAGAGAGAAAAGTTAATGTTGACAGTAGGTGATTTTATTTCAAAACAGATTCATCCATTCTGCTACAATCAGCGCCGAAATATATTGGCAATTTTTGGCATTTTAACGTTTTTAAGAAATTAAAGCTCGAGCGAGAATTGCAGTTTCAGTACCTCCACTTTGTTTCATTGGATTTTTCGATTTGGGAGGGGTTAAGTGGCTTCCAGGCTATATTCTCAGCATTATTGGAACATTTTTGAGCTTTTAGATCCTGAAACCCTAAGCTCTAAGTCTTAAGTCTAATGGTAAAACTCAAGAGTTAAAACTATACTTTCCAACCGTACTTTAAAGCACTTAAAATCACTTGTGGTTTCAAAGCTTTGAGGGAATTCCCATTTTGTGCCAAATATTTTGGCACCGATTGTATCATCACGCTCTGATTTAACCCATCAAGTACTACTGTCATCATATGAGTTCGCTCAATTTTTCGGTCCTGTACCGATGGCCATCGCTAACTGACTCTGCTTTTTCACCCCGCCCGAATAAAAATTCGAGATCGGATTTTTCAGTTACAGTTGAGTCTCTTCAACTCGAACTTCTGTAACTCGAATGTATCCTTAACTGGAACAAGTTTTATAATACATTTTATGGTTCCTTCAGTTAATAAAACCTTATTAAACTTTCTCCATAACTCGAAATTTCCTTTTTCTAGATTTGTGTTCCCCCGTGCGTGTTCGAGTTATTATAGAAACTCAACTGAAGTTGGGCATTTCAAATTTAAAAAATACTACAAGTTACGGAGTGAAGATATTTAATGGTTTATAGGGACGTAGCTAATAATGTGATGATCTGACTTGCAGATTCTCACAATACCGCACGGCTTCCTTCATATATGATAGTTATCTTATATATTCTGATGGCGAATTGGCGGCCGCTAACGCTAAAGCTCTAAAGGAGCGGGTTAATTTCCCATCGCAGAGGAATCATATTCGGTCTTTGATTTGCCGCATCTCCAGTCGGATTCAACTGCACTTGCGCGTAAATCTGAAAATATTTCAGTTGGACTCCACCAATTCCCGAAAACGAGGGCTGGTTACCAGGCCTACTACTGCTGCAAAATCTTTGACACGGTCTTGCAAAATTCCGTAACCTAAACTGTTACTGCCGGAGGCCCAACGACAGGGTAACAAACAACGGCAGCAAGAAAGCCTTAGGATTTACGCGTTTCCAGTAGTTGAAAATTTCATTTAAAACTGTACCTTAAGATTTATCAAAGTTTCCATAGTATAAATTCAATAATATAACAAAAAATCAAGCAAAGAATGTCCAACCAAATCAAGTCCAATTTTTTTTTGGTTTGAATATTCCTCTAATTGAAAGGTCAGGAAAAAGATTAGTAATAAGGTTTCTGACACGTCCGCAATAAAGAATCCAAAAAATCCTTTACAGCCCAAGAGGCTTGGGGACACGAGAAGTTTTTTTCGCGTTGGTGCAATGCAACATGCTCCATCCCATCAACCTGAAACGATTTCTCGTGTCTCCACCCCATTTTTCTTCCTACCAATAAAAGTGAAATTTCACTTCTGTCCCATGAAACAAAAAAAGAAGCCATGGGACACGAACTTTTTTTCTTGTGTTAGTAGGATGGAGCATGTTGCATTGCACCAACGCGAAAAAAAATTTCTCGTGTCCCCAAGCCCTAAAGCATATTACCACTGATCTATTAAAGAATTAATGACACCTGAAAGCAAATCTCTTTTTCCCTTACGGAATTTGACTCAACTAATGAAGATAACCCAATTTCACACACCGCCTTCAAATGGAATAAATCCCTTTCAAAAAATCTTTCAAATTTTAATATCATCAGACTTTTCTTTTCTAATCAAATATATTAGAAAATTTACTTCAATAATATCTCAAAAAACTTCAATATAAAACCATGATAAATAAAGCATTCTATCCGGAGGAAGATCAAACGCGATAAAAATCTCGATAAGATTTCAAATCACAACATGCTAAATACAGCCATAAATATTGTAAGAAGACACGACACAGGACTAGATGATATTCCTCAACACAACCTCTAAGTGTTTCCTGACCATACTAACCAATATTACAAAAACCACAAGGTTTCGATCAATGAAGACGCAGGTTTTGGTACCATAGAGTGCAGCACTTAACATAATTGGTGACTCTCCTCGATTACACTCGAATATCACTGCTTTTTTAAGCCTAAAATGCTTGAAAAAGTTAATTTCTGTTCAAAACCTGCTGTAAATGATAAATCCTGTCTATTCCAGTCTTCAGAGTTCCCAGAATTACAACCAGTGTTGATGCTTAAAGAAGAATAGATTTGAAGGTTTGAAGCCATCGAGACCAGGTCTATAGAACCCATCCCTATAGCCGTAAAAATCTACCAAAAAGCACAAAGCACGTTTATGAACCATTAACCAGAAACTATGCCATTCCAGAAGCTACCGTAATTTGGTCTATAGCCGACATCCTTCATCCCATTCCGAAATCCTTCTTTAGAGATGAATAATAGGAAAATTGAAATCGCTGATTTGAAAAAAGATGTTTTTCCTCTCTGACCAACAAGCAAAGAATATAGTTTCGATCAGCGACTCCGACCTTCCTATTATTCCCAAATTAAAAGAAGGTTTAGGCATTAGGACCAAGTTACAGTATCCCGTTCAGAAACAAGGACTCCTTCCGTTATCGTACATTCAACAGAGCCTACATACACTACAACTTTAATGTTTTATTTTATTTTTTGCATAATATGGTATCACATTGCAAACCTTAGATATCTGGCAATCAATAAGAGTGTCTGCATGAGACCTTTGCAGGAGAGGTATATTATTAATCAATGTTAAGTAAGGGACTAAGAAGTGCTAAGTAAACGATTGCCTCATATTTCGTATTATCAAGTGTATAGAGTTGCTAAGAGCTTACATATTTGAGCAAATCTATAAGGAGATAATCTTTATCGATCGACCTTATTTTTCATATATTCCTTTTCCTCACGTTTTAGAAATACATGGATATTGAGTGAATCAAGACCAGAATACTCCCTCAGTTATCACTATTACAACGCAGAGCATACCAATAAGGGCCATAAAAAACTGAACTGCATCTATCCCTTATTTCTCTAAATAGGAGCTATATTTTCCATTTTCTTAGAAATTTCTTTGCCTGATAAGCTTCTAAATACTGTTGAAGGACATCGGTGTAATAATTTCATGATCCACTCATCTTTGATCGAAAAAAACATAACACATAACATGCCAAGAAGATTGTAACTTAACTGAAGCAATAGTCAAGGGTAGGCATTTTAACACACAAGTAGATCAAGAGCCGACAGAGGTAACGTAACAAACTCTTCGAAGTAGTTTAATCTCTCTAAGTAGTTTAATCTCTCTATAAGCAGTCCCCGTGCGTTACTTTTTTGCTAAAATTTAATCTCTCTTAGAGATGGTTATCGTTAATCTGGTCCGCGCAGACCCGACTTTCTCATACCCTTGTACCATAGAAGATTTCAACAAGTTCATCCACTGACTACAGGTTCTCACTAGATCCGACATTCACGAAGGAGATAAATTCTAGCATCGCAATTAAAACTAAACACTTTTCTTGAGATAACTTAATGTTTATCAAAGCTTAAATTCAATTCCTTTATCCCATGTACAGTAGACACTCGCTTATTCGAACTTCTACTATTGGTATCTTTCTATAATAAGAACTTTTCCCAGTCCCCGGAGTAACCGCCTTGTAATATACTTTCTATAACGTATAACAAAAAAAAAACAAGTTACTTAGACTCGTCAACAAAATCAACAAAAAACTGTAAACAAGTCACGAAAAAACGTCCAATATTTTGTTGTAAATATACTACTAGAACAGTAACAAAACAACATTATAAACATACTGATATATTGATAAGGGAAAATGGTTAGTTGGTATTACTCTAAGTGTAACTAATTAGAACAAATTAACTGTTGACAATCTAATTAATTAAAAGCAGGAAAATTCTAGTGGAGCTTGTTTTTTTGTTGCTATAAGAGGATACTGTATATGTTTTATTCTCGCTCTAATACAATTGGCTCTTTCGTGTACAAGTTTTTTTCTCGCTCGGACAAAGTGGCTTTTTCTTATAGCAATTTTGCCGGTAATATGAGTAAACGATACATGTAGTTTTGATGCACAGACATCTCATATAAAACACCATAGATATCTTATATAAAAACACTACATAAAGCTACTCTGTCTTTCCCAAGCAACGGCAGGTGAAGCAAAATAATGCGCCATCTTTGCCGAAAGTAGGTCACAATAGGTCACAGTTCGGTACCGGCAAGTTGTTCGACTAAGCAAAAAAAACCTGAATAGCGTGAAGCCACGAGGCGAAAGATAGGCTTGATAGATCAAATTGCCTATGTTCTACTTATCAAAGATGGCGAATAATCTTGCCTCAGCTATAGGGACGGAGTAGCTCTGTCTAGTGTTTTATATAAGATATCTGTGATAAAACACTGTGTTTGAAGCAAAATAATGCACCATCTTGAATGAAGTGACGTCACGTGTCAAGTGTTACCGTGAAAAGCACAGGTCAAAATCATATATTGACGCTGTGCCGACGAATCGAGATTCTATTCATCGCGCAATCAACGAAGACAAAAGTAACCATGACGACCATCCAAGATCTTGGATGAGGTTCAAAGTTGATATTTTTATTCCCGTCGTTGAAAAAACAACTAAACAAGCTAGATGCTGAATGGACCTACCTGATGTTGAAAGTTAGATAGTAATGCAAGGAGAAAAATGAAAAAAAATCAGTCAGAAAACATAGCGTTTAGCGAAAATGCATAACGCAAGAAATTCATCATTGATTGATGGTAGGGGGAGAGGGAAGGGTTGTAGGGAAAAACTAAATAGAAACTTCTGGCCGCAAAATTCAGTTTTATTGACAATTGAATCATGCTTGATGGTGAGCATTGTTATCAATAATGTTTTTGTGTGAAAAACATAGAAATATAAGGAAAACATCCAATGAAAATCTGCAAAAACGGCGATTTCCGGAATTTTCAACCGGAAAATTTTTTTTCTCAAAAATCAAACTCGGCCATGTTTTGAGCATTGCGAATACGCATCTTTCTGCAAAAAATCAGAAAAAACTAAAAATAAAAACTCGAGAAAATGTCAAAAAACCGGTTTTTCCGGCATATTTCCGGCATTTCCGTCACATTTTAGGTATTGTCATATTGCGTCAGTGTGCAAAATTTCATAAAAAAATATAAAGTACAGCTCGAGAAATTCAAGAAATACTGTCTTTCCGGCGAAAATAGGTTGTTCCGGCGACTTTTAAAATAGTTCCGGCTTCAAAAATCAATTTTATTGAAAATTGAAACATGCTTGATGGTGGGCATTGCTATTAATAATGTTTTTGAATGAAAAAACAACCAATTATAAGGAAAAAGTCTAATGAAAATCTAGAAAAACGGCGAATTCCGGCATATTTCAGGCATTTTCCGCCGGAAAATTTTTTTTCTCAAAAATCGGACTCGGCCATGTTTTGTTCATTGTTAATACGCATCTTTGAGCAAAAAATTAGAAAAAACAAATGATAAAATCTCGAGAGAATGCCAAAAAACCAGTTTTCCGGCATATTTCCGGCATTTTCGGCCGGAAATGAATTTTTTTCGAAAATCGGGCTTCGTCACAATTTAGGTATTGACATTTTGCTTCAGTGTGCAAAATTTCATGAAAAAATATAAAGTACAGCTCAAGAAATTCAAGAAATACTGTCTTTCCGGCGAAAATCGGCTGTTCCGGCGATTTTTAGAAAGTTCCGGCTTCAAAAATCAGTTTTATTGACAATTGAAACATGCTTGATGGTGGGCATTGCTATTAATAATGTTTTTGAATGAAAAAAACAACCAATTATATGGAAAAAGTCCAATGAAAATCCAGAAAAACGGCGATTTCCGGCATATTCCCGGCCGGAAAAATTTTTTTCTCAAAAATCGGACTCGGCCAAGTTTTGAACATTGCTAATTCGCATCTTTGTGCAAAAAATCAGAAAAAACTAATGATGAAATCTTGAGAAAATGCCAAAAAACCGGTTTTTCCGGCATATTTCCGGCATTTTCGGCCGGAAATGATTTTTTTTCGAAAATCGGGCTCCATCACATTTTGGCCATTGCCATTTTGCATCTTTGTGCAAAAAATCAGAAAAAACTAATGAGCCAATCTCGAGAAAAGCTGGTAACAGACGAACGAACGGACGGACGAACAGACAGAGGTTAATTCATAGGACCTCCACCGGGGCACCCGGAGGTAGGTCCAAAAATATCATCAATGCTTTTTAAAAAGAGTCAGTGATAGAGAATCATAACATAAAGTCTCTATTATTTCGATTCAATTAAAAGTGACATTTCCATAATTAATAGTTTAGTAATTACTGTTATACATTTGGGGATCATGTAAAAGATTTCTTTCGAAAGAAACTCACTTCGATTACACTTGGAGGTTTCTGGGGAATTCGTAAATAGTAACCTGCATACTGATACAGTCTGCTAGACTTTAATAGGGTAATATTTGCTCTTCATCTTTGAATCTTTCTACATTGATTAGATTGACACATGCGCGATAAAATTTCTATTATTGGTCTTCAGAGGTTAATATATTCTTTGAAAACTTAACCTCTGATACTCAGGGTAGTCAAGTGTCCCTAGATACTGAGTTTTAAAGATTTTACACACTGTAGAGATATCGCATTTTCATAGTTTGGTGTCACTTGTGCCAAATTTAGTAAAATGGTTGTCATAAAAATGAATATTAATACTCTTTCAATGTCAATACACCTTTTTGACCGTGGCTGCCGATTGCCACGCGGGCATTTTTTTTCCGTTTTACCACTCTAAAACCGTCCCAGTCTTTTTTCGCACCTATAGACGATAGAAAGGATTGGATCGAGTATATCGAGATAATTAAATAATAAAGTGGCACGCGCCTGACCAGAAATTGCTCAAAAAACAATTCATGAATAGATAAGACCTTTTTAAACTTCAATTAAAAGGCTTATGCTAATTTCGTGGACTACCCAAATCTGAAAACTGTGGAAAACCTTTTGATCCCAGAATGACCTTTTTTCTTAAAGCTCTGACCGGTTCGAACATTTCCAATCATCTCTAAGATCATGTTCAAACGTTACTGTTCCGTTTTGCTCCGGTATGATTTTCGTTACGGATCGAGTGTGTTCATATTGGTTTCGGAACGTTTAGGAGCAAGAAAACGAAGCAGTTCCGTTCCGATGGAAAAAGTGGAGCGAATAATTTCGATTTGTTTTGCCTGTTGTAACGTCTTCTTTTCTGACGTTTCGAATTTTGACGTTCACACTTGTTTCGGAGCCGTTTTGTTTCGGAACGGAACGGAACCGTAACGTCTGAACATGGTCTAATATATCCACAACGAACTGAGGATAAGAGGATACTATGGAGCAACCCCCAGAGCGAAAAGGGAATTTACAAGATTCCATCTCTTTTAGTTACCTGAATTTCAATCCAAGCTGGTACATCAAGTAAATTGGTGTGTCGGATATATGGAGTACACATTCTTTGTGCATTAAAATTAACATTAACATTAACTATGTTGTTGCCATCTTCGTCAAAACATTTTCTCCAGATATTTTAATAGTGTTACCAAAATCGCTTTAATCACCACGTTAATTTTAGATTTTTCGAAAGGATGATTTTGTTTAAATATTTGACACGTACAAGAAAAGTCTGATAGCTAAATTGATCGCACATAATTTTGACATAACAATTTTACAAGAGTTTTTAATGTTAAAATTTCAAACAGAAAGAAATGATTTCTTTAAAGTAAACGATTTTTAACGATATTAAGTGATGACGTTTCTAGATTATCCAATTTGGGAATCCTATCTTAAATAAAAAGTTAGTCCAGGAACAAGAAATTATAATTCCGATTCGGAACATATCAAAAACCTGTATTATTACATCTAACAAATGATAAAGCCCTTAAAAAACAGGTCAGCCTTTAGTACAAAGGTGATGATTTTTTAGCCGATACTTTCTGTTGTCCTTATTAGTGGCAGCCTCATTAATACCAACAATACCAAACACCTCGATCTACCTCATTATCCTTGCAATAAAAGCATGACGACGGAAAAATGTAGTAAAAGCCGTCCGGTTACTTTTTTGCCAGCAGAAGCAAAGGAGGATAGAAGAACTCGCGGACCTTTAAGAAATCGCGGAGAGTAACCATTGACGAAAAGATTCAAATAATTTCCTTATCCGACATTTAAAACTCATGCATATCGAGGTTATCGTTCTACATCTGCAATTTCAGCTTCACTGAGCTCATTTGACATCAATCGATACTTCGATTATCAGCCGGATTGAGAAAGAATGATATACGAGTGAAGGTAGAGAGTCTATAGCAATATTTCCCTAACACCCTGCCTGGAATGCTTGGGATTCGAACACAGTCCATTACGGTGCAAGTCTGTGATCGAAACGGCCGATTGGTAGTGTGAAGGTTTCGATCACAAAAGAGAAAATGAAAATGAAAGCAAATCTTACCAATGCAAAGACGGTCTGTAGTACGGAGCTACTAAAATTGTCGTCCACACTTTTCTTGCCACCTGCCGCCGACAGAGCACCGGGCTTCTTTGATGAAGGCGCCGCTGTACTCTCATCAAAAGACACGTGACTGTTGACTTTTTTGTTTGTCGAACGTTGACTGTTAATACTGGTTCGGCTGCCGTGAGAAAGGTTCTTATGATTCCGCTCGCTCGTCATTGATGAGATGGCGGGTTCGGTTTGGCTTCCGTGCATCATCTTGGTTGAGTTGATGTGTGATGAATATTTTTTGGTAGCAATGAAATTTATTGACTTTTTGAGCTGTAAAATAACAAGTGGAAGCCAAGGTTACTATCAAAACTCATCCCATAAATCAATTCCAAGAGATGCAAGACCTTTTAATTTCTTGGAATTAATTTGCTGATCGTGGGTGAAAATGACGTCACACAGAATCGGTCTTCCAGCTTTAAAAAATCATTTTTGAACATTGGATTTTATAATTCTTCCTTCAACCCTTTTAAAACAAAATGACGCTATCATCAAAAGAACTGTTAAAAACTATATCCAAAAATACTTGTTCCCCTTTTAAGTTGCACAGGGAGCACTATAATCTATTTAGAATAATTATCCCGTGAAAAATGAAAAATTGAATAAATATTTTGGGGTAAAATCCCTCCCTAAAATAAAGATAACTCATTTTATTTGTTCCACGGTGCGGAGAAGTTCCACCTCTTTCGAACCTATTTTTCTAACACACTGTTTGATAAACTTTTTCCTTCCTTCCTTCTTCGCTCCCTTTTACTTTTTATTTAATATCTCTTCTGTTAATATCTCTCTGGACGGGAGTCCAATAAATCATGTCAGATTGGCAGATAGTAAATAAAGTTAAAATCAAAAGGAAGAAAATGAAAGTTAAAAACATAAATCACTCCCAAAGTAAATCTGCGACGTCTCCTTCCACAGTCGAAATTATTGAAAAAGTTAATAATATTAGATTATATCTACTTTAAGTTTTATGAGTTTTAGTTACCAAAAAGTTTATTTTTCGCGAAAAAAACTTTAGCTTTTTTCAGGTTTAATTTCTTACCTGGTAGAAACTTTTGCGAAAAAGGATCAAAATCGCGAAAAACGCGAAAGTTTCTGCCCTTAAAGAAGTTCCTTTTTAAGATCACATTAACGGAAGGGCACGTTAGGCCACACTCAATTTTGACTGGATAACACCAGTGTAATAGGAAACCTAGGAGCACCGCGACCCATGAACCATCTGGCACCATTTGAAAGCCCCTATAGAGACGGTTTATCTTCAATCATTGTTGAAAATTTCTTGAAATGACCCTACATAGCTTTGTGACCACAAGTAAGTTAACTTTTCACTAAAATATCAGAAAACGACGTGGCAAAAATGTATGTAAATGACCTTTCTAGGAAACTCATTTCAACGATATCGATCTCTAAAATGGTCACATTCACCTTCTTGAAACAAAGTTTTGACAAGAAAAACCATGCAACGACTGGTCTTAAAGCCTAAGTCAAACGTCTATTCAATTATTTTGGACCTCAAATCTATTCTAGAGAGTAAACCATCGAAATGATTGAAGTAATAATACGAGGACCTCATTATAAATTGAAGTAAATGGGATCTGCCTATAATTACCTATTAGCCAGGCTTTGATAACACTAGGACAGTGAGTTAAATACAGAAAATTTGCCAGATTTGTCCAATGAAAATGCTTCATTTTTCGACCAATAAAATGATCTTACAAGAACGTTAAAAGGTTTTCATTCATTTCTCACGAAAGTGCAGAGGGGCCTTAAGGACTTTGTTGAGCTCTGTGCAGGCTTACATGGCTTTAAAAACAAACATCCCAACCAACAACAGAACAATCTACAACAAACACCCGTTGAAATTAACAAATCATGCACACCTCAAAAAAACAGCAACACGAAAAAATGTGATAATCATTTATACAATTTTCGTCTTGACACGAACAATAAAAGAAATCACACCATTTTTTATAAGAAGAAACACTAAATTTTCATCCAGCTGTCCTTAACATTTTTTCAATTTTCATAAGACATTCTAAAAACCCTTTTTAGTTCCTTTACTTTGTGAGGTTAAAAGGGTCTTAAAACCAGTACATTTTAGTAATTTTTGAAATCTGAGGATTAGATTGTTCTTGTCTAAAACCTTCATTTATGCTTGTGTTCTTATAAAAAGCGTTCAATAATTATCAATATGTACAATTTGCATGTTAATCATATGTTTATTAAGATGCCATTATAGTTTTTCACTTAATACTTCTGATTTCACATGATGAAAAATCACATTTCTGTGGGAAAGAATAATTAGAGGGTCTACATATTGGAACTGTCCTTTATATACCCTGGACAAAGTCTCTCAATCCAAGTCATGGCATGAACCCCCCCCCCCCAGCCCGCAGGGGGGGGGGGCTACAACCAAAATCTTCCTGAAAAAGGCTGGGGGCTGGATTTTTTTTTTAATTTCAGGGGGTACCTATGATCTCTGGGGGTATCTAACTTTTATACAGTAACGTCCGGGGGCTTGGGAACTATATTTTATCTTGCTTTTATCTAACTATCATATTATTCTTTTTAATTGTAAAATTATACAATTTTTTCATTTCTTGACATATACTCAAGTCACAGGGGGTACCATTCACAGGGGGTACCTATTAACGTCTGTTGTTTGGGGGTACCTAAATTTCAGGGGGTACCTATTTTCTTAGGGGGTACCTAAACCCCTGGTCCATGCCATGTCCAAGCCAAGCAAAAACTTTGATCCGATTTTTTTAAGTGGTACCCTAATGATGGTAACTACGTTTACACTGCTACTCAATAGCAGTGTAAACGCATCGAGAGCGCTAAAATCTACTTTTCTTTGAATATTTTTGATGATGATGTAGCGCTGTTAAACTCTAAATTTTAACACTGACTTTCTTTGCTGGCACCACTTTAAAAAAGCCCCGATCAAAGATGGCGGATATAGCTTTTTCGAATGATATATAAAGGTCCTTTGGTCCAAATAGCGCTAATCTACTTAGGAGCTTTACGCTCGAAACGAAGGAAGATATGACGGATATAGTAAAAACTCTCAAACAAAAAAGAAGTCACTAGATGCATTGACAAAAAATCGGGGAGGGGTTACTATTCCAGAAGAAAAAGTGTTTGATTTCCCGATACACAATCATACCAGTTTTCCTAAATCTTTGTGGTTCTTCGATGAGGCTCCACTTGTGGCTTTAATAGGATTGAAATTGATACTTAGTACTTCGTTTGATATTAGCCAACTATCATCGTATCGGCTTAAAGATCTGGTGCAAAGGTGTATGGTCTCTCCATTCCACCATTTACAAAAGCAGAGATGACTTTATGTGGGAGGAGAGTTAACCGTTTCAATTTTAATCGCTGAAAGATCTTAAATGCATGAGCGAGTGACGACAAAATGATCCTCTCTGACTGATAAGAAACATGAAAGTTGTAAAAGTTAAGAGACAGCGAAAACAAATGATTAAGGAAAATCATCGATAAAGACCTGATGACGAAAAGCAACTTGAGAAGGATTCTTTGTTTCATTTTGCAGTACTCGACCATTGAAAAAGACCGTTATTCGAGGACTGACTCTGCAACACCTTTCCAACGATACAAGTTTTTTTACAACAAAATTAAACTATACTTTATGTCCTTTCAGCAAATTCTCAGAGCATTTTTAATCAGGCGAAGGCACCGAAGCGAGCGAAAAAGGTGAAAAAAACATATTTCCTCTCTCCAGCTGCCCGATATTACATAATCCTTTCGTCATACCTTCAGTCGCGATAATAATATCTGACCCAGCGTATACAAATCAAATGTTCCTAAAGCTGTCAGGTCAAGTAAACTATCCAAAGCGAACCAAAAAGACATAAAAAATAAGAATTGAAAAATGAATAATCGTAACCCTGAAACGGTTACCAAAATAAGAACTGCATGAGAACAGCAAGGCTAAAATTGTCAAAAAAAGAAAGAATGTCGAAGGAAAGAACGAAAACCAGAGAATGAAACCCATACTCCAGACACAAGTGGTTTTTACAGATGACGTCAACAAAATAAAATTCCTAAAACCAATGCTTACGTGATAGTAAAATTATTGATTATAATAAAGATTGAACTATATCTTTCAGTAAGTTTTAAGTAGTGTGATAGTGATAATCTCTGAAATTAAACACCAACAAGAATAAATTCCAAAAGTTTTTTAAAAAGCTTGTTAGAAAAATCATCTAATACTATAACGATGCAGCGAAATCTTCATCATCAAGTTGGAGTACTAAAAAACATCTCCTTTATCACAAAAACTTTTCCCCCGTAGTTCAAGGAGTGACTAGTCTTTCTCTTTACTTTCCCAATGTTAACCTACAATAACTATTGCAATCTACAGTGTATGTATGTCATAAAGGATTTCTACAACAAACTCCAAAAACAATATCTTTAAAAAAGCAATTCCTGAACCATTGTTTAATGAATGAATCTATTGCCGAAAGAGAATTTCTTACGGAACACTCTGTATTTGAATGAGAAGAACTTCGTTAACCAACAACTCTTCAACAACGACAATTCTTCACCAGATAACTTAAGAGTAGAATCTACTTAAGAGCTGACAACAAAAAGTTATACCGCAGCTGGCAATTTTAGTTGGGGTATATAACGCAGATCAACAAATATCAACATATCCTTTCTATTGTATTATGATACCTAGCTTACTATTTATAAGAATTTCCAGTTTTTAAAATAAAATACTCTTTATAGAAATTTCAGTTTTTTCAATCAACAGTTTTCAAACTGATTCCATTGTCTTTAACAAAGTTTGGCAAAGTTTCAGCAATTGATATACAACACATCGAACCATCAAACTCAACAAAACTTCAAAAGAATTTTGTAGAAGACCAGAGGAAGGCATCATCTGGAAAGCGGTTTTAGAGGAGACATTCTGAACATAGAGATTCTTATAGAAAATAAACATCATCGGCCGTCTACTGTTTAAGGATTAACACGTTAGGGGGTTCCGCATTTACGAAATCTGCAAGATATGCCGACAAAATCTGCGCGTTGAGACTTGACAACACTTTAACAAGATTAAAGTCTTTGAATTATAGAAATAAACATACATTACGGATAATTACCCTTTAATGAGCTTCATGTCACAAGTAATTAAAGAACTTAAGTAAGTAAGTTTGCGAGCGTAGTCGAAAGCAACCGAATGGCTCCATTTTCTCTAGCTATCTAACCGAAGGTAGAGGAGGGCATCACTTTTTTTTCGCTTGATTGCTCCACTAACCCTTGATCCGTCTCTTGATTGCTGAGCATCAAGTAGAGAGATACCAAGTACCATTTTAGGATCTTCCGTGTGACCCGGCTGGGGATCGAACCCACAACCTTGCGCATCGTTGCTAGGTCTTCTACCTACATGATACAGCCGAACTGTATTAATTACTAAGTATTCGTCGATGGACATTTGGCTTCGTTCCGCAAGGTCGTTGGCTCAGTCCCAAGCCTAGACTTCCCAATTAATTTTAAAATAATAACTGAAAGTAAAGAATTGTTCACTCCCCTCTCCTCGAGTTATATTTAAGATTCCAGTAAAGAGACTTTATTGTAATTAAAAAAGCTCATAACATAACCAACTTCAAAGAAAAAATAACCTCTTGAAAGTTCATGCAAAATGAAATACCAAAAAAATGAAGCCGTCGAGTCGGCATTCGGTTATAACAGGATTAAATGCATGGAAATAGGATTTGCTGTTTTCCAGTTAAATATAGTTAAATAAATTTTTGAGAAAGACAAAAGTTAAAACGCCAGAATACAAGATTGAATTTCAATTTTCACTATGTAATAAATGAGATTGACGCTAAGAAAGAATGATTCAAATTGGATTTCAATTTGGAATTTTTTCCAGTAAATAGATCGGTTCTTTATAGGTTGTAGAAAAAAGCCAATAATTAAAAAAATCAATTGACGAACCTTCTCTTTCAAATGTCAGCTTTAATATTTTTTTGTATTTGATTACGTTAAAGAACCACACGTCTGTCTGTCTGTCTGTCTGTCTGTCTGTCTGTCTGTCTGTCTGTCTGTCTGTCTGTCTGTCTGTCTGTCTGTCTGTCTGTCTGTCTGTCTGTCTGTCTGTCTGTCTGTCTGTCTGTCTGTCTGTCTGTCTGTCTGTCTGTCTGTCTGTCTATCTGTCTGTCTGTCTGTCTGTCTGTCTGTCTGTCAATATCTTAAACTTATCGAGAATAAAAGTCCTCTAAAAATGTGAGTTAAAAAGCACGAAGCATTATCTTTAGGTACATTACTCTATAATTTTGAGCTTAAATTTTTAAAGTAGTCCAAGACATTAAACCAAACGAACAAATTCTAGACATCCGTATTTGAGAATCCATAAAAACTGATGATTTGCAGCGAATGTAAAATATTTACAAATTGCAAATAGATTTTAAACCTTAGTAAAACACTATCTTGTAGTCTATACAATAGACAGCTCTAGGTTTTTAGGTCGTACTGTAAAAGAGTAGGAACTTTACGCTCGAACGAAAATAAGATATGGTGTAACCTAAACACTTTATTATTCTAGAATGAATCAGATCAACTGTTACAGCTCAGAGATATAGACAAGTTAAGTTTAATACCAAAGCCATCATTACTAGGAGTCGCACCAATTCTGTCTCTAGTACATGCTATTCATGATACCATTGCCTTGATATCTTTGTACCATTGCAAAGTCTTCCACGGACCCAACAGCTGATTGGTCGAAAGTGACGTATTGACTGATTATTACAACCAATCAGCTATTGGGTCCGTGATGTAATGGTGCATATCATGAATTGTTGATTATGACACTTAGCTACTAATGCTCCGAAAGAAAATGATATCCCAATTTTTTTTTGCTCAGATTTTACACTAGATATTAAATCATCTTTTATGTTCTTCAAAATCAAATGCTTTTAAAGTCGGTTAATTGTAAGGAAAGCTAAAAAAAAGTTCCTGCTCTTTTTGAACAACAATAATTTTACCTCCTTACAATAAAGCATCGACATGGTTGGGACTTGTTGAATCCTAGCCTTTGTTTCATGGAAATAATATCTTGGTTAGGTATCTTAAAATGTTCTTAACTTGTTCTCAACATTTTGGCCATCGAAGCCTTATATTCTTATATAGTTTGTTCTGATAAAAAAACGTGTAAATAAATGTGCAAAGTTTAGATAGCTTAGATAACAAGATCAAATTAGGTTTAGCAATAGGTTGAGACTTGCTTTCCGAGTGTGCAGTGCAGGCATTTTCCTCGGACAGCTGGTATAATACACGCTTTTTTTAAAATAAGAATACACTTTATAAGAATGTCCATGATGAAAATAGCCAAAAAATTAAGAATATGCGAAGATTATCACCATCATGGAATTTTGCTACTCAAGCTAAGAATCCATTTTTAAGGGCTACTTAGACTACACAATATATTGACGAACAATATTCGACAATATGGTTTGCGGACCGTAATGTACGAAGTAAACAACTGGTACTCTATTATAAAAAGGAATTTTTTTTCGGTAAACAATCCCCCTATATTGTTAGAATATTGCAAATCAAGCTGACAATATATTGCGGACACCTTTTCAATATATTGCCAGCACTCAGCAATATATCGACAATATATTGCCCGACAATATATTGTGTAGTGTATGTAGCCCTTTAGAGCATTTTCAATTATAAATGATCAATTACCCCCAAGTAAGGCTCATTCCTTTTACAAAAATACCATTTTATGCTTGAGACGTATGTACTAAATGTTAAATCTAGTATGAATTAGGATCCTAACCTAAGAATTTACTGTAAGAATATTTTAGGATGATTTTCCCAAAAAAGTTAAGAATATTCATGATGAATCCATTATTTATAAAAAAAAACGTGTATATTATAGGTTATGTCCCTTGAAGATCTACTTGGAGAGAGTAAATTGTACGGTAGCCCGGGGTACACTTAAAGCTTTTTGATAGACTGGATGGCACAATTAAGTGGCCCGGTAGTATATGGTAATATACTTTTGCCGCCAGATTTTAGTTGTTTTTGGAAGATAAAAACAGTATGAAAGCAATGTTTTTATTTGAGAATAAGGGATTGCAAATCTGTTATTGATGTTTGTTTCTCATTTTTTATTATATCTTTCAACTCCAAGTAGTTTTTTTGTTATTGGGATTTTAAACATTCTTTTTCAAAATGGCAACCTCGTCAGATGCTCCTAGTCTACTTCACTGAACTCAGCGTCATCAAAAATCATCAAAAAGCAAAGTTCAGCCAGAAGTAGACTCTAGTCTAATTGTACGGTGACTTAGTAACTGGGAGTTCACTACCATGAAGAAGATATGGCTATTAAGCTGTGGAAAGTCTCCGCTAGGTAATCTTAAAAAAATCATTGAAAATGTGACTAAGATAGACGAATCTCTAAATCATTAACTTTCTTAAAATATATTAGTTTAGAGAGAGGAAATCACAGTTGTTGTCATGTAATCGAGACTTTAAAAAAGAAATCCCTACCCTGCGCCCCTGAAAATAAAAAAGCACGGAAGCATCATGTTGTTAAGGGCTACATACATTACACAATATATTGTCAGGCAATATATTGATGATATATTGCTGAATGTCGACAATATATTGAAAAGGTGTCCGCAATATATTGTCAGCTCGATTTGCAATATTCCAACAATAAAGGGGGATTGTTTACAGAAAGAAAATTCCTTTTTATAATAGAGTACCAGTTGTTTACTTCGTACATTACGGTCCGCAAACCATATTGTCGAATATTGTTCTCCAATATATTGTGTAGTCTAAGTAGCCCTTTACGGAGAGACAAAAACAAAATGCTGACTCACGACCTAATTTTTTAAAGTGGGGACCAAAATCGGTCTCGAAAGTATGTAGACTCTTTACTTATTTTATCTTATTCTCGACACCCATTTATGGATATGTTTTTTTTTTGACTGTACCAAAATGCCGATTTTCAACCAACCCGGTTCAAATCGGGACTAACAGAGACAGCTGAACCCTTTCTTATCGTTATTCAAAAATAAGAAAATACATTAGTAGCTCTGTCCGATACTTTTTGTCCGATCTTAATAGCTTTTATGGAACTTAAGATATCGCTTGTTGAATCCGGAGTATTTCAGGATGAAAAAAAATCATAGTCTATTTCGGATTTATAAAGTCGGCTCTATATTTGGCCTTTGTCGTGTCCAATTTATATACGAAACTTATTTCAGGGTGTAGCTAAAGGATTGAATTTTCATCGACCTCTTTTTTTTGGAAAAAAACAGAGGAAAATGGGATCAAATTGATCATCTTTGAAATCTAGGTCTATCTATCGGGGAAGTGATTTGAGATTTTTGTTTAGTTGATAAGAAAGGAACGAACTAAAGAAAACGGGAATTGTTAATATGAGTGAAAAATGATTAAAAAAGTCCTTTGTTTGTTTGGATCATAACTCACTCCGGCCTTTAAAAAAATTACTCCTCAGGCTATTTTATGATTTTAGGCTACCTCAGGAATGCATAGAAACCTCCTCAGGACCGAATAATGAGTCATGGAGTGAGATATGATCCAAAACACTCCATGATTAATTAATCCTGAAATACTCCGAATTTTGAAATTTCAAATAGCTCATTTTAAAGCCCTTCCCAGATTTCGATACATATCAAAATTTTGGGAAAATTCATCATGCGAATGACGAAATAATTAAAATAAAGTGATTTTCACGATTTTCGAAAACCTGATTTTGGTACAGTAAAAAAAAAACATGTCCTTATGCTATGTTAAAAATTATACACCGTTGGAAAGGTTTTCTTGAGTCGAAGAGAATTATCTAAAAGATTAATGTTGTGAAAATATATTGTTGTCCCAATTGTTAAAAAAACGTTTTCATGCTTCATGTTAGGTCTAAGTAACAACATTGTTGATCCATCTCCAACTTTTTTGGATCCTTATTCCATTAACGAAAACTTGTCACCCTTCAAAACTAATTTTTCATCATCGTTTCTGCAGACTTTAAGTAATAAGACTCTCGAAGACTACTTTTTTCTAAATTAAAGAGACTTTTGAGGCTTGAAAAGTTCGAAAAATTTTATAGGAGCTCACATCTTGTAAGTGTGATACTTTTCAATTGAAAGTTGCTTTTAAAAAGTTCCATTTGACACACATATTTCTTCCAATTTTAAAATATCTTTTTTATTTTATACGGACAATCTCCTTCTGAAATAATCCTCACAGAAGGTTCGATTTTTTTATTTCGAGATGATAATTTTAAAAAGGAAAACCAACCTTTGTTAATTTCATAGCAAAATGAACTGGTTCGCTACAAAAGTAACAACTTCCATTAGATTTGGAGGGAGTTATTACTATATCCCTTGAAAGCTTTTCCAGAATATTGTCTTGATGAACAAAACATTCAAACTTCCTTGAAAGGACAACCCCCTTTTCCTAAATAAGCAATACATTAGAACATATTGAATTCTTTTCACAAAAGTAGATACCCTTTGGAGAAAATCCCATCCAGAATGGTCATGTAAAAACATTAAAAACTGTTAAAAACACAATAAGATTTGAAGACTAAGGTCTATTATATTTAAATGACGCTTTCTCAAGCTGGCAAACTTTAAACTTTGTTGTTAAAGTTTCACCTGAAAAAGATAAATGAAAAACTTCCTTCCAGCTAGACAAAGATAATAGCAACGCTTCGTTTAAATTCAGTTCTCATATAGAAACAAAATATCGTAGGTCAAATCAAGAGTCGGCCTTTTCGACAATTTAAGATTTTATGAGGGAAGAATAAATAGCTAAAAACTATATACTCTGTCAAAAGCAGGCTAAAAAAATTTGTCAAGACTAACATAAAATTGTCTTCCTTGTTTTATTACTGGTTAACGGCAAACCAAATCAAAAAAGAGCTTGTAAAAACTTCATCTCGTCCCTAAAGTACAGACGGTGGAAAAAAAAATCATTTCAATATCTCCTACGTTGATTTTTGAACAGATACAAATAATTAAAGTAATTCCGGGTCCAATCTGACGTAAAAAATGTTTAATGAAAACGCACTGGACACTCTTGATGCATTTTTGAAGTAGTGATTGCCACAATTAGAGTACAGTTGACGCTCTCTAATTCGACGCTCTCTAATTCGTTATTCAAGAGGAATTGGATTTTCATCGAATAAGAGAGCTTATCGAATAAGGGAGCGTCGTTTATGAGAGTTTCTTGTTGACGGGGACTTTAAATTTCATTGAATAAGGCAGCCTATCGAAAAGTAGAACGTCGAATTAGAGAGCATCAACTGTACTATATCCTTATTGGATGAAAATCTGATTCCCCTAGAAAATGGAATCAGAGAGAAGCGACTGTATAACCAGCCAGTCTACTAACAAACCAAAACTTTTATCCCCACTCAATTTTTAATGATATAAAACAGCTCTTCTCTCAAAATCTTGACCTCTATGTACTCCATGCTCCCTTATTTCATCAAACCCATATCTATCTTTTTCTGACAAGAAACATAGTTTGTTTATGTATTTAAAATCACGTTCTCCTCATTTAAATCACAGTTCCAATTTAAACATTAAACAATATTTTTCGATCGAGGATTTATTTTACACCATCACGATTTTCAGTTTGGATAAATAAACCACAAACAAGCAAACTTTCAATCCTTAAAATCCTATCATAATTCTAATCTTAGAATCAATGAAATCTTTTTTTCCATAATTCTTAAGTAGAGCTCCCTAAATCAATCTTTATAGGGAAGTACAGTCTGATGCGACATTCTACTATTCGATACGCTTCATTATTTGATAAAAACATTGAAAGCCACCGTCAACAAGAAATTTAAATATCAGACGGTTTATGTTCCAAAAAATTCAATCTGTTTGGAAACTGGATGGCACTACAATCATGGACAAAATATTTGAGACAAAGGGGATATATCCCGGCGAAATTTTAAACACCATAAATGATTTTTAAGCGCCTTAAACTACAGTTGGAAAGTAGAGTTTTAACTCTGAGTATTAACATGAGAATTAAGACTTGGAAACTTAGGATCTCAGGATTTAAAAGCTCAAATTTGCTCGAATAAAGCTTGGAATATAGCCTCTAGAGGCCACCGAACCCCTCTAAACTCGAAATAGTCAATGAAAGAAAGTGGAAATGCTAAAATAGCAATTCTCCCCGAACTTTAAATTCTGAAAAACGGCGGTTAATGTATTTCGACCATAATTGTAGCATTTGCGAAATTTCGAGTTCAGGCATAGAAAAATACAAAACTATTATAAACTTTGACATTACAATTTGAAAGGGGTTAAAAAGGGGCTCCCCTTGAAAATGCTTTTAGGCCTAGTATCGAATGATCACAATTGAGAACCTTTAACAAATTTGCTGACTGACTCAACAGCCAATGTCGAACGAGAAAAAAAATCATTACATCTCAGCACTCCAAACAATTTAAAGTCATATTGTTTTAGCTTCGAGACTACAAGCAACTATTAAAACCCATTCCAAAGTTAGAATCGTTTAAAAAAATGCTCTCTGACTCCCTCTTTTCAACAATTCCTATTTCTGAATAAAAGAGTTTTCCGACTCAGATATCCGCATTGCAGCGTGCGTATCCGAGCTCTACAGTTTGATAGGGTTACACTGTCACAATTAAAACGAAATAATTCACTACGTGAAATTGCGTTTGATTTTAAGTGAGGATCTCAAAAGTTTTCAATAACGCTGAGCATTTCCGCTATATGGCGATTCGTTTTCAGCAGCTTTTGAAGATTAAAGCGGCTTGAATTTCCTTGACACTATCTTTATAACTGATTTTATATCAGACTTAAGGTTCAATAGTAAAAAAGAGCAGTCCACTTAAAAAGGACCATTAAATTTTTGATGAGGCTTGACTCGTCGTTTTTATTATAGAATTATTCTGATGAAATTGTTCTTCTATAAATACTGTATCAGTACCGCTTTAAAATAGGGGTTTCAAGCCAAAATGTCCCCATCAATATTACTCAATAATTGCTAATTTTTCCTCTAACTGGTTGTATCAGTCTAAAAAATAGATAGAAATTTCCAAATTTTGATTGAAAGGCGAACACTCTAATAGCTTGCCGCTTTAAGACGATGATTGGCCAGAAAAGAAAAGAAAAATTTTCAAAAACGAATTTAAATCAAATAATTTTGATAATAGCCTAATTTTCAGTCACTTCTAATTTTTCAATTAATTTAGTTTTTATCAGATCAAGCATTTTGTGTACACGTTTTTTTATAAGAGCAAACTATATAAGAACATAAGGCTTCAATGGCCAAAATGTTAAGAACAAGTTAAGAACATTTTAAAACTTTGTGGACTCTAAAAAACAACTTTTTCTCTGGAAAATGGTAAAAAATACTCACAAAATGGTCAAAACAAGAAAATGTTAAGAACATTTTTAGGCTTAAAACTAAATAAGTTAAGAACATCTGAAGGCTTCAAAAATGTTGGATGTTCTTATAAAAAAATGTGTATTGATTTCAGATGAAGAGAGAAAAAAATCACCGTAAGCTTTAATTCCGTCTATTGCGCAATAAAGTGTGTCATTTTATAGAATTATAATATCTAGCTACATGAAGCCACTTTCCGTAAGCTCAGCTTTTAATCTGTTAGAAAATAGTTTTATTTCCATTCGTCAATTAAGATAAAATTTAGCGTGATGTAAAAAGATAGAAAGTAGATTTTCATTTCGATATGAGAAAGTGTCTTAAATTATCCTCTTTAAAGGTTTTATTTTTACTTAAGTGCTCCGTTTCATAGAAGACATATATTTCATATCAGGGCAGTGTCTGCCTATTGTTATATTGTGCTGATATAATCAAAAAATGTTTTTCTTTTCCTCTTTCTGATCAATCTTGCTCCACATCAGTGTCAATCCAATGTGGAAAAGCTTGTGAATCAAAAGTGATGAGTAAGCAAACGATAGCACTCATATTTAAAATCAAAACCTTTAAGATAAAATTTAGCGTGGCACGATGATGACTGGCTGCTCCTTGCAGAGGACACCCGGTTCCGTATTGAGCGGTCTAGGAGTCGTCTCATTAGAACCGTCTACGCGATGGTTTATACTGCGACCAGCTTGCGAGACACTGACACACAGTTTTTGGATCGAGTGCGTTAAGTCCAGCGTGAACCACTAGGGAACAAGGCCAGTGCACTCTCACCTCATCCACGATGGATTGCGGAATAGATTCCTAGCACAGTCACCGACAGGCTTCTTGAGTTTCTGTCTACCCAATTCCCCTCACATGGCATGGGTTGGCCCGGGCGAAGGTACATTCACTTGCCAAGCGAATCACAGCACCGAACAAGGAATCGAACCCCGACCTCCTGGAAGGCAGTCAAGATTGATAACCACTAAACTACTGCGCCTTAGCGTGAAATAATACAACAATACATAGTAGTAGATTTTTATTTCGATTTGAGTGTCTAAAGTATTCCTATTTAAGGTCTAAAGCCTATTGAATTTCACGTTTTTAAATCCAGAAAAAACATTTTCAAAATTACGGACATTTAAAATAAAATTTCGAAATTTCCTTCAACTCTTTTTGGTCTAGGTTTCCTGAAAAGAAACATATGATAGTCTACTCGATTTACAATTTTTTTTCCTGATTGGAAAAATCATACTATGTTAACATTTTTTCCATCAAAATTGTTTTCGAAAATTTCAGCTTCTTCATTTCATTGTTTACGCACTTTTTTATGAGAGCAAAATGTAAAAAAAAAAAAAAAAAAAGAATACAAATTGAGTGTCAAATTAATAAAAATAAGCGTATAGTTGATTCTCGGTAGTTCGAGTTCGAACGGGCAATCTTATTTGCTCGAATAACAGAGAGATTCGAATTATAGAGAGTATCGTATGAGGGTTTTTCTCCTTGACGGGAACTGAGAATAAGTTCGAATCATAGAAGTTCTTATTAGTGAGAGTCGGCTGTAAATAAACCTAAAAGTTTAGCATTCAAGGTAAGAACAGGATTTAAGAACAATTTGCGACATAAAGTGCTAAAACACAAGAGCCGAGCCTCAACAAAAATTTACTGGTTCTCATTAAAAAAGAGTGTAATTCCCTTTTGAAATCAAATTTGGAGAAACTTCCAAAGTGCTAACTTTCGATTCTTCGCATTGACCATGAAGGCTGATACAAAATAGACTGAGTAATTTTTAAATGACATCAAATTAAATCCGAATCCTTAAGCTATGGTTTTGAACAAAAAAAACACAAGTTTCTGATAACAAAATTAAATCACAGATTACCACAGATATTAAAAAAAAATTTGAAAAATGTACGTTTTGAAAATGAAAACAAAATACTGAAAACATTAAAAAGTGAAAAAAAAACCAACTGAAGATGAAAATCGATGATAAACATCAGAAGAGCCCGTAAAAAATCGATATTGTGGTTTTCTCTAGAAACACAAACAAAACTGTTCAAAAAAACCGCAAAAAGATTTTCTTGATATTATACTTAGACGGTGTGTACTGAGAAGGAACGGATTGGTCTATATATATTACATGAAAATTTAATATCATTAGTCTTTGTTGAATTTCTAAACTTAAAATTAATATCAAATTCTGAAACCCTAAATCAGAAGATGTTTAGAGGGGCCTTAGTCTTTAGGGACCTTTGAGAAGTTTATATTGGAATCGGTCCTACACACAAGGAGTCACTGCTTAGCCAAGTAATGTTACTCTAAAATGCGAGCTGCCGTGCCAGCCGGTATCTAACGGACAATGTAGCGAACTAACTTACTAACAAACGAACGAACAGGCTAATTCATAGGACCTCAAAGTAGGTTCAAAAATAAATCGTAAAAACGGTGAAAAAATCCTATTCATAACGCAAAACGACACCACCATTAACCAAACAAAAATTATAAAGTGAAGAAAATTTATAAAAAATATTTGAAATTGAGGGACTCTTCCATTAGATTCACTTAACACTTAGGTTTGAGCCTTAAAAACTTTTGTTTCAAAATCAAATCAGCTTGAACTTCAATGAGGTGTGAGATCTATCGTTCTTCATGCATTTGAATACAATAATTTGTACAAATGAACTCCCCCTCCTCCGCCTTCAAGAAAGTTTCACTGGTTTTTCGATTAAAAAGCCCTCCTTAAAAAAGGGACTAAAATTCCACTTTGATTTCCGATGTTTGAACTAAGTAATCGATGTTCGAGTCCAATTAACGATTGAGGCCGGGGAATTCGAGAAACGAAAAAAACAAGACCTGATTAAACATGAAAATAGCACACAATTAATTGGAGAATGTTTGAGCATGCGCGTTACAGTGACTGAACTTTATCATATAGTATACTCAATCACGGCTTAGAGTTTCTTTGGAAATAGTACCCTAATGGTAGCACTACTTAATAGCGGTGTAAATGCATCAAAAGAGCTAGATTTAATTTTGATGATGCAGCGCCGTTCGAAGTTAATTTTAAACAATACAATGGCTTCTTTGCGGGTAGCAAAGCAACTTAGATCAAAGACGACGGATTGTCACTTTGTGCAGGGTTTATAAAGGTCAGTGCTATATTCTTTTTAGTTATTCTCAAAAATCCTCCTTAAAAAAATCGGGTTCGTGTTTCCCCTAGCTCGAACTTCTTTTGTTCCCGAGATTTCTTGAATTTGAAGACCCAAAACAATTATAAACCCTGTGTAGTGTAAATCACCCCTTACGTAATCCACAGTCAAGTGTATGTCTTCATTATAGATTCTAATTGTATGGACAATATCTAAGCAATCACTCTCTCACACATATTAACCCCCTTTTTATAGTTCCCTCCTTTAAAAATGGAGATATTTTCTGCGAAAAATAATTGCTGAAAACATGAAAATATAAATTATTTTGACTGAATGGAAAATTCTTGGAAGGTAGATGTTTGTTAAATAATTGAATTATAAACACTTACGTAACCAAATGTCGGAAAAAGTCAGATGAAGGTTGTCACAAAACGTCCAATACGGCAATCAGTACTGTTCTTCTTCAATCTGAATAAAAGAAGAATAATACACTAATCTAGTTATACTCTTAGGTTCCAAATTAACGGGGGGTTCGGGGGGCTAATTGCCAGGGGGGTTGGAAATTGCACTTCTGAAAACCCAAAAATAAGGTAAATTTAGGCTTAAATCAGGCTATTTAGAGCAAAATAAGGGAGGGGCCTTCTCTTTAACAGCTGAAAATATTCATAAGAATTAATAAACGGGGGGTCCTAATAAGGTCCGGGGGGGGGTTAGAAAATTTTCGAAAAATTAACAAGCGGGAGGGGAGTTTATTTGGAACCTAACAGTAGATAGAAATCACATACATCATAATTTCTTTACGCATCAGATAGACTAAAGACAGAAAGGCTGCATACATATTTCCTGTGAAAGTGAGTCCAGTTTTACAGTTGACTAGTCCGCCATGTTGTTTTATGTTTTTCGTTAGATTTCAAAAGTTTTAATTTCAAACATTCGAATCCCACTTGTCAAAACCGGAATAATGTTCTTCCCGTTCAAAGCAAGTTGTTGGAGATCAGTGGTATGAAGGGACTACGTCGGGGTCAATGACCTACCCTTGGTTAGTGTAGTATAGTCAAAAGACGTACAAATTATTGAAATATTTTTCACTGGTACTATATGCACGTTTCTTATCGGAACAAACTATATAAAAACATAAAGCTTCATCAAAAATATCAAGAAAAAGTTAGGCTTCATACTTAAAATGTTAAGAAACATTCCAAGAATACTTTAAAAATGTTAAGAACATCTTAAGACTGTAAAATTTTTTAGATATTCTCATAAAAAAAGTATAATTCAACAACAAAAAATAAACCACTAAAAAGTGCTATAAAAATGTGCCTTACCTGTAATTTTATTTAAACCCTGGTGATTGTGATGGTTGGTGTGGGGGATTCTTGATGGTTCTGTTCTAATTGATAATTTTCTAATTAATGATCTGATCTAAATATATTTGGAAAATAAAATGAAAAGATGGAAAATAAATTTGCTAAAAATAACATGCATTTCGAAACAAAATCATGTGCACCTGATTGTCCTGTGAGGGAATTTAATTCGAAAATTACGTCTGGGATTTATACTGAATGGACAATCATTTGATTTTGATTTTGGGCTTGAAAATTATTATTTTCAAAACTTACAATAGTTTGTTTTTAACTCTTTTTGATTTTAACCATCTGATTTTTGTTATGTTAAAGTACCACAGAGAAAACAATACGATTATTCTCGCTTCTCGATTTTTGGAGAAAAAATTAGTAAAAAATTGAAGGCTTCTGTTATCGAAAAACCAAAAATGATCTTTTTAAGGGTAATCTGCAAAACACTGACCGGTCACTTTCGGTTTCGTTTACCGATTTTTTCGTTCGATACGAAATTACGTGAAATGAAAACAAAGATCTAATTCGAAACCCTAGATTTGTTGATTAACCCCCCCCCTGAAATATAATCAGGTGCACATAAGTACAAATAATCATGCATGAGCCTTTCAATCGTGCAAATCATCGGTATTAAAAAAGGTGGAATATAAAACACGGACTATTGAATAAGTGCATGAACAATAACGTTGAAAATCATAACATTAAAACACAAAAATAATTTTTCTTAGAAACCTCATAAATTGTTTTTTGAACAATGGGCTGTACCATTAAAAAACCATATAGGGAGGTGGACGAACCTTTTCAAGTTAAAAAAAATTGCAAATGTGTGAATGCCCTTCGGAAATTAACATACATCACAAAGAAACCCTTGGAAAATTCTTTTCGTATAGTACCTTAAAATGACGGTGGATGAATTGAAATCAGTCTTTTGATACCTGGGAATTTTAGAATAACTTTTTACACCCTGGAAAAATGAAATAACATCCCCATGGAAATTCTTCTCGGATTACCCTCTGGAAAAGTTCGTCCAACCCTTTGCATGGATATAAAATAGAATTGCCCATATGTGTAAATATAAACAGTCTTATGAAAATGTTAAAAAAAGATCAGGTCGACAAAACGAAGAATTAAAAATACCTTCCCTTTTTACACTGACGAAATAGTTTGTTGAAAAAAATTCATCCAGAAGTGATTTCAAACTTTAATAGTTATAACCTGATTTCGTCAGAGCTGACAACTTCAACTATTTTATCTTCAAACAAGTGGTCAGAGAAAATCCCAACTGTATAAATTCAACGGCGACAAGTTAAATGATATTAGTGGTCCTAACATATTTATAAAAAACCAAAAAGAAAAGTATTTACTATAACGTATACAGTAATAAAACCATTGTCTACATTAAACCTCGTTTATAATGATAAAAGTAAACTCTTTCCTTTTATCCTTCTTTCTATATATCCGTTTTTCCAATAAAACATCGCATTTGACAGGGCCGAAAGACAAACGAGCGAACATGAACTAAATAAACCTTTTAGATCTTGCCACCTTTGCGTTAAGAAGATTAAACGTAAGTAATTTCAAAGAAATGAAATAGTAACAATAATTTTGTGAGAGGCGGAGTGATACTTAATCCTCAAAATTAGTCGAAAATTTCCTTAATCCCTATAAACTGTTCTCAAGATACATAATATTAAAATATTAAAATATATCTTTTCATCACAACAAAATAAAATAAAAATGAGATTTAATATTTTACTTGGATCTGGCTTCATTGAGCACTACTGCAATATTTAACACAATCAAAACGATGCATAATATCAAAAAGTATTGTGGTTCTATTTTCCAAATGATAGATATCATCTTCCTACTCACATCGGGAATATTTTAGTGGTTCAGAAGAATTTCCAGCAATCCGTAGTCCACAATTCGTCAAGCTTCAAGCAAAATCATAGTGTTGAAATTTTTTTTGATCTCAAATCGAAACTAAACACTAAACACTATCTAAGCCATGTGGTGACCTGATAATATTTTTCTGTTCAAAGATTTACAAACAATCTCAGAAGATTCTCATCACATATTTTCATCAAAAATATTATGAAATTAAATAACATGAACACGATGTACAAAAAATAGTTTAGTGATTATTTTTAAAAGGTGGTAGACCTCTGGATCGACAAAACACTGAAATGTTTATACTATATGACTCAATAAACAAAAGAAAAAAAACAAAAATCATAAAAAATAGACATATTTTTCGTAAGACTACAGAACTACTGGGCTTGAAATAACGATCGAACATCGGACATTGTCCGACCCAAATCATATTTTTTTAAGCAAAACCAAGTTATTCAAAGTTCTGGACTATTATAATATAAGCAGCCATGAGCACAGTACAGACCAATAAACCAATAAAGATGTAGGTACTGCAACAATGAAATCCATTGGACGTAACTATCTTAAAAATCCTAATCATTTGCTTCATTGGCCTTCAAATTTATAAGGAAGATCATTTACTTTCCCAGCACAGATCAAAATAAAAAGTAAAATATGGTTATATAGAGACAGATTAAAGATGGTCTTGATAAATTTTTAAGAAATGTAATATTCCATTCATTAGGAAACCTAATCTAGAAACCTAATCTAGATTTTTCAAGATCATCTGCTGCAAAAGAAGTGGATAACGTCTATTTGTAATTTTGTACGAAAATGTTTCTAAAACAGAGCTTTTAAAAGAGACTTTCGAAGGGACTAATAGAAAATAAAATTGGGAAATCCTGGCAAAATAAAAAAATAAGGTCAACTGTATACTTATTAAAAAAATAAATGATTAATTTAGAACTTTTGGTGTGGCAAAAAAAGTGACTTGTAAAGATTTTAAGACTTGCAATAAAACAAGATGTATTATAACAAAACATAGAAAATTTTTCTTTTTTCTTCACATGTTATATTAAAAATGTATAAAATAAATCTACATTCTGACACGCCCTTTTTCAATCATAAGAAAACATCAATTTTCGGTTTTTCGTTTCCAAAATTGAGATTTTGTAACTCTCTCAAACCTCCCATCACTAATTTGATGTGTGCTTTAATTTTTGCTGAGTCCTTAGAACACAATTGACTTTTATCTTTAAGGATCTTCAATTTCTTATCAATAAAATTATCAGCTTCTTCAAGAGTCATTTCCACAAAATATCCATACCCAACCAAAAGATAAATGCGAGAACAATCTGGAATTAAGGTTTGACAATAAAAATTACAACCCAAATCCATTTTCATTTTAGCGGTACATTTATCAGGAGACTTTTTGTCATCTGTATTATTATGTTCCTTTTGTCCTTTGAGAGTCTCTATGAGTCGTTTAACCTGCATGTATTCATTAATTTCTTTGTAGAGTTTATCCCTTTGTTCATGTACTATTCTCAAATCTGTTCTCAATTTTTCGTTTAAAAATTCCTCATATTTTAACACTTTTTCATTCATCTTGACCATCTATATTTTTTTTCTAAATTTATTTTTATATCCCTGAAAAATAAGAAATAAGAAAATTACACGATCTCAATTTATTTCAATGAAGCTTTGGTATTGATTTAGAGCATGGTCATAATCAAAACTAAAAATATTTTTTGGTGTAAAAAAACTGGGAGGGGTGGTAATATAGCGGGGTGGGGCGTTAGAATAAGAAATGGGAGTTTGGAAATTTGTTGGTAAATTTTTTTTGATTATATACAAATGTTAAATTATGAAAATGTGAAATTGTTGACTTTGTACTCCTTTTTTATTCTTTTAGGGGTGTATTGAGCAAGTTTCCTTCGAAACAGGATTCTGTGAAAAAAGGGAGTGAGATTTCATTACAGAAGGGGGGGGGTATAAAGAGGAATGAATTAAACATAGGGGGCTTCATACCCCTCTGCAAATTGTGCGTGAAAAGATTGTGATAATGAAGAGTAACCAACGTAAAAAGCAGTTTCCTTTGTAAATTAATATTCATTATGCAACCTTTTATTTACCACTCTCCGTTATACTTTGTCTATTCAATTAAAAAAAAAATTCACAACGAAATGAAGATGAAATTTTGGTTTTGTCTGTACTAAAAAAAAACTTATATCATTATAAAGATCGCAGTAAAGATAAAGTTTTGGATAAAAAAGTCAAATACTTGGATAAAAATAAATATGAACAAAATGATAAATAAAATACGTATAAAGTCATGATAAAAAAAACTATTTCTTGTATGATTGAAATGCCAAATAGGGGAAAAAAAGTATACATCTTTCTTAAAATTTATTGTGCTTTTCAGATACCTAAAGTCAACAATACCTCTATAGTGCTGCAAATAACAGTCAGTGATCGGTAATTCCAGACACTCTAAAAATTTGTATACTTTTGTTTTACGTACCTAGTAATTATTATAGACAGAGTATTGATATTTAAAAACACCTTCTGCAAACATTATCATTTTATATAAATAACACAAATTGTTGGGAGTTTTGGCATTATTTTTTCACCCATAACGACATAAACGACAGATATTTGGTAGGCGTTTAATAATCTAGTGTGAATTTTTAAATAACCTAAACTAAAATTTGCTAAAAATGTCAACTAAAAACAAAATAATAAAAAATCTAGAAATATCCTAATTTTTTACGAAAAACATTTGGTAAATTTAATTTGCTCAAATCATCAATTGAGAAGGTATTCAACACTTTCCTGGCAGCTTGATCTAATAAAGAATACGTGAAGGGTGATTTCAACTGGTAAACTTTCAGATGACAATAACTTCTTGAAGAATCAATAAATTTGACGTAAACTTCATGACAAGACCAATCAACCATGCATGACCGACAAAGCAGATCCATTGGCCCATTATTCATCTCAAGCTGGTTAATGATTTTCTTTTTAAAAGGATTCAAAACATGTATTGTATGCGATTGGTTGTAAAAAATCAGTGTTTCTGTAAAACTTTGCACTTGAAAAACATGGACCCGATGCAAGCCCAATTCTTCAGCGGTCACTTTCCAGATAAGTGAATAAGATAGCTGTTTCTTTTTACGTTCTTCCTCGGAGAGCTCTGACTTAATTTCATAAATCTCAATACAGCTTCCTAATTCTAAATAAGAATCTCTAATGAGAAGCTCCATTTTCAGTGAAACATTGTATGTTATAAAAGGATGTGATCCCTGAAATGGTTTACACTTGTCAACATATTCTGTAGACATTGGACATATTGCAAAATCCTTGGCACATTCCACTATCAATTTATCACCAAATTGGTTAAAAGATAAATCTCTAATGTATGTAAGTATTGGCGACAATCTGATTTGTTTGATAAGATCTACATCAATATCATTTTGTGAAAGTCTGTGGTGAACTTTTAATACCTGGACTGTTTTATCTTTTGGATTCTCATAATTCAAAACAATACATAACGTATGATTTGTGGACATACAAACTTTGATGCTAGTAACCTTCTTGGTGGATCGAATACACTGGATGTTTTTGTGTAATTCGTAAGAGCTTCTGATGCTGCTTTTATCCGTGTCATTGAGGAAAGAAAACATAGAAATCCTTACAATGGACTTAACAACATTATCAAGCGATTTTGGTCTCTCAAGATGTATGGATAAGCAGTATGTCAAATCTGAGCTAAACAAAAAATGACCAGTTGTATTTGTGAATGCCTCTGGGACCGGTAAAGACCAAGATTGATCCTCCTTCAGCTCATTAGTAACCGCGTCAACATTACTGGTTTTGACATTCAAATATTTTGAAAGATTATTTTCATTTGTCAACGTGAAATTGACTAAACAGCCAGTATCAAGAATGAAAGCACCACATGACAATTTCTTCCTGTTCAGGTACTGGTAATCATAGGATGGTGACACTAAAAAATCAAAACTATCGGTTTCGCTCTTTAGAAATGTACCTCTTGGAGAATCGAAAATAAATCCTCTGGCAATTTGAATGTCAATTTCATCACTTCTATTCATTTCTTATATTCCTGAAAGAGTAAGAGGTAGGAGAGTCACTATTTCATTTCAATCGACATCCACAATTTTCATTTATTTACTTTTTTTACTTTTTCTGCTGATTCAGCATTTCATTGTTAAGAAAATTGCAATTTTTGGCAATAATTGCCAAAAAAGAGCAAAAGGAACAAATCTTTGCGACGAGAAACACGTAAATGCAGTCGTGCACATCCGCACAAGCGTCCAAACACAAGATATAAAAAAAGTGTGTTCTTTCGCAGAAAATTGTGAATTCTGTTATCGACACTTTGTAACTTTGACATGTCAATCAATTGCACACGCTGGAAAGTCTCTAGAGAAAAACAACATTAAAAAAATGGCTTCAAGATGTGAGCAGTGTAAGTTTGATTAAATTGTTAATTGATCGCACTGATTTTATTTAAGTTGCGCGCTATCATCCTTTTGTGGGGTATTATTTTGTGATACCTTGGCTCCCGCGAAAAATCTCTGATACGCCCACTTTTCCGCCATCCTGCCACAAACAAAACGCAGTCAAAAAAAAAAAAAAAAAATTTGTTGAACCATTCTGGAGAAATTGAGATTTTATGCTTCATTATTAGAAGTAATATTTTTTATCAAAACCATTTTCTCCTAACAAAATTTCACGTCCCACATACAAGTGTTCGAATTTTCAAAACATTCGATTATTTTTGGCAACATTCGATTATAAAATTAAACAGATTTTTAAAAAACAAACACAAATATTGTGAGTAGCTGTCTTGGTCAAAGGAGGAAAAGTTCAAGTAAAATGTACAAAGAAGACGAAAAATTCGAAATGTGGCACTGATAACGAACAGTTACTCGCTGATAATAATGCAGGTGTCTTTGCATATGAGCCGAAAATACAATTTTTATGAAACATCTTTTTCCCAATTGTATTGTTTGAATGTTTGGATATAAATGGATTATTTTGGATTATTGGTTTTGTTGCTTGATATTATATTTATGAAATTTCTGCAACTATTTGAAAGTGATATAGAATGATTTGTGTTTTGAAGCAAAAAATCATATTTCTATAGCAATACATCATAAATCTTATGTCTTACTTCTGGCATCACCATTTCAGATAGCTCTTTAAAAAATAATAAAATCAGTCATATAATTAATCCGGAATGATATGGCAGTTTGTGAAATTAGGATTAATATCCCTCATATCACTTTGAAACACATACTACTTTATTAAATACTTTTTCAAATCATGTACTTTTAAAATGCTTTAAAAACACATTTGGTCTGCTCTAACTCGGGATTATTTGACAAAACATGGGACGGCAATTCAGCCACCATTTCACCGAACCTCCAAAGTCATTTGATTTGAGTTAATGAACGGCGTATTAAAAAATACACGATTTCTCTTTCGCACCGAGTAAGCTTTTAAATTGAAATATGAAAAAATCCGTAGTGAAACACAAGCAAATGTCTGGAACGAAGAAGACCATATTAGTGGCAAAACAATGGAGCGTTTGACCTCACTCGCGCGGCAAGTTATGCACTTGTTATTTGTTAATCCCATTGGGTAATAGGGAGTTAGCTAACCTAATTAAGCGGCGGGCGTTCTCTAATTCTCCAATCGGCGTCCGGTCATTTTGAATGAAAACAAAAAGTTAAAAAAGGCACACTATCAGTGAAAGTTATCGTGACATGTTATGATAGAAAGTATGATTGATAAACTTGGTGGAGTTATCAAAACAAATTTGTTGTCAAAGAGATTTAACAGTACAGTAAGTGAAAATACAGGCCAGATATCAAACAGTCCCATGTTTCGACCATTCGCCCCAAGTTAAGGGTGACGTCCATATCCAAAGTCGTCACACGTAATGGTAAAAGACCGTTAGTGGGTAGGAATATCGGAATGTTGAGAGTTAGCCGTGGCATTGATGATCAAAATGAAATTCCATTAAAAATTTCAAGGAAAAAATCAAAGACCGCTTATCGCAGCGCGCGCTCACTTCTTTGCTTTTTCATTTAGCACGCTATCCAAGATCCTTTCCCTGAGCAATTTAGGGGTGGTTTCAAAGTATAACATTCTTGTCTTGGGAGTTTTTAAAACAAAGGCTGTTTAAAAATTGTGCAGAATTGTGATGTAATGCCGTTGTAAACCTTCGAAAATGGCGACCTTTGTAGCGGGCTGTTTATTTTGATTTTAGCGGGAATGAAAGCTTCGGTAAAATTTTGGTCAAATCATGAAGACCGTTAACCTTAAGGAGGTAGGTAGGTATGTTTTGTAAGCAACAGTCTTTTCCCGTTACACGTGGCGGCTTTGAATATGGACATTGCCCCTTAGAGCAGTTGACGGTCAGTTAGGGACATTTGGCGAGTTCCTGTACGCGGCCGCAATAAAAAATCTTAACATCATTCAGTAAAAAAAGGCGTTTGTGTCTTTTTGCACTTTTTTTAGCCTAGACGATGTAGCAAACATGGTAAGTATAAGCACACTGTGCTTTTAAGTAGCTGAATTTTTTTTTGCATTGGAAAAACTTTTTCAAACTTTCAGCGATAATTGACCAAATTGTTACAATGAAAATTATCCAGCGCATTTTTTATCTTCTTACCTTTTTCATTTTCAATGAAGCACTCGAAGTTTACTGCAGGTAAGCACGAAGGATATTCTTATAATTAATGATATTCATTGAAACACGCTTCGTTGTGCGCTGCAGTGGAGTGCATGACGTAACGCGCGTGGCAACTAACTCACCTTCTGTCAGTTAGGAGCATTTGGCGAGTTCCTGTACGCGGCCACAATCAAAAAAATCATAACAACAGTCATTAAAAAATGCTGTTCGTGTCTTTTTGCACTTTTTTCAGCCTAGACGAGGTAGCAAACAAAGTAAGTATAAGTACACTGTGCTTTTAAGTAGCAGAATTTTTTTTTGCATTGGAAAAACTTTTTCAAACTTTCAGCAATGATTAACCAAACTGTTATAATGAAAACTATCCAGCGCCTTTTTTATCTTCTTACCTTCTTCATCTTCATTGAAGCACTCAAGGTTTACTGAAGGTAAGCATAAGCACATAAGATATTCTTATAACTATTGATATTCACTGAAACACCGTTCGTTGTGCGCTGAGGTGGAGTGCGTGACGTAACTTGCGCGGCAACTAACTCGTCTTCTGTTGGAAGATCATATTGGGCGTTACCATCCTCGAAGCAGCGGGCGCCTCTGTCTTTCCACAACTCTTTCCACCATTTTAGATGGCCTTAACAATAGATCCAAAAGGGCGCCATAATCTTGGAAGATAATTTGTTTTGGTCTCTGGCTTTGGGAAGTAGCAATGGTTGTTTTCGATGGGAAATGGTAAGAAACTTAAGTTTACAAGTGTCATTTAGTTTATACTGGATTATAGAATGGCAGGATCCTGGATGGTTTCCCTAACTGTCTGTTGGAAGATAATTCATATTGGGCGTTTTGGCGTTACCACCCTCGAAGCAACTGGTGCTTTTGTCTTTCCGCAACTCTTTCCACCATTTTAGATGGCCTTAACAATAGATCCAAAAGGGCGCCATAATCTTGAAAGATAATTTGTTTTGGTCTCCGGCTTTATGAAGTACCGTAACTTGGTCTAATGTCGACACCCCTGTTCTAATTCTGACACCCTTTCTATCAGCTGAAATTTATAGAAAGGTTGAAACTGTTTTTCTTTGCTTAGTGGTCAGAGAGGAATAATCCTTTTTCAATCAGTGATTCAAGCTTTCATATTATTCCTTTCTCTAAAGAAGGGTGTCGACATTAGACGAGGGATGTCGATATTACACCAACTTACGGTAGCAATGTAATGATTTTGGTTGTTTTCGATGGAAAATGGTATAAGAAACTTAAGTTTACAAGTGTCATTTAGTTTTTGCTGGCTTATAGAATGGCAGGATCCTGGATGGTTTCCCTAACTGACGGTGCGGTATGTACTTATCGTATTGCATTACCAGGCGGTGTCAATCGAACTGTTCGGTTATTGAACTAATCGAACTTAATCGAACGATAGCTGTTCGATTACCGAACCCAATCAAACACCTATCGAACCGGGAAAACTTTTGTAAAGTTCGATGACGGTTCGATTATACGATTATAGTTTGATCGCAGTTCGATGAATACCATTGAGGTTTGATCAGTTCGATTAAGATCGATGAAGTTCGATTGGTTCGATTAATTGGATTTATACCTTGCCGCCGATTTTTTATTTATATTTCGAGGGCGTATTGGCGGCCGCCCACAGGCCATTCTTGCGGGCCATCCTATATCTATCCCATCGGATGGGACAAGCTCTTTGGTCGTTAATTTGTAAAAAAAAGATTTTTATTTTTATTACTTTCTTTAAAGAAAGTGTCATCTCTATTATTTCAAATGAGCAATAATGAGTGAAGCATACGGTGCCTGTGTTTTGATTTAACAACCTCGTAATTTTCTGAAAGGTGTAAAGAAAAGTAGAATCAATCCGACACAATCATTGAACTTTCATCGAACCACATCAAATTAAAATTGAACTCATTGAACTCATCAAACATCAATCGAACTTCATCGAACAAAGAACTTCATCGAACAAAGAACTTCATCGAACAAAGAACACTCATCGAACTAAATCGAACTTATCAAGAAACTTTCGTCAAGTTCTATAGCTGTTCGATTGGGTTCGGTAATCGAACAGCTATCGTACAATTTTGTTTGATAAAGTTCGATGATTCGATAACGAAAATTGGTTTGATAGGGTTCGGTTGACACTGCACAGTCAGGACCTCCTTTCACTTTATTGATATTATGTGATTGGCAGTGTGCGCTAAATTATTTTGGTTTCACTTTTGATTTCAAGCAAAGGTCTTAGCAGCAGGGCGCGTACATATAGTAACAGGGCTGGGTAGAAAAATCTAAACATAGAATTCAAAAGAAATACCGACCATCGTATAGAGCACTAAAAAATACCCCCTTTCTATGTTTAGTTTGTTCTACCTTGGATTATAACTGAAAATATCTTCAAATAACCTTTGTCCGCAATCAGCCCGCGCGGTAATCTTTGCCCGTTCCAATTCTTAGATAATGAATAAGAGAGGTGCGCTTAGCTAAGCCGTGCTTGCTGGCGATAAATTTATGTTTACTTCTCTTGTATATTTTAGTGGTATATTTATCCAATGAAAAGGATGTTGACATAATATGCACAGCATTGATTATGGCATCACTAAATATGTCATTGTCGATTCAACGCCCGTTAAAGAAAATGATAATTGTAAATAGTTCTTTTTATCGTGAAATTTAGAAATACGAACAAAAAAAGAATCCAATTTAATATTTGTTTCCTATCTAGATTATATTAGCGTTAGAATACGGCAAATTTTCACGAAAAATATTTCGTGATGGGGGTACGCCCACGGGAAAGTTCCAATTTTTAATTATTGGGAAATCTGGGAAAACGGTTCACCACGTGGATAAAAAACGTACGGAATAAAACCTGACAGAAGGTTTTCAAACAGATTTATTCAGATAAAGCTATAAGAGGTTCATTACTTGTGGATTTTAAAACCTACATAAGCAAAAACGAAAGTTGTTGAGAAGGAAAGAGTAAACGCAAGACAGAAGGTTTGGTTGTGTTGATCAGGTATGTTTTTATTCTATCCGAACTAATATTATAAAAGACCAAGGAGGCTCTGCTGACTGACACCGCCTGGGCATTACCATTCCAGCTACAGACATACGACAATGCTATGCCAGAACTCAAGTCAATAACGTACTAGTTAAAGTAAAAAAGGTATCTGGAATATGCTGAAACGGGTAAAGCTACCTTGCTCCATAAGCTAAACTCTGTCAATTGAACCTTGTGCCATTGTTTGATATCTTTGTTTGAACCTTGTGCCATCCTTGGTTTGATATGAGCTTTTTCTTTAGGAATTTTATATTATAAATTATTTTTGAATAAAGAACCAAACATTTTATTTTAACTCATTTTCATTTGTATTTTTTTGTTAAATGTTTTTATATGTAGGGAGAACGAACATGTATGTTTTGTTACTACTTAAATATATAGATAGATAGATAGTTTCATTCAATCTCAAGTCCAGTATATCAGTCAGGCACATCCTGGCAAATGAAGGGGGTATTTTTCACTTGTGATTGGTGGCAAATGCAAGGGGTCGAAAACAAAAGTGATGTAATAGTGCTGAATACCCCACGCAATTGAACTGGGTTTGAATTATTTTGCTTCATTTTGAAGAACTGCAGCCAGTATGGATTCCACGAAATCTCGCGCCGAAGATATTCTTTTGCGCCAACATAATTACTAAATTGACGCGAGCCACAGATGTTACGCGAGGTAATCGTCACAAGCCAAGATCCATGTTCAACAGATTTTGAAAACGAAAGTGTAAAGAATAAACATTTCCGTAGGCGCGTTTAAAACGCGGTAAAAAATCCTGGGCCGAGTCCCGCGTTTGCTCATTCAGCCAATCAGATGATACAATCTAGCCGGTTCCCAACTCCCGCTATAAATTCACATTGTAAATATCGAAATAAAACCGGGGGTTTAAATATTTACTAAAGGCTTATTTCGCTGAAAGAAAATAGCTTTAATGAAACAAATTTTGGTTAAATATCTTTGTTATTATATATAAAACCTGAATCTAAATGGTTTTGAGAAGTAAAAGAGTGTACGACTTCAAAATAGACAAAGATCGTTTATGACGCCCGTCATGAGGTTTTCAGGCTTTATCTAAAGATAGAGAACTAAAACAAGTTTGACCCACTAAACTATATATTCAGCACCAGACTCTCTGACATTCTGAGAAATTATTTGCCCGGGAAGAGCAGCAGATTTCAGCGAAATGGTGCTTTTTGCTCTAAAAGTGTATGGTGGAAATGGTGCTTGTTTTCAAACTTAAACATCAATTCATTTGAAATATTTTGTTTATTTGGATTATTGAAAGGTTAAAGGTTTGTTTATTTTGGTATTCTGATTGCTCTCGCATGATGCCGTCATAATGGAGTTTTATTTTTGCGTTTGCTAAATGCGATTTTGTGAGACTTTGCATTACCAACTTTTGCTTATGGCAAACACCTGTGGAGCCCAAGCGAACGAAAGTAAATTTAGCCAAATGGAAGCTAAATTTCGATGGATTATGGAGTCATTCACGCCGAGCTGGAATTATTACTTTACGCCAACTGGAAATCAAACAATGTTTGTAAGTACCCTTACGCCAATGCGCCAAAAACGATTCAGTTGTACGCCGAAGAACTTCGGCGTTAGTTGCACGAAATCCATACTGGCTGCATAGATGATTTTTTCCATGGGTCAATTTTTCCTTCGAAGATTGAAGAAACTTTTAACAAAAAAATAAAGTTCCCAGTTTTCTTCCTTTTTTCCCATTTTCAGTTTGAAGTTCATTTTTATTCATTTTCACGCTTTTAGCCTGAGACGTCCTATCTCATTTACACTGGGTGACGAATACCCCATGCAAATGCTCACCCCGTTCATTTGCCAGGATGTGTCTGACTGTATATGGCCTAACTTCTTGGGGAGCACCTTCTACCAGGCCAGGGGTTTCGCTTCAATGATGACCTAGCCACTAGCTAATTAAATTTTTATGTCATAAGTTTGGACAAAGACAAATTCAAGAAACAGAAAGCTCAAACTTTATAGCCACTAATGCATGAAGCCTCTAACCTTGAAGAAGGTAGAAAATTGAGAAAGAAATACTTCACTGATCCATTTGTGCCCTGCTTTCTGTTTCTGTACATGCACCTTGACCTTTCAAAAACTCAGAAATCTTTCACTAAAGGTCAGCAGTCTGGCAGTGGCAGTCGTTCATCATCAGATGTCAGATCAGTCCGCATGGCATCTGGGCACTTGATTAAATGATTTAAAAAATCTTGCACAGCTTTGCTAGCATATTGCTTTCCATTCCGCCCGCCGGCGCCAACCGTTTAAACAAAAAAATTAAACCGCCCTTTTAAACACGGCAAGGCGCGGGCGGGAAGAAAAAGTTCGAGGTTCCGGCGGTTGTAAGCATAACGTTTATAATTATAAGCCTACTAAGGCTCAAACTCGGTAAAAAGTAAGCATAATGCTAAGCATACCTCCAAGCTGAAATGTAAAAAAAGACTTGTGCAGTTTTTCTAAAACGCTAACCTTTTTATAAATAAGCTTAATCATAAATAATCACTGCTGAATGAAAATTAGATTTTGCTAAGAATCTGTACTTAGGTCCCCCCCTACTCTGAGCCTCGACCCGATTTTCCAGGCTATATTCTCAGCCTTGGAACAGAGCTTGGATCATGAGAGTCGTGAGTCTCATGTTAAAACTGAGAGTTAAAAGTAACTCTAATTCTTCTAGAAGTAATTAATATTTAAAGCACTTGAAAATGAGTTTAAAAATTTGCAGAGAATTGACAGGAGCTGGAACATTATTGAAAAATTGGTCGAGGTAGATTAAATTGAAACGTTATTTAATCTGAAAACTTGGCCTCTGATAATGAGTGTACCCTTTTTTATGCCATGAAAATGTTGATACAGAATATCTTATAATTTGGCCTAATGGCTTCACTCTTTTAAAAAGAGGGTAGCGCCGCAGTTCCTCTCTGTGACTCTATTGTTTATGAGGCTGGTCTCTCCTGTTCTTATTATTTTTGTAGGCTTCTGCTCGTCCTTTAGAGAAAAAATCTTTTTGGCACTTTAAGCCTAAAATTGTTCTTACCATGTTCTTATTCCCAGGCCAAAAGGGATTTTAGATTTAATAATATCCTATTTTTACTAATTTGACCCTTATATGGTTTGCTTAACATTCTGCAATTCCAGGCTCAGCTTTGTTCTTAAATTGTTCGTTTCTTTGGCAATTTTTCCGCGTGGCTTGAGGAAGGGCTGATTTTTTTTAGCGGAGGGCAAAACACAAAAGCCGGCAAAAGGGGATCTTTGGGAAATGAAAACTTTTGCTAAATTCTTACATATTTTTACAAAAACAAAAATGAGGAAAAAGTATTAGATACATAAGTTTGAATTATATATACAAATCATATTTACTTAAAATACTTTTGTACAATTTTAATATTTTGCTTTTTCGGGGTCCTTGGAAATACTAAACTTTCTGAAGAAATTATATTTACAATTTTTTATAAACATTAGATAAAATAAATAAAAAATGTAAATACATTCGTTGTCTTTAATTCCCAAAAGGAAATCTTGGTTGTCATGATAATTATACCAAACAAAAGGAGATATGGGTTAGAGAACTACCGTTAATGGAAACATTATGAGATTTTTTTGGGAATTGAATTATTTTAAAGCTATTAGAGTTAATAATGGCCTCACAAAACAGCGAGTAACGAAATCCCTATGGTGTGGTTACTTATCACCAAAAAGATTTAAAGATTTCCAATTGGGAAAGTCAGCAAAAATTTGTACAGTTGAGAAGAAAAAAATAAAGAGAGTGAAAGAATAGTTTAGGTATAAACTATGTAGAAAAGAAATAAGTTTATACCTAAACTAGTGAAAGAAAGCCGAAAAAAATAAAAATTTATAATAAAAAAGCTCTCATAAAAAAGCTGTAAAATGTATATAACAGTAAAAAAAAATTTGAAATGCTAATTTGGCGAATTGTATTTTCACTGAAATTTTCACGCGACCTTTCCCACTAGTCTGAATCGTAGACCTCTACAAAACAGCAGGTATTATAAGGAGCACGAATCCGTTCTAGTGGATGCAAGTAGCCTACTTTCCCACTGACGGAGTGCAAAAAGTTATAGTAAGTGGGCATAAAATGAGTGAACTCGCCACCAAAGGAGATTGAATAAATCAAGCTCAGAAACCCAAAGAGAATTATCGTTGTTTAGAGCTTCCTCCTTTCCTATTGGAGGAATTTTCAGGACAATTTTCCTATTGTGGAATTTTCTTACCCATTATTTCAGGAGCGTAGGCAAGGGGGCGCAAAATTTGTGTAGGAGAGCAGATTTTTATGACACAATAATTCTATTTTTATATTATGAATAGATAATTACAGTGTCATAAAAATCTGCTCTCCTACGCAAATTTTGCGCCCCTTCTGTATACGCTACTGTTATTTGGAACCCTTTTGAATTCAATATGATGATTATATGATGCTATGACAATGATGAGCCCTCCCCATCGGGGAACAGGTCCCACTCATTCCTGCTTTTTCGGTAGTAGTAGTAGTAGGAACGCTTGGGCAATAAACAATCTCAACTTAACTTAACTGTACTAAATTATACTAAAGTTCAAAACAAAGCTAACTGGTCTAACTTGATGATATTTCCATCGGCTTTCAATAGAGAATTTTCCATCTGAAGCAAAACTAAGTTAACTGAAATAGACTCTTCTTACTATATATTAACCAACGGCAACGCAAATGTCTGAGAACCACCATATAATCAACCAAACTAATGTATTCAAAAGAGCCCCCACAAAAAGTACAGTTATTCTGACGTCACTAGGAGTTTGAGTTCGAGTATACCAGTACCAAGAGGTGATGGGTTGATCTAAATTTGGGCAAGCTCACTGGGGAGGTAATTAAATTCGATTCTAAGAATTTTGGCGCTTTTTAACGCCCTATAATACGAGCGAAGCAAGCACAAAAAGTCTGTTAATATTCGGTGTCAAATGGTTGGGGGTAGTTGCCTCCTCTGCACAACACTATACTCTTGTCTCCCGAATAGACGGGGGGGGGGGTCCGAATAAGCAGGGGGTAGGAAAATTTCCTAAATTCTAATAAGCGGGGGGGATGGAATAAGAGGGGGGTAATTTGAAGACAGATTTTTTTAAATTGATATCAATTTCAACAACAAAAAAGAAACTTTAACAGATGAACACGTAAAATAAGAACCAATACTGACAAAAAGGACAATTTTAACAAGTTTAAGGTCTATCTACACTGTAATAAAATATTGAATTATTCGAATTTTATTAGCGGGGGGGGGGTCTTAATAAGAGCGGGGGGGGGGTTGGATTTTTTTTTTCTTAACAATTAGCGGGGGGGACGTCTATCCGGGAGACAAGAGTAGATGATATCTCTCGGCAGATGGACAAGACAAAGAAATATCTGTTGAATGTTAGACAAATTCCACATCACTCAAACCTTGAAACTCGAACCAAGCCAACTTCCATTCAAGCTGGTAAACAATATCGTTCCAACGTTGACCTAACGTTAAACCGACGTTATGGGCGTTAGGTGAACTTCATTTGACGTTGAATATCAGCTCGGAATATAATGGGCTTTTCCAGAAAAAAACCATTTTCCCCCTTTTGAGGAGGTCCATCTCTCTATGGCTGGAAATGCTGTAACTCCCTGGAATTCCAGGCAATTTCAGGTTTAAGCCCCTTTGGAATTTTGAATTTTAGTAGGATTTAAAAAGCAGTTATTTTTGACAGATTTTGTATCTCCCTATGGAATTCCGCCACATATCAAACCTTAACCCCCCTTTGAACGGAAATGGACTTCCTCAACAGGGGGTATACTGCTTTTTTTTGGAAAAGCCCAATCAGATTGTGGAAGACTCACAAATAGAAAGCTTCATCTTTATCAAGTTTGCTACCAGTGGTTGAAGATCGATCATCACCTCCACCATTTAAAACATTGGATAAATTCCTTTCCAAACAATCCCATTCTAATTGTCGAATAGAATCATTATCAAAATCCGATTCTTCTTCATCACTGTATATCGATGAACCATCCATTGAAACGCCTATTGGTGCACCTGAGAGAGATAGTAAACGAGCCTAAATTTAATATGCAGTTTCACATGATCGCCCGTGATCATTTAATAATAAACTAGTTCTAGCCAGAAACAGACTTCCCACACTCTTTCTGCACTCAAACCCATTTTAATGAAATTCCACAAGGCTTTTCAACATCCTACATTGTTGGAGGTCGTCCTTGGAATGGAGCGCGAATTCGGGTAAAATTCAAACTCAAACAGGAAAGGAAATCTAATTTCTTCGAATTATAGAGGGTTTCGAATGTACTCTTGCGTGCTTAATTGTGGGGAGGGATAAGCATTGGGTGGGTAGTCCAGATAAATATCAACAAAATGGGGGGTCATAATTAGGTGCTATTGACCTGATTTTGCTAAAAATCCCTAGGGAAATGAAGAATTTGGGCAAATTTTGGCATTTCATAGCAAAAAGGTCTTGAAATGGGGGGGGGGTCATTATAAAGTGATATAGGGGGATTTAAAAATTTAATTGCAAAATGACCCCCCTACAATTAATCACATAAGAGTTTGTTTCTTCTTGACGGCCACTAGAAATAAATTGAAATAGCAGAAGTTAGAAATAGCCACTGTATATTGATCTATCATCATTACCTGCTTTCTTCAAGAGTATCTCCTTGAGTGGGTCATTACTGATGGAAACACGATCCGAAGAATTAATTCTTATTGAAGGTGTCATATTGTCGTCCATAAAGTACACAGCAGAAATACTGGCCTCGTTCAGATGTGATGATTTAGTAGTAGTGGATAGGGAAGGTTTCATTGCAGCTGTGAAAGTGTTGTAATTGTTGGTAGCTGCCGTGCTATGAATTAAGAAGGAGGTGGATATACTATATCTATATAAAAATTTTTTTTGTAAAATTCGCGAAAGTAAATGACGTAGATTTCTCGAATTTTCGACCTCGCGAAAGTTTGTACTACGCCTAAAGTATTCATTTCAAAGTTTCTTAGGCTTCTTAAAATCCTCCAAAGTATAAGGCCTTAAGTTTGTCAATACATGTAAGGTGTTTTTCAACATTACTGTCGTTCCTTTAGTATGTAAATAATCTATTGAGTGCAAAAATAAACATTCGCCTTTATTGAAAGACAAAACATTTTCCAAAAAATTCTTTCAATACCATACCAATTAGTGATGAAATCAATAATCTGCTGCAAGATTTTTATAGATTAAGGCTTGGGGACACGAGAAGTTTTTTTTCGCGGTGGTGCAATGCAACATGCTCCATCCCACCAACCTGAAACGCTTTCTCGTGTTTCCAACCCATTTTTCTTTCTACCAATAAAAGTGAAATCTGACTTTTGTCCCAGGGACAAAATCAGCGTGTCTTTTGGGTATTTCTCTCACTTTTTGTCCCATGAAACAAAAAAAGAAACAATAGGACACACACTTTTTTTCTTGTGTTGGTGGGATAGACGATAGAGCATATTGCATTGCACCAACGCGAAAAAAACTTGAAAAAATTTACAAAATGACAAGAAAAAAAACCGATATCAAAAAAGTACCTTTTCGAGAATCGATTCTTTGTGAATATGATTGCTGATCCAAGAAACATGATACTAAAAATACTTCCAATCACAACAAGTAAAATAGAACCAGAATTATCTGATGATTTCTTCTGATAAACTTCCTTCCCAGCTCCTGTGTCCGGTAATACGTTATCCGGCATGAAAAGGTGTCCGAAAATATAATAATGATTGTGGTTGCTTTTGACAGGTGGCTTGTGAGTAGTTGTTGTTGGTTGTGGTGCAACCATGGCGCCACCAGATAACATGTGAATGGATAATGGTTTTGATTGGATTAGACCATTGTATGACGAAACTGTGATCTGTTAAGAATAATAATAGAGGAATTGGTTATTCAATTAGTTACTCAAGTAAAAAATGTTGGACTCAACGCAATTAACGCAGGTTCTATGTATTTTGGGGTCAGGGTGGAGTTTTTATAAGGTTTTCGATGATTCGGTTGGTCGTTGAATTTTTAGTCAAAGGATTTTATTACTTTTTCTAAAGAACGCATCATTTCTATTATTTCAAATAACCAATGAATAAAGCATCTTATAAAAACTCCAGCTCATCTAGCTCACTCCTGTATTTTAAGTTTCAGAAATCTTCAAATTGTATTCGGGTCTATCCTCCTCTCTGACTCGAGCAAGGAACGCGACTATATTCAAACAAGAAGCCCAGAGGGCATGAAGGCCCAGCGAATAAAAGTATGAATTGAACAAGACTTGAGTAGCAGAGGGGATTTGAACCTGGAGTCGCTAATACAAACCATAGACGCCTTAGACCATTCGGCTATCTCTTATTTACAACATTATGTAATAATTCATAATATTTAAATCTTATATACAGAGATGTTTTTTTCCTAACACGTGAACAACTGAACTGTTCACATGATAGAGAAATGTAAAAACAACTTTTTTTTAAAAGAACATCTTCCTAAAGAGAAGAAGGTTTGTCACGGTTTGTTACATTGTTTTTCTTAAAACACACTACATCTGTTATGTTCTTATAGTTTTAATAGTTAATTGTATTTTCTCCTTTTATGTTTTTAACCAATAAAGACGATTTCAATTGTTTTTTATTCTGTCAATCATGTTCTAACAGCCAATCAAATCCTTCACAATCTGAATTAGCCTGTGCTTGAATACGCCATATATGAAAACGCGTATCGCCTAGTAAATTGTTACACACTGACACCGGGCAGAATGCTAATGAAAGGCCCAGTACGCTAAAGCTAGCTGGGCCAATTATGGAGAGTCGCTTTTAAGGGTTAACGAGCTGAAAAGAATGAGAGGCTCGGAAGATTCGCGTTACACGTTTTTTTTTTTAAGAAACACACTTTTAAGAAACATGAGGCTCAGAATACCTAAAAACTAAGAAACATCTAAGAAACATGCTGAGGCTGAGAATGAGAAAATAGCATTTTTGCGAAGCGAATATACATGAGCGAAGCAGTTTTGCTATAGTGTGCATGTACCTTTAAGTTCTATATACCCAGGGGAGCGCAAGACGAAAACGAAAATTTAGTTCCCATCTGTTAAATATGGATTAAGTATTCAGATCCCGGTTGTTTTTGTCCAGGTAAGAGGCGTTACAATATCGGTTTGGTAGATTGTATTTAGGATGGCTTCGTCGAGAAAAAGAACCACTCCACGGCGCCGAAAATCTCTGAGTCAGGGCAACTTCCATAAAAGATATTCCGTCGTTCCCGTACATTTTTAGCTTCTTTACTCCCGCTCCATATCAGAAAGCTGATTGGTTCGGAAAACCAGAGCGCGGTCGAAGCGTTCGAATATCAGAAAGCTGATTGGTTCGGAAAACCAGCGCGCGGTCGAAGCGTTCAAAAAACTCGAACTCTCTATCTGCTCTCATGGTGCTCCCTTTTAAGAAGTCGCTGCATTGACTCGAGCATTGAAAACACAGACACTTTCGAACCTTCGAATCTTTCCAATTTCGAATGTTTACTTTTTTGTGAGAAATAAAAATGAAACGTTGAATGTTTTGAAAAAGTTGAAGAGGTGTAAGAGGCTGGTTGAAAAGAAGAAGCTGAAACTGTAGCAAAGAGAAAGAACAGAAGAAAGAAGATGGAAAAGGAAAGCTGAGAAATGACCTGCATACGTGGTGAAAAAACCTTTTTTGCGAAGCGAATATAAGAGAGTGAGCAAAAACATAAACTTGGACTTTTTGCATGCTTTGAAGGGACGAACATATTCAAGTTATGGATAATCTGGAAGAATTTATCCCTCCTCTTATTCAGGCCTATTCAGTGGAAAAGAGAACTGATTGTTTGTCGTTGTTCTTGAAATCTAGACTTGGCTGATCGAAAATATGTGGGCTCTGGTTGCTTGCTGATTATAAATATGCATTTGATGGCCAGGATAAACTATTGAGGAAATATATGATTGTATTAAAAAGGATTTTAGAAATTGCTGGAAATGAAAATGACTTGTAAAATCTCGAAATATGTGTCCATCAACAAATCTTGACAGTTATCAAAACATGATATTTATGATGTACTTTTAACTGTTATAAATTTCTGTGCTACAGCTGATAAGATTATTTCAATGTGAAGAGTTTGCTCCTAAATCAATTGAATTGTAAGACTGTCAAACATTTGTCTCCAGTAGATTTAAGATTAAAAACCCTATAGATTTCTATAGATTTTTTTTGCTTGATTGTTGAAGCAAACCCTGGTTGAAGGAATTGTAGGAATCTTCTTAAATTTCAGTTCTTTTTCTCTGGTTTTTCTTTATATTTATACCACTAATAGTTTTATTATAATTATAGAACTAAAACTTTTGAATTTTTATGTAAATAATGATGTAACTTAATACAATATTTCTAACTTTTAACTCGGTATGGTTAAAGAGTATTTCACATCCCTGTCTCAATAGACCGACTGATGTTTAAACCGGATAGTGCTTGGCCCCGAGGATTCTTTTGTTTTGATTGTATGCTCTAAAATAAAGACTAGATTTGATATCAACATTTACAGGCTTTACATGTAAAAATCTTCGAAGCCATGAATACTATCATCGAGTCACCAATCATTCACTGAGGAAAGTCTGTCTACCCTGGGATTCTAACAAATAAAAAAGCAGGGGGATTCGAATGTTTGTTTTTATTGAAACATTCGAAATTCGAAAGATTCGAAAGTTCGATTTTCGAACACGAGGAATTTAAAACCGGAAGTAAAATGAGTCAAAATAAAAACCAAAATAAAAAGTAATTTACTTTTAAGGTTTAGGTGGAAAAACTTTCCCGAACAAAAGACGCGATTTTAAAATTATCTTCGATTATTACCTTCTTGCATGAGTATTGAGGTGTAATTAACACGAATTGAGAATTTTCGTGTTAATAATTTCAAGGCCGTTAAATTCCATATTTATTCATGTAATGAGAAATCATTTTTGTTTGGTGAGACCCCTATAACGTTAGAAAAAAGAACTTTTCGGGCTCATTCAATACTTTCTATCTTTTTGCTTGCAACTTGCGAATTGAGTGATCCGCCTCGATCGCTTCGCAACTTTTATACATATACACTAGTTTAATGCGTTTTTTTAAGAACCCTCCAATCAAGGTTCCAGAAATATACATACATAACAGTTAGAAACACTTGAGAAAGTCAGAAAATCAATATAGAAGATAGGAAAGTACCGTATATTAGTCAATTAGACTATTGTATTATCGACATGCGTCCTTTAAGCTTGACAAAGTTTAGAAACATGTAAGAAACATTTAAGGCTCAAAAGGCCGATTTCTTAAGAAACATTGAGGCTGCTTGGGAAAACTAGTTTCTTAAAAAAAAAAAAAACGTGTATAGAAGTATCCCAGCTGACACGCAACGTTGTTTCAACGTGTTGTTTCAACGTTCATCTAACGTTAAATGGACGTTGTGAACATTAAATTGACGTTGAAACAACGTTGTGTGCCAGCTGGGATTGTATTCAATGATGTATTAACTTGGTTCCAAGGTTAATGACAAAATATTTTCTTTGTTAAACATACCTTGAAAGATCTCTTCGTGATATCGTTCATATTACTGGCAATAGTCGAAGATGGATTCACCAATTTAATTTGTTTCAAAATGTGAGTGTAATCTTCAATACTGGCAACACCATAAACGATCAATCCTTTGTCAATCGTCTTCAAAGTTAACTTATATCTATGAATATATGCTGTTGGAATTGTCAATTTTTCATGTTTCTCTAAAAGTTCATTGGATATTATAGTAAGAGAATCTACAGTTTTTAAGCATCCTTTAGATATGATTTCAGCATCTGCGCAGATACGCATTCCTTGGTTGTCTTGGCAACCAGTGATTGTTAAAGATGGCTGCTCTCTAGATGTTTGTATAGAGAATTTGTGGTGAAAATTTGAGGATGTAGTGGTTTCAGCTCTTGGTTGTGAGAATGTGATTTTTATTCTACATGTGTTTTGAATTGGAAAAATGTTTCTATTGGTATAGTTGAAGACTAAGAGTTGGTTATGTTCGAATGTCTTTGGTTGGTTATGTTCAAATGTCTTTGGTTGGGTTTTACTTGTAATTTGTTTTGATATTGTTTTGAGACTGGCTGAAGCTTGTTCTTTGCATCGGAATAAACAATCCAGTTTCTGAAAAAAAATGAAACAAATCATCCAAGATACTTAGACATAAAGGACTATAACCATCTAAAAACTATATCAACACATCATAAAACAACATGAAAAATTCTCATTTTAGCCTAGCGAACACGAAATTCCCAAGTTACAAAAAAAGATATAAAAAATAACCATTCACTGGTCTAAATATTGCACTTGCTGGCCCAACGACTCATTAATGGGAATAGATTTGTTAAGAAATCGCCAGCCTAGAATTCAGAATTCGACATAGTTAAGTTGTCATTCACCGGCAAAACGAATTTACTGGGAAATACTAATAATAGTCTTGTTTTTCCCTACATACCTCAGAATCGAGTTTGGTGTTGGTGCTTAAGATGAGTCCACTGATTTGACCATGGAAATAATCATCATATTTGATGCTGTTACCAACCCATCGAGCACCGATGACGAATTTAGGTTGGATATGGCGATCTGGTGCATGTAGATGTGATTTAGAGGATGTCGGCGGGTGTTTGGTGCCATCCAAAGTAAACTGGAGATAAAAATAAAGAAATCATAAATTATCTGGACAAATCTAAACACTTATTCGCGAATTCAGACCGATACAAGACAAGATTTTTCAAAATATAAACATCTCCATCCAGCACGGTCCTACAGAGGTCGGGGTTTCAAGGGTTATATATTATTACCAATTTTCGTCAAAAATAGAATGAAATTCTTTTGCTGAATTCCGTTTTTTATCGTTTCGAAATTGTGCCAATTTCCACTCTCCGACAGAGGATTCAATTTCCGAAATTCCGTGGAAAGTTCCATCGAATTCTGCCACTCCGCTCGAAAAAAGGTCGATTCCACTCCTCCGCCAACCGTGAACCCCCCCCTACAGACTGCTCCCCCTGGACAACTTTTTTTTTTTGCTAAAAGAAATGGATTGGGTGTGTTTAAACTTGTTTTTTTTTCGTTGAAAAAGAAGCCTAAAGTAGGACCATGTTTATATATCTTATCTTTGTAAAGATACTCCGAGGACGTCAGAAGGGATACATGGATTTGTAATGTAGGAAAGTATTTGCCTAATGAATTAAATTGTACACAATAACTACAAAATTAACGACTTTCGTAAGAAAAGAAATAGATCATTTTTTTTGTAACCCACTAACTAACCACGTATACCAATTTCTAATGACTTTTAAATTAATGCAAAATTGCACTCTTAAAATAAAACGAGCTGAAAATATTTCAGCAATTAGTCAATGTACCACTTTAGGTTGGCATTAAAATCTTAGGACGATACTGGGCATAATTAATCTACCTACAACTTTAGACCTTTAAGAAGGAATCTTTATTGCAGTATACATTTTCAAGCTTTTCGGGTTTTCATGGTCCTACAGCCCTTGCCGATCGACAGGGGTGTGCCGCTGAAGGTACCCCCTACCTTTTTTTGCCCAAGTACCCCCCCCCGGGTCCTACAGACACCTATGCTCTAGAGATCAACAAGTGGTACTTTGATGGACCTACCTGGATTATGCATTTAACACGTTTATAATTGATATCTACGTGACGTGACCATTAAACAATCATTCAGAACACAAATAGTGACGATCTATTAAAATTAGTCGTTTGTTTCTTATAAAAAACGTTTAGAAACCAAAATTTCATGCTCTTGAAATGTTCTTTCATATTCAAGACTTCGTGAGCAAAAAAACATCTCCAAAAAATTGAGTAATTTGGCTAAGAACATTGATGTATGTTTATTAATAGTGATTCTTATTGATAAAGATGCTTTTTTTGAGCTGAAAAATTCATTTTTTACAAAAAGTCTGCTGAGCCATCTACTTTCATACAAAAAATCAGAAAAAAACAATGGTCCAATATTTCACTAAGTCCAAAAAACCCTTTTATGGCCGTTTTTTTAGCTGAAATATACCCCAAAATCTTTTTCTCCAAAAATCGGGCTCCGTCACATTTGAGGGTTTATAATTATGCATCTTTATGCAAGAAGTCGTAGAAAATGAAAGAGCCAATCAATCTAATACCTAAGTAATTGATAATGTGCTTATAAAAAAATATCGAATTTGGCCAGTTTTTCTATAAAAACATGCCAAACAACCAAAATTTCATGTCTAAACACTCGTGAGAAAAGAAAAACATCTATCTCATAAAAAAATTGAGTAATTTGACTAAGAACATTGATGTATGCTTATTAATAGTGATTCTTATAGATAAACATGCGTTTTTTGAGCCAACAATTTTTTTTTGCAAAAATCTGCTTAAACCGTCTTTTACCTATGATGGTACCCTACTTTTATGCAGAAAATTAGAAAAAATTAATGATCCAATTTTTCACAAAGTCCAAAAAACCTGTTTTTTAGCCGTTTTTTGGCCCAAATTTGCCCAAAAACATTTTTTTTCGAAAATAGGGTTCTGTCACATTCAAGGGTTTATAGTTATGCATCTTTGTGTAAAAAATCATAAAGAATGAAAGAGCCAATCTCGAGAATAGCCAATACCTAAGTAATTGATAATGTGCTTATAAAAAAATATCGAATTTGGCCAGTTTTTCTATAAAAAAACGCCAAGCAACCCAAATTTCCTGTCTAAACACACATACTCTTCAAAAGTAAGCCCTCTTGAGCAGAAAAAACATCTATCTCATAAAAAAAATTGAGTAATTTGACTAAGAACATCGATGTATGCTTATTAATAGTGATTCTTATAGATAAACATGCGTTTTTTGAGCCAACAAAATTTTTTTTACAAAAAATCTGCTTGAGCCATCTTATACCTATGATGGTACCCTACTTTCGTGCAAAAAATCAGAAAAAAAATGATCCAATTTTTCACAAAGTCCAAAAAACCCGTTTTTTAGCCGTTTTTTGGCCCAAATTTGCCCAAAAACATTTTTTTTCGAAAATCGGGTTCTGTCACATTCAAGGGTTTACAGTTATGCATCTTTGTGTAAAAAATCATAAAGAATGAAAGAGTCAATCTCGAGAAAAAGCCAATCCTAAGTAATTGATAATGGCTTATAAAAAAATATCGAATTTGGCCAGTTTTTCTATAAAAACACACGCCAAGCAACCCAAATTTCCTGTCTAAACACACAATTCTTCAAAAGTAAGCCCTCTTGAGAAGAAAAAAACATCTATCTCATAAAAAAAATTGAGTAATTTGACTAAGAACATCGATGTATGCTTATTAATAGTGATTCTTATAGATAAACATGCGTTTTTTGAGCCAACAAAATTTTTTTGCAAAAATCTGCTTGAGCCATCTTATACCTATGATGGTACCCTACTTTCGTGCAAAAAATCAGAAAAAATTAATGATCCAATTTTTCACAAAGTCCAAAAAACCCGTTTTTTAGTCGTTTTTTGGCCCAAATTTGCCCCCCAAATTTTTTTTTCGAAAATCGGGCTCCGTCACATTTTGGGCATTGCCATTTTGCATCATTGTGCAAAAAATCAGAAAAAACTAATGAGCCAATCTCGAGAAAAGCTGGTAACTAACGGACGGACGGACAAAGGTTAATTTATAGGACCTCCACCGGGGTAGGTCCAATAACAAAATATACGAGGGGTATTCACACGATTATCACAGAAAATTATCCTACCTGAACGTCACAGTTGGCGAAAGATAAAGTAAAGAAATGCCATTTCAGTTCTTTCTCATGAACCTTCCATTTTCGTTTCACCAGGCATGAAAATCCATTCTCTTTGAACGTTTGTGAAAAGCCAAAGGATAAAACATTGTGTGATCTAGAAAATAAAAAGAGATAACAATAATAATAATAATAAAATTATACCAGACTTTCCTCATTTCTTGCTCCTGCCAAGGACACAAAACTATTCAAATTCATACAAGACATAATGAAAAATCAAAACCAGGAAAGAAGTAAGGACAAATGAAGAGGGGGAAACTCCCACTGAAGAGGAACATCATTAAAACAATTTCTAAAAGAATTGCCGCGAATAGGTTGTTGTGTAGGCAGGTGTAGGTACAAATGGACCGGATTAAAGTCCTGCAAAAGTGACGTGGGCACGTGACTTCGAAATTGTCCATAATTTAGTGCAGAGGTAGCTTAGAAATCTAAGCTAGTTTGATTCAGCCACTAGGATAAATCTGATGGTAAGTTGTGGCTGAATAACTTAAAATCCGTAAATATATAAAAAATCTTTAAAGCGCCGAAAACGCTATATTGTCATTAGCCGTGCGGCCTAGCCTTGTGAATACGAGCTTAGTTAACTAGGGTAGTGTAGAGGTACTTTCACTCCTTTATTCTACCACGCCTATATCAATGAGGCGCGAAAGAAAGGTTAAAACGTGACTTTGAAAAGTTTTTTCGTCATATAAGAATCGAATCTGAATCCTTATCAATGGCATCAATATTTTCACAAAACAAGAACTCTTATTTCATAATTTTCCAAACACGCCTATATCAATGAGGCGCGAAAGAAAGGTTAAAACGTGACTTTGAAAAGTTTTTTCGTCATATAAGAATCGAATCTGAATCCTTATCAATTGCATCAATATTTTCACAAAACAAGAACTCTTATTTCATAATTTTCCAAGCCTCTAGTTTACAAAATAGGGACGAATATTTTTATACACATATTTCAAAACAAGGAGATTTTATCCTTGATTTTTGGTTAGGAAACAAAAATCCAAAAGTTTAGCTGTAATCTACCTTTAAAAGATCTTTATTGTCACACCCTGCTCAGTTGCTATGTAGCTCAAACCAATGTTATTGACAACTTTATCCTTATTCACTATGCGAGCATTATAAAAAGGTTTCTTTCCGACCAGGTCAATATACGTAATGTTAAAAAAAATTCGTTTAATCCGAGACTACAGTTATAAGTTGGTTTAGGGAGACACGCCAACTACCAGACTATGTTTAATACGTAGGATGACTAAAATTTTCCGGGGAAACATTCCAAGCGCATTTATGCAATCTTTCCGCTGTTTTTTCCCGGCCCTACCGGAAAAAATACTTTCTACAAATGTAGACGTAGACAAATGCAACAAAACACAACGGCCTTGAGATTGACCGATTCCTTGAAAATTCTGCAAATATTCATAGCTTTAGCGTGCCGGAAGAAAATTTCTATAAATGTTAACAAATCCTGGCGACATACCTTCTCACGTAGAATCCCATATTCTGCCTGTGTTCAGTATCACCTTTAGACCATGAAACAACATATTGTCGGTCCCGGTGATTTTGCACTTGAATCCAACCAGATACGGAGTAAGATGAATACCATGTTTTGGGAAGATCTTTAGCAGGATATCGACTTGCTGTGCCACCGTCAAACACATAATCAAGACTTCCTGAAAATAAAAAAAGCGTTGAATATAAGGTGCTGCTTATAACATGGCGCAGAATCGACGTTGCGTTTTGTGTCATGCGTTGAAATCCGGGGGTTTGACGTCACTTTTTTACGTCAAAAAGAGAAGCTTTTGTTTTGCCTTTTTGATACAGAGGTACTTTGCAGACTCCTATGATTTCAGATATACGATGATTTTTCACATAGCATATTATTGCATATAAAGTTATAGGTCTTGGAAGGTTGCCCGTTGGAGTGAACAAAAAATAGCAACAGGGCTTGTAAACTCCAACGAGCCTCCTTCTAGAGGCTGTAACTTGTACTTTCAAAGTATTGTGGATGTTGAGGAAAGTTGAAGGAATTTTCCGTGACTGGAAATCTATCGGGTAAATTATTTTCCTAGCCACGATTTTCATCCTCCTGATGTGTAAGTTAATCATCGGACTGTGTTGAAAAATGAGAAGTTTAACTATAGTCTATTCGCTTTAATTGTTCACTCTTTTTTGTTACCATATAGAAACCACTCTCAAGGAAAATAATCTAATTTATGCCGGCATGGTTTCTATGTGACAGTAAAGAGTTTACGCACTTAAAAGGAATGCATTTTGATTTTGAACAAAGTTAGTCAAAAAATGGACCCTCCTACAGGTGTATGTGTGTGATTTACTTTATTTTATTTTTATACCTTATCGGGGAAAAAAATTTCGGGGGAAAGAGACGAAAGTTTTGAGGGGGTGACGAAATTTTCCCCCGACGAATTTTTCCCCGATGTTTTATCATTCGACCAAAACTTTTACCCGATTTTTTTATCCCAAACCAAAACTTTTACCCAATTTTTTAAACCCCATCCAAAATTAAAATCTAAATTTTTTACACCTTTATTAACCGAAATTAGTGCTTTAAACGTTGAATTACAAGATCTATTTTCAAGCTAGTGAAGGAAACCATTTCATTTGGACAATTTAATTGGGTGAATGAAAGTGACTAAATTGTAAATTTCGTCGGGGGAAAGTGAAGAAAATGCCTCTAGGTGACGAAATTTTTCCCCAACGAAAAAAAAACCCGACTAAATAAAACTTTGACATTTTTTCCTCAATAAGGTAGCTTACGTAAGGTTTAAGAACATCGTGCGTGTGACAAGGGGATATGCCTTACCACAAAACTGACCAATATTGAATATAAATCTTTCAATAGACTCTAAGTTATAAATCAACGTATTAAACTTAAAAACTGATAATAATCTTGCGAGAAAGAAAAATAGTTTTTTGTGAAATCACGTAAATTTTTTATGACAAATCATTAGAAAACCAACATTGATATAACTAAATTTTCTCAAACATTAATGTTTTTTTTTAAACAGACTAAGCTTGAAATTATTAAGCTTTGTCACTAACTTTAAACCACTTATATCGATAAAACATATGAGAAGTTACCGTAAACCTCAAAACCATACACAGTACTATGTACTATAATGACGGAAAAATAATTCGCAATGAGACGAAAATTTTCCTAGTTATATATGAATGAGAGGCCCTTTTGATAGGAGGTTAACGTTAGTGAGACATTTTTATGAATTCTTATCCCCCCAACCTAACGGTTAAACCTCATCAGCATTATAAATATTTTCATTCGAGCAATCCTGCAAATAATTCTTCAAAAAATAACGAGACTAACCTCGTGGTGTGACTTTCTTCTGTATATGCTTCACATGATGATCTTCTCCCATTTTGAAGACTGGTAACAAAGCTAGATTCGTTTCCAGGCCACATTCCTCATAATTTCGAACTTGATTATACGTCTCTCTACCGCATGGTTTCACATCTAAGGATTCGATGATTTCTGTTGAGATTTTCAAATCTTTGGTAGGTTGACCATGGATAGTTGATGGAAAGGGGATGGACTTTTGGAGATTTGTTTGACATCCTGTTAATGTTATGTCGTTGATTTTGGGGACCAATGATCCGAGCTTTGAATGACCATGAACTGAAAAATGAAATTGATAAAATAAAATCGTTAGTTGATAAAATCTCCCATAAATCTATGGAATATTATAAAGATCTGAACAAATGAATGTCCTCTGGTCATAAAGGTCATTTGTTGTGAAATTGTAAGTTTTCATTCTAATATTGGTAGAAAAGGCCTAATAAAATCAAAAGATTCCTAGTAGAGTTCATTCACACATTCAAACTAAGAAGAGTTTTGAAGGCCATACAAAATTACTCATATGGACCTAAATTCAAGTACTGCATTTTCATTGAGTGATCTGGCTTTTAGCCTTTGAGAAACACCTGACTGCACCAAAATTATTCAAATTGATTTTTACACTGTAATGCTCTAAAAACTAAATTAGGTACCTGTGGTAAGCAAAAATATAAAGTAGCAAGCAAAGAAATAAATTTCCATTTTCAAAATTTTCAAAAAAACTCTACGAATTTCACTCTTCACTCTCTCGCTTCCGAACTTGATCTAAGTTTTTCATGGCTTTATTTTTCACTTTCATCTTTCAATTTCTTTCACACCTCCCTTCCTTTCTTTCTCTTCTTCTTAAAAATATTTGAATTAAAAATTTATAAAGTTTTCTTTGTTTCTTCATAGGATGAAAGCTAGCTATAAGAACAGTATATCTATATTGCAGGAAATAAATAAATCTATAAAATATTAGTATTTCGATAATATTATTGTATTATATGTATTAATAGTAATGAGTTCGCTCGCTTATAGATTTGGCCTTTTTAATTTGAGCCTGTTTGATACGCAAACTGCCAAAATAGGTGACATAACTTTTTGGATAAGAACAGTATGACTAAAGGGGAACTTAAAACTGTTCCCTCGCTAAAAACCATAAGTTTCATAGTACTAAGCGTCTTTGATATGACCAAAAAGTTTTATAAATGAATAAATCATATATTTCATCTGCGTTTTGAACCCTAAAAATGGTTATGTTTAGAAACGCGCTTTTGTCGTCCGTAATTTTTAGATGGTGACTAATATATATGTTTAGAAATAGGAAAGTTCAGTTTCTTCTTAATATCAACCCTACTGCAAGAAAGTGCATTTTACGTATAACACAGCGTAGTGCGTAGTCTACGACCATGTTCAGACGTTACTGTTCCGTATCGTTCAGAAAAGAAACAGTTCCAAAACTAGTGTGAACGTCAAAATTCGAAACGTCAAAAAAGAAGACGTTACAAAGTAAAACAGATCGAAACGGCTTCGCTCCACTATTTTCATCGGAATGGAACTGCTCCGTTTTCTTGCTCCGAAACGTTCCGGAACAAATATGAACACTCTCGATCCGTAACAGAAACCATACCGGAACGATACGAAACCGTAATGTTTGAACATGGCCTACAGCAATGAATTTTGAAATTTCCGTAGATTTCAGGTCTGTTTAGGAAAAGGGTAAACTAGAACCCAGTCCAGGTTGAATGACGTATTATCTGTATAGATATTCTATGGTGTGATTATCCATCCATAGCAAGGCTATCCTTGAAGAGTTTAGTACTTGCAGCGCTGGTAAGGGGATTGAGGTTACGTGACACTGACCTACCTCACGAGCGATGGCCAAGTAATCTAAGGCGTCAGCGCTACAAACCGGGGGTTCGAATAACCGCTCCTTCTAAATGCTACGTTCAGTTTATAAACACTTGGGCCAGCTTACTGTCGTAAAGTCCTAGTTTAGTGAACTATCCACGTAAAAAATATCGACTTTATCTCATTTAGATCACCCAAAAGTCTCATTGAAAGAAAAATTTTCTCACAATAGTTTCTTTTGCAACTAAAGTCTAGCATCAAACTCTCTAAAGAGTCCGTAAGGTCCTAGGGTTTTCGAAGTTGGTTTACTAAATTCTATTGTGAATCGTTTAATGCTCCATATGGAAGATAGGGTGTGTTTCGCAGCAGGTTGTGTTTCTCAAAACTATCGAGAAGGGACAGTAAATAAAAAGACTAAAAGCCAGCCGTTTATTACCGTTTAACCAAATAACGACTATTCTTCCTTGCAAAAATAACTATACTTTCGCAATAAAAAAATAGAAGAGGGAGGACGAAAATAATTTCAAAACATTCAGTATAGAGAAATATTTATTTTTCAGATTGCTAATACAACCTGCATGATGGTCCAGTATATGCCAAAGCTTTTTCTAACACTGGATATAAATTACCACGACGTCAAAATGTCTGTAACCGTAAAAAAACATTTATGTAGCGATGTTAAAATGTTTACTATAATTCAAATCCCTCTGCAATTCGAACAAATAAGATTCCCCGTTTGAGTTCGAATTAGCGAGAGTCAATTGTATAAAATTTGATTAATACTGACCTTTATCATTATTCCATTGCATTCCAACAGAGACAGGGAATACTAATAACCAAGACCATAAGAAACTTGTTGACATCAAAATTCTCAACATGTTGATCAACATTTCAAATCAATAAAACAAGCAATGGGCAAATTTGTCTGGTGATAGATAACGTTGAAGGTGCTCTTCTACAATTTTTTTGTTGATTTTTTTTTCAATTTTTCGATAAGCTGCTAACCGAACTGAAAAGGAAAGAAAAATAAATTCAATATCTTACGTTTTGGATATTGGGAATTATTCAATTTTAGGAGCATAATCACTAGTCCAGCTTTATAACATTGCAGTTTCTAAAACACCTACTAATCCTTACTAGCCTACAAGGGATAAGGCCGCCATATTGGGAAGAACTAACCAGGAACACATGACGTCTAATGTCAGTATCTGCAGGTATGCCAATGCAATGACTTCGTAAATTTGACGCCATTCAACCCTTGTAAACGCCAATCCAACACAATTTAGTACGCCATGAACCCAACCCAACCCCTTATTGGCTGGCACTGGTGGTATTTAGAAAGGAAGAAAAACATTGAAATACCTTATATTTGTATCACAAACAAACTTCTAGAAATTCTTTTTTTTTTTTTCAGTTAACACTACTGTTTGAATAAGAAACAAATAAATTTAATCCTTATCCGTAAACCAAACAAACACAATGTTTTTAAGGTAAACACGAAAACAAAATTCCTGAAAATTAAACATTTATGAGTTCTAAAGGATAGAAGATTTCAGAAACCAAGACATTAACGATTTAGAAAACAAAATTGGAAAGCAGTACTTTGAGCTCAAATACACGTTTTTTTAAAAGAACATCCAAAATTTTTGAACCCTTTGGATGTTTTTAACTTTTTGAGCTTTAAGCCTAAAGATGTTCTTAACATGTTCTTATTTTCGCCATTTTTGTCAATTTTACTAAGAAATTTGGGTGTTTTTGATTCCACAAAGCCTTGATTCAACTTGTTCTTAACATTTTGGCCAGTGAAGCCGTATGTTCTTATACGTAAATGCAAAACAAGTACCATGGGGTTTGAGAGTGTCGTGACTGGAGAATAAAGCCAACAAGAAACACAAACACAAACAAGAGAAATAAAATGGAAACCAGTCTGTACCAATCCACACTAAAAAGTCTGTTATAAATGGACGCTAGCATGAGATAGTATCGAGTATATACACCCCCTTCTCACAGACCCCGTAAGATTTTTTTCAGCTGCTGGAGGTAAAAATAACGGACCAAAACTCGATGGAGATTGATATTCCCATTTGTTTTAGGGCTGGGGATTTCAATTCGTTTGTTTTCAAGTGAGGATTGGTTTATTTGATTATTCTCAGTTCGGACAAAAATTGGAGGATAATTTTCCACCGGGACGATATTTTCAACAATTTTTCCAGTGGGTATGTGAGAAGAGGATGTGTATATAGCAGAGATTACAGTCATTTACAGCACTGTATTTGGGTACAACACTGTATCCACATTTGAATCTCGATGAAAAATCGCTAATGATAGACGCCAATTCAAGTCCATACAACTAAAAAGATACTTTAATAAATTTAGTCATAAATTAAAACCAATAAAATAAAAACAATCTCGATAAACATGTGTAAAAATGGCGTCCAAAAGATTCGATTCAAAATAACATTCCAAGAGAAAGATGAACGACAAAAAAAGGACAACCAAAGGAAAGGTTAGTAAGAAAAAAAAGAGAAAACCATTTTAAAAATATATTTCAACAAAAACCAAAAATCTAACCAAAACTGGAATCCAAAAAAACAACAAGAGGAATGAAACCTAGCTTAATATACAACAACAGAAGCATGCTTTCAATGCGTTTTCACTCAACGTTTTCAGTTTTAATTAACACGGAGAAAGGGATAATTGTAATTTGGTGCGCGTCATTTTACACAATGGTAATTACGTGAAACAATAGGCTTTTGATCCAATTATATACTGTTTGACGGAAAGCAATACATGATTTTTTCTTACACAGTTTTAATCGACCAGTTTCTAAGTGCTGTCAATAAAGAAAATAACTTTACTGCAGAGAAATCCACGAGCCGTTCTCGATAGGGGTCTGCCAGTAGTTGAGAAAAACAATTTTACAAATAAATTTAAAATCCTATTTCAGTTTGTCAGTCAAATGGATATATAAAGCACCACAGTTTCGGCAATTTTTGAACAAAAAATACTCAAAGTTAACAAAAAAAAAAACTTTTGAAACGAATACAGTACAACGGGAAAAAAAACTAACTAAAGTGCCGAAAAGAAAACAAAACTTTTAATCTCGAAAATATTTTGATTTCTATCTCCAATAAAAAAAATGCAAGGTATTTCGACACACGTTTGTTGATAATTCTGTGTAACATCATATATTATGTTTTTGTCATATTACTGTCCAATATTGTAATATGATACGTGAAGTAAAACGGCAATAAAGTAACGAGAAAAGATCCTAATTTACAATTAATACGATATATGTATAACGCTAAGAGGGATGACAGGAACTGTCAACAAGTGGAAATTCTTAGAGTGTGTCATATAGTATCATATATTATCAAAACGCGAATCACTATTACTGAGCTAACAATGCATATTCTCTATTACTCGTTAAATTGTATGAAATGGGGACATTGCCAACGAAAGAGCTGAAGTTATCATTGTTGTTAATACTGATAATGATAATACCCATGTTTCCATGGCGAGCGTGTGAATAAGTTACAAGAAAAATATTATGAATTATTAGCTCAAATGGTTCTAGATTTTTGTCTAATCGCAGAATCCATTTTTCTGCTATTGTAAAATGCAAAACATCTTGATTGGTGCTAATGACCGATCTTGAAAAAAACAATCTTTATAAGTGGAGTTAATCGATATCGATAGAGAACTTTCAGTAGGAAGTTCTCTTCCTCAAAACGAGGTCCAATTTTCCTCAAAAGCAACTTATTCTGTCATTCCATCTAATTTCTGAAAAAGTGATATCTCGACTTTAGAATAATAGTTAGACAAAAATACATGGCGATTTTACTCAAAACCAAAGAGGGTTTCTTCAGGCAAAAAATCTCAAACCATTAGATTATCCCTATAAGCTAAAAGCCAAAAACATTCAAACCAAGAAAGAAATCATATCACCAACGAAACTTGACAAGGACAAAACTGGTAAAGCGACAAATCCACACAGCGACAAAACTAAAAATGAACAAAAACGACAAATTTAAAAAACCAAAAAAAAAAAACTAAAACCGACAAACAGATAATCTTACAATTGACAATCGAAAAAAATACAAATTTAGCGTAGAGAAAACCGGTATGTAAGTGAATTTAAAGAAAGTTGAGAAATAGATGCCGGATAGATGAAGACCATAGTCTGACATACAGAAGAGTCAACGTGAGAAGAACCTTATAAAATCAACAACCCAGTCAACCACAAACTTCATAAAATAAAAACAACTCTTCCATTTTGACACTAACAAGATAAAAACAAGCACGACGGTTTATATTTCAAAAAAGTTAATCTAAACCGCCAATTCAAATATTTCATAAACACCAGAACTATCAGTCAATCCCAAGCATTGTCAGTTTAAAAGACTTTCGCTAAAATCTTATTAAAGAAAGCTTCTTGATGTCTCTATCTTTGTCTCTACTCACAAGACTTTGTCATCAGAGTTTACACGGTTTTTTATAAGAAGATCGAAATGTTTTGAAGCCTTCGGATGTTCTTAACTTTTAAGAGATTAAAAGCCTAAAAATGTTCTTAATTTCACCACTTTGTGCGATTTCTTAAGAAATTAGATGTTTTAGAGTCCATAAAGGCTTAAAGGTGCTCTTAACAATGGTCTTAATGTTTTAGCCATCTAAGCCTTCTGTTCTTATATAGTTTGTTCTCATAAAAAACGCGTACTGACAAAATGCTACTACTCACTTATCATAATGTGGTAATTCCCCCATTTCTTTATGACACTGATAATCTTTATATGAGCTTATCATGAAAGATGAAAAGCAAATTACCTTAAAATGGATAAACTTTCTCATTCCCGGGGAAACATTCCTCGCTCATTTCCGGCATTTTTCCGCTGCTTTTCCCGGGATACCGGCAAAACAGATGCGTACGAATGTGGAGACAACACCAAACGGACTTGAGACTGACTGTCTAACAAGTTGAAGTTACTTTTGTACCTTCTCAGAGTGTTGGTCTGGGACAAGCTGGAGTTCTTATTTGATTTGCTTGGCCCTTAACATGTTATAAAAACAATCTTGTTACTTTTTTTAAAGGACGCGTCATTTCCATTATTTCATGTGTCCAATTAGTTAAGTATCTTATAAAAACTCCAGCTCATCTCGTTGGTCTGTTTCTGTTTTATAAAATGGAAATCAGGGAGAGAAATTAGGCAAAGAGTTTTGCCTGGATTGAGAAAGCCCTATTTATGGTATCATATAAAGTCCCTCTCGAACTGGAAGACAATTTTATGGAAAAGTTTTAGTAACGGTTGAATGAAACAGAATCGTCTATAACAATTGCTGTGACTAAAAGGTTTCAACTCTCCCTTGTTTCATTCTTTTCATTTTAAGGGGTATAATAAAAAGCAAAAAGGCGCTCCCCATGTAGATTAAAACACGTTAAGATCTGTTAAAAGCTGAAAGATTTCAGTCTCTTCGACAGCTAAACTTCTACTATTTTAATATCTTAGGCAGTCGTCATTTAATTTAAAATTGTTCAAATTACAAGACCCTTTTCTACTTTTTTTTTATCCTTATCCAGTACGAGCAGCAAACTTAAACTCCGCAATATCATAAACTTTCATTACATTACCGGCTATCCAATGGAAAACGTTGTAACTTTGAAGAATGGCTATAAAACAAAGTATTTAAAAAAATATCCTTCCGTGACTACTGTTTCAATATTCTATCGAAAAAAGTATATAACTCTATGTATGCAATAAAACGCTATCAATGACTCTACTAACAACAAAAGTCAGAGAGAAAACACGAAAAAATAATATGAAAGAAAGTTCGTTAATCGTCAAGATGACATTAAAATTCAAACAGAAAAGTTCCCCAATGTTATTTTTTCGTCATCGTCATAATCAGAAAGTCGATTGTTTCTTAAAAATCAAAACAGACCTCTCCACTTTTATTTGATACTCCTACCAATGTGTCACTATACTGTAATACAAAATGATGCATACAACAGGCACTCTCTTTCTTTAATACACGTTTTTTTTATATAAGGAACACGTTTATAAGGAACTCGAGGCTCAAAATGGTCCAAAAAATAAGGAATTGTTTAGGAACTGCTCAGGCTGAGAATAAGAAAACAAGTTTTAAGGAACAGTAAGAGATGGTTATCCAAACTTAGCAGCTATATAAATAAGGAACTCGATAAGGAACTTTGAGGCTGAAATTATCTGTAAAAATAAGGAACTCCAGGCTCAGAGCAAAGTTAAGGTTCCTTATAAAAAAAACGTGTAGGAACAATTTGGCAACGATGCTAACTGATTAAGTACCAACAATCCGCGTAACTTCAAATGTCAAAAAAAAGTTCAAGAAAGATTTCAAATGAGAAGAAATGTTAATCTGGACTTACTCAGCCGAGGTAAAAAACAGGGCGACATGGGTCACGGCACTCCTAGGTACAACCGAAAGAATTGGTGTTTTCATGTGATGCCAGTGGCACTTAATGGGTTATTAGTGCCGAAAAATAAGACTAATTAGGAAAAGCTCTAAGCCTGAGATGTATACATTTCAAGCAAATTAAAGATGCTAAAATATTTGAAAATGGAGTATCATTTATCGAGAAGCTATTCAAAAATCTTACCCAAAAATAAGAACAAAAATACGAAGTTTGAATAGCCGAAAAGACCTAACGAGTTTTTAAAAAACTAATTCAGTCGTACCATAGAATTCTATGGTCGTACTAACAGAATAGAGCTCAGGAGTAGTATAAAAAGACATCAACTGTATAATAATTGTTCCCGTTTCATATCAGACACATATTTCATATCAGGATAGCGTCTCCCTATTGTTAGATTATGCTGATATAAGCAAAAAATGTTTGTCTTTTCCTCTTTCTGACCAATCTCGCTCCACATCCGTGTCAATCAAATGTGAAAAAGTTTGTGGAAAATGATGAGTAAGCAAACGATATCACTCTTATTATAATCATTTAAAAACAAAACCTTTAAAGTTCCATCAAATCATTTTGAGGTTCAACAATTTCGTATTACACTTCGCTTACAAGTAGGATACAGGCTTACTTACAGTCAATACATATTGCAATATTTGATTTTGAAACAAGAAAAAATCTCAGTTTGATTGAGGTATTTCTATTTTTCTGTTAGTTTTTTTTTGAAACTAGAAACCTCTTTTACTCAAACTCAATACACGTATATTTAATTTTTGAATAAAAATCAAAGCATACTATATACTTGTATTGAAGAAAAGAAACAGTTTTTAGTTATTGCATGTGTAGAAAATTAATACCAAAATTAATACTGCGGAGAAAGCATCATAAATGTTTTTCTTATCATTGTGTAAGAGCGTAATTTCTCTCTGGAGCGGTCCTAACCCGGTTAACAATATTCCTTTTTTCTAAAGTAAAGTTGATTTTGAATGGTCTGAATGAAACTATTTTTGTCCAATGTGTTCTGAGAGCATCTTTGAGCTAGAAATTTTGATCTGTTCTAATCAGATCTTCGAAAATTAATCAGCTGGAAATATGATGTGTTCTGGTGAAACAGGGGTATAATCAAGTTCATCTACCGTGTTCTTGTTGTCGAGACAGGGGTATAATAAAGAGAAAATTGATGTAATCTTGTTGTCTAGTAACCCTAGAAATTTTCAAAACACATCTTTCGTGGAGCAAAACAAATATCTTACAAGTTTATCTTGGCCGGCTGCTTCTGTAATTTGTCCTTACCTTTTTGTACATAAATACAAGCCTTACCAATCTTTAATTGAAAAAAACAAAAGGCGAACATATTTTCAGCAAAATACGCAAATCCGGCATGATATTTCACAATTTAAACCATCTTTAAATGTTAAAGACCTTGTGGTATAAAGACGGTACTAAATACTTCCACATCAATTTATGAAACCGAAACTTTAAGGTATCGTTTCGAATCTATTTTGAGGTTTATTTATTTACGCAGCCTTCCTTTCTCTATTCCTAAAGATCATCAGCAGAGCCTTGGCTACACACAATCGCGTGATGGATCGACTAAAATTCGGGCAAACTGGGGAGGCAATTTTAGAAGATTTTGATCTTTTTAAAAATAACGCGAGCGAAGCGAGGACAAAAATTTTGGGGTACTTTCTCTCTTTTTGGCCAAAAACTGGAATATCTAAGGTGTAAAAGAGCAAAGGGGCACCGAAATTTATAATCAGACGACACTTAAAACCCAAAAACAAAAATTATGGATCAGTTGACTGATAATAACTATAACTATTGATCATACTTAATAGACAGAGTGGTGAGAAATATACGCATTGACCTCAGTTTGATAACGAACTTCGAAACTGAGGAGTAATGCGAGATTCGAATTAACTACTTTCCCTTTAGTCCAACTGTTCTATCGACTTTCAAGTCCACACTGAAAAAATACATTCGGGAACAGTGTCGCTTTTTTAACTCGATCACTTCAGCAAGCACGTGTAGAATGAGACGAGCAACATCAAATTGATATGCCATTTTAAGGTCAATGCGCAGGTATATAGGCGTTGGTACATTATGATCCTTGTCCTTGTTGATACACGCTTTTTTTTTTATAAGAATGGTGTTTTTTCATTTCATCATGGATATTCTTAACTTTTTGGCAAAAATCATCGAAAAATATTCTTACAGTATTCTTAGGTTAAGATCGAAATTGGCAATCCACAGGTTAAAATGCATTAAAAATGGCATTCTTAGGTTCAGTTGCTTAATTCTATGATGGCAATATTCTTACCAAATTCTTAATTTTTTTGCCATTTTCATCATGGACATTCTCATAAAGTGTATTCTTATAAAAAAAAAACGTGTAATTAGGGACGAGATGGAGTTTTTACAAGCTCTTATTTGATTTGGTTGGTCGTTAACCTGTAATAAAACAATTTTGTTACTTTTTCTAAAGAACGCGTCATTTTTATTACTTCAAATGACCGATTATTAAAGTATCTTATAAAAACTCCATCCCATCTGGGTGATTATGGTTAACTATTATCAGAAAAGTTCAGAACCGATCCTCACAAACATCTGACATCCACAATTCGAAAGCGATAACCACTGTAAAAATATAACCATTTTGGTCCCTCCACAACATTGCAAAAAAGGTTAAATTATATTGGGTGGACTCAAAACCCTCCTTAAGGAGTCTGACACTCAGAGTGATATTATTAACCTGAATTGTAAATGAGACTTTGAAATGATAAATCATGCATAAGTTTGCTCAATCAAAATCCCTAACAATGACCTATTTACGAAATATTCTATAGAAAAAGAATTTGAATCGATTACTTACTTATTAGTAATTCTCATTATAATTTCTTCAAAAAAGAACTTGAAGTTGAATAATGAACAGACTAAATATGAAAGGCTCAGATTAAATTTAGACTTGAAAAATAAAATGTTCTGCTTTACTTTAGTACATAGGCAACTCAAAATACCAGTATTTGGCTAATGCAAGGATAATACTTCAATACACCCCTTCTCACAGACCCACTGGGACTCCGCCGTCCCACTGAAAAATTTGCCCAAAACATCGTCCCCGGTGGAAAATTATCCTCCAATTTTTGTCCCCACTGAAAATAATCAGATAACCAAATCCTCACTGCAAAGTATTATGTAATTTTTTCCCATCCCCACTGAATTTTCTCACTTGAAAGCGAATGAATAGAAATCCCCAGTCATAAAAAATACGTATGGGAATATCAATCCCCATGGAGTTTTAGTCCGTTATTTATATCCCCACTGGCTGAAATAATCCTACCGGGTCTGTGAGAGAGGGTGTTTGAATCAGATTGAAAAAAGCAAGTTACATGACCAAAGAAGTAAAGTTAAAAGAAAACAGTGCTTTATCATATCATCGCCCAGAATCGTACTCAAAATTATCGGTATCTTAATAATTGGTCGAAAAATATATTCTTTCCCATGCTTAAAATATTATCAATACATACATACATGTAATAAATAGTATTTCACTCAAGAAAAGGTAAAACGAAAGTCACAATAATTATAAGTTCATTTTTTAGTGAAAAACTTTTGTGGGAGGATAAGAAGGGAAAGAAAAAGACTGAAATATTCGGAAAAGAGGGTAAGCAGCGTATAAAAGAAACAAAAATATATGAAAATAGAAACTTTATAGTTTATCGGTAGAAAAATCGTTGGTAAAAAAATGACAAAAAAGTCATTGATGGCGAAGTTATTAGCTGACGGAATTTTTCACCGACGAATTTCCTAACGATAAGGTATTGGATCATTAAATTTCACAGAATTCTAATTCCTATTCTGGTGGCCAAAACAGAAACTCGTCAACATAAAACTTAGGAAGTCCTGGAAATGCCCAAGATTTCCATTCCACCAGGGGTGGGTAGTTGTCCAAAAGGGGGAACGGGGGTGTGCCGTCAGGGTACCTTTTTCACATCCATGAGTCCCAAGTAGGGTCGAAAAAAACACGAAAATCAGTCCCTGGTAGGATAACTTTGGAAACTTTAGAATTTGGGGAAATGGAAAATGTAGACAACTTTGGGAAAAAGGTGAAAATCTTTGAAATATTTTGGAATCTTAGTCTAATCAGGGTCTGTTTGTTCGCAAATTTTGGGAAAATTTTCAGAAAACGAGTCACATGTAGGGTTTATTTTTTGAACCTCAGCGGCACGAACCCCCATCGGTCGGTAAGGGAAGTACCCCCACCCCGGGTCCATTCCCAGCTGTTTTTCATTATCTTAATTGATCAATTGATCTTAAGAAATTCAAATCAACAAATTTACTTACCAAGAAAAAGTTTTGCAATCCCTATGCATTCAACGAAGGTTTTCAACAACACTGAAAAATACAATAGAAAAACAATATTAGAAACAAAACTATACTCCAAACCAAAGAGAGGAAAAAAGTATTCATCATGCACGAATTTTCGCATTTCTAATCAAACTAAGTACCGTCGTTTTGTATAAGATTCCCACTTCCGCACTAAGATTCCTTTGCCACTTTTCTAGCAGAAAAAGACCAGAAGTTCGGAGTTGATAATAAGCTTTGTAAAATTAGGCAGTTTCGCGAGTAAACACAAGATTTTCCGTACCTTTAGAAACAAACCCTTTCAAATCTCATCCGGTTATCCCGGGTAAAATAGCGAAAAGATTCTGCGGAAATTGGAATCTTATACAAAACGACAGTATCAGGGCAAAAAAAGTAAATATACCACTGAGCGAAAGCACCATATCTCAAGCCATGAACCACAATGCTATGATAAAAGAAGATAAATAAAGAGTTAATCGATCGATTAATGGAGAAAATGGATAATAGCCTCATTATAAGTAATTTGTATAACACGAGAAGAAGAATTATTCTTTTCCTCTGAGATTTGTTATCGGCTTATCGATGTGACAATATCAAAAATTCTTTCTGTGTGCACAAGTAAACAAGTTAGGTCTAGAAACAACGAGCAATGAAGTAGTCAGAAGCGAGTCTCGCAGATTTCTGTCAAGTCCGAAGAGCTAGATAGAGTGCTTTATTAAGCTTTTCCAAGCAAAAAAAGTGAATATCACAAAAAATAATTGTTACTTTTTTCTCGAAAATTCTTTTAAGCTTCTGTCTGGTCAAGCGCTGAAATTCTATTGTAATATTACATGACCCAGATAGGATTTCCTATTTAACAACGAAAAACCTTTCGATCTTTTTCAGGCAAATGAAAGCGATGCCCGAGTTGTGGACGAGGGGTTGAATAAAAAGCTTCTAAGTGGGCTTCTAATCCTACGCGTGAGATTCACTTTTAGTCATCGGCTAGACTGGATCGACTAAGATCATTGTAAAAAGCCCTGATTGGAACGTTCCAAACAAAGCTTTGCAGTAAACATGAAAATCTCTGTGGTGTTATGTAATGTATGGAAGTAACCATCGAAGAATCTAAAATACATGTTTTTTATAAGAACAAGCTATATAAGAACATTAGGCTTCAAAGGCCAAATTATTAAGAACAAGTTAAGAACATTTTAAGGCTTTTTACCTTAGAACACCCAATTTTTTCAGAAAATGGACAAAGATACTAAAAAATTGCTTAAAATAAAAACATGTTAAGAACATTTTTAGGCGTAAAACTCAAAAAGTTAAGAACATCCTTAGGCTTCAAAAATTTTGGATGTTCTTATAAAAAAAACGTGTATAGCAAGAAGAGGTCTATATTTTGAACAATGGTAAAGTCAAAATTGCATTTTCAAACCGTATTTCATTCGCCGCCAGTCAACCGCAATGTTCTAAAAAGCAAAAATCGAGTTTCATGTGCATATCATGGTTTCATGTTTATATTATATAAAAAGAAGGTATAAAAATGTCAATGAAAAGTGCTACTGTAGAATTACCTGATGGTGGAAATAAAATATCAGGCACACCGAATTTCAGGTATTGTACAATCTACCTGAAAGGTCCGTACATAGGAAGGGTTGAATGGGACAATAAAACGACGCGAAAATGTTTCTACAAGTAATAGAGCCAAACATCAAATATTGAAATCTGTCTAATCCGGGCTTAAAGGGGATAAGAATTTTCTTCGACTTACAGCTGCTTAGAGTATTTTGTGAGGAGCATCGTTTTCTTCAACCTATACTGTACGTAACGACACTTTTCTACGCAGTAACGGGATGGAAAAGTCCCCGCTTTTAGTGAGGTACTCACTACGTTTTCTTTGAGGTACACGCTTTTTTTATATAAGAATACACTTTATAAGAATATCCATGATGAAAATGGCCAAAAAATTAAGAATAATGCTAAGAATATCACCATCATGGAATTTTGCTACTCAAGCTAAGAATGCCATTTTAAAAGCATTTTCAATTATAAATTGTGAATTACCCCCATATAAGGCTCACTCCTTTCACAAAAATATCATTTTATGCTTGAGACATATGTACTAAAAATGTTAAATCTAGTCTGAATTAGGATCCTAACTTAAGAAAGCTGTAAGAATATTTTAGGATGATTTTCCCAAAAAAGTTAAGAATATCCATGATGAAATGGATTTACACCATTTATATAAAAAAACAAGTGATACTTTTATGGACCTACCATATCTACGTGAGCATGACCGTTGAACAATCATTCAGAACAAATAGTGACGATTTATTAAAATTAGTCGTTTGTTTCTTATAAAAAAAACGTTTAGAAACCAAAATTTCATGCTCTTGAAATAATTCTTTCATATTCAAGACTTCGTGAGCATAAAAAGACATCTATCTCATCAAAAAATTGAGTAATTTGGCTAAGAACATCGATGTATGCTTATTAATAGTGATTCCTATGGATAAAGATGCGTTTTTTGAGCTGAAATTTTTTTTACAAAAATCTGCTTGACCAATCTTTTACCTACTTTCATGCAAAAAATCACAAAAATTTAATGATCCAATTTTTCACAAAGTCCAAAAAACCCGTTTTTTAGCCTTTTTTTTGGCCCAAATTTGCCCCCAAATTTTTTTTTTCGAAAATCGGGCTCCGTCACATTTTGGCCACCACCATTTTGCACCTTTGTACCAAAAATCAAACGATTCCTATGATTCAATCTCGAGAAATGCTGGGGGGTAGGTCCAAAAAGCGTGTAGAATTTTCTCGAAACTTTTAATGTTCGTAATGTTTAGGGGCGAGATGGAGTTTTTACAAGCTCTTATTTGATTTGGTTGATCTTTAACCAGTAATAAAACTATTTTGTTACTTTATTTAAAGAACGCATCATTCTTATTACTTCAGATGACCAATTATTAAAGCATGTTATAAAAACTCCATCTCATCTAAATGTTTATGACTGGATGAAGGACAATTTATCATATGGAGTTTTAGAAAAAATCATCATTTTCATCATCAAAAATACAAATTATTACATCTATGGTTTGATACGTCCATATAAATTTCTAAAAAGCCCTATAATATAATGCTTTCAAAAACTATATAAAAATCTACGGTAATTCCAAAAAAGTGAGCGCTTATGTATATGCATGTATAGGTACTCTAAACGATAAAAGTTATACAATTTGTGATATAGAAACTATTGAAAAACTATTGATAGAAAAGAAGACTTTTTTTGGAAAAAATAGAAGGTTCATTTTGCACTCATTGAACTTACTCTTAGGTTCCAAATAAACGCCCCCCCCCCCCACTTGTAAAATTTTCGAAAATTTTCCAACCCTCCGAACTTTATTAGCACCCCCCCCCCCCCCCCGTTTATTAACTTTTAAGAATATTTTCATCTGCCAAAGAGAAGGCCCCTTGTTTTACTCTAGATACCTGATTTTAGCCTATATTTACCTTATTTTTGGGTTTTCAGAAGGACAATTTCCAACCCCCCGGCAATTTGGTCCCCCCCGTTTATAAAAATCTAAAAAATTTTCCAACACCCCCGTTTATTTGAAACCCCCCCTGTTTACTCTTGCTTGCTGAGAACCTGCGAGAATGATTTCGGATGCTTGAGAAGAACACAGTCAAAAATAAAGGGGGGTTTTGAGGTTACCTCATTCTAAAGCTTATAAATCAATACCTACTGAAGCAAAATTGCTCAAAATTTAAATATGCCTCAAGTAGGCCTCATTCTAAGCAAAAACTAATTTGGATTTCTTATAAGCTGTATTTTTTGGGCTAAATTGAGGTTACCAATTCACAATTTTCATAAACCCCTTTATCATTTAATTGGCTTCAAAAAAAGTGGATATTTTGTTGGCAATTGGTTTGATAAAGGTAATAGAAGCTAAATTCATCATGAAAATTATGACTGATAAACAAAAAGGTTGTATATTTAAGGTTACTCTTGTAGAAAAGCACCATTTTCACTGTAATCCTGTGTTAAGCTAAAGCTAATAAGGCTATTAATCAAAGATCAATATTATTTGTTTTGCATGACTATAACATCAAATCATAAACTAAATCACATCTCAAGATGGATTATTAGAAGTAGAAGAAATCAGAATCTTTAAAATTCAAATTTTGATGGGTTTTTGAGGTTACTACAATCCACCGAAAAGTAACCTCAAAAATCACACCAAATCTTCAATATTTGTCGCACTTTTTTTGACCAAGTGTTGCCATGTCAGTAAAGAGTATGCTCTCAAGTTTTTAGAGGTTAAAATAGTTTTTACTAAAAGATGTGGTGTTTCAAAGGTTACCCTATAAAAATGATGGTAACCTCAAAAATACCCCATAAAATCTTCCGAAAAATTTATGACAATACCGTGCTAAGACATCGACCCTGGGTGTAAAATTTCAAAGCCTGAAAATGATTATTTATGATTTTATTCTAAATTTACCAAAAAGAGCATTTTTTTGACTTTCCAAAAATGTCACACAATTTTTGACTGTGTTCAGAATGAAGATTAAACATTGGACATGAAAACCGCAAGGAGTAAACTTATACATACTATAGAAAACCATAGTTCGCTAAGAATCCAAACAAAGAAAAAAATTAATTAACTCATCAAGAGGGGGTTTATCTAAAGAAGCCTGCATTACTAAAAATAGACAAAAAAGAACGACAAATTTCATAAAAAACGACATATTTCGCTGTCCACAACCCCGAGCGAAAGTAACTGTACCACCCCTACCGATTCATTCCTCTTCGTTGATCACGGGAATTAACTACATGTGGTTTAAAAGAACGACAAGTTACGCATGCGTGTTACAATGCAGGATTATTTAGAGGAACAGACTGCAAGGCTCATGGATCATTTTCTCATATAATCCGACTTCCCACCAGTCTTCTGTTCCAATCTGATATCTTTGATTACGATATCATGAGACAATGCTTTACACATATCATAAACGGTCAAAGCTGCAACAGAGACTGCTGTCAATGCTTCCATTTCAACTCCTGTTTTATCACCAGCTATGGTCACCGCACGGATACGCAACCCACACTCTCCTTCAACATCAATATCAATATTGACAGAACTTAAAGCAATGTTATGACATAGCGGAATCGTTTGATCAGTTCTTTTGGCAGCCATTATGCCTGCGACCTTAGCAACAGTAATCACGTCTCCTTTCTTAATAGAATTTTCTTTGATCAGTTGTATAATTTCAGTATTGAGTTGTACTACACCTGATGCAATTGCTGTTCGTTTAGTGACCGTCTTTGAACCGACATCCACCATTTTAAGCTTACCATCGTCACCAACGTGGGTCAGTTTCGAGTTCTGGGTACAGTAAGATCTCAGTTGCGCCACGCTCAAATTATTTCTTCCAAACAAAAGTGCATTCAACTTATAATCTAGTTCTCGTCTTTTATTGAGTTGAGGAGATAATAAAGTTGACCCCAAATAAATTCCACTTTCATTTCGAATTTTCACTGAAATGGAAACGGGTGTGAGTAGTTCCATTTCTTAATAACTCGACATAACTCGGCATAACTCGAATATTAGCCTCCAATTAATATCATTGACCGGTTTTTAGTCTTAGCAATTTCGAACATGCCTACATAACAAAAGAAAATATGTTTTTTAAACTTTTCATCCGTTTTTTCATTACGCTTTCCAGATAAAAGGTGCTTGTAGCTTCTAATGTTGTTGAAAACAGTTGAAAAAAGCGTACGAAGTTATAAGATCGAGAATGTTTGAGACCTCGTACTAAATATTTCTTTATTCCTTGACTCCAGGAAGGGTTAAAATAATTTCCATGTTAGTTCTTAATATTATCAGAGCTTCTAAAGGGCTACTTAGACTACACAATATATTGACGAACAATATTCGACAATATGGTTTGCGGACCGTAATGTACGAAGTAAACAACTGGTACTCTATTATAAAAAGGAATTTTTTTTCGGTAAACAATCCCCCTATATTGTTAGAATATTGCAAATCAAGCTGACAATATATTGCGGACACCTTTTCAATATATTGCCAGCACTCAGCAATATATCGACAATATATTGCCCGACAATATATTGTGTAGTGTATGTAGCCCTTATAACTTTGAGGACCCTTTCAGAATTCTAAAATTTTAACTTCTATGGTAAGTAAGCTTCAATATGCTCATAATATCAGGAGACAATGAAGAGCTTGTACAACTTGCCTCAAATCCCTAAAAATCTCACGAAGATTCATAAAATAGAACTAAAAAAAAACAAGCTAAATCCTAAGGGAAATTTGTTATTTCGACCCCATGAAAATTTCAAAAAGCTCAAGAACTATTCAAAACGACTCCAAGTCATGTCTATGATGAAAGAGCATCCTGAGAGCTATTGTCCAATGAAATGACTCTATTTAGATCACGTGGAGACGAAATGTTTATGAAACAAAGGAAATTCATACCGGCATGCTGTTTTTTCTTCTTTTTGACGGCACCGGATATAATTTGCGTGAGTTCTTCTTCGGATGCCCCTGATCGCATCATGTCGCGCAATGATATCTCATTTGGACCAAATAAACAGGCCTGGAAGGGTAGAAAAAAAAGAGATTATACATTCTGATGTTTCTGTTGATAGTCAAACGTGCGCAACGCATTTGGCTGTACTTCAGTAGTTCATAGTGTCCTCCTGGGTTGGTTACTAAAAATTACTTAAAATCCAAATTTTTCTCTTTTTTATCCCCCACCATATTCAAAAAGAATATTCTTTTTTACTTTCCCCCAGTTATTTGACGATTTTGCGGTCCCCCCATATGGTTAACATAAAAATGCCTTAAATCAAGTTTAAAGTTTTGGAAAGCTTGAAATTATAGCCTTGAAACTGCTTGAAAATGAAGTCTTATTAAAAAATTGGTTTGCTGATTTTATTGTTTAAACAGGTCTAATAAGTTTGGTCCGATGACCTTTATGTTCTAATTTATCTTAAGGGCTACATACACTACACAATATATTGTCAGGCAATATATTGATGATATATTGCTGAATGTCGACAATATATTGAAAAGGTGTCCGCAATATATTGTCAGCTCGATTTGCAATATTCCAACAATAAAGGGGGATTGTTTACAGAAAGAAAATTCCTTTTTATAATAGAGTACCAGTTGTTTACTTCGTACATTACGGTCCGCAAACCATATTGTCGAATATTGTTCGTCAATATATTGTGTAGTCTAAGTAGCCCTTTACAATGAACTTTCTATCGTTTTCTTCTTCATAACAGTTGAAAAAACTTGTGGTGAATATCTCGAGCTTGGATAATAATCAGGCGAAAAGATTTACAAGTTTTGCAACAAGGCCTGCCATGAAGGGAAGCTACAGAAAAAATTATCTCGAACCATCTGATTATCTCTTTAGCGCAATATCTTTTTTTGATTCGTGTTTGTATTTTCACAAGAACTTATCCTTAAAAAATAAAATCGTATCAAAGATATTCCTTCATTAATCAAAATCATTTGAGAACATTTATTTTCAAGAAAATTACTCAAAATAGTCAAATTACTAGGAGCATTGTTGGTCAATTAAGAGAAACCATGGTTTCACCATCTCATTGACCAACAAGAAACTTGTTGTAAATGAAGATCTTAGATCATCCAAGCTTGTCACGCGTGGATACTAAAGTAAAGGGGGCGCTAAAATACCAAGATATACAAGAGCCTGTATATTTACTTATTAATTTCGCCTAGCGAAAGTATTACGATAGCCTTTCGCGGCGGCGGCGGTGTAATAAAAAAATTAGAAAACGAAAGTACTCGATACGGTGGACAAACTCACTAAATTTAATTTACAAATTACACGCTCGTATAACCACGGACGATTTTTGCGGGTTTTCTTTGGATTACGTCATATATCTTTGTGTCTTTAGCTTTCACAGTTTAGATTTTTTCTTTATTTTCTTATAAGCATATACTTTATAAGAATCAAATCAATAACTCTTGATAAACGGTGAAATACCCTTTGGTTATACTTCTTACAAGGTAAACAAGGGATGGCGCACAATATGAGCATATTTATTTTTCTTATAAGCATATACTTTATAAGAATCAAAGCAATAACTCTTGATAGATGGTGATATACCTTTCGGTAATTAGTTCTAACAAAGTTAACAAGGGATGGCGCACAATATTAGCATATTTATTTTTCTTATAAGGATATACTTTATAAGAATCAAATCAATAACACTTGATAGACTGTGATATACCTTTCGGTAATTAGTTCTTACAAAGTAAACAAGGGATGGCGCACAATATGAGCATATTTATTTTTCTTAT